>NC_134280.1:54852620-55545120 GCF_949628215.1 Phalacrocorax aristotelis
GATGCTGAGATAAGGTGGTATTAGGTAAGTCATTAACTATTTAAAAAATCCTGTAGTTTGAGACTGCGTAGGCAAACTCTTTGGTTCTAACAGAGGTTGCATGAACTCTACAAGCCCTGTGCTTGTATAGGCAGTGTCCAAAAATAACGAGTAGGTAATTTTTTATTTTTAACTTAAAGGTTTTGAAATCTGAGGTAAAGCCTCTTAATAGATGCCTCTACATCTGCTGTTGAGCCCTAAAATAGGAGTGAAATGGGTAGCTGCAAGAGATTTCTTTGCCTGGAAAAGGGGACATGCCGGCTGATAGAATACCCTGGGAAACAGAACAGCAACAAAGTTTTATATTAAGAAAGACACAATCAATAGCACTTCAAGTTGATCCAGACAAGTCTGCTTTCATTTACTAGCCTAAGTAACATAGTTAATCTTAAGTAAAAATAAGTAACAATACTTTCCAGTGTGAATCTAGAAAGTGATCTGTCAGGGTTTTTTTCTGTTACTATGAAGTGTGAATCACATGCACACACGCCTGGTTTGTAGTGTGTCTTCTCAATGCATAAGTTAGCAACAGGTTTTGTTTTGTGTCAAACAGGTAATTCCTATAACATACCTATTCATCTGTGGATTCTGGATTCTCATCCCTTTGCTCCTCCCATTTGCTTCTTGAAACCAACTGTGAACATGGGCATTTCTGTGGGAAAGCATGTTGATGCTCATGGCAGGATTTATTTGCCCTACCTGCAAAACTGGAGCCATGTAAGAGGTGGAGTGGCTGACGGGGAGGAGAATATTTGGGAATAAAGCATGGTATCATGTGGAGATCAATGGAGAGGAGTGGGTAGGGTTTGGGGCTTTTTGTTTTCTGCATTTTTTGTTAAATATGTAAAGATTATGCAAAGAGAAGCAGAATGCTGTGTCTCTTAAAATTACAGCTTTCAGAATGTCTGAAGCGATTGTAAAGGAAGTTATAAGTGATTGTAAGGAAAGTTATTTCAAGCTGAAGATAAAAGGGACTGACTTTGTTATAAACCAGTATAAGCCTCATGTGGACCCTCTGATACTTTTTCCTATGTTGATGTGAATAATGATTAATAATACTAGACCAACTGAGTATCCCTCAAGAAAATTCAGTGGAAGTTCCTACCTTTTGGGTATGTCTCTTTCAGCAGAACTCTGAAACGTTAGCATCGAGATTCAAAAGCCAGTGCTGTCGCTAAATGACTTAATGCACTGTATTAAATAACTTAAATATGACGGCCAGGCCAGTAAAAATGATTTAATGAATGCTGGTTTTCTGAAATGGGTGGGATATATTTTTCATTATTGATATAGAAATTCCCAGGCCTTTCTTTACCTCAAGTATTTATGTAAGTGTTAAGGGTGTCAATATTTATAATTTGATTAAATTTCATATAGCTATGGTTCTTCATGAAATATTGCCTTTTAGAGCTGGTATCTCTGTATGAAATAGCTAGTCAACTGTTTTGTCCTCCGTATTTCTATATTTCAGCCTAAATCAACTGTTATTGGATTAATCAAGGAAATGATTGCAAAATTTGAAGAAGAGCTCCCTTTGTATTCACTGTCATCTTCTGATGCAGCCAGGCAATCGGAACTTCTCTCCTACATTGCAAAGATTACTGAAGGTGTGGGTGTTTTCATATATTTGTTTGTAATGTTTGTACACAATATCTGTTCTATTTATTGTTATTACTTGATATCACAAAGATGCCTACAGAATTTTAATATCTGGATTTTTGGTGTTTGCGTGTCCACAGTGTTTGGTGTTTTCTCTGTATAATCAGAAGTGCCTTTTTTTGAACTGAGAGCTCAGATAGTCTTTAATTGAATACATAGCTTATTGTTCATGTTTGCATTTAAGCCTACTGAAAAATGCTCTAGACTTGGTACTACTCATTTCTTGGAAATCACTGCAGCAAAACTCTGTGAGATCTTGTGGAAAGGACATGATTTAATTATAAACAAGGTGATTTTACCCAATCACAGTCAGTCACTCTCTCTCTCAGATCTTATTCACTCACACTCTCGCATCCACAGCTGCAAGCCCTGAGACTCGTGACCACAGTCCCTGGTGTGCAATACTGAGGACAAGGAGTCCTGGCTGTTGAGCCCATATTGTGTCTCTTGGGTTCTTCTTGCTCAGTGGAGACAAGCTGATTTTGGACTTGTCTTTTATACCCTTCAGGAGTGGATGCTATTTGGCATTTTTGCCTCATTCCTTTGTCTCACCCATTGTAAGTCTTGGGCAAATTTCCTGAATTTCGCGGTTCTCGTGTTTTCCTTATCTGGGTATTTTATTGCTCCAGTCCTGTTGTTCTTCATCCTGACACATTTTCTTCAGGTCAGTCTTTTCTTCTTCCCTCTTTTAGTGAAATCACAGAGGGCGATCTGTGACAACGAGGGCAAACCTTTCCCTTTAACCCTTTCCTGCTGTTTCTTCTGGTAATTATGTGTACATATGTGCTTGTGAGCACATACCTGTGTGTGCGCACAGTACACGTTTCTATTCAATGTTAATGTTTCTGTTACAAATCTCTCTGCATTATACTCAGAATCGTTGTGTTACCAGTAGCATTGGCTAAACAAGATCAGATCATTGTATTTTAATCAAATTCCTTTCTGTGTGTCTCTTCAAAATACAAAATGGTTTCCAAATATTACGGCCATGGTATGTATTCACACCTGTAACAATAGCAAAGATAATATTGTTTGTATGGTCTTAGTATCTAACTTCTGCGTATTGTTATGCTCATATCTTCTACTTAGTAAAAAAACCATGCCTATCCAGAGAGGATTATTTGTGTTTTACACCTAGCATGTAGTGGTGAATTTTCTGTGGTCAGGTTTGACCACTATTTTGAAGAAGTTTATGTAATTTGGTTTAACTCTGGCACAACCGTGATCCTTTATGAAGCAGCAATACTTGTATCGATACAGTGTGGACCAGCACTTAAGTTTGTGGTTTTCTTTTCATTGTAGGAGAGACTGACATGAAATTGAAGAGTAAAATTGGAGGAGGCAAAACTGAAGGATGTTTTAATAAAATTACTGTTGTTGGAGCTGGAGATCTTGGCATTGCATGTGTGCTAGCAGTTGCAGCAAAGGTACATAATAATTATAAATAGCGACAGACCTGATTAAATAGAGAGGCGTCCAACGTAGTTCTTAGTGTCTGACACACAGAAATAACTCAGGAGTTTTAATAGCCATGTCACTGCTTATGTCATTTGCCTCTTCAGTTAACTTACAGATACACAGAAGTGTTAGTTTCTGCCCTGTTTTCTCAGTCAGCTTTTTAAATACAAAGGGTTGAATATTGACTTCACTTATTTTGAAAATCCTTAGTTAAAGGATTCTTGTCTGAGCAGTGGCCTCTTACGATTGGGATCTCCTAGTCCACTGGAAAAGGATAGTCTGTAAATGGTGGTACTTCATCACAGCTCTATGCTTGGTGGCAACAGTAACATCAACATTTATAACTTCCCAGAGGTGGTTTTGTGAGGTTTTGTTGTTTGTTTCCTAATGAGTAATTTTCTAATTAAACTCACTAAACTAAATTATTTTTCTTAATTTTGGTCAGTTATTTTGTTTGGTTTATACACACTACAACAAACACTGGAACTGGAGGAATACTGGTTTTTATTCCTTACCCCCACAAGAACAAGTTTTGGTTTGCTTTATTGTTCATCTTCATTATTTTAATTCATAAAGGGTGCTGCAGACAAGGTGGTTCTTTTGGATCTTTCTGAAAGTGCAGCAAAAGGAGGGACCATGGACTTGGAGATCTTTGCTCTGCCAAATGTGGAGATCAGCAAAGGTATTAGATGTTGCTGGAATGGGAGCGAGTGCTGTACTGTGTGTGCTTGCGCTTGTTTTAATGAGAGCAGGACACCTGGGGAGATACAGAATCTCTGGCATATTGGCCATATATTTAAAAAGAAGTTGTTACTTATTCATAGCTTCTTGCTTTTCTTCATCTTCTCATGGCAAAATTGGGAAGGGAAGGTTCAGCAAAACTTGCATCACTTTTATTTCAGGCTTTTTTCGTTCTGTTTATAGAGGTAGAGGTATGTGAGCCTGTACTTCCAGGGTAAGAGGCTAATGCTGAAGTTGGCCTCGTGCAGAAATAGAGAGGAGCCAAGCCAGTGCTTCAGTGTCATAGCTGGAAAGGGAAGGAAGGGGCGGGGGGGAATATACCTACATTAGGGAATTAGAGATACCTATGAGAGCAGTGTTAAAAAGGATGTTAAATAAAGGTAAGTTTCAAAGTACTGCTTTCCTAGATCAGTGTTCATTAAACATGCACATGGCCAATAGCTCTTTATCATTATCACTGCATATTCAAATAATTAGTTCTTAACAATCTTGCCCTCAGTTAGCTGTGAGTGTACAATTCAACAGAGTCATGCCATGTGTCCTTAACTAGTGGTGATGGCTACAGTCTTTGATGGTCTTAGTCACAGAGGTTGAGGTGATGTGGCTCAAAAGCTTTTCCATAGGGGAAGCCAGAACTGTATTGAGCAAATTCCCCATTCTTCCTTGCTTGTCTTTTTGTGGGTTTATGTTCCTTGTGCCCTCTGCAAGACAAAATGGGGGGCTTTCTTGTGCTTCTGATGTAATTTATATTATTTCAGGGACAGGGACTTGTTCTGGTTCCACCAGGCATCTTAGAATCATAGAATGGTCACCCATCAGCCACTCTCTCACTGCCCCTCCTCAGCAGGACAAGGATGCAAAAGCTCATGGCTCAAGATAAAGACAAGGAGATGGCTTACCATTTACTGTCACAGACAAAACAGAAAACTTGGGGAATTTATGGCAAATTAAGGTAGATTTAGATAGTAAGAGACAAAACCAACTTTAACCTTTCCTCAACCCCTCCTTTTCCCAGTGTCAACCTCACTCCTTCATTCCCAACTCCTCTACCTCTCCCTCCAGTCATTTGTTCCTGGTGTAGTCTGATCAGTCGTATGCTCTGTCTCTTAGTAATTTATCTGCTTATTCTGCACCTGACATTGCCTGCTATACATCCTTTGATCTTATCTTGCAGGTTTTACTGCTAGCACATTTTTTACTGAACACTGGTTGTGCACAAATCTGTTTGTGCCTTTGTGGTTACATATTACTTGTTTACATTTAGCTGTGGTACAAAAAGCTTGTTGTTGTTGCTGGCTGTGCTATTAGTAGTGTTACAATATTACAAAATGCTTATACACTGTCACCTGTTATTTTAGTATGCCTATATCAAGGTTAGGGGCAAGCTGGTATTAATTATATCCTCCTTAGTATTCTTCCAATTTGTCAGTGCACTAGGCCTCTGCTTTGGCTTCAGCTGGTTTGAGATGTGGTGTGACAGTCAAATTACCTTGTTTCTGTGTCCAAGCTGATTACCTGTACGGTACTCAGCTATTCAGAGTTACCTGCTCAAGGCAGCTTTGACGTAAATGTTCTGCAGCAAATATAGTTGTGTGCTTTTCTTGGGCTAATAAATACATGTCATTTACTTGAGTTAATAAATAGACTTTTGGAATGCTTTTTATGGTTGTCTACATGTCCTTGGTGGAGCTATAAGACCAAAATTATAGAAGCCTCAGATAAAGGAGTAGAAGTCTTTCCCCTTCTTTAAAAATTAGAATAAAAATGAAGGAGCCTTTTCATGTATGGGTTTTTTTTTCTCTTTTGCCAAGAAAAGTTGGAAAACCTTATCTATCAACCCCATCTAGAAGTTTTTTTGGTCTCTTCTCTGTAACCTTGGAGAAATTGCATTCTGCCTTCTATGTTTGCCAGCTGTGAAATGGGAAAAATAGTTTTGTGGGAGAGCTTTGTTTTACAGGTGTGGTGAAACTGCCCCAAGTTCCACATTGAAGGATATTGGAGCAGACAGGAGGGGAAGAATCCCTAAGCAAGCTGGATGCTGCAGTTCAGCCTTTAGGACAGCTCTCTGTTTTGCACCCAAAACTCAATAGAATGGCATGAACTTTAAAAATGTACTTTCTTTGTATTTTCAGATTTTTCTGCTTCAGTTGATTCAAAAGTTGTGGTACTTACAGTTAATTCTCTGGGTAATGCTCAGACTTACCTTGATGTCATACAAAGCAACGTGGATTTGTTCAGAGGAATTATCCCAGCAATATCACACTACAGTCAGAACACTGTTCTCCTTGTTGCTTCTCATCCAGGTATGTTGGTACTTCACTTAATGTTCTGTCCATCAGCTGGCGTTCTCCTTGGCCTGTTTTAAAAATACGTTACTGACAAATACACCCACTTAGTAAAAAATTTTTGCTACTCTGAAAGATGTTTTCCTTTTCAGCTTTAAGCAGGACACTGTCTTTGAGGGTTTTTTCTTTACTGTTACCAAGACAAAAGAAAATAGTGTACTTTGTTTTGTATAAAAGGTATGTATTTCTGTATGTTTCTGTACATAGTTTCCACCTGCCTGTATCTACAACATTAGCACCCATTGGCTGTTGTCTTGTCAGTTGTGAGTTTTATGTCTACATTACTCCTGTGCAGTAAGGATAGATGCATGCATGTTATGTGCCATATTATCAGACTTACAGACTACTAATATACATAATGTAGTGTTGATAGTAAATATTGCAGCTATGTTTTGGTGGAAAGTTTAAATCTGTTGGGTTAGTGATACTATGAACTAAGAGCAAAAACACTACTTAAAAGGGAAAGAAGTGTGTGAGAGCCCCTGTGTCTTGTAAATGCAGTGACGACAGCCCTTTTATATTTCTCAAGCGCTTCTTCCCGTTCCTATCATTTAGAGCTGTCAAGATGGAGAAAAGAGTGCTTGCCAAATGCAAACAAATTAAACACTGGCTGAATTAAATTTAGAAGCACATGAGATTTTTGGTGGAGGGAAGCACGGTGACTCATTCAGAAGTGTCACTTGACTTCTCTTAGAACTTTACTTGGGCTGTGAATTTTCTTCACCTCCTTCCCACCTCACTTGGTGTTCTAGGTTGAAATAAACTACTGATGTGTTCTTACATGCTTATACCTCTTCTAAAGTAAACAACTTGCTCCTGAACTTTTCATAATTGTGATTTGTAGTTTGCAGTGTGTTGAATTTTGAGTGGTCCTTCATTGTCAACATATTCTTCTTTCATACATAGTTGAAATAATGACATACGTGTCATGGAAGCTGAGTGCGTTTCCCAAAAGCCGAGTTATTGGAGTAGGTGCCAACCTAGATACTGAGAGGTTTCAGTATATACTGACAAACCTTTTGAAAGCCCAGGTGATGGCAAGAGGTGCTTGGATTATTGGTGAACAAGGAGAAGACAAAGGTAAAGTGATACTTGATTATGACTATGAGCATATAATGTCCTGGCAGTGCTTAAGTAATTGAGTAACGAAAGAATAATTAGGAAAAGTAATGAAGGTAGTCATGATCAGGGTGGTAGATTTTCATAATAATGGTTCTGAATAACACAATTTTGGTGTGTACCCAAGACTGTAGACGTGGAGTGGTAGCAAAAGTATTTGACATTTGTCACAGCAAAAGAAAATATATATATTGCTGCTAATGTAAGAATTATTACATATTACTTTGTTTTTAAGCAAGTGTCTCTGGCAAGATGCTACTGTAGAGTTATTTCAGCAGTCCAGGGACCCTTAGAAGGTCATCAACTACGTTTGGGTTGTTGTGGGGGAAGGAAAGTTTGGAAAGCTTGAAATTTTTTTTTTCTTCTCTCCACCTTATCTGGTACCTATTTTAGTCACTGTTTAGATGTGCATTTAAATGTTGGTTGTTTCTATTTAGTACCATCATGGACCAGTTGTAATTTAGTTGCAAATCAGACGGAAGCAACGGCTGCTCATAACTCAAGGGAAAAGGTGGCTAACAGGTAATACCATTATAATCTTAAATTTCTTCATATTCAGGCACTTGATGTTTGCAGAGTTTTTCCTTCAGCTCTTTATGAAGAGGAAGAAGTTTGCTCTAAAATGTTCACACGTTGAGTTTATAGGAAATTGTAGGTCTTGAGTATCATTCACTTTCATGTATGTGTATATGCCCACTGTTTTTCTGAAGTTCTCGGTAATGTGCCTGCAATGATCTAAGGACAAGACAAGCTTTGTAGAACATACACTAGATTATTAGAGCTGCCAGTTCAATTGTGTTTTGATTTTAAAAAAAAAAATAGTAGACAAGCCTTCTGGCACACTTTTCTCCGAGCTTGTGTGGAAGCAGTTTACTTCAAAGTACAGGTTTGGATCAATTTGCCTGATTTAATTAGCCACATATCAGTTACACCTCTTGACAGAAGAGAGAATTGTTACTAGTGTGGGTAGAATATACATAAAGAAATTCTTTAAAGCAATTCTTAATTCCCTTCTGTCATCTTCCAAAACGGAAATCATGTTTTTATAGTACACTTTACCTGATATGGTACACTTAACCTGTTCTTTGAGTTTTACATATAAACCAAAACAGGAAGAATTAAAATCTAAACATCATGGTTTTTTTCCTTTTCCTGGTTTATACAGAGCTATGGAAGTTCTAAAGGGAAAAGGTCAGAGATCTTGGTCTGTTGGGCTCTCAGTTGCTGATTTGACTGACAGTATACTGAAAGATAAAAGAAAGGTTCATTCTGTATCCACCCTGGCAAAGGTAAATGTGTTATTAATATCATTTGGCACTGTAGTTATATTATACTGGATATGACTTAATTTAAGCAGTGCAGACATCTCACTTAAAGTAACTGTTCTGAAGTAGCACTACTTCTGTTACTTTCTTCCACCAACAGCTTTCAATTCTAGTACAAAAATGAGCAAAAATCAATTGTTGTGTTAATCTGAAACCAGTATTAAAAGTGAATTGTTATCCCCAAAATACAAGAGTCCAGAGGAAAATACGTTCAAGGTTGCTGACCAGCTCCCCTGGAATGGCTGGATTTGGCAAATGGAGAGATGTGTGTGTCACGGTTTCCAAGTGCTCAGTATTGAATGTAGATTTTTCCAGGGGCAAAGAGAGTTCTGTATCTTTTATGTAAGTATAAAATGCATTTTCTGCCAGTATTTCATTTGATCAGCTTTGAAACAGCTGCTTTTTTACTCCTTGATACTTTACGTTGAGAAGAAGATTATGAAGCTATATTTAACTTAAAATTGTAGACTGAACCTTGGTAAGAGTTTAGCCTAAGAGGCTTCATTAAAGCATTAAGTCATTTCACGTGAGGAAAAAAACCCATGTAGAAACGTTTAGTGGTTGCTTGTATTTACAGGCTTGAGAAGGGTCATTTGCATGTCCCAGTGTGGGAAAGTTGGGCTTATTGTATCAAGTACAGACATATACCTTGCTTCATCATTACATTTTCAGTGAAGTTTTTAATTGTTTGTGAACTAAATGCAGATATAGAGGCGTGTCAAGTCTCTTTAACTGCAGAGTAACTGCAGAATGTAAATTTGCCCATACAGATCCTAAAAATAAACAAAATCTACAGTGTAAACTTGAATTATAGGGATATAAGTTTAATGAAGTCTCTCACAGAGGGATCAATACTTGAAAAATATTCCCTGGGTAGCTCTCTTTTGTTTAGTCCTAAAAGAACTACTGACACTGTACTATTGCATGTCCCTGGTTGTTCTACCTAAGAAACGGGTTAAACAGTGTTTTGCAGTATAAGCTCTGCCTGCATTATAGATGTCTGATACATTGACATGGGGAAACTCCTCCAAGTATGGCAGATTTTTTTTATCTGTACAGTAATATTTTACAGTTTCTATGCATACAAAACATGCCGTATGACAGAATGCCCTTGCATAATTAAAGCAATCAAGTTATTTTGTGTAGTTCCATGCTTCAGACAGAGCAGAAATAAATAACTGTGTGACAGTTGACTTTGTGTGTTGTTTCAGGGATGTTGCAATATAAACAGTGAAGTATTCTTAAGTCTACCTTGTGTTCTTGGAATCAATGGAGTGATTGAAATGGTCAAACTAGAAGAAGATCAACTAGTGCAAGAGAAACTGCGAAGCAGTGCAGGATCAATTCATGACCTTCAGCAGCAACTGAAACTGTAAGCAAGCACAAGGGAAGCCACAGTGTCTGCTCACAGAGGTCGGAGACTTGCTAGGCAGAAAGGGTTGCTTAGTACATACAGATTTCCATATAAAACAAGAAATTTTTTTACTTTCAAAAGTGCTTCCTCCATTTTGGTTTAAATTACTTAATACTGCACTGCATATAACTTTGTATTTGAAAAGTGCACTTTTGATAGTCAAAATGAGGAGGGTAATGTGCAAGAATGTTTTACCTAAGTTGAGGTGACTTTCACCTGTGGTTTTTTTTTTTTGTTGTTAATTATAGCCTGATTCTTGAGTTATTCTTAGCTCTTTGCACCTCATGAGGACACAGTCTAGGAGAGCTGCTTACCCATCTCTGTGGAAACTCCAGTGCATAAAGCCAACTAGAACTCTTCCTCCTGGTTTTTGCATGTTGCATCAGGGACTTGTCTAGAACATGGTCACACTCAGCTCTTCAGGACACTGGGGGATGCGGTTCAATAGCTCCATCTTTTATGCCTGTCACAGATGCTCTTATGCTAATGGACTCCTGATTAGTGAAGTGGGAAAAAGCTAAAAGCATGATGTTAGCAGCATCCTTAAAACCTGAAGTATTGCATATGAATTTCTGTTTTATGTTTACTGATATTTCAGGCTTTCTGGTCATGACTTGTTTGCTCTTATTTTGTGAGGATGTTCAGAGCGCTAAAGCATCTGTACTTCTTGGTACATGCAAGACACTTACCCTGTGCAGCAGGAACAGGTGCTTTTCTGAAAGAGAGGATCAGGGGGTGGGCTTCAAGTAAAGAATAACATCTGACAGTTAAGTAATGTAGAAGTATCTGCAAGTTCAGGCCTTGATCCAAAGCCAGCTGATGTCAGTAAGCTTTATGTCAGCCTGAGGAGAATACAGCTACCTGAGAAGGCAACAGAACCTGTAACCCTCCTCGGGACAGGCCAAGCATGTGGTGAAAAAGCAGGTTGTGGATTTTTAGATAAATAAAAAAGCAGATAGGTTTACGGTAAAGGTTTTTTGGGGTTGTAAACTTGATTTGCTGCACTGGTAAAAGACTCTATTCATCCTGATTATACCTCGGCATCACAATGCTGGCAGAGGAGATGTGGGTTCTGCTCCTGCTGTGTGCAGCGGAAGAATGTCATCCCATGTCTACATTTTGAGGCATGACTAGTTAAATATTGACTAAGCTTTCTAAGCAGAAGTAGGATGTGTGTCAGAGCAAAAGATCTATTCCTTTGTGCCTTCTGATTGTATCTCACAAAGAGCCAGGCTTACCAGGAATTCTGAGTTTATATTAATCTCAGAATTGAGATAAAAATGGAAAGGAAAAAAACCTGCAGTGATTCATTTTTTTTAATGGAAAATCCAATTTTCCTTCTTTGTGGTCGTCAGTGACAGACCAAAATTAGCAATGGCTGCGGGTGACTACCTTTTGCTGCTATATTTAAAAAAAAAAAAGCACCCAACACTGTGGCTGGACTTTGGGGCTAGACTTTTTCCCTCTGGAAAAAAACAGCATAAAATTATGGTTTACATTGTTCTTCAAGGTGTTGTGTTCAATCTGTTGAGCATTTATTCTGGTGTGAATGGTCTAGGTGTTTTGTTTATTTAGGGGTTTTAGTAATAAAAAGCTGAAAACTTCTCCAGGGGTGTGTTTAAGACTGATGCTTATGTTATAAAATAACTAATCTTCGCTATTTAGAAGAAATGTCACTCTTATGTTTGCATTGTATTCCTTGAAAAATAACCTAAAGACTGCACCTTGGTCGGCGTGGCGGGAAATGGCACTTTACCTTCTCACAGGAAATTAATTCCCAAAAATACTTGTTAACAATAAACTGCACTACAAAGAAACGTTAGACATTTTGTGAAGTATTTTCGGAACACGATGTACTGCTGCAGCGTGCCCTCTCGGGGGGCTGTCCCCCGGCAGCGTGGGGCGCGGCTCCAGCCGCTGTCGGCGGAGCTGCCGGCGGGGAGCCCTGCCCAGGAGCCACCCCGCCCCCCACCCCTCCCGGGAGCACCCCGCACCGCGGCACCGGGCTCCGCCACTCGGCACGGGAAGTGGTGTCACGGCCGGGCGGAAGCGGGTGCTGTCGCTGCCGGAAGCGGCCACGCGCCCGCTTCCTGTTTTTATGTAGGGCCGGGCCAGGCCGGGCCGGTGTGTGGCGGCGGCGGCGGCGGCGGGAGGGCGGAGGAGGGGCCGGCCGCCATGGCGGTCTCCGAGAGCCAGCTCAAGAAAATGCTCGCCAAGGTAACGGCGCGGCCGGGGGCGCCGAGAGCCCCTTCCCTTCCCGGATGGGCGCCGCGGGCCGCCCCTGTCCTCTGCTCGCCCTCCTCCCGTCCTTCTCTGCCTCTGCGGCGGCAGCCCCGGCCCCAGCGAGGGGGGGAGCGGGGTCCTGCCCGCGGCTTGCCGAGGCGGAGCGGGGCCCGCGGCTCCTCCGGCCCCCCGCTCCCGCCTCCCCCCGCAGGGCGGTCGGGTACAGGCCTCAGGCGGCGGCTTTGCCCGGGGCCGGCAGTCTACGGGGAGCGCCGGGGCGGCTGTGCAAGGGTTGCGTCCGGCCGCCCGGAAACTGCAGATTGAGTTGGTTTGCAAAGGGAGAGCGTGGTGCACCAAAGCCTTTGAAGTATTTCCTTATTTGTAGCCTTACGAAACTTTACTTCTGGGTTACGGTATTGCCGGCAAAAGCTGAATAGAAACCACCTGCCGAACTGCGGCTGCCCTGCCGTCGATCAGAGCTGCGGTGTGAGTTGTTGGGTCGTGTAGCGAGAGTCACATTCACTGCTTAAATTGAGGTGGAAGGCAAATTCAACTTCATTGACTAGGGTACGGGTGGGTTTTTTATCACCCCTGTTTAAGGAAACAAGAAAACCTCTTTCGACTTAAATCATTAATCACTAAATCCTACAGAGCCACATGTAGTAGTGCCGCTCTTCAGGTGAAAATGTGGCTTTGTCCAGCTGCTTGAAATGAAAACCCATAAGGCTGAACATGTATGGGGAACGATGGTTTTGTTTGGTGGGATATTTTAAACTACATTTGATCATGATATTTGCAAAATTTTAGAACGAAGTATGACAGGCGAGGATCTGATCAAAATTGAAGAAACCTTATTAAAGGATCTTTCACCTGCCTGGAATCACAAGTGAATTAATCAGCTTGAAAATGAGTGCTGAATACCAACTTGGTGTCAGCAAATGAGATCATGTATGTATTTGTATACACCTGTCTTCCTTAAATTATTACCATGCCATAGAAGAACCAGAATTGAAGGTAGTCCCATGTCCTCTTTTCCCTGCGCTTGCCCATCTTATACCCCTAGTGCCATCTGGCTTTCTGTAGCTAAGTTCAAAGCTCAGTGTACTTAATAGCTGATGAAAAATGAAGTTACTGTTTCACTGTTTCATATTACTTTAAAAAAATAGTTACATTTTCTGTTTTATAGAGGGAAGCTTAGTGATATTTCCCATGTTGAATAGTTCAGTGTGTGAAATAATAAAAGACTTAAGCCTCAGTTGGTGAACATAAGCAGTTAATTTAACTTCAGATATTTACCTGCTGTCTGATCTTGAAAACGTTCATCTCTCTGTGATCTGCTTTGTGATATGTACAAATGAGGAGGATGCATTTGCCATCTGAGAATGTAGGAGGAGAAAAAAGTTTAGAAATTAAGAATTCAAATTAATCAGTTTTAGTTATCTTTGTAGAAATCACTAGGATCTTATGTTTTCCAAAGAGATTTTGATATTTCTTGGAAATGCTCAGCTACTTACTGTATGAACACAGGAAAAGATTGTCTTCTAATATTCTAGTACTCCTTAGAATGTAAAAGAGAAATAAGCACAGAAGAGTACACTTTGTGATTTAAATAATAAAAAATTTTAGAATGGCCATCCTCATTAGGAAAAGCTGCTTCATATGTCATTTTAATATACAGAACTTCTGTCTTCTGTAGTTATCTGGATCTAAGTACTGAAATTAATAGGTGATGTAGGACTTAATTTTGCTTGTGGCAGTAGCTGGAATCCTACAAGCTTATCTCTACTAAGTAAGTAGAGGTAAGGGACTGCATCCTTTGGGAGGTAGTCCTGAAGGGAAAAGGGGTCTAGGAAGGCTGGACATTCTTCTCAACGGAAATTTTAAAGTTGCAGGAGCAGGCCATCCCCATGTGTCGAAAGAAGAGCTGGCAGGGAAGAAGACCGGCCTGGCTAAACAGAGAGCTTTGGCTGGAACTCAGGAAAAATAGTAGAGTTGATGGCCTTTGGAATAAGGGTCAGGCAACCCAGGAGGACTAAGAGAATGTTATGAGGTTATGTAGGGAGAAAATTAGAGGGGCCAAAGCCCAACTAGAACTTAATCTGGCCACTGCTGTAAGAGACAATAAAAAATGTTTCTATAAATACATTAGCAATAAAAGGAGAGCTAAGGAGAATCACCATCCTTTATTGGGTGGGTGGGTGGGAATCACAGTGAAAGGATGAGGAAAAGGCTGAGGTACTTAAAGCCTTATTTGTCTCAGTCTTTAATAAAGACCAGTTGTTCTCCAGGTACCCAGTCCCCCTCATCTGAAAGACAGGGAGCAGAATGAAACTGCCGTACTCCAACAGGAAATGGTTAGTGACCTCCTACACCACTTAGACACACACAAGTTTATGGGGCCAGGTGGGATCCACCCAAAGGTACTGGGGAAGCTGGTGGAAGTGATCACCAAGCCATTTTCCATCATTTATCAGCAGTGGTGGCTAGCCAGGGAGGTCCCAGTTGACTGGAGGGTGGCAAATGTGACACCCATCTACAAGAAGGGCCTGAACTACAGCCCTGTCAGTTTGACTTCTCCTGCAGAGGAAAGTTATGGAGCAGATAATCTTGAGTGCCATCATGCAGCACATACAGGTGATCAGGCCCAGTCAGCATGGATTTATGAAAGGCAGATCCTGTTGACTAACCTAATCTCCTTCTATGACAAGGTGACCAGCTTAGTGGATGAGGCAAAGGGTATGGATGTTGTCTGCCTAGGCTTTAGTAAAGACCTTGATGCTGTTTCTCACAGCATTCTCCTTGAGAAACTGGCTGCTCATGGCTTGGACAGGTGTACTCTTTGCTAGGTGAAAAACTGGCTGGCTGGCTGAGCCCAGAGAGTTGTGGTGAACAGAGTTAACTCCAGTTGGTGGCCGGTCACAAGTGGTGTTCCCCAGGGCTTAGTGTTAGGGCCAGTTCTGTTTAATATCTTTATCAATGACCTGGATGAGGGGATTGAGTGCACCCTCCGTCAGTTTGCAGACAATACCAAGTTGGGTGGGAGTGCTGATCTGCTCAAGGGTAGGAAGGCTCTGCAGAGGGACCTGGGCAGGCTGGATCAATGGGCCAAGGCCAATTGTAAGAGGTTTAACAAGGCCAAGTGCTGGGTCTTGCACTTGGGTCAAAACAACCCCATGCAATGCTACAGGCTTGGGGAAGAGTGGCTGGAAAGCTGCCCAGTGGAGGAGGACCTGGGGGTGCTGAGCGTGAGCCAGCAGTGTGGCCAAGAAGGCCAACGGCATCCTGGCTTGTTCAGGAATAGTGTGATCAGCAGGAGTAGGGAAGGGATTGTTCCCCTGTACTCAGCACTGGTGAGGCCGCACCTTGAATACTGTGTTCAGTTTTGGGCCCCTGAGTACAAGAAAGACATTGAAGTGCTGGAGCATGTCCAGAGAAGGGCAGCGAAGCTGGTGAAGGGTCTGGAGAGCAAGTCTGATGAGGAGCAGCTGAGGGAGCTGAGGTTGTTTATCCTGGAGAAGAGGGTGCTGAGAGGGAGGCCTTATCGCGCTCTACAACTACCTGAAAGGAGGCCGTAGTGAGGTGGGTGTCATTCTCTTCTCCCAAGTAACTAGCATTAGGACAAGAGGAAACAGCCTGAAGTTGCACCAGGGGAGGTTTAGATTGGACACTAGGAAAAAAGTCTTCACTGAAAGGGTTATCAAGGACTGGAACAGGCTGCCCGGGGAAGTGGCTGAGTGACCATCCCTGGAGGTGTTTAGAAGACTTGTAGATGTGATGCTGAGGGCCATGGCTTAGTGGTGGACTTGGCAGTGCTAGGTTAATGGTTGTACTTATCTTAAAGGTCTTTTCTAACCTAAATGATTCTATGATTTTAAGTAATTATTCATCACTCAGTGTAAAAACAATTTGCAGCAATACTCTTTTACTTAGTTTTAAGAGACACATGAAAGTGATTTTTTAATTTTCAGGTGTTGGACCTAATTTTTAAAAGCACCCCAGATAACCAAATCTAGGTTTTATCAACGCTGTCATCCACCAGACTCGCAGTATGTCTCCTGAGCAGGCAGGCGTTGTTTTATCTATTCCTTGACTAAACTGACTTGAGACTCTTGTGCCAAAAGTGGAGTTAAATCCTGACTCTGAACCCTGCGGTTGTTTGGAACTTCTGTCTTTGGAAGCCAATAATAGTGATTATGCCAATCTTCTTAAGTCTATATCCTGTACCATAAGGTATGTTCCTATAAAAAGACCCCCTCTTACTTAAAGTAGTTGGTGACATGCTCTCATTCGTGTTGTAGTAACACAATTATTTATGTGGGTAGGTACTGGCAGTCTCTGGCTGGCCTAAGCGAAATTGCACAGACCTCTGTCTCCATGTTCTAGCAATGCCTGTTATCTATTTCTCACTTCTGCTAGGTGTTGGGGAAGAAGGAGGGAGGAATGTACTCAAATGCTAGCAAAGTTGTTTCTCCTCTGTCAAGCCCCTCCTGCACACTCCCAGTCCTGGCCCCACCTTCCAGAGGAGGCTTAAATGCTTTGCTGCAGCCCTCCCATCTAAACAGCATCCAGATGGTGCCCTGAGCCTCTGCCTGACTGACCTCTATGCCGGGGTCTCCCTGCATGCGCACGCATCCCTACCGGAGGGGTTGCTTTTCTTTCCCACAGACCAGTGTTTTGCAGACTGACTGTATGGCTGTTTTCCTCTTGGTCATTTCAGGAAGATAAGTCACAGCATCCCCCAAAGCACAGGTGCTTTTTGTAGAGTGAGGTGGCATTATGCGAAGTGACATGGTATGTTCATCTCTGCTCACTAAATAAGAGTTATCATGCCCAGGAGTAGTATCTTTATTGATCTCTGTAGATAATAGGAAGAATAGGAAGTTTGTACGCTTTACAACCCATGAATGAATTTGGAGCTGTGGCACCACACTCTGCTTTTGTATAATGTCTGAATTAATTTGTTCAGGTGTTGTTAACATCTGTGTACTTTGGTTATTGGACATTTCATTGTGTTGGGCCTTTTGCCTTCCTACCATTATTGAATGAAAGGATGCTGTCTGTGTTCCTTAAGATATCTGAAGATTGTAATTTTGGGGGCTTTTAAATTTTATTAAAATGAAAACATTGTCAAGGGACAGTGTTAGCTTTCTTTTTAATGGTAGTTATCGGGAGGAACAGCTACAAGGTTAAAGAGCTGTGCCACGTGATAAACTTGGCGCTCTCTTGCCCAGGAGCATCTCCTTTGTTGTCTGTGGATAATAGTTCTGAGACTGTTAAATTCTGTAGTAGTGTATCTGTATTTTACACATCTGTGCTGTGCTTCCTGCTCCTGGTAAAAGGAAGGGCGTGAAACCAATATTGTTACTGATAATATCGTGCTTTGAAACACCTTTCTAGTTGATAAAATACATGAAGATACTAATCAATGATTGATAAATACTGAGATGCTTTTAAAGTGGTATGAAAGATATCTGTGAGGTTCAGATCCTAGATAGCTGTGTATCAGGAACGTTCAAAATGTCACTATATTTGTTCTGAGATGCATTTTTAAGATCCACATACTCAGATACTGTTGGTTATGGTAGAATGTGAATGAAAATGCAATAACTTTCCCCAAATTGCTTGATATACGGACCCTTATTTAAGACTAAAAGCATCTTAACAACTTGTTAAAGTTTGGTAAGTTATATAGGCAGCATTCAGTTATATATAGGTAAATAAATTCTTATTTCAAAATAAGAGTGGAGAAGAATGTCCATATATGAATGTAAACTCTCATAAATGCAGTCTATTGGGTAAAATAAAACCAAAATAAATTACGTTGAAAATTTAGTCTCTAAAGTAATTCTTTCTCTTTTGTTTTCCAGTATAAGTATAGAGACCTAACTGTACAGGAGACAACCAGTGTTATTTCTCAGTACAAGGACCTCAAACCTGTCATGGATTCATACGGTTAGTCCGTGCATGAGAAAATTTTTGTTACTGAAATTTCAATGGTTTGTATTTGGTAGTTTTTTTATGAGGAAGATCGAGATTAAAATTAGAAAACATAATTTGAGTTTCTCGTATTGATCTTTGACATCATACTTCCTCAGAAACACAGTTATTTTCTAAAATAACCTTTCTGTATTACTGTGTCTATCTAACCTGCCAAGAAGTGTGGCATTTTTCAGAGCTTAACTTTTAGTTAATCGCTTAGTGAAGTCGTATCGCTTGGTGTCCAGAGATTGCTGATATCTTACAAATTCAGCTTTGCTGCTGTATAAATAAATTTTTCGAGTTCTAAATAGAGTTCTATTTTTAGAGTTTCTAAATAGGAAAGAACTTAAATCAATTTAACAAATACTTTGATAAAAGTAGTTGTGTCAGTCCCTAAGAGTATGAAGATAACATAGTCAAGTACGTAGAAGATTGGTATGAGGGATTTTGTAATGTAAATTAATGATGGCAGACACTGTTTGTTTGCTATTTTAAAGGCTCTGAGTAAATTCTAGTGGATTAAATGAAAATGGTATCTAAAGTGAGCTCCAGAGGCTGAGGGTATGGTTTTACAAGATACAGTGAGCCAGTGTAGCTGCTGAAGCCATCCTTATTATCACCTCTTTTTAACTGTCACCTGTGGGGTTCCTCTGTGAGCTAATTTATATTACTAATACATCATCAGAGACTTTATAGACTTGTGCTTTCTACATTCAAAATCTGGACTGAGAAGTATTATGAAGGGACATGGTCAAGTAAAAGATAAATTAGTTTTAACTTGGATACCTGCAAGCCAGCAGCTGTCACAGAAATAAAAATTACCCCGTGACTGGAGAATTAAAAACAATAGTGAAAGGACTGTGGTTTGAGTAGCAAGCTTGCATAACAGTAGTGATCAGAATTCCAGATAGCTTTGAGCTGTAACAAGAAGCTCATTTGTGTTACCTAACTTTTTCTAAGCTGCCTGGGAAAGGCTGAGAACAGAATCACTTACAGATAATTGATATTATTTGGAGCAGTGAAATGAGCAACAAGAAAATGGTTACATTGCTGCTGAGATAATTTTCAGGTTTATATTAATAATGAAATACAAACCCCCCATTTAAGTCCCAACATGTTCTACCTACCTTTGCAGAACATTAGCACCAAAAGAATCATATGGGATAAGCTACATTTAAAGTATGACTGGAAACTTCCAGGGGAGATTGGGAACATAAAAGCTTTATTACCAGAAGTTGATCTATTCAGCCAAGAATAATCTATTGGGTTGAAAGGATGGGAAAATGAAATACAGTAACTCAGTAAATTGAGGTCAGGGTTGTTTTGCACTTCGTGAACTAAGACTAAGATGTGGCAGTGAGTCAAGTACAATGCATTTCTTCCTTTTCAGTATATTACCGTTTGGTTAAATTACCTTTACTGATTATGTAATAAATGCCTGTGGCCCAGTAACTTTCCGTATTCTTGCTGACCTGTTTGTGTGGAGAAAACATAAGGAATTCTTTGTAATCCTAAAATGACAGTTGTTTTTTAAATTAAGTTTGAGTTCAGATTATCTTCGCAGCAATATGTATGATTTGCAGGTTGTATGGTTCCAGTGTGTTTTACTTGGTCTCTGAATGAGGAAACAGTTTTATTTGTAGTGAAGGTAGTTTGACAACAGCTAGTCACTAATTTCTCAGAAATATGTTATTCATAAGTTACCTGAATGTAGGCAATCATTTGCTAGTCCACAAATGTGCAAGAGCAGAACCTTTCAACCTGAGTTTATATAAGTGTAACATCTAAAAACTCATGCTAATAAATAGAAGGGGTATAACCTGAACAGAGATTAAGGTAGCAAATAATGTTTGGTTTAAAAATACTGTTTGTTCCCTTTCAGTTTTTAACGATGGCTCATCTAGGGAGTTGATGAGCCTCAGTGGAACCATTCCTGTGTCTTACAGAGGTATGAATTTATCATCATCATCATCACCACCACCACCACCATTATTTTCCCAAATTACATGAAAAAACTATTTAGATTTGTCCTGGTTCAACCTCTCTACTTCAGTGATTGCTATTTTCTTGAAGTCCTTTACTTCTCTAAAGTATAATGTTTTAAAGAAATTGTTCCCTATTTTGGCTGTGGAATAAAATTGTAATGTTGAGCATTGCTTCTTCAGTCTCGTACAGCTCTGTAATATCTCTTTTCTCTCAGTATTGTACGTTTGTCAGTCTTCTCAAATGAGGGTTGCAAACCATTTATTGCTGCAGATAATGATAATTTAGATTCGGGCCTGGTAATGTTGCATTGAGAGCAAACGAGATAACATATTAGTGGTAAATTAAAATTGTAAAACAAAGTTAGATTGTTCTGAAAAATGTTGAGTCTGTGGGCATATTGTGAGCTCTTTGTTGAATGTTATTAATATATTTTGGCTTCTGACCCTGTGCTGTTGAATTTACTGGGTTTAGGAGGTTTTTTTTACTCTGGATACAAGAGGGCAGTTGGAGAGTTGGAGTAACTTTTAAAATCTTTCAAAATATCTTTTCTAGGTAACACATACAATATCCCAATTTGCTTGTGGCTGCTGGACACCTATCCTTTCAACCCCCCAATTTGTTTTGTTAAACCCACTAGCTCTATGACAATAAAAACTGGGAAGCACGTTGATGCAAATGGAAAGATATACCTTCCTTATCTGCATGAGTGGAAATATGTAAGTATAGGGAACTTGAAGCCCTCAAATTGCACAGTTCTGAATTCCTTTAGATGTATAATTTTTAACAAAACCCATAATCCTCATTATTTGACATCTTAAACCATTTTTTTAAATGAAAACAACCGGTTATTTCTAATGTCTTAAAGTTCAGGATGTTGCATTCTGTCGCCTGGTTAATTGCATTTTTAGTTACAGTTTGTCTGATTAAACAGTGCAGCATAGGCGTCCTTCCCTGGCAGGAACTGATAGGAAGAAGATCTGTGAGATAAGAATATTTACAGAAGGGAAATTATAAATTCTGTCAAACAATTCTGGGCTGAAATTAATCTCTGTGACTAAAATGGACTTTTATGAGCACTTGGAATTCTTTATGTAATCATTGCTGGAGCTTTGAGTATGTGGATGTATTTGTTTTACCAATAAATACAGCATTTAGCAGTGCAGGCCTCTCAGAAGTTTTGGCATAAGCATGGACTTGTAAAGAAGATAAACTGCGCGGACAAGGTCAGAAGAATTGTACAAGATGCATAGTTCTGTGAAAAGTGATTAACAGGAATAATTTTATTAAGCATGGGTGAGAATTCAGCACTTGCATGGTAATAGTGGGAAATGACTGCCCAGATCAAGATGTAGGTCTTGCACAAGCAAGAGGATCATCTAAGATGTAGGTGATACAGCATTCATTCAGTTTGAGAGGTTGGTAAAAGTAAGTACGTGGATTATAGAGCTAAGAAAATTTGGAAGTAGGATATTTAATCTGGTGCTGCATGTCCTTATTTTGGTGAAATGAAATCATGCCTATATTAAATGTAGTTATAAAGTGAGAAGCCTAGTTTAGCTGTATTTAAAGGAGGTTTGTGCCAGTCCTTTGTGGGTTAGAATATTTTTTCTCTTGAGCCATTCTGAACCTGAGCAAACGCTATATGCTGTGTGAAATTGAAATGTCTGAAAACTTAGTGATCTGTACTTTTTATTATGTTGGAGAGTGGATTTAAATTTTAAAAAATTATTATAATCCATCATTGAACAGTCATCTTTAGTAATTTTTTGCCCTGCATTTGATATGGAGCTATGTACTACTCAGTTTATTCTAAGTGTAAGCACTACTGCAGCTGTATTTTGCTCTACTATTTCAAATACCAGCTGTCTGGGTTTGGAATCTGTAAAGAAATCCATCAAGGAAGTTAAATATGGCCATGTACACATACACATATATATATTTTAAAATATTTTTAAAACCCACAAATAAAAGGATGGCTTTTGAGAGCTGATGGATTGGTACCGTTTTGTTATTAGAGTCAGTTAAACTGTCGGTTAAACAACTTGTGATTTTCTTACTCTCACAGCCCCAGTCAGACTTGCTAGAACTGATTCAGGTCATGATTGTTGTGTTTGGTGAGGAACCTCCAGTCTTTTCTCGTCCTACCACTTCATCAAGCTACCCACCATACCAGGCAACAGGACCACCAACTAGTAAGTGGTCATGGCTACAAATTTTCTACAAGTAATCATGGTAATATTCCAAAGCGTTTTGTTGCTATGCATAGTTTGTCAACAAATTATGTATTTTACTCTAGAATGACTTTCTATATTGCTGGCTAATGAATTCGCCTGTGCTGTACCTGACCTTTTTGAGCTATGTTAGAAGAATGGGTGTTTTTTTTCAACTTTTGGAAGGGAGGGAAAAATCAAGTTTGTATTGGAAAAAACAAAACAAAACAAACACACAAAAAAAAATCAACGAAATACCGCCAAGCCGCTCAAAACAACCAGTAACCTGTCAACATTCAGAGATAACCTTAAAAAGAGATTATTCAGATAACTGTCTTTACATCTTAAATTTTTTTATCCTGATAATACAAGTCCATCTGTTAAGTTTCCTGCAACTATTGATTCCATAAGCAAAAGCATACTGCTTGTGTTTCCTATGACCACATTCCTGTTGGGTTTTTAAATTATTTTATTTTTTCAATAATTGCTGGCTGAAAATGAAAAAACCCTGCCATGTGATTTTCCATTCTTTGTTGATTTGGTACTCTAATTTAATCCTCTTTCTTGTCTTGTGAAAATTCTCAAGACTTCTTAAGGTCTTAACTTCTGGAGGCATCTTATTTTAAAGACTGGGGGTAGGTGGGTGGGGGAAAAAGGGGAAGTGAGAAACAGAATAACCTAGAAAATCTTCTAAAATGAGACTGCGTTGGGTGGGGAAAAAAAATAAACCCAGTAGAGTAGACCTACTCCAGCCAAAGACTGGGGCAGGAAGGGAGGGGGAGCAGATTAGCTGCAGGTTGCTTAATGCTACAATAACAGTCCTACATTAATTTAATGGTAGAGCAGCTGTATTTGGGGTTGTATATTTTTGCTGCGTTTTTAAGGCTTTGTCTGTTTTCTATAGAAACACAGCTTTCATCAGATCATAGTGTCACACCTGAAAAGCTGAAGTACTATTCATTACAGTTCCATCAGAAACCATTTTTAAGAGGGTCTTAGGCTCTTAACACATGAGGAAAGGGGTAGCAAATGTAAATGGGACCATTAGAGATAGTTGGCTAAAGGTAGGTAAGTGTTTGGGACTTTTTAGCTTGTCCATCGCTAGCCTACCTGTAAGAGCACTAGATGATTCTACTGTTCTGATTTTCCAAGAACAGTTGGTGTCAGTACAAGTATAGTTTTAGGAGAGACTGTGATCTGTATTGTGCTTTAAGGAAGGTCCATCCATTAAAACACACTCAATTACTCTTGTAGTCACTCAGTGCTAGCACAGCTGAAGTAGTTTTAGTGGAAATGTTTCGGGATTTTCACATTGTTCATAGCTACTTAGTTTTACTAGTGTGGTCAGATTTTCCTTATTTTACAGGCATTTAGGTTTGGGGTTTTTAAAGTTCTAGATAGGCTGTTTAACAAGAAGTGAAGCCCTTTTTAAAAAGCTGAATCATTTGAAAGCATTCAAGGATGAAAATAGCTCAGCTTTTAAAAAAAAAAAATCTATGTGATGGAATATTTCTAAAATTACTAGAAATGTGGAATAAATATATTCAAAACATGCTTTTTATAATAGAGTTGCCAGATTTCCAAGAAGAAACTTAAAATTGCTAGGACTGTTAAAGCCTTAGACATTTGTATGTGCTGATAAAATTTTTTGATGTATAACTTCTAAATGGCAGAAACTACTGTATAAGAACATCATGGGATTGTTAAACAGCTAATCGATTGTTGTGAAGTCTAGCTACTCTGAAGATACTTAAACGATACACTCATTATTTAGTGAGTAAAAAACAATGGCTACATTGGAAAGGTTATTCTCTTTTTCCAGCTATTACGTAATAAAAATGGAGGCAGCTTTTTAGGTGTGTCATCTGTAATAACATGCAATTTTTTGAGTTCCCTAGCTGCAGATACTTTTTCTTATATATCCATATTTTACTTAGTACAACTATGCATTGTGGATTTTTAAATTGATAACCATTTTTATCCATCCAGTGGTTAGCTTAAAGTAATGATTAAGAAGAAAATAAATATACAGTGAAAGGTGTTCTAGCCAGTGGTTCTAGGGAGCGTGTAATTGACTTCAATTACAGTTCTTATACTCTCCCTCCAAACAAAATACCCTTGAAAATATTTAAACCAAAGTTGGTAGTTGAGGTAGAATCTTCAGAAATGCAAAACTTGCCTGTGTTTTGTGAAAATGTGCTTGGATGCAGAAAGGAAATTCTAACAGGTCAATACATAGAGGGAAGGTCCACTGCAGTGTAGTCCTTTGTGTGTTTTGAGGGTAAGCAGCTGCCTTGGTCAATGGACACAGAGAGAGCTCACAACAAACGTCTGCATGTATCCCTCTTGCCAAGCTGCATGAGAGCAGCATGGGAAATGTCTGGGAGTATTGTGAGAAATTATGGTGTTAGAGGATGCAGGGTACGCATTATTGAGGGGTTTTGGCCACAGAATGACTTTACTCCTGTTGTTTCGCTGTGTTACACTGTATCATTGTTTAATAATATTTTGAAAAGCATCTGACTGCAGCATAAGTGTGGTCTTAATATATATTAAACTTCTGAAAAATAAAAATATACAAAATCACTATTTTATTTAGCTTCCTATGTGCCGGGCATTCCAGGTGGAATATCTCCTTATCCAGCAGGAAGCACTCCAAACCCAAGGTAAGAACCCCATTGAACTGTCGTCATTTACCTAATAGACAGTTTCACTGAATAGTATCTAGTCTTAGTTGTATTTTCTTATGATATATTTGTTGTATAATCATCATGTTAGTAGTTTTTTTTTAAAAGTGAGGACTGAAGTCTTGTCCATAGCCAGAAGAAAGTTTGAGAAAGGTTTAGCTCTCTTAGTGTTGCGTTCTTCAAATACAGTATACTTGGGCGGTAGATATATTTCGAAAATCGTTACCTAACTCCCAGATGTTATCGTGCTTCACTAGTATATTGGATTAGTCTTTATAAGGTTGATATGCTTGCATGATATAGAAAGAAATGTAACCCTGCAAGTTGGGTTTTTTATTAGCATTGTTAGTATTTTTTTGGGTAACTAGCAACTCAAAAGATTGAACAAAACAATTGCTGGGTTAATACAAACCTTGACTCCAGCATAAATGTGGATTTAATTCAGAGCACTCTAAGAGAATGTGAAGGGAACAAAATTATTTTAAAAGGTTTTGATTAATATAAAACAAGAATTATTTCTTTATTCCAAACAATATTATATAATATACTTAAAGCTTCTCCAGAAGACTTGCAGTTCTGTCTTAGCAAATAGATGTTGTTTGCTGCCTCCTAGTGTATAGCTACACTTTTTCACATCCTAATTAATTATTTTTATTATTATCTTTATGTCCTGCTTTTGTCTTAGGAGTGTAAGAGGAGTTGCTGTAGTGTATAACATTTTGATTTAAAAAAAAAAGTTAAAACACTCAGCATTAGGAAGGTGGGGGGTTATATTTTAAGAAGTGAAAAATGGGGATTTTTGTAAGTTCTTATGGCAATGTTTTTCCTCCTGAATACGTTTATTTGAAGTGCTCTTAATGTTTGAACAAAAATAAATAACAGAAAACCTATTTTAAAAATAATATTATTTATGAACTAAAGATTTTAAGAACTATTAAATTTACAATTATCTGGAGAGCCACAGAATATGCTTATTTTATATTTTACATGTTTTCTTGGACCATTTTGTTTACTTACAGCCATGGTTAATACTCTGCTGTATGTAGTGCTTGTCAGGCTAGTACTGACTAATTTGAGTCCTTGTTTCAGTTTATAGTAAATGTATTTTAGAAAGGTATTGCAAACTGTCATATGTCATCTTGCAATTGTTTCAGTGAGCAAATGAATACTTTTGCTTTCCTTCAGCACATGGCTGAGAATATCTGGAGGATTTTTATCTTGCAACCATATTTTGCACACCTCTCTAGCTTTCCATAAAGCAGTTCAGCAGTCATCTTATTGAATATTCCCATATTAAAAATTATTAAATTGAAATTGCTGTTTGTGAGTTTGTAGCTAGAATAATTATTTTGGATACTTTTGGGTTTTCATATGGCAAGTTACAAATTGCATGGCAAGATTAAGAGATTGAAGAGAATTTGGAATGATCAAAATGCTTGACCAGGCAATAACTAGGTTGGCTTTCAGTTAAAATTTTATCTTCTTAAATCATACTAGAAATACAAATTGAGAAAGACATTAATGTGAACAGGAAAAGATAAAAAGTATAATTTGGCCTGAAATTTAAACATTTTTTTACGTAAAGAAGCGTTTAACATGGTGACATAAAGATAATATACATGGATGATATTTTACAAATAGTTACATACCATTAATATATCTTTCTTTGTCAAAGCAGCTACCCAAACTATCCTTATCCGGGTGGTGTTCCATTTCCACCAACTACTAGTGTTCAGTACTACCCTTCTCAGCCTCCTGTGACTACTGTTGGTGAGTAGCTTTGAAAGTAGCTTTTGGAGCAGTTATGTGGTAAAAACGTAGACTTTTGTGACCTTGTTCAGAGTATCGGTCATGTGTAGTCTCTTGCATCCATAGGTTCTTCATTTAACATGTGAACGCCCAGTTATTCATACACACTCTTTGCTCCAGAGCTCTGTGTATTTTGAAATTTTCTTTCACGCAAATGGGTACAAAGCAAGCTCACAGTTTGTCAAAGGAAGATAGATGCTTCTACTTCACTCTTAAAATATTTGAGGAGTTGTTCTGTTGTTACAGAATTTGGAAACAACAGTAAGTTGTATGTTGTATTCTTCTTGTTCCTGATCCCATCCTTCATATCCATGTTCTTTCAGCCTTCTGAATTAGAAAAGTCTTTTCTGAAAGTTGTTGATTGTTTCACTGGTCATCTCCACTCGGAGGTGACATGTGTCTACCATGCACACTGCAAGAAAGCTGCTATCCCATTCAGGTAGCTCAGCCAGCGCTCAGTGTTGGGGGGATGTAATTTGGTCCTTGAGAATTGATGGTCTCTACAGGCTCTTGTGTAGGGAGGCAGAAAGAACCTTTCCAGGGAACATGCAGCATCTTTCTCTAACAGATCCAGTTTTGGTTTTATGTAGTAGAGAGTTAATTTAAAATATAGATATGTCCTATATAATTTCTTTCCCTCATTTTCATACCTAGTGAAGATAAGCAGAGATGGAATATCTGCCAGATATCATAGAAGGCACTTCAGGTCCTGAGTAAGATCATCTGATACCGTGTTGTAATGCCAGATTTTGTAGTGGCAATTTAACATTAGACTGATATCTTTGAGGCAGTGAGGTAAAAGTCATTCACCTGTTATACATGGTTTATCTCGTGTGCCAAGTGAAATGCAAACACGTCTCTCTAATCATCCACTGTATTTATAGTACTGTTTGTTTTTTTACAGTACAGTTTTTTTTTTTCTTTCAACTCCAAATGTTGATTTCCTGTACAGATTGTTTGGTTACGGTTTATTGTGATAGTTTATTTAGGAGCATATCAGGTGCTACAACTTCAGAGTTTTGTGGAGGTTGCGGTGGGATGTTTCCTATAGTAAGCTTAGTCTGAATTGAATGAAAGTTCAGAGTAGCTTAAGTTTTTAATAATAGCTGTTTTTTCAAACAGTCCTTCAGGCTTTTTCTTTCTGTTTAATCATCTGCCATTAATTAGCTTTCTGCTGCAGTTACTAGTTTGATGATTCTGTAAGGTCACTTCTGAAACCAGACTCTGCCTGGTAAAGGTTAAAGGTTTCAGTGCTCTGTGGATTTAATGGCTGTGTGCCATAAAATCTTCCCCAAGGTGGGCTAATTATGGAAGTGACAGAAAATGCTAAGGGTTCATGGTCTTTAAGAAGATACATAAAATCTAATTGAGCTGTATTAAACTGATCCTTTGTATGTTCAACAGAGCTCTTTCCTCTCTGTTGGCACTTCTGTGTGAACTTTCATTGTGTTAGGTGTATTGTGATTTTACTACTACTACTTCACTGTCAAAGTGAGCCTTGTATAAAATCTCCCAGAATGAGGGATATCAGGGGGAAAAAAAGTAGAACTGATGGCAGATTCTGACTTTGTATTAGAGAATAATAGTTCAGTATGTAAAGTAAACAGTAACTGAAATAATGCTAATGCTACTCTTGAAGTAAAACTGGACCTTCTTGTTTTGATTTGAAACATGAACGTTTACAGTTGTCTGCCTTAAACAGAAAGTCCTAAACAGCGAATAAACTCTTTGTCCCAGATAGTTTGACTGACTTGGTTTAGGATTTGCTTCTCAGTGTAGAAAGTACTGTTCTTTTCTCCTTTTCATAAGAAGCAGCAATGATGATTCCTGGGTTTGTGTGTATGGTGCTATTTGCCAGCTTCTGTTGCTGATTCTAATAGATAGTTACCAAATATTGGAAATAATCTTCTTGACTGGCAACAGGGTGAAATGCTTAAGCCAGAACTATAAATCAGATCAAGTGTTGGGACATTCCTATTTTCATAAGGCTATCTTTACACCAGTTGATTAATAATTCAATCTCTTTTATTCCAGTAGTAATTAGCTTATTTTAAAAAAATTCTGGTGCAATTTCTATGTAAATTTCTATGTAAATTTCTAAGTAAAGTGCTCACATTATTAATTATCAATATGATGTTTTCTTAATTTTAGAATAATTTGGTAGATTAGTAAGCATGATGTGCATTTTCCCATAGTTCCTCTTTGTCATTTGCATAGCTTTATTTTCCCACATATCTAGTTTGCTGTAGGTTTTGTGGACAGGAATAGAGTGAAAAGCATAGGGAAGAGATTAATTTATACAGTCTTGTTCTGTTAAGCAGCAGAGGTGCAAAATAAATCATCTGGATGTTTTAAGGATTCTGAAGAGTGCGGTCTTGTCAATAGCAGTTTGCATTTGTTAGTATAACAATACCAACAGGCACTCCAAAGAATTTCTTTTTTCCTAATTATGATGAGATCCTAGCAGAAAATTGTTACATTTTCTGTTCAGGTGCTTGTTTCTAAAGGCAGAATTTGAGATTTTTAAACTATGTTCTGGACTGTTGCTGATTATCAGGAAGATATCCAACCTACCCCAGGAATACTATAATGCTAAAATTTCAAAACAGCCCACCCTTTTCCTGAATAACTGCAGTAAAATTATTGTAATCTTATTTCTGTGTAGTACTAGTTTAGTTATTGAGTACTATCAATAACACATTCAAAAATATACTTAGCACTGTTTATCTTAGTGTAATTTACTCTAAAATTACCAATCTTTGAACTGCTGTGTTTAAATGGCAAAATCCATGTATGGTTTGAGTTGCTTGTTTGCTTTTGTCGCTTCTGAGGGCCTGTGATTATTATGAAAGGTGAAGAGGTTGGTTGAATTTCAGCTGACTAGAGACACTTTTCTGGACCCTTGCAAAGGAAAAACAAAAGATATGTTAATAGTTTTTCCTTTAGCTATGTAAGATTCATGGGAGCCTTGATGAATATTTTTTTGACTTTGTAATTTTTTGAGATCTGGAGCGCTGGGAAATATGTATGTAATGCTACAACAACCTCGGAGTTTTGCTGACTGTGTCTCTGGATAAAAAGGTACTCTGGTAAAATGTCTTTTTGCAAATTTTCTTTCTGGTTACAGAACTTAAAATCTCTACGTTTTATCCATAAAAGTTGGAAAGTGTAGGCACGAAACCTGCTATAATTCTTGCTTTATTAGTAGTTGTTACAATCCAATTGAAATTTCACTGATCTAAAAGGTGTGAGGCACAAGCATGGGGAAACTGTGACACTCCAACTTTTCTCACAGAAGAATGGTTGAAGTGGTTTATGATAAACACAGATAGACTTCTGACACCGGTAGCCACTTTATATTCTCTAGAGCAATCTAAATTTCCTGGTCTGCAGATGCACAACTGTGACAGACATAAAGGATTTACCTTTCTATTCAAAAAGCTGTTAGTGAATAGACTCTTGAAATTAGGTAATCTCATTAAAAGGCTGATTTGCAGAAGTGCTTCAGAGGGAGAGGGACTAATGAAATATGTTAGAGAATTTGTTTTCTTCTATTATTTTCTGGTATTGCTGCATTGAAATGTGATTTAATAAACTGAAATTAAAAGTTGTATCTAGCAACCAAAACAATCTAAAAAGGTAGTAACCTCAGTTGTTGTAACTCATTTACATAGCAGCCTCTGTTGCTGTTTAACTGTTAACATTGGTCATTTATCAGATGGTAGTTATATAACACTAAACCAATATTGGTTAGTAGTTTGCTTCACCCTGAATTTCAGGACATGGTGGACCAAGCTAAACTAGCAAATTAGTATACCATCAATCAAATTGTACGTCATCATCTTTGTCTTACACTTACATAAAATAGCTGTGCTTGCTTTTGGTAGAATCAAATTGCATAACTAATTCCACAGAATCTCTGTATGCTTGACTAGTACTTTTTATTCAACTAACATTAAGGAAGTATTTTATCCAGAGAGAATTTTTACAGGTTCTTCATGGGTACCATTACCTAATTTTATAAGCCGTGCTCTTCCCCACCCCGCTCCAATTACAGTACCATCCTGCAGAAGCTTAAAAAGAGAAATGATCATGTGACCATGTCACACTGAACATGTACCTAAAAGACTCTCGTCTGACTTCTGTCTGCCACAACATCTCTACAAACCATATACCAATTGATTGATTAGCATTTCTCGATTTACCTTATAATCTTTTAATTAATGTTGCTTGTTAAAGTAAGATTACCTCAGTAACAAACGTTCTACATTAATGCTGATTGTTTCACTGCCCTCCGATACCTGCCCTAGGATGGCTGAATGAAAATAGTTGTGAAACCAATTGGAAAGACTAGATCATATTGTAGCCTTCTAATTGCTTGATACTGTCCAGTAATTTGTTACTTTAACAGACCCTGCTGTTACGTATTCATAAATACAAAAGGGCAGCAGTTAAGATCTGATTCATTGAAATTATTTTTGTTAGATTAGTGTTCATCCATTTTTATTAATCCTAAAAAAAACCAAAAGCCCAAACCCAACAGTAATTGGCAAGCCTCAAAGTAAGGTACCTATAGGAAAAGTCACTGTCTCGAGCCAGCCATTACATTAATTGTGGTTGAATGCATGTATCCATTAATTCCTATAGAGTTTATCAGAAATTTATTCTTCTTTAAACACTTGGACTAACAACATTTGCAGTCTTCAGGGGAAATGGCCAGCCCAGCCCATTTTTAATTTAAAGGAAGGTTGTGGATATGGGAATAGTAAAGTGAATGAATGGATGTGTATTCTTAAATTTCCTTGTGTACATCTTGATGTGTCTTATCTCACTGTGTTCTCTTCACTGCTTCTGAAAATTATTACAGAAAACAGTTTATTTTACTGTCTCATATTGCTAAGGTACATGCAGCAAGTTAGCTGCTTTTTTTTTTTCAGGCTGGCTTTATACTGAAGCCAGTGCAGAACAGAGTTAATTTTATGCTTGTGAATTTTCTTGTGCAGGACCCAGTAGAGATGGAACTATCAGTGAGGATACCATCCGAGCTTCCCTTATTTCAGCAGTCAGTGATAAACTGAGATGGCGGATGAAAGAAGAAATGGATCGTGCACAAGCAGAACTCAACGCCTTGAAACGGACAGAAGAGGACCTGAAGAAAGGACACCAGAAACTGGAAGAGATGGTGACTCGCCTGGACCAAGAAGTGGTAAGCAGAGATGAAACACTGCTCTGTAATCTGAGTATTCCTAGTAGTGAATAGAAGCATGTAATTAATTCATTATTAAGCATGATAGAAATATTAAAGCTTCCAGTGGATTGCTTTTTAAATATATATTCCCTTTCCATATTGAGGTGCATGTGTTCAGACTGAAGCAAGTCAGAAATAGCAGTGACCATAAGATGCATTATCCTGCATGTATCGTACAAATGCCATTGTTCAGTAGTAGAGGAACAATGTTGTTTTTATTTGTCCTCCCTGTGAAAGATATCAGTAGTGTGAGATTATTTCATAATTGTGTCTCATTTTCTGGATAATAATGTGTAACAGCAGCACTGGAGAACAATTCAGTGTCTTAGTGCAGAGACGCTGATTTTAGTCACAGCCTCCTTGTACAACCTGCAGGCTTCTCCTTTCCCAGACATGAGTCTCTCCTATTCATAATGAAAAACTGCAGGAATTTCTAGGCATAAAGGCCTGACATCTGCTTAGTCCATCTGCTCCCTGTGTTATTGCTTGGTAGTAAGATGTGCCCACTTTAAATAGAGTGTGTAATTCTAGTCTTTCCTAACTTGGAAAGAAAGGACATAATAGAACTGTAGGTGTTCAATGCAAAGGCGAGAAGTATGATCCAGCATAACAGACAGCTTCTAAATAAGACATGACTAAGTAAGCTAGGACTTCAGCCTGGAAAAAAGACAGTGGGGGCAGAGAGAATGGAATGTGATAACGGTCTGTACGGCTTTGAGTGATACAAGGAAAACACAGTGGTGTACAGTCTCTTGCAGCGTGTTAGCTGTGGGATAACAAAAATCTCAGGAGGCAAATTCAAAAGTAGGAAAAGGAGGTACTTCTCATACAGATGCAGTTAAATTATAGTTACCATTAGTGGGTAAAGCTGGCATATTTTGTTTCCTGTCAATACAGTTAAGTGTGTGATCCATGCTCAGCAAACTTATATAGGAACTTACTCCAAAAGACACATTTCCAAATAAAATTATTTTGGCTTTGCTTTTATACCTTTAGCTAGTTTAAATGATTATTTTTCCTTATGTGGCACCTTCAAAATACTTGGACTGTTAGCTGCGCCTTCTCTACAGTTACAAATTGGTAATGGATTAACATTATCTAAAACAGCCTTTGCTTTCTTAAAATGAAGGAATCAAAAAATTATAGATTGGTAGTTATTTCTTTTGTAGAAATCATGGTCGAAATGAGTAGAGAAGTAAAGAATCAACTGGCATGTCTAAAAATCTTTCATCTTGACAGTTGTATTACAAGAAGACATTTAGCTCGAGACCTAAGAAACATTTTAATTGTTTTTAGGCTGAAGTTGACAAGAACATTGAACTTCTCAAGAAGAAGGATGAGGAGCTCAGTTCTGCCTTAGAGAAAATGGAAAATCAGTCAGAAAATAATGACATAGATGAAGTTATTATTCCTACAGCACCCCTTTACAAGCAGATCCTGAACTTATATGCAGAGGAAAACGCAATTGAAGACACCATCTTCTATCTTGGGGAAGCATTGAGGCGTGGAGTGATAGATCTAGATGTCTTTTTAAAGGTAAGTTTCTTGGGATGCTTATAAGATGTGGATTTTAAATGTGTTTAAATACTTTGAACACTTTTCTTCAGATTATTAATGTTAGTGATTTCTTCACTGAAGAGGATCCTGTAAGAACATGAATACTTATACATTGAAACATAGGTTTTAAAAGATGAATTACAGCATTTATGGTGAGTGCAACAGTGTCAGCATAAGCTTTCCATTGGGCTTGCATCCTAATTCTGGAGAAACTAACTTTAAGGGTGATTAGAGCATTCGGACAGCTTTTCACTTGCAGTCTGTGGATGACTCTACTGAGGCAGCCAGTGGAGTGTTAGAATCATAGCAAAAAAAAAAAAAAAAAAAGCCTGCTAGTTTTGCGTCTCTAGCAGAGACCTTAGACAATTTTTTCCCTTTCTTTGCTGTCCTTAATGCACAAAGTTTTCATAATGTCTGATCTAATAATCTTCCTTTATTTTAAACTGATGTGCATGGTGATGGCAGATGAAATAAGGGCCATTGTTATTTTGAAAAGATGAAAATCACTTTTAAATGCAGAATAAAACCACACAAGATGTGTACGTTGGAGCAATTGATGTTGCCATTGGATCTGGAAAGGCCTAGTGCACAGAAGCGGCAGTAGTCTATACTGGGGCCACTGTGTAACAAGAGTTACCAGTCCTTCCTTTTTCTAACAGCTGAGGTTCCCCCCAGGTTACCACTTAAGCTTTGCTTTTAACACCTGGTGTACAATGCACTACGTAGAGACATATTATTTCCTTCTTATGTAGCTTGCTAGTTCTGTTTATCTACTGCTAAAAGAACTGTTCTCTGCCCCATGAGAAGTGCATTAGTCTGACTTCACCTTGGAGTACATATTACTACTTTTCTCTTTTATAAGAATACGTGCAGAGTTAGTAAAATCACATAAAATATACTGTAATTATTGCATTTGGTAGCCATCTATCTACAAGTCATTTTAAGCCAAGAAAATACCATCTAGTAGACTAATGCATTTAGTGTTTCCAAAAAACTTAATATCCTGTGTGGGTCATGGAATGTGTCATGCTTTGAAAATTTGTACTGCAATATAATTAAGGTTATATCAAAACTTTCCCAATAGCCAGCTGTTTTTATTCTTTGTTTCTGCAGCATGTACGTCTTCTGTCTCGCAAGCAGTTCCAGCTGAGGGCGTTAATGCAGAAAGCAAGGAAGACTGCTGGACTCAGTGATCTCTACTAAATTCTCAGACTTTAACTGGGAAGTTACATTTCCTTATGAAGCAGCCATTCTCATGATATTTCTCTTTATCAGTAGGTGCCCAGAAGAAGTTGTTCCATCATTCAAGTGTAAGATATTTTGAATCAATAATATATTTTCTTTTTGGTAAAGACTAGCTTTTATTAATGCACTTTCTATCTCCTGTAATCTTTGTGCTGGTGGAGTTATGCTGAATAAAATTTGTGGCATACTTTCTTCCTCTACAGAACTGTGTATGATGTGCTTTCTTTACAAACAGGCCTGGCTTTTGCAGTGTCAGCTTAACCATATTTTCACTTTACTTTTGAGACTTGGAAGATATTTCAGTGTCCCAAACTGGAAAAAAATCACGTTTCAGTGTAACTAACCTTTGTTATGACCAATGAAAGCTGGAAACTCAAGATTTCAAGGCCTTGCTGTGTCAAACTGTAGCTGTTGACATCCAAGGATTGTTTTCCTGAAGTGAGCTTAGTAACTGTTATATTGATTTGCCTATTCTACCATCAGATCACAGTCATAGTGGAGTATACCTTGTGGTGTCTTTAAAAGCTTTGATCTGTATTGCATTTTTCCACTAGAAAATGCTAGGAAAAAGAAAGGCTGCTGCACTTAGTGGTGCACTACCTGCCAGGTGGAAATTGCTACACCCCAGATGCTACAGGAAGCATGGGTTCTGGCTGCATTGGCTGGACAGAGCTCGTATCAACACACACTGCACTGTCTGCAAGAGGGTACATTGTACGGAGCGTCTCCCAGCATGGAGGGCTGTAGGGATTCATGGTGCTGCTCTTGTCGCCTCTCAGCAGCATGCTGCTGTCCTCCTCCATTTGCTTTTTTGTATGTTGCCTGAGCAAAGATAGCTCAAAAACCAAAGTTTCTTGGTCTTGAAGGGACTCAAAACTGAGCATTTGTTTTTAAGGCTGTTCATGTTACCATTGGATCTGAAGAGATTGGAGTTCATATTAAAAAGCTGTGTGAGACTTCACGTTGCAAAAATTTTAAGTCCTGTGGATCTTCTGAAAGCTTTGAGAATGGCTTCATATCATCTTCCTGTTGTCTTCATAAAACAGTGTTGCTGTGTGCTCTCTTTCCAGGTGCTATTTTGGTCATGTGGCTATAAGGGAAAGCAGTACAGTAGCTACAGCTTTTCCTTTGCTACTGAAGTTGCTTCAGCAACACTTTCAGCTTATTCTAAAATACTTGTTCTGAGAAGTATCACCAGCTGCAGTCCATATTAAAAATCTACTCTGGACTTGATCAGGTGCTCTATTTCCATTCTTAAGTTACGTGCTGTGTCCTAATGTTAGAAAAAGCTGAGCATAAGGCCTTTCGTTTTTCATTGAAATGATGATTACACTTTTTACAATGATTAAATATTACATTATATTGTAATGTTTTAAAATATTAATTACAGAGGAGGTGGTTAATTCTTCCTTATCTAACTTCCTATGGGCTTTGAGGAGTAACTTTAGTCATTGTTTCTATGCATGGCTGCTATTCCAGAGGAGGTGCTTTTCTGTGATGGCAGCAAGTTGACTTTTGATGGATGTCAAGTACTCGATGGGGAGATATTTCTTCCTACATGCATTTTTGTGTGTAGAGGTGAGAAACACACCTCCTTTGTTGCACTGTTTCTCCATTCCCCTAACATAGTCTCAGTAGAGCCTGTTTCTTTGCATTAAGATGGGAATCAAGTTTAACTTCTGAGTATCTAAATACAGCTGTTACTGTTGTTTTCATTCCTACCTTTAGAGTGTTAGGCAGTTTGCTACATAAATATCTAGAGCCTACAAGAGAGTAGCTGCACATGTAACATTATTACACAGGTGAGGTTGGAGTTAGTGTGACAGGAGCAATAGAGTAGTTTGATTCAGATGGGTGGAAGTAGAGCTGCATTTTGGAGACAAAGCCCTATAAATAAAAAAACCAAGGAGCCAGAAATAAGAGTTTGTGGTTTATTTGGTGTTGGAGCTGGTACTACAGCTGGACAGTTACTGTCTTGTTGCATATGGAAACCTTAACTTTTTTTTAAACATGCTCAGGAGACGAACTTACAACTCAGCTGACATAGTACGCAAAAATAAGGTTCTCAAAAAAAAAAGTATACACAAAAATTCCAGAGCAGGGTTAGGAAAATACATTTGGACCTACCAACAGTGAAATATTTAAGCTATTCAGCCAGCAGAGAAGGTTGGTCAATTGGCTTGACAGTCCTCTAACTGCAAGCAAATAGTCTTTGGTTTCACATTGTGTAATATTAGTTACTTATTGTTCTGAACCAACATTAAACAAGATGAGGAAAAGGCAAAGGGTTTTCTAGGCAGTGTGCTCTGCTTTGATGCTGGATTTCTGTCACACCACTTCATTGTACAAGACTGACTAGGTTATCTAGCTCTGGCTAATAATATGGGTGTCTGAACAGGGAAAAGCCTAGAATTAGTTTCCTAATGCTACCTTCAGGAAACTCATTTGTTCAGATTTGAGCTTTGTGTGTGTTCTAGTTGAGATACATACATTGAAAGATTTGACCTACTTGGAAAGTGCAACATAAGACAAACTACTCACTAAACCTGTTAAACTGCAAAAAGTGAACTGCTTGGGCAGATTCAAAACTGTAGTTCCTTCTGGATTCCCCAGAGTGTATCTGCACTCTTCCTTAATTTGTCCTCTTCCTCAGGCTTTAGGATCATTTTCACTACATCAGTGATGCCACTACTGCCCAGTACACAAGGAACACTGAGGAAGACATCATCTTTTATTCCGTGCATGCCCTGAAAAGTAGGTAAGGACAGTTAGGCTAGAATTTGTGTATGTCTGTTTTATAGAATATCCTACTGAGAAGACTCAATTAAATTTAGTTAGAATTAAACTAGGAAGTTATTGCCATTCTTCAGAATTCCCAAGGTTTTTAGTTCTCAGTAAGACAAAAGTTAGCAAAGAGGGGCTGCTCACCTTAACAACTGTAGAGATTGGGTGCACTCTTCTCAAATTCTTCATCATAGTTTCAGCTAGATCTGCCACAGAAAGGCCAATAGCCCATGATGTGTACCCCTTCAGTTTGATGACCTCATAGGCACTGCAGAGACAAGGTTACTCATTAAAAAACAGTACCATCAACTGAAATATTTAAAGTTTGTAAGAAGGGCTTTGAGAGTTCCCTTAATCAACTTGGAGATATCAAAAGCTTGACTGATCTGCTGACAGGACTGACATGAACTCAGCAGTGAAGAATTCTATTCGCATTTTACGCTACTCCCCACGGTTATACTGGAAACTTGGAAGTTAATGCACTTCCCTAATTTGAAGTTCACTAACCAGGAAAAAAAATAACTGCCAAATCTACATTACTCCTTAAAATATTATTTCAAGTTCTGTTATGTCTGCATCTTGACATTTATTTTGGGCTACTATGGTATTTATGAAACCAGATACAGACACTACAATTTAAAGGTACTATAGCTCTTCATCATTTTTTCTTGTGTTTGGCGGGGGGGAAAAGAAAAATCAGTATTTACCTGTCCACCACCTGCTTATGGACCTCCTTCCAGTGTTCCTTGTCTGCATCAGTTCCTAAGTCTGGATGAAGAGCCTTCAGGGAGACGCCAGCAACATTCACTCCACTCCAAACAGGTACTGCGAGTTACACATAGGTTAATCTATCTCACAAGAAAATTTAGTTTTGTCCTCAAGTTAATAGTTAAGACCTAGTTAGAATAATCTGCAACACACAGGTCACTACGATTTAGATATGACTTCAAATATAATATGACCTGTGAGGCCAATCTAAATTGCAGGCTGAGAACCTAGGAGCATATAAACATCTTTCTTCATATACGACATCCCAATGTTTGGATATACCTTTGTTAAAGCAAAGTTGCTCTTTTTCCTGTCCTCTAGACTTGCCTCTGCAATTCTGTTCCTATATACAGTTCTTGAAGTAATGAAGAGATGCCAGTGAAGACAACTGAGTGACTACCCGCAGGTCAGTGCAGATCTTTAGGAGTCCCCTGCAGAGAACTTTACCCTCTTGCTTCTTCAGTTTTCTTTTTTTTTTTTTTTTTTTTTTTGAGTTATGGGAACAACTTAGCCTAGAAACGTTTAGCTTCCTCAGGTTACAGTAATGACCTTTTCCAAGCAGAGTACCTCAGGTCAAACATAGATCATCTAGGGTTACTCTGCGTAGCAGAAGACTTAAAGCAGGACTTGCATTCTGAAGGTGCTGCAGTGCAAAAATTTTAAAGCAACATTTTGCTGTAGCTTTTGGAGATGCGTCTTGCAAACTATCAGAAAAAGTTCTTTGTAACCACCAGCCAGATTTCACCCTTACCACTGGAGTCTCCATGCTCTCCAACAATCCATCCATGGCAGCTCAGAGGATGGATGCCCAGTCTTTCTCCCATGAGGTGGCGGAAACGGGCAGAGTCCAGATTGCAGCCACTACCAATAACACGGTGTTTAGGAAAGCCACTGATCTTCCAGGCCACATAGGTCAAAATATCCACTGTAAGTAGAACAGGGAGGAAAACAAGTGCCACTTGCGAGCAGTTTGATAACTAGGATGGTATTCTCCATTCATCTGTAAGGATCTTATCTGCAGGCTAGTTATGTGGAATATAGCCTAAAGTAATGCCCATGACCAGGCCCTGCAGTGGGCTAACAGAATGACTGCTCTAAAGGCAGAATTGAGAGGCTGTTTATGCTATGCATGCAATTATCAGTGCCCCTTACTGTGTCTTATGCTAAAAAACACTTAAAAGGCAACTGAAGACCCAAGTTGGAGGCAACTTGGTTTATTTCTCAGAGGACAAGCTTGCTGAGTGCAGAGAGGGAAGATGACGCTTTTTGCTACATGGTTATGTGGCATAAGTGTTTTCTAAAAGCCTGTGCTTGGTCATATTAGCTTACTGATGCCACCTTACTGAAGAAAACACTATTCTCTAAAACAAATCCTGTCATTAAGCCAACACAACAAACCTGGGTTTGAGACAATAAGCAGCGTGCAGTCAGGACTGTATTTAACAACATTGGGAATGATGAATTTGAAGATATTCACATTGCGCTGGACCAAGTTAAGGCGGCTCTCCCCTTCTTGCTGACGGGCACCAGCAGTGACAATAACCAGCTTGGAGTGTGCAGTCACACTGTAATCTGCAGACAAAAAGGCTGTGTCAAACGTGACCTCTTTCTACATGTGGTTCAGAACAGGAGTTCTCAGTTCCTTTTAGTATTGATATCTAAAATTCTCAAATTTGAGGGTGCTAAAATTCTCTTGGTAATTGTTACCCTAGACTTTGCTTCTGTAGAAAGTTAAGTTTTCCTTTAAGAATGGGGTTCATTGCCACAAGTGGCAGCCTTAAGGGCATGTCAAAAATCTTAACACGTAGAATTGGGCAGTGGTATTACATACTTCTAAGGCACGGAGGGTATGGGGTAGCTGTCAGGATGGCATCCAGTGCAAGTGCTGTGTAAAAGGGGAAGAAGGCTCTGCCCTTGTAACCTACTATCTGTGGACGCTGTTCACATTAACTAAGATATGAGATGGCTACCATTTGCCCTAGTCAGGTTGCCACTAAACTTAAAAAGTGTCATACATTTATGGCCAAGAAATAAGCGGTAATACATTCAGGGCCTAACTGGCTGTGAAATAAAATTCTCAGCGGTGCAGGAGTACTTAAGAAATTCATCTTTCTATATTGAGTGATCAATTCTGGAACAGGATTCCTAGATGGACTGGCCTTAACAAGGTATATGAAACTGAACGTCAGCTGAGCAGAAATGAAGTGAGCTTTCCTCCTAACAAGTCAGATGACAGGCTGAGTGCTAGACTTGGATGACCAGTTGGAGATCTGAAGTGGCTATCTATTTGGAAATAACAAGCACATTAGAGCCAACTACTTGCCTTTGCCAGAGACGATCTTTGGTGTTCTAAGGAAAAGGCTGCCGTGCTGGAGATCTAGCATCTCTCCTCTGAGCTTGTCCTCCACAACATCAACAAGGGCAAGTTCATCAGCTAAGTCCTACAGTGACCAAGATTAAATATTATTACCTCTTTTTGAGACAAGTACCCAATATGTAAACTGTGAAGTTGCAATTTTTTTAAAAGCAGTGATCTCTTTAAGCAATTTTGCTCACCTCTATCACTTTACTTATACCCAAGCAGAGTACTGAAATCAGTCTCCTGGGATATCCACTTTATTGTGTTAGTTTTTTACCTTTCATATCCTCATTCTGTGTGGAGTAGGTGTGCAATTTAGTATGACAATGATGAAGATTAATTTAATAGCTGTTCATAAACAACATATTTTACAGATAAGAAAAGCAAGCCTGATATTAAACACAGCATTTTCAATACAGTAATGCAATGCGGAGGACAAGTCATTTAGAGTGTCCAAGACTGCTTTTTCCAGTCCACACTGCAAAGTATGCCATCACACTCCCTGCTTCCAACAAAATGATGCCTCAGTTCTTAGAAGGGATTCTGGAAGTCATTCAAAGGTAAATGCAGCTCTTGCATCAGAGTGATACATACAGCATGTTCTGTCTGATACTGTCAATAGCTTGAAGATTGCTGCTTCATTTCAGGCCCAAAGAAATGAATGGACAACCAAAAGTTCATCTTGTGTGCTAGCCCAATTAGTCTAATTAGGGAGATTATTTTTTGCCCCTCTTTTAGGCCTCAGGTTGTCACAGCTATGCTGCTTCATCCTAAGCTTAACTCTTACCTTCATCAGGATGCTGATAGCACAGGCCATTCCAACTGCACCCACACCAACCACACTGATCTTATTGTGGGCATGACTCTGCTCCTTGTGGACATTGTGGATGAGCTGATCCTTGAGAGACATGGTGCACTGCTGCAAGGAAAGCAACAGATTGTTTCTCCAGGCTTTGGAGCTTTTACTGACACCAGAATATTTGTATCAAGCAAGATGGAGTTTATTCCAGGATGATAAGAAAATGGATATAAATCACATGCCTAAAACATCTGGCAGTACTGCCTGTATGCAGCAAAATTATTAAAAATTTGAATTATTTATGACAATGCTCGTTATAGCTTTCCCTCAAATACAGCCTGAGAACCATTGGGTATGTAGCTGGGTGGCACTCCAGCAGCATTACAATGTTCTAAATGATCGTCCATATTACACTTAGGTAAAGGAAGCCATTTTAGTACTTTTAAGCACAGCATGGTCTGGCATTTTCCATTCTACAGCCCTGAAAAACTGGTACTCTGTGCCCTGAAGCCTTTCCAGACCTTAAGTTGTATAACGCTTAGGTAAGCCCTTCTTAAGCACAGTGTGATCCTCAAAGTCAACTTTATGGATTTGTTTTGAAGTAAAATTGCATAGTTTTGAATTAAGACATCTAGAGATATCTAGAATCTGGTGTTATCCTCTCTCCCACCCTCAATATTTTTAGCTACTAGCTGCATAGCAGCTTGGTAATATGGGTAGTAATCTGACAGCCACAAGTGTACTGAAATGTCACTATGACGATGGAGTATTGCGCTTTCACCCTTGCAGAAGCCAACAATTATGCTTTCCCAGGTGGTGCTGCACTGCCAGCAGCACAGCTTCTGCCTTGCCTGAAGAGCCCAAAGCAGGGGGCAGCCTCACAGATGGATGCAAGTATAGACACAACATGATTCTGAAGTTAGGGATGAACAGGCAGCAACTCGTTCAGAGCAGGAAAGGCCAGGCAGCGTTGGCCAAGCAGGTAAAGACTGCGAGTTTGGGGTGGGGCAGGAAGCCATCAGTGCCCATATTTAGGGAAAGTTAACCAAGATACGTTAGTCTTCATTTGCGGAAGTCTCCTGAAGCGTGGCCCGGTATAGAGCACACTCTCACCACGTGCCAAGCTCTCCCTTTGCACTACAGGAACTTCAACATGCAGGGCTGGTGAGAAGCACCCACTCAAGCATTTTTCAGTTACACTTAAACATCAAAATTTTTGTTTTCAGAGTGCTATTCCCCCTGAAGGAAGAAGGTTAGAGGAGAGCCTGCAACCAAGGTGCTGTATTAACACTCCATTTCAAACGCAGCTGAGCCCATCCTCACAGCCCTTTGCAGGGTCACTCCCAGCAGGCTGGTTCCTGGGGCCACACGCACTTTTACCGCCGATTAGGGAAAGCAAGATAATCCACGCAGGCTGAAGGAGTGGGGGGGAAATGGCGGGGCAATGCAGCGCAGTCTCAAGGAGATGGAGGGGTGTTATGTGGAAATCACGCCGGTCGCACAAGGCCGCCAAGCAGGGCGCGGTGCCTCGCCTTGCCACACCGCACCCAAGGCGGCGCCGGGCTGAAGTCCAGGGCTGTGCTCGGGAGCTCCTCAGCCCGGGGGACACCCGTCGAGCAGGCGGCGCCTGGTTGACCGAGTCCCCCCTGGAAAGCTGGCGCCCAGCGGCGCCCTCACCCCCCCACCCCCACCCCCACCCTCCTTAACCCGCGAAATCGATCGCACCTACCAAGCGTCCTCAACCGAGCGCGGCGGCGGCTGTAGCGGCGGGGCGGGGAGGCTGCCGCCGCCTTAAGTAGAGCCGGGGCGGCTGACGTGCGGCGGGCGGGCCGGGTGGTGGAGACGTGCCCGCCGACACGTCGGGGTGGGGAGGAGGAGGGGGAAGTTGTGGCGGGCCGGCATGGGAGCAGGGAAGGGGGGGGGGTGGGGGGGGGGGGGGGGGGGGGGGGGGCGGGGCGGGGCGGACGGTAACGTTCGGCCTCGTTAACCGCCGCTCTGGGATGCTCGGCCGGTAACGGCTGGCAGCGTGAGGGAAGCTCAGGCTGGCGAGGAGGAGCTCAGCCCTGGCCGGGGTCCCGCTGCTCCTCTGGGGGCTTATGGCTGTGGTTCCGGATGGAGCCTCTTGTCTGGTGGCTAGAAACCTGTTCCTAATTTCCATCTAAACCTATAGATACTTGTTTGGTTTTGGTTTTGCTTTGGTTTGGTTTTCTTTTTTTTTTGTTACAGACATCCTGGTCTGGCATTTACTTAACCTTTCCGTGCATTTACATATCCAGCTCCCACTCATTTGTTTTTTAAGTTACATAAGCTAGACCTTTTCAGTCATGCATGATGCAAGCTGTGTTCAGGTCCTTGGGACATCCTTTCTGTGCCACGCTTTCAGTTTGAATGCTTTTCTCTTGAGAGAGGCTGTGCATAAGAGTGTTTTAGATAGTCTTCTCAGTGATGACTCAAACAGGAACACTAATCTTTTCCTGTCATTGCTGGAAATACCATGACTGGACTCACACTTAGTCTTTTTCACAGTCATGCCACACTGTCAGCTCCCTATCACCCTGTGGTTGCTTAGGAAAGCCAAGTCCTTCTCCTCTTCACTTATTTCTTGCTAGGATACTAACAAAGAGCAAAAACATTTTTATTATTTCGTGGATGCCTGAAGTTTCATTTTTACACTATGATGCTACAGGGCTGTCCCACAAAACTGTTTTTAGTAAACCCATGCTACTTTTTACCCCTTAATTCACTGAATTTCATGTTTGTAGTTAAATATTCCTTCGCAAGTTTTGCTGAAGAACTGCACAGGCACAAAAGCACAGGCCCCAACTGATTCCGCCAATGCTCACTTCTTAAATACTTGCTGTTCTCTGGTCCTGTGTAATGCCTCCAAGTCAGTAAATTTACTTAAAATCTTTGCACCTGGATTTGTAGTTTACTGTGTTTTGGGATTCTGGGATTGAGAATGTCTGGTTCCTCCAGCTGGAGTACAGTAGACTCTGAGTTTTGCTTGCCAGCTGGTTGTGTTCATTTATTGTCTTGTATCCATTTCTCCCTTCTACCCATCCTTGTAGGCATCCTGTCTTTACCCTACGGATTAACATGTCCATCCTTAATGAAAATCAGAGAAGCATCCATTTAATCTTGTGTGAGTAGCTGGGTTATGTCTATTTTCCCATTCTTGTTTTACAGTGATCTTTCCCCCCTTCCCCCTTTTTTTAAAATTTTTTATAGCTGTAGTACCTTTGTGATATTTATGTTAGTTTCCTTTTGGGATTCTAATTCCAGCTGATTTTTGGCGATATCTATTCACAGCTTTGTCTTCCTCTACCTGTACCAACCTTTCCATCTCTCTTTTGTCTGGGATGTCTTTTCTAAAGCTAGTTTATATAGTTTACCTCTTAGTCACTAGAGTGAGCCAATTTACAAATGAGGAGGTTGTCATGGAGGTCTTCATCTGTCCACAACCGCATCCCACTCACAGTGCATGCAAGCATAAAACATGGCCCTCAGTCATGCTAGACCAGAGCAGATGGTATGAAGATGGGTATATCTCATCACATCTAAGGCTTGCACTCACCTGCCAAACTCTGCTTTACAACTGAAGGGATTTTCTGCTGCTGTTCAAGGCACGCTAACGCCTTGTCACAGACCATCCCAGTGACAATTCCCTTCTGCTGTGGTGACCTGATGGGAATGGGAGCCCAAAGCCTCATCATTTCTTTGACAGTCCATTGGTAAAACTAAAGAAAGAAAAAACACAGGTGAGAAAACATCTAAAAATGCTTGAAACATAGAATAAGGAGGTTTGCATGAAACAATTCAGAAAAATACAAAATTCAGGTTCTTATTATGAAGACCAGCACTTCTACCAAAGGAGGTTAAATATAATGACCTATTGGTTGCAAAACTAGATGTGCTTTGTTCCTTGCTGCTGCCTGAGGAATGAGAGATGCTTGTGAGATGTGTCATGTCAGAGGAGACTGGCAGCTAAGGAAGGGAAAGTGCGGGTAGATGCTGAGTAGGCCTAGTGCCGCATGAATGCAGAATAAAAGGAAACCGTTTAATGTAGTTCTGTCATTCTGCATTATGCTGGGTTTGCTGAGCATCTTGTTCTATCAGAATTCTCAAGGGTGGATTAGGAAGTTTAGTTCTGCATCCCAGGAATCTGTATTTACAGTGGCTTTGTATGAATGGGACTAAACATCTCATCCAGAGTTTGGGTTCCAGGCATCTGGCAGGAGAGAAAATGAACATTTGACAGAATGAAGATGAAGAATAAATATTTTCTCCCTATAAAAATGTTTACATCTGGAGAGTTTAAATGTATAGTAAAAGGCTTCTAAGACAAAACTGGCTGGATAGATTTAAGAGCATTTTAAAAATATGTAGCTAATATAGAGCAAGTGGTATTTTACTACTGTCTCAGTGAGACCAAGGTTCCTAAGAGAAGAATGTTGGTATTATAAGATTGTTCTTATCCTGTGGCTCAGGCAAAATTAAATTGGACATGGTTTTCAGGGTATAAGTTCCAATAAAATCTTCACTTGCTTGTGTTTTTGTGCTCATTACTGAGAACAGAACCAAGACCAAATCTCTGTTATACATAACAGAAGACATCAGGCTGTCCTTAGCTGTCTGGTTCCTATTCAGATACAGGAGATCCTACCTTTAGTAGAGTAGGACAAACCAAGCTAACTAGGATGTTTCAAAACCATCCTGGTTCCAACACATCCTTGATGATAATCAGATCAGAAGCCTTGTTTTGTTAAAAAATAATGTCAGCTTTTAATATGCCAGTGTTAATTCACCTGGGTTACAAAACTGAGAAGAAGGCTACAACTGCCCATTTTTTCCTTTTATGTGTCCTTTGTGATCTTAGTAGAAGCAGTAGATGCTCAGGAGGAACAGAGTTATCTGGCATGATTGGCATTGATTTTCTGTCTCAGAGAGCTTCAATCAGAGAAGGCTCAGAACAACCCAAACAGAACAGGGTGAGCAAATTCAGAGCATATTTCTTGCGCTTGGAAGATTGAGGCCAGGTCTGTTTTGATTTCTTTTAAGTGATTGACTTTGATTGTAGGGATGGGGCTGACTTTCCTCACTTGTATATATAAGGAGTTTTATTCTTCCTGTTCTTTTGCTGCTGCTGCCTTTCATCGCAGTAGCGGGAGGTGGTGTTGACAGAGTGATGGGAATATTTGAAATGTGACAGGGTCTCTCCAGGAGCTTGGCCATTCCTCAGCCTGCTCGCCCTCTTTTCCATATTAGCTTTCACAGATTAAACAGGAAAAATAAAGCAATAGAAGTTGCTGAATGTGGAAACATTTATATTTTTAATCTGTTACACTGAGGCCTTTCCTCTGGCCTCAGGTGGCATTTGATCAGGCTTTGGTCAATAACAGAAGAAAATGATGTCCCATTCTCATTAAACAATGTATTTGTCTTTAAACTATGAGATATCAATTAAACCTTTATCACAGAAATAAAGTCCAGAGACAGTTAAACAAGGTGAGTTAAATGTGTGTGTCTTGCTATTTTCAGTAAAACACAAAGTGTTAGTAAATTTCTCTATGTTTTGCTAATACGCAAGCGGTTTTACATGGTGATGTTTAATTTCTACACTTGCCATTTGCTCAGGTCCTGGCTCACGACAGACTAAGTCAAATCTGATGGTGCTGCTGGGCTGAATAATGACACCAAACCATGACCTGCACATATTTGCAGTATGAGCTACAGCTCAGCTGGGAGGTTAGCAGTAACCCAAAGCCGCCGCTGATGCTGACTGGCACTGGAAAGGTCAGTGGAATCTCTGCTCCACCTGAGATTTGAGGTCTAATTTGCCCCTAAAAATCATAAGTGTTATTCCCAGCATGATCAGTCCTGTTTTTACTCTGACATCGTCAAGGGCTTTGCTTTCATATGGTGTCAGTGATGTGAGGGAAAGACCTGGCGCTAGACATAGCTACATCATGTTTCAGTCCTGTCTTTCCCTTTGATTTATTCTGAGGCCTGAACAGCTTCCTCCAGCTTTAATAGCTTCATTTCTCCTTTGTAAAATGGGAAGGGTCTTTATTGACCAACCTGATGGTGGTACTGTATGGATTAGTTAATTATGAAACACTTCAGCTTCGTAAAACAAAATGAAAATGATGGTGGTTCTTTACCTAAACCAGAGAGGTCTGAACACCAAAATGGAGTAGCTAGGCACCAAAAGTTTAGTATACTCTGCTAAATTGTCAACATCAGAAAAGCTCCCAGGGCCAGAATTTTTGCAATTTCAAAATACTTACCAGGGTAAGATACAAGAAGCAAGTTTATACTCCATAAAAATCTGTATTTTGTGTTCTTCAAATTTGGGTGGCATAGCCACATCAAACCATTTGAACTATCTCCTAAGAAAATTAAAAGCTAAAAGATGAGTCTCACGTCAGCTTGCACTAACAAGTATCTCTGCACATAACTGATTAGCCATGGTCCATACACCTCCGGTTCCCTCTCCTTGGCTTCTTCCATGTGTGCAGGTTATGGTAAGGACACCAGTATGACAAAAATCCACTGCTTTTGCTGCTTCACACCCTCTTTTTCTTTTCACTGTTGTTGTGGGGGAGGGGCTAGCTGATGCAATTCTCATTTCCCGGTATTTATACATATGTGATTCTACAACCTGTTTTTAAATGTGCACCAGAGTAATATAGGTGGAGACCTGTGTAAATAATTGGCAGTTTCTGAAGATCCCAGATTCCACAATATCCTTTCATCAGATGTATGGTTTTGATTGTAAACTGTTTTCAGGCTGACATGTTTCAATATGCAGAATCTGCAAGCTACACCAATTTTTCTTTTCCCTTTGAAAGGTTGGTTATTTTTGCAAGTACAACAGCAATGTATTATGCATTCAGTATAAAGCTAGATAAAACTGTATTTCTTGCAATTATTTTCTTAATACAAAGCTGAAGAAAACTGTATATCTTGAAATAGCTTCTTAAATCATCACTCTAGGTAGCTGGACTAAGAGGAATGCATGATTTTTGTCTTGCTTCTCTAAGGAAATTAATTTACTCCTGGAAGCATGAGTTACTGCGCAGGATTCTCCAAACCAAACCCATTCCCTTGATGCAACTCTGGATACTTACTCATTTACTCAGGAACTGCAGGAAATGGGATGCTCAGATAAATCATGTGGTCAGAGGGGGATGGAAAAGCACTCCCATGGACATGGGCCGCTATTCAGTCTTAGCCTAACAAAGTCACAAAGATGTCACAAAGGAGTGTAATCATTAATGGATCTTTGCTGCTGCCTTCTAAACAGTGCAGAAGAAAGACGTGAGTTCATCGCTTTATCTCTTTCATCTGTTTAGGAGACGGGAGCATCACAGTTGGGACTCTGCTTTCTAAACTAGCAGCAGCAGAACTATTACTGTTATCTAACTTGTCTGAGCGCCTGACAGGCTGCAGTAAGTGGAGACTTTCTATAAATTACAGTAAGGAGCTGGAGGGATATGAGAGGAGGGCTGCAGACTGCTGCCGCGGCTACTTGCCAATTCAAGAGGGCAGGCAGATTCAGCAGCAAAAGGTCAGAGGTACATCCCTGCACTCCTTCTGGAGCAGAGGCCCCCTTGCCCTTATTTTAATATTCATTTTAATTCTGCAGCTGTCAGTTTTGAATTCCCCAGGATCCCTTCTCAGCACATCACATGCGAACAAGCTGGTTAGCTCATGGTAAAGAGCTAGAGTCCTGCAGACAAGTTTTTACTGATTCAGGCCATTTGGGACACAGTACATTTAACAACACAATATTGCCTCTGCCACAGAGGGAGATACTTTTCTGGCATTTCAGACCTTACATATCTGCTTGACCCTCTGTGTATTCAAAATGATAGCAGGTTATGTATTCTCTCCCATCCAAAAATCACTGTGGCCAAACTTTAATTTCTGTGAATCAAAATTCCAGGTTACATTGCTGGAAACTCAGCATCCTGCAGTTGAGAAGTTACTGCGCCATACGACCACTGTAGAAAGCTGAGAGTACATCTCAACGTTACAGACATTACAGACTTGGTGGAGGATCTTCCTGCCCTGCCTGCTCTACAGAAACAGTGCACAAGAAAGATGTGAGTTCATCCCTTTGTCTCTTTCATCCATTTAGGAGATGGGAGTGTCACAGCTGGGACTCTGCAAAAAGAAGTTCTCACTTTAGCAGCATAAAGTTACAGGGTCAAGGAAGTCCTAGACATTGAAAATAATTCGGTCTGTGTTTTCATGAGGGACATGCTTCAGCATGCAGGATACCTCTCTTCAAAGCTTTCACTGAAGACATCGTGGCTATAAAGTTTCTGTAGCTCTTTGTGGGTCCTGGTGAATAAAACACACGCCTGTGCCTGGAGTGGAGTGGAAAGGCCAGAGATCAAGCGAAAAATCACATTCTGGTCTCCTTTTAGAGCCTGGGTGCCACAACAGCCTCACAGTCTATCCCACATGTTGGTGTCCTCAGATAATGCCCAGTGGATATGGAAAATATGTCTGCCTGTGACTGTTACATAGTCACAGGTGACTATGTAGTAAACCCCTTCCTTGGAGAAGAAAGATGTAGTTTACCTTAGCAATAGAATGGAAGTACACAACCAGCTGCTTTCATTTCAGTCCCCACACTTCGGCCACTCCTGAGGGTCTTTAAAAGAGTTGCAGCTGGGCCAGCTCAGCTGTAAGATAGCAGTCCTGAGGGGTGATTTTGGCTTGGGTTACAGAGTTAAACTCTTCTGCTATTCTCAGATGGGAAAAGTAACTTGACTGCTTCTGCACAATATACTCTTTTAGGTCTTTGTTTTTGTGGTGGTGGTTGCTGGCAGCTCTGTGGGTGAACACATAGCCCTGGGCAAAGTGACATGACTGTGAAAGGCAGGTGCTGTCCTGAGAGGTTATCAGGCAGAGTTTTAAAATACTGCTTATATCATATGTACTGCCAGCAGAATGTACTGCTGGTATGGATGTGGAGCTATCACCCAGGGGAAAGCTGTTGGCTTATCTCTTTGAAAGTTCTGCTCCCTGGGCTTTTTAATTTTTTTTTGTTTTGTTTTAGGTTTTTTATAAGCAGAAGGTAGTCAAGGGAAGGAAAGACACACACCATTTCCTTAGTGACCAAGTTCTCCTAGCCTATACTGTTAGGGATTTACACCATCATCTGGATGTGCTGTAGCTGTATGTGAGCTCGCATTTAGTGGCCTGCACTTTCCCCAGGCTTGCAGGTTGGTGCTGGAGACCTCATCCTATACACAGCAAAGCTAGATGTGAGCCCTGAGGTCACATGTAGATTCCTAGTGTGGCTTCGCAGGAAGAGGGGATTGATTTTCATGAACAATTTTTTTGTGTGTGTAATCTTAATTTCCTTCCATGCCCATGTTTATTAACTGAAATGCAATACGCTCCACCATGACTCACTACCAAAGGTCTAAACTGTGGCAGTGATTCCAAAGGAAAATAACAGTGGATAGAGGTGCAGCCTGCATTGCTAAAATGCAGTAGTCTTTTAACTCAGCTTCATTATGCAGCCATAGAGAAATCATTAATATACTTGAAGCAGGTACCAAGTTGAACATCTCTGTTGGGAGCACGGCTTCACAGTGCAGGCATTGTACAGACACACGGCAGTTCTCCTCAGCAAAGAGCTCATCAACTGAAGAAGCAGAACAAAACAGGGAAGTGAAAGTGGAAGCAGAATAAAGCCGAATGATTGCCAATTAGAGTGTTTGTCTTAGTATGCTGTGTTTTTCAAGAACATTACACAAATACTGACCTTTTTCTCTATCAGTTAATTCAGTTTTCTTATTTACACTCAATCTTTAAATAGAAAATGAAAGGTTGCTGCTTGTCTACAGAGTACCAATGAATCATTTTCCCCATGCTATGCGAAGTGCAGTGTTTCTGGCTTGTGGACCCTCTGCTGCTGTATTTGGATGAAATTGCACAAATATTTAGCAAACATTTGCTGGGCATGGCCTTGTTGTTTTGCAAACTATTGTAAGTCTTGTTTAAGGAGATGGATGTTACCAAAGGGGACAAGCACCTGACTTCTAGCTCCTATGGGGGGAATCCTGATACTTGCAGAATCTGTTGATTCTCTAGCTTGGGCCTTAAAATGAACAGCGTGCCTGTGTCCTGGGTGGTATATACAAGGTGCACCATTTCTCAATGGCGATCTCCAGCCTTCTGTTGTTTTTCTCATAACTTTATCCAGATTCAGTTGTATCCCTAGACCCTATGCAGTTCTGGCCTTAAGAGGCAATATCGCTGCCCTTTTAAAAGATGACAATATGATGAAAAAGGGAGGTGCTAGGAGGTAGCATCATGGATTCTCTCTCTGTGTGTGCCACATGTGCACAAGAGCTGGATTTCTGGAGGCTGGGTCTCCTGAACCCTTACCACCAATATATTCTCCATATCCCTTTTGCAAGTTGTATATCACTTCTGCTTTATACGTTCCACAGTCTATGTAGGATTTATTCTGTGTTTGTGGAAGATCTTTCATATTTAATGCTCTGATGTCAGAAAAGATACCAGCATGCTTGATCTCTTGCTCACTGCATGAGGGCAAAAAATTTTTGGAGTGGCAACAGGGACGTACAGTCCCCTTGGTCTGCATTAGCTCCTCACCCTGAGACAAGCCTCTAGACTGGCTGCTGGGGCAGCGGGGCTCACCCATCACTTCACTCTCAGTCTCTGGACTGGAATGTTTGTAGACAGGGCAGTGCCAATTTGGTGGAAGAATATCAGTATTAGAATTTGTGAGACATGGGACAGACCAGAGCCCAGGTCTCTGACTGCCAGGGTGCAACGTGGTGTATTTATGCGTTCAGACAGAAGGAGCTAGGTCTGTTGCTTTCTTTATGGAGTATCATTCTGTGTGTGTGTTTGGCTTCTAACCCAGCATTCCTTAATTTTTAATCTCATCAACTGTTTGTGCCCCCAGGGTGGCGCAATAAGGAAAAGAAATCTGTTTCACTTTTAAACTTCTGAAGCTAAGTAGTGGTTTGGTCTTGAGAAGTGAAAGCAGTTGAAGGCTGAGGGTGCCTAATAAGTTTTGGAAAGTTCAGGATTAAGGATTATTTTTCCTGTGTGTATATGTTTAGGTGTAATGTTGAACATGCATTCCTCGGGTAATCTCAGCCTTGCATCCCCTTTTAAAATATGCTCCCTTGCAACAACAACATCTGGAGATCTGGAGTCAATAGGATGTTACATTATGGAGGGAATTAAAATAATAATAATAAAATAAATTCTGTAACGTTTCATATCTGTTAGGCAAAGGTTACTGAGGGCTGGTTAGTTCAGTGCATGACGTCTGTAAGAGTTCTTAGGCGTATAAGAGCAGCCAAAAATAGCTCCTTGGAAGGTCAGGGAAGGCACCTTTTCTGCATGTGGATAGCTTTGCATTTCTGACCTGAAACATCTAGATGTCTTATAGTAAGCAAGAAAGAATGGATGGAAAGAAGATAGACTATGAAAATGGACTTGTTACACAGGCTCTGGCTGCCCTCCATCTTCCTTATTCATATGAGCCTCTACAAACTGCTGCCAGCCTTGGAGATTTTTCCATACATGAAATGGAGGAAGCCTGCATTAACTTCTAAGCCATGCTTCAAAGACAGCCTCGCCAAATAAAGGCTGGATTCAAACTGTCAATAGATGAACAGCAAGAGGGACCCTTATGTTTTAAAATGGAACCATAGGCTCACATCCAAGTGATTTTAAGCTTCTGACTGACCCCAGAGCCTGAAAGAAATTTCAGCTTGTCAGACCAAATGTTCTCTTTCTTTTGATATCTGCATGCTGAGACAGAGTTTATGTGCAGCTTTTATAGCAAATCCCAAAGTCAGAGTCACCGCAGAACACTTTAGCTCTTGCCTGTTCAATAATTAATGCGAGAGGGAAAGATGCTGTGTTTCTCTGCATATTAATTCCCCCCGCCCTTTCCTGCCCAAATCCCCTTGGTTAATCAGGTTATGTTTGCCCTATTTCTCTCGGGGAGCAAGCAGAATGCAGTGTTGCTAGAAAAGGAGGAAAGGAAGGAGAAGGGCATGTTGAAATCAAGCGTGTGTTGAGGATGCTACAGAAATGAAAGCTTCGCTTTGGCAGGGTTCCCAAGATCACAGCGGGATGCCTTTGGGCTGTGGGATGTCTCTGACCCACCACGCTTCCTGACATGCGTGATCTCATATCTCAGGCAATGTGCCAAAGGACAGTGCCTGTCTGTGCTCAACCTGGAGGCACTGGTGGTCTCTGCAGCCAAAAGCTCCCTCCCCAAACACTCACTCAACAGCCTTTTTCAGCTAATGGCCCCTAGGAGGATGTAACTGATGTCCCTGTGGGAACGTTTGCCTGAAGCGCAGTGGTTAATTTTTCTTTGGGGGGGGAGGAGGGCAGTGCATGTGTGCAGACCTGTATGTGCTGCATGCTTTTGTGTAGTTGCACAGTATTTAATTCTTGCTGCACTTATCCTCTTGGACATGTAGCTGCAAGCCACAGAAAAATATCACAGACAGACCCACCAAAGTAAAATGCAGCAACGAGAAGCAGGGAGGCAGCACATGCACAGACAGCACCGCTGACCTGCGTGTGGGTGAATCTATGTTTCCTCTGAGGCTGGTGATCCTGGAATATAGCTCTGAGTGTGATGAGATTTGGGGGGATTCTTCATATGGGTGCATGCCTTGGAAATGTTCTGATCTCGAATTATAATGGGTAATATCAGACTGGGAGACTGAGATCCAAAGCTCTTTTGTGACTAGTGTCTAAACCCAAAGCTTGCAGCTGAAACCATTCCTGAAATGTGAAAAGTTCCTTATTCTGAGGTCTGGGTCTGAGCAGGCTTAGGAGAATGGGGTACATCTTGATGGGAGAATAAAGTGCAGTGACTTAGGTGATTTTGGGAGCATGGCAAATAATTCAGAAGGATGTAGATCTGCAGGTCTGCATCAGCATTCTGTGTTTTGGGGTTGAATTTATCGAAAAGGTCAAAACCAAACCTTTCTAGACAAAATCACGAAGCTTCAGGGAGTTTATAGGTAGCCCTGCTTCTCTAATGCTCTGATCCTGGCTCAGGATCAATTGAATTCAGCCTATGCTTGCGTTTCAGTTTTGCCAGGAAGTGCCAAAACACACGAGCATTGCCTAATCCAATCTTGCGTGACGGCTTGTTTGCTTGGATCATGGTATGTTGTTCCTTTGAGACACATGTATTAGGAGAGATTTTTAGCATGGATCAGAAACATTTTTGTAGCTCAAAGCCAGGTGAACACTAAGACATTCTTCTTAAAGCGTAAGCATCAGCAAATGCAGACCTGAGCTAGTAAATCCTGGAGCTGTGATGTAATGTTACATGTTCCCAAGCACCAAGCAGAGCGAACTGGATAGCCACAGGCTCCACTTCCTGCAAGAATGAAGACAGGCAGGAAATGAACACCAGAAACCATTCCTTGGCAGAAGAGAGCTGTGGAAAAAGTGAGGTGTAACAAGTCCCAGGCTGTTGCAGAGCCAGGTGTTGCAGGTGCCTGCAAGCCACGTGGGGATGGCGGGTGCCTTGTTCCCAGTGCACAGTGCTTCCTGGCAAGCATGTGTTGTGGTGTGTGTCCAGACTTGCCAATGCCCCAACATAGTGTGCTGCCGTGGCATGGCTGCTCGTTGCTGTAAAATGCTGGCCAGTGCTGTATGTTACAGTGGCTTTGCCATGTTTGGGCCTCCTCTGTACAATACTTCTTTGCAGCAGTGAAGAGCAGGAAGGCTGAATTGCTCCACAGAGCTGCTGTTTGGTTGAACCGCAGTAGGTGGGAGGGGATTGTTACAGCATACCGCTACCCCACAAGCGCCACAGTGTGTTTGTGAGGAAGTGAGGAGAGAGAGCTGAGCTGCGTGATGAGCAGCTTTGGTTCAAATCTGTACTAGGTAGGAGTCTGCCTTGCCAGCCTGTGCGTGGGAGTGCTGTCAGAGCAGATGGTTAGCAGCCCTGTTGTGGCAGGGTTAGCTGGCTGATGGGAAGCTGCCAGTTTTGTGCAGGGAGGAGGACACCCTGCCTTTTGGAGGAGGAGGAGAATGGTGCCTGATGTGGTAGTCTGGAGGCTCACCCAAACACACAGGAGTCTACGTCTGACTTGAAGGCTGAGCAACAGCATGATCCAAAGAACAGATCTCATAAATTGTTTGCAGGTTAACAGGAGACTTTTTCTGTGCCTCTCTGATACTGCCTGGTAAAAAGCTGTCAGTTGCACAAATATACACATAAAGCTCCTCTTCTCCCCAACCTCCCCCAAACTAGACTTAGGCTCCCAGAGTTATGTGACTGGCTTAAAAATTCTGAATTTACCATCTGGTGTACTTCTAATTGTCTTCCAAAACCTTAATTCCTGTTTTCCAGCTTCTTTTTTTATAAGCCAGGAACTTGTTTTGTTTTCTGTGTTGACAAAGCCCAAGGACTCAAGAAAGTAGAGTTTTAAAGAAAGTCACAGTGGTTACTCAAGACCTAGTAGCACTGAAAGGAAGCTGAGCAGCAAAAACCTTAGCTGAGAAGGTGGGCCAGGAGGCAAGGCTGGAACAATGGCTCCATTGTTTGACTTTTGCCGTAGCCGGTGGGTACGGCTGTGTGTCCAGGGAGTTGCATGTTACAAATACGTGGCTCATGGTGTGCACAGCAATCAAATCACGAGGTAATTACTGGACCAGTGGGAGAGGTGTGCAAGCACTATAGGTTGTTAAATAATAATAATTTTAAAAATCAACATTAAAGTTCAGAGATCTGCTCCTATGATCTGGTTTTAGCTGAGAAACAAATAGGAAGTTTATAGATGAAGAATCTTGAGAATATCTGCCTCTGTTTTAATTGCTGATACTGATTTTGATAGGGCCAATGGCTATACTGACTTCTGTTCCCAAACAGTTACGTTTTTAGCCATTTAAGACTTTAGGCATTGAAGCTCTGATTCAGCAGAAAGTACTGGTACAAATCACCCATTAAAGTCAGGGCACTAAAAAAAATAAATCTGTAGAAACGTTGATATGACAGGACAGGATGAATCTGGCCCACAGAGTTCTGCACAAGAACCATAGGGCTGGAGCTCCTTGAGTAATAGAAACAGGATAATTCTTTCTTAAAATCTCTCATCCTTTCCCATGCTGTTCTGCTGAACACATGACATGAAATTTGGGGAGAGAGGAATAAAATCTTAAGAGTTAAAAATGTAAAGTATATAAATGTCTCAGTTCTTATGCACAGTTTTGAGGTATCCTACAGAGATCAGGTTCTTGGAAGTTGTATACTTCATGTCTGGTCAGCCAGTACTTCCTCTAGATACAGCCTTTTTAAGCTGTTGCACAGTGTTTCTTTGATGTTTATTGTGCATGGATTGGCTTAATCTGTCTGGAAACCTTGAGCAGAGTAATAAACTGGTTTGTTTGGTTTTTTTTTTCAAATGGAATCTTGAACGTAGGTGTGTGATAAAGTTGGTAGATGCTTAGTGGTGGCTGACACTTGAAATAGTTTGTTGCATTTCTAGTATTTAGGATGCAAGTGGCATGCTTGTGATAAAGCAGCTTTGAGAAATTATTTATGTGCCAAGTGGAGACAAATTGCTTTTCGTATAATTTGTATCCTTTTGAGGATATACCTTCTAGTGTAAGCACCTTCTAGTTTCTCTGAAATGAGCTATCTCCTTTGATAAAGAAATGTGAAAAAGAAAACTGCTTTTCCAGTAAGTGTTAATGACCTGCCTGTTACCTGAAAATGCTTGTAATCTCAGCCTTGTAACAAAACTAAAGATGTCATTAAAGGCCTGCCGTAAAAATGGTTGCACAAGGCCTTTAACAGAGAAATTAGTTTGAACTTTGTGCCAAAGCTATTTCCTGATTCTATGTAACTTGCTATTATTACATGCAAATTAGTAAAAGGGAGGAAAACCCAACATAACCAAAAGTAAGGTCAACCATTGGACTCTAGACTGCTTGATGTAGTGGCTGCAAACATGCAAAAAAGTATTTGCCTTTGCAATTCTATGAACCGTATACACCTAATCAGCCTGTGGGCTGTTCTGGGAGATGCTCAGAAAGGTTGCCATCCATATAGCAGAGGCACTTCCACTAGGGCTCCTTTCATAGTCAACCAAGAGAAGGTGTTCCATGGTTTCATCCTCTGGAAGAGCTAAAATTGGTCTCTCTTCTCCTTGGATGGGTTTTCAACCATTAGACCCTTAGGGATGCATGCGTGGATCCTTGCACTGCAAATAGAAGATAAGCTTGCTTTACGTGATGTCTTGCACATATCTTACAATTAACCTGTGGACCTTCAGGTGTTTCAGGCATGACTCCTCTGCAGCCATGGTTTTATCTTCTGTGAGAGTGAGAAGGAGCCAGATTCAACAAGCTGAAGTTAGCCTTTGTCAGTACCCTTCCTACTTCTCATGTCATCTGCTCCATCTGCTATTATGCATCTTTAGTATGATGTTGGAAGTCAGCACCAATTTAAAAAAAAGAAAAAAAAAAACCAGGAAAAAACCCAAACACCCAAAACAATCTCTCTGGGACATCTTGCTGAAGAACAGACCTCTGTCAGTGACGTAGATCCAATGAAGTTTTGAACTATTTAGATCACATCTTGCAGATAGCGCAGAAAACTTGTGTTTGGGAGAATGCTCTCAATTTTAGGTTGAATTAGGTAATCCTCTCATTTCTTTAGAAAGTTTGATGCTGACTAGGGACAGCTGAAGGGCTGTCTTTGACCACTGGTACTGCCCATTTGATTACATAAATGTTCTTAACAGTTGATGGTAATCTTGGGAAATGACACATATAAAAAGTTGACCCTGTTTGGTGTTTTCCCTCATGCTGTTGTTTGGCAGATGCAGATTCCCAAACAGTTGTACAGGTTGGGTTTGCAGCTGGCAAGGTTTGGGCCCTGTGCTACCTAGTTAGGCTCTTGACAAGCAAAGTCAGTAGAAGGGATGGCCCTAGGGTTGGATTTTTAAAGACCCAGTATTTTAATCCTGCTGCATCCACTGGGAGTTAGATGCACAAATACATGATTATGAACCATACCAGATAAGTGGGGGAGTTGCATACAGAGCTTGTGGCTCTAGCTCACAGAGTTGCTGTCTGGACATGCCATACGTCTCTCACTGCCACCAGTATCTATAGGCCTCCTGCAAAGCATGCACTGCTGCAGCATTGCATTTCCTTACACCTAGGCCTTTAAAAAGTACGGAGCTATGATGGTGTTAGTGAGCTGAAAATGAGTAATATGAAATATTTGTCCAGTTTGTTAATGTGAGATACTGCAGCTAGTCCAGTGCTTCCTGATGCTGCTGTAGGAACAAATTCAGGCAGGAGCTTGCCTTTTTACTGCTGGGAAGAGAAAGCAGAAATGGGACTGAACAGTGAAGCCTTGGAGTTTGGAGCCTGGCTTTTGTTTTGAGCTCATCCTTTAAATGAATTAAGGACACTTCTTGGTCTGGCAGTAATTCTTGTCATTGAAATTTCGAGAGGACTGTGACCAGCTGTGTCTGCATTAACAAGCTGTGTAAAATAAATGGGGTCAGATATTGAGCAAAGAGTTGATGCTACGGACCTGAGGTCCACTTTGTATGTGTGCTGGAGGTTTTATTTCTGGCTAACTCTAGTCTAGTCCTGTGGACTGACACCCACTAGTGACTGAAGTTCACCTCTGGTTTAGTTACGAATCAGGGAAATCTGTTTGCATGCTCTGAGACTGCCTTGTCATCTGAACCAAAGGTTAGTAACCAAGAACGCTTGGGAGATTTTGCTTTAAGAGTTTGTTCGTGATGTGAATAAAATGCTAATATAGCTTCACCCAGTACCCATAAGCTCCGAGCGGGGTTGTGTAACACGGCAATGAGTGCTTTAGGGGTGCGTAGTTTAGCATCAGATTATGATTCCAGATAGCTTGATATTTATTATTTTAAAGGGGGCTGGAGAGTAATAAGAAATAATGTAACTTGAACTTCAGCAGTAGCGTGAGTGCAGAAGAAGCAAAGCTGCCTTACAAGCTGTCTCTTTAGCCTGTGCACTATTGGGCAGTTTTTTCTTGCCAGTGTGGAGCGATTGCCGGCTGTGCAGGAAGTGGAGCAGTGTTGCATGAAGGGAAGAGACAACCGTGAGTCAGGGCTAGAGGGGAGAGGCATTCTTGCAGGGCACAAAATGTCAGCATTTGAATATAGAGTTTCTGGCATTGCTATGCTGTGTCCTGTAGGATTAAATAGGAGACTGACTAGGACAGAAACAAAACTGCTGCTTCTGCTCGTTTTTGTGAGCTTTTTTCCCCTCATTTCTGTGAGTTTTCCTGTAGTGAAAAAAGCATTGGGTGGTCCTACTTAGAGACATCAAGAATGATGCTCCTCCCATCCCACGAACAGTTTAACCTTTGGATTGAACCAAGCTGACAGGAAATCGACTACTGTATTTTAACACGCAGCTTCTCTGTCTGATACTTCATCTAGTGGAAGATTTCCTGGTCGCAGTCAGGTTTACTGCTGTTGCAGTCTGCCACACCCAATGCTTCTGTGAACAAAGATTTCTTTGAGCAACAGGACAAGTTAGAGATCTTACGCCTGCTGGCAGGGACCTGGTTCTGGCTGCCTGGTGCCAGCTGCAGCCTGTGTCCTGAGGAGAGCACCAAGCCTCCAATGCCTCCCTTGCTAGAGCCAAATACAGACAAATACCAGGCTGCAAAGGTGCTGTTATATGCTGCAGTGTCTTGCTGATCACGCGTGCTGCAGATCCTCCAGGAGTGGGGGTTGTGTATGTGAGTGCCTGTGCCGCAGAGCTCTGGCTGCACCCTGCGGTGCCTGCAGAGGTGCAGGCAGGAGACTGGGCGTCAGATCAGTGTCGCTCACTCTTTCTGCTTACGTGCTTGCCTCCCTAGGAATACACTATTTCTGAATGTAGGACAGTGCTTCATAAGCCTGTGTCATTCTTTGCTTGGGTACAGCAAACAGCTGCAGGGCAGAGGGGCCTGGTTTTGCACTCAGATGGTGTGATGTGGTAAGATTCCTGAGAAGCAGCTCTGTGCAGTGAGAGGGTTTTTTTTCTGGCTGGTCTCAAAGTGTAGTCAAACAGTTACTGACCCCCACGGAGACAGGCCTGTGCCTTTAGGTCACCTCTGCTTCCATCCCAGGCAGCAGAGAAATTAGCCGTCTCTTCTGTGTCTCCTCCCGGGCTTTGTACATTGAAACAAAGAGTCCAAGATATGGAGTCTAGGGGTTGGCAATTTTTTTTTCCAGCTCTCATCCAGTTTGGGCATGACAGGGATCCCAAGAGGGGTCCTGTGCAAGGCTGTGTGGGAAAGTGGCCTCAGAAACCAGGCTGTGCCCACGCTTAATTGAGGTGGGGGTTAGGGATCAAGGCAGGCTCTGCCAACCATGTTGCCAAGGCACTTGGCCGGCCTTGTGGTTCCCCCAGGGCCGGTAGCCCTGAGGCCATGTCCCCATCACAAAGGCAATTGCTTCTGCAGGAAGGCTGTGAGAGCAGAGAGGTGACAAACCAGCTATTTCCTTTTGTCTGATGATAGAGAAGAATAAGCACTAGATGTCGCTACCTAGATGAGCGTCACAGTACTTATCCAAGCAGGGGCTGGGAATCAGCAGCACCAGTGAATTGGGAGCTGTTAAGGGAAAGAACAATGTTTTTTCTTGGGGGGTGGGATGGTTTGTTTTCTTCCCCCCACATGCATTGGTATGAAGGGTGCTTGGCAGTGACTCAGCCTGTCAGTGGTGTGGCTGGTATGTCTGGGGAGTAAGGTTCAAACCTGCTGTGGATGGCACCTCTCCTCATGAGAGATCGATCAGCACCAAGGAAACTGCTGGCAATCTGTGACTGCTTTCCAGCCAGGGAGTGCCTTGGGCTGGCTTTGACATGGGATCATCCCCCTTTCTAGAACTAAGGGGGGGTTAGTGTGATGTGAAGTCTAGAAAATGTGAAGAATAAGTTTGAATGACGTGAAGTGCTTGGTGGTGGGGAGCATGATGAAAAGGAGGGATCTCCCTCCTGGGGAAAAATCATGAATCCCTGGATAGAGATCTCCATTACTTTAGATGAATAGGGCCTCATTTAAGGATTGGATCATGCTCTGACAGCTGGTTCTTGTTCTGGTTTATCATGCTAGTGTATTGGTGTTTATTCAGCTTAAAGTAGTGGTTATCACAAAAACTAATAGCAAGTCCTGTGTTTGTTTTTGGACTGTTGTATGTGTTTGCTTTTGTTAGGGTAAGTTGAGGAGCTGTGCCCAAGGGATCATGGCAAGCCATGAAGCAAAACTCTGTCATTTCTGCAGCACCCAGGATCCCTGTCCAAGACTGAGGTCCCTAAAGAAGCATTCCACTGTTGGCTGTAAAAGAGTACAAGCCAGTTTGGGAGCTAGTGACAGAATTTGATATGGGGAAAGTGGCATTTTGGTGAACTGGAGTTAGCCGGAGGGCTGGAGAGGAGAATATCTGATCTCTCCTGAGTTTTCAGTAGCTCCCAGTGTGCTTTTGATCAACATAAATTCTAAATTGTGGCAGGAGCCCTACTTGAAGTGCATTTGGAGTCCAATTGAGCTCTTTCTTTCCTGTCCCTTTTTTTGAGGGACTACTGTCTTTCCATGTAACTGCCCTTTTGTTGTCCACATCTGTCTCATGCAGAACAGTGCCATGCTCAGCCACTCAGCATGTAAAACCTAGACAGATCTTCTTTTCTTCTTTGATAGAAGAGGTGCTAGTGAGATAGACAAGCCTTGCGAGTCTGGGTGAGCTCATTCCTTATGGGTGGTCTTTATCAGGCTCTCTTTTATTCATAGTTGGCCTTTGCTGTGACTCCTTAAATTACTAATGAGATCTCTGTCATCTTAATTCCTCCATTTTCAACCAGCCAGCTGGCTCCTTGTATTCCAGTCACAATACTTGGTGTGGTTGGTACCATGCTCACCTTAACAGCACCAACAACCATGCTCCTGAAATTCTTGCGGTTTGGAACCATGGCAGGGTGTACACAACCCATGTTTTATGGAGCGATTTGGTCATCTGAAGCCTTTGAGGAAGGCAGAAAGCCTTTGAGAAAGGCAGAAAGCTTTTGAGGAAAGCAGAAAGCCTTTGAAGGTGTAATTTCCTGAGCTCAGGAGGGCTGCAGGGCAAAAGGAAGCATTCTGCTTTTGGTGACATAATGTTTCCATACAGAGCATGTTGATGGCACCTAGGTACTTGTGCTGTACTGCTGTAAAGTATTTTTCATAGCCATGTGCTTTGTGTGGCCTATTCTTGCAGAACAGGATGTTTGGTGCTTATGAGCTGTGATACCTGCTGTCTGGTTCTGGCTGTGCAGTCTTTGCCCCTACTGAGCGCATACCTGGCAAACCCAACCAGCCTGATGCCAGCGTCCCAAATTGTCCCTCGCTCTGCTGTTTCACTTGATTATCAGCTTGTGGCTGAAAGGGGAGGGGAGGATGATGCCTGTGCAGGTAGCTGGGAGCCGTGCCCAGGCTCAGGAGTTGTCAGTTAGGAAGCACGTGGCTTTACAACTCTGCACTTATTTCCTTAATGTACTATCTGCAGAAGTAGGGCAAAGGAGTACTTACAGGGAGGTGGCCACAATGGGGATCTTGCTTCTGAGTTGCCAATTCTGATCATGAGATGTGCCATATGTCAAATAAAGTAATTATGACCACTCTTTTATCTGGATCAGCCCATCAGCTGTAGGTGGAGAGACTGGAGGTTGGGTCAGTGAGGAAGTGAACATGCTGCTGTGACTTATGCAACAGGCTGGAAGTCCCACCCAAGGCTGACACCCCTTATGCAGTACCTAGAAAGAGGCAGCTCCTGCCCCAGAAAGTCTGGTCATCTCTGGCCAATTCCCAAAGTGTTTGGGTCTTTTCTTTTTAACAGAAGCTTTAACTTGGGTATACTAAAATCTTTCCCTCTTTCCTCTGCAATTTGCAATTGGGGTCCTGTTGAAGTGATGCAGACTGGTAGTTGTAGGGTAGAAAAGGGAGGATGTTGCCAAGAGCTGGACAACGCTTCCTGTTATGATTTAGGGGATAAAACGCAGAGCTACGGGTGCACGTGGATTGTGTTGGCAGCCGAGTCCCATGAAGGTTAAACAGAAGGGATCTGGGATTCCCAGGTGACAAGGTGCTTGGGCATGGTGTCAAAATGTGGTCAAGACAGCGTTGTGCCGAAGAGGTGATGGTCAGTCATGTGGGTGAACACAAACACCAGGAGCGTGCTCAAGGAGCATGGTGCATGGAAGTGGGGAATGTCAGCAGTGCTTGAGGATGCTTCTTCTGGGTGCAGTAATTGTGATAAAGTGATGGCTTGTTATGTTGTGCCGTGAATGAACTCAGGTTGGAAAGGGATGGAGTGGGGCTGTGTGGATGCTAATGCTCCAGAGAACAAAACTGTGTCCAGCTTTAGCTGGTGCTTGTGGGGACGGTTGACAGACACACAAGATGGGGACTGCCTTTCAAAGCTTCAGACTTAATTTGTGGTTTGTGAGGGCTGTGGGTGAGATAATAACAAGGCAACCTGGTCATAGGGGATCTTAGCAGGCAGGGAGACAGGGTCTGTGTAAGTCCAGGACATTTTTTTTTCTTGAGGATATGCTGACACCTGAACTACTGGAGTAGTTTGGTTTTACCAGGATGAAGGATGTTTGGACTTTTGTGAGGGAGGAAGACCAGAGGGCTGTGAGGTTTTGGAGGGGATGGGGACATTCATTGCATGGGAAACACAGCAGCTGAGGGCACAGAGGCTGGGAAGATGCCAGCAAAGAGGCCCAGTCTTGGCTGCATTCCTCAAGGCATCTTTCACATCACTGTTGTGGCACTCTGCCACCTGGCTGTGATCCTAAAGCTGCCTGGAGGGCAGAATAAAGGTGAACTGGCACTGTGTGGCCTGGCGGGAAGTAGGGGTGCAAACATACTGGCCTCCCTCCATGCGGGAGCTGGAGCTGCCCACAGGGTGCTCACTGCCCAGGGGCCGGATGTAGGGAGGTGTTTGGGCTCTGGTCTGTGCCCTCTAGCAGGCACTGCGCTCTTAGGCCACACTGCTCCTTCAGTCTGATCAACCGCTCTGGCTGTACCTCGCACCTTTGTGTCTTGTCTCTTCCACTGAGGACAGCACAGAAGAGCCCTGTTATGTTATCCTCTTATCTAGGACGTTATCAAGGAGAGCGGTGAATTCTCTTGCTCTCAGTGTTACAGAGAAGGACTTGGATATCTTTTGGGGACATGATGTGTTCAGAGGTAGCTGAGGGGAAATACAGTGTCCTGAAAAAGATTGAGGGGAGTAAGTTAGGTAATTTAATGGTTCCCCAGGCTTCAGACTCTACTGCAGGAGCACATCTGCCATTAGTTATCATGGTTTACAGAGGATCAATGTTCAATCATCAGTGATGTCTGATTGCTATTCAAACTGAAGTTGCTGTGTTTCATTTGGATCAAGCTCCAGCTCTTGCTGCAAGGTAAGGGAGAGCTTGGAAACAGGTTCAGAATATTGTAGCTCACACACTGAAACTGTGTCGCAATACAAAGGCTCCAAAGCTACTTAATATACTACCAGCAGATAGCAGGGATGCTTGGGGTAGGCCCTTCTCATTAGAAAGGGAAAGGGGATGGATAATGGAAAACTGGATCTTAAGCTTTCCTGTTGTCACATAACCTGCTTTCACAAGTGACTTTCTCGATAAAGCAGCTGTTGGATACGCATTTTGGCAAAGGATAAGGTAAGCTTTCTGGCTAATAACAACACCTCACGATAGAAGTTGCAAGGATGTAGTTGCAGTATAAGTAAGGGGAAATAGTTGTAGCTGTAAAAAAGCATCTTAAATGAAGGGGTGGTGGGGAAAGTCACCCATCTATGAAAGCACAAGGCCTTGGACAGTGCTTTGTCACATTGGGAAGCTGAAGATTGTTGTCTAGAGTGACTCTGAGCATGCAAGAAACTACTTGTAGGAATGGCTGCAGTGGAAAGATGTTGCTTCCTGTTCTTGACTGGGGCAGAGCTCTTGTTGAGAGAGAAAGAGCCCAGCCTTTTTTGTGGTGCATCTAAGTATTTTCATCTGCTGAAAGTCACAGGCTACAAATAACCTGAGCCAGAGTTGTTAATTTTAAGTTACCCTTTCTCCATTGCTAGCAAAGCTTGAATTTGAATGGCTGACAAAGCAGCCCGCACAGCTTTCCTCATCAAACAGCTGATGGATCAATATATGGAACAAGCAGAGTACTAATCCCTGGAGATTTAAATTGATTTTTGTACAATCAGGAGCAGAGGGACAGTAGCACTAGTAATGGTGCAGTTTATCTGTGCAGCAGAAAAAATTCTCATCCCCTAAAAATGAAATAATTTGACAGTTAAGTGTACTGTAGCCTTTTTGCTCCTGACCTCTTTTACCAGCATGAAGGGGCAGCTAAGCTAGTGCGATACATAGCTCTCTCAATTTCGACCTGAATGGATCCTGTTTGGGATTTTATTGAACATCAGAAAACACAGCCTAAGCATCAGAGAAGACTTTACTTTAGAATTCAGTAGGGTTTATTCTACAAATCTTAGATCAATGCCAATGATACAAGTTGTATGAATTCTCATTAAAAATACAAGTCAGTATAAAGATTCCAATAGTAATATAATGCATGATGATTCAGTTTCAAAACTTAAGGAATGGATCTGGGTTTTGGACCATGCTACAGAAAAGGGGAACACAATGTAGAAGAGAGCATATTTAGTTTACCTCCCTTACTTTAGGAGGGGCCTGTGCCTTATTGCCACAATACCTGAAAAAGCCATATGAAGTGCATAGCAGCCTTGCCTGTACAGTGTCTAGGCAAAACTGTTGAATTTAGTATCATAGTCCTCTCCCCGCCCCAAGTTCTGTTAATTAAGGTACATTTTGATAGCCTGATATCGCTATAATAACTTAAAGCTATTGCAACACCATCCCCCATAACGATTATAAACAGCAATCCTTTGAACTGTAAAATCCTCTTGTGACGCACTGAAACTTGTCCACCGTGCTAACCATTTTGCCGAGTGTTTCCAGGAGCACTGAATACTGATTCAAATCAAAGGTGAATTAGTTCCATGTTCAAAACTCTCCTATCTGATTTTTTTATTTTAAATGAAGTCTCAGTGCAGTCTAATACTCAAACACATTGTTCATAGCTTCAGGCACAGTTAGAATATAAATCAGACGTATTTTCTTGAACCTAGCCCTCTGATACGATGAAAGGTGTTACAGCTTTCACTAAACAGTTGAAATTTGGCCATAGAATTGCTAGACCAAATGCTTCGGAGTGGGGGAGAACAAAACTACCCTTTCCAGGAGCTGCCTGCACAAGAGGATTAGGCTTAATAAAGCCATACCCTAAGCCTAAATATTACAGAAACAGTTTATTTATCACAAGAGGTAACTTTTGACAGGATGTGCACCTCATCCCCCAAATGCTGTATGTACATCTGTTTATTCCTAGTGACGTTTTCACCCTGTCAAAAATAACGGGCATCTCTCTTGTTGAGCCCAGTCGTTTCTTGTAGCAGAACCGCACAAACATTACAGAGCAAGTATCATGCATCTATCTGCAAAAAGCAGACAGGGAAACTAGGCTTAATAATATACATACATTTCCAAACAGAATTTCGGTGCAGACAGTGACATTTAACTGAAACTCAGCTTTTACCAAAATATTAGCATAATACAAAAATCCAAAAACACTGGATAAAAAGAAGCTGCTGGCTTCCATGCATCAGTTAAAGAAAAAAAACAAATCCTCTTGCATAAATGGAGCAGCAGCACAGAACAAGCACAGACTTGGCTATACAAATACATATTTTCTTCTGTAGGAATTTGCAAGAATTCTCCACCCAACATCATACTATCATGTTTTAGCATCACATCAATGGTGGCAAAATCTAGTATTAAGCCATCATGCAGGCTAATGGGAATTTCTCTGCCATACTGAACACTGCTGTGCTTGCTTTGAATATGTATTGTCACTCTGGTTTGTCTTTGTAGTAAATGCATCTTCTACTCTTAACAGTCACATTTAGTCAGAAGTAAAAAAGTTCAGTAGCCCATACTGGGCTTTAGTACAGTCAAGGTGACAAAAAAATACAAGGATGTCATTAAACTGCATATATTATAGGAAACAGGTTTACTTTGCATTTAAGTCACATTTAATACAAGACAAGTTGCTCTGAAACTGTGAACTGATTCTATTTGGAACAAAGTATGGCACAGATTCCCAATATCTATGGACATTGTGTAAATAACACGTTTTTCTCTCTATAGTGATTATCAATTCGCCAAAAATAGTGTAACAGTCAAAAGGGAAGAGTGAAGGAAAACAGATTTAGAAGAAGAAATAAAAAATGTCTAACAATTGAAAATAAATGACTTCTTTCGTAAGAAACTTTATTTAACTCCATTTTTAAAAATGCATTCTCTCCTCAGAACAAATGCCACCTTAAAAAAAAGACTGCAGTAGCACACACTTGCACTCAAAGGAAAACATGCAAAACTGATGGCTGAAAATTCTGCATAAAAATCCAAGACTTCAGGCAAAAGTTTGCCCCCATATGCCTTTAGGGACCCCAGACCATAAACAGCTTTCAGTGCAATGCCTCTTGCTTCCAATTGGTGGGGAAACATATGGCAGAAGCTTGTCTTCTGACAGCTACACCCTCCCAGATGTTTGAAGCAACAACAGTCTCAGCTATATTTTAAAATACCATTGTTAAACTGTTGCAGGAAGTACAAACAGAATTCAGTAAAATGTCAGAATCCAGTGAAGAAAAACTTCTGAGTTCTACCCTGTGCCATACACTTCTTAAAAAAACGAAAAAGTTAGACGGAAAAACAGATTTTATTAATACAACCTCTTTAGATTATTTTATTTCTGAAAGCAGCTCTTTATGCAAATCAAAAGCAGTTCCTGAGTAACTGCGGTAAACAGTGTCTTTTAAATATTTTTGCGCCTCAGCTCTTCTCTTTTGGTTCTTCCTTGTTTTTTTCCCCCTAGTTTTCAAGTTTAATCTCAGTTCTTTTTCAAAAATGTGCAAGTTCAGTTAGCATCATTTCCAGAAGTCCACAGCTTGCAGGTCTTCCTGCAACAACTATAAGATCTGAACATATGCTAGGTTGTACTCCTATACCTATTGCAGATTTTGCTCTCAAACCTGTACAGCATGCATTTTCACGTCTTCTTCAGCATACGCCGGGACTGCCATGTATGGAACTTATTGTAGGCCGTCTGCAGCATCTCTTCTATATGACTTACCAACTGAAACATTAAGAGAGGAAAGAAAAAAATGTTCCAGCTACTGGAAAACAGATCCCCAACCCCTGATCAGATACTCAGTTGGATTCTTCCTTTTATTCACTAAGAGTAATCTCACTAAAATTGAAGAGATATGCCAGATAAAGAGAGAAAGGACCTTCAGGCTCTATTGCAAAGCAGCTGTAGAGGGAGCAGGTCACAGGGAAGTGACACTTGATTGTGCTGTCTAATCCAGTATTTAGTCCGTGACCGCTTCAAGTGTGACATGGTGGGTGAATTTTGAAGTTGAAGTTCTGCTTCATAGTGGAAGTGAAAAATGAAACATGATTTCCCATTTTTGTCGTCTCACTTGGGTAATTTCAAATTATAGTTCTTGACAGTTTCTGGTATATAAGTTATACAGGGAGAGAAAACATGCTTAACTGTGTACCCAATCTCTCTCTGCTTATTTCCTAGTTAACAAAAAGCTTAAAATGCCCTAGGATAAGTATAACAAAGCTACCATCCTCTGATAATTATGATTAAAAGTATTAATATGCACCCATGTAATTAAAGAGTATGTTCTCCTTACGTTTGTGCTTAAATACTGTCTCCGAATCTTTTCTTGGAATGGGCAGAGCTTTGTAACCTGAAATCTTTCCAAGTTACTCCTCATTTTCACAACCTGTGAGAGAGACAGAAACCAATATTTTAATCACTTGCACAGAAGTTTCATTTCCTTTAACATTGCTCTCCAACAAAACACCCTGTAACTAATTCTGGGGGCTACTTAAAGTATGTAGAGTTTGAGGAAGAAAAGTTACTAAAATATGAGTCTATAACCATTCTTGAGCTGAGCTCTTTTGTGGCAAGGGCAATGTGACTGAAAGTGCACTGTGCCTCTGATGATTTTTACTTTGTCAGTAAATGCTATAGATAATTTATTCACAAAAACGTTTTATTTTTTGCTTCAAGCAAAGGTGGTACCATGGATTTTCAGGCCATGTTTTGCAGCAGAAAATCCAACATATCTGAATGCAAATTTTTATCTTTGTGATCCATGTGAGGTCAAAAAAAAGAATAACAACAGAAAAATGGTAACAATCATATACCTGGCTGTAGACAGACATCCCTTCTTGAAGGCAACTTTGTTCTAAAAATCACTGAATGGTCTGAAGCTATGACTGAGTGATTTTGCAATGGACAGAAGAGTTGGAGAAGGGTCGGGCCTTAGTTTGTGTGTTTCAAACCGCTAGTGAGAGATCTGCAGCTGGAATAGAGCTGACCATTCTGTTTGAAACTAGCCTACAGCAAGTGCTCCTGAAGGGTGTTAACAGGCATGCAGAGACAAGAATGATTTTAACCAATAGCACCAGCAGAATTTCTGAAAAAAGTAATGTCTTACACTGTTTTGTGACCTGCAGTTCTAGGATGAGTAAGTGCTGCACTGACTTAAAGCATGTGTATTAGTTCTATACTTCAAGTTGATGGCAGTCATTCTAAACCACAATCTGACCACGTCATAACCAGGGTCACACTAAGAAGCTCTGCCTTACCTTTTCTTCTAGGAATGGCGTGTTAACAGGAAAGCAGGACCAGAAGTGTCGTAGCAGTTCCCCTACTGCCACGTACAAGTGTTTTAATTCAGACTGAACGTCATTTGGCACCATCTCTGCAACAGGAAAAAGATTTTGTCACATCACTCAAAACTGTCATATGAAAAATGAGAATGTAAGGCTAATGAAGGAGTTCAGCAATATACATTTCTACTAGAATCACAGAAGGGTTGACTGGGAGGGAACATCGAGGTGCCTTACACCTGAAGTACGGCTATCAGCAGTATTAGATTAGCTCAGCTGCTATTTATGGCTATATACTTGGAAGCTTGTATATTCTATATGAAGATCTATGCCAGGCAAAGAATGGACACCAAAATTAATCCAGGATTAGAAGCAGTATATTTGTATTATTCTGACAGTGTGGCAGTACTGCTTCTGGAACCAGCACCATGATCTCTTCACAGCACAGTGCTAAATATGGTGTGGTGGATACTGCAAGCTTTTCCCTCTCTCTTACATCAATAATGAGAATACGGTCACAGCATGTGAAAGATGAAAAATCCAGGCAGGAGTAAGGAACTGTATCCCAGATACTCTTGATGAAGAAAGAGCGACAGGGCTCATGAACAGGGAATGAACCAAAAATCATAAAAACCAAAGACAAAAAGCACAAGCAGTCACTGAGGATGGCAGGAGCACAGTGAACTGTACAGTGAACAGTGAACTATAGGATGAGGCTTTTTTTTTAAAAAAAAAAAAAAAATCAAACCACCAAACAAAACAAGTGGTGGTCAGGCTCAAAGAAGTGGGGTTTAGCACCCAGTATGGGATGGGTAAGACAGCCTCAGCCCTGCTTGCTCACTCCTTTTCTTTCAGTACCATAAAGAACTCATACTTGCTTTTTCAGCTGTCTGAACTAGTTTCTACTGCTCTTCAGAACAAGTAACACGAGTTAAACTGGAAAACTGTTATAAACCCTGCCTTGTGAGAATAGGGATTCATCTGCTGTGAGACTAAGGAGAAAGGAACTCAAACTGGCAGGAATGTGACAACAGGGGACTGGGTGGTTGAATGGAGATGTGAAAAGGAAGGGTTGTCTGTTTTGCCCTTGCGGTCTACAAGAAAGTTGTCCTTTTTCACACCAAGCTGTGGATCTTAAACGCAGGCTGGAAAAACCTTAGTTCCAGACAATTATCTAGGCCTTGCCTCCTTAAGAGTCTTCCCAGAGCATGCCTTTATTTTCTAAAATGGCGGGGGGAAGGGAAGAAAAGAAATGCTGAACAAGCAAAACCCAGTATCTGCAAGAGAACTTTGTATCAAGTGCATCCTTCATCACTTGCTCTGCATAATTTTCTCTCACTTGCTGCAGCACTGGTGTAGCCAGTACCCCTGTCATGGTCTGGCTGGGTTGTTGCTTTTGTTTTGTTGCTGTAACCGAGTATTACTCCAGCTACATGTTTCCATAACTTCCTTTATCACTGTAACATATTTTAAGAGGGAGATGAAACATCAAGCCAGGTACTGCTGTATAATGCAATAAGATACAATTAAAGTATTATACATCCGAAATACTTACGGTTTATGGCTTGCTGTGTTCCACCCTGCATAAGTGCTCCTCCAGGTGACAGGACTGCAATAGTGCTAGTAGCATCACCACTTGAAAGAACCTGAAGGGAGAGAGGGAATAAATACTTCACTTTTTCCAACAAAATCTTTTTTTAGATAAGTTGTATTTGAATGCCAATGGCAAAGTTAGAGTTGAGCAGATACAATGGAAGTTCTGATGAAGGGTCTACTCTTCTCCAGAATTAGACACAGTGCCTTTAAGTGCTCATTTTCAGTGAAGCTCTACAATCAATTATGGACAAACAACCCTTTTCTTTACCTAGTATGTGAACTGGCTGCGCAGCTACTTTGAAATGAGACAGAAAATTACTATACAGAAATGTGACACATTCACAGTTGTGGCTGCTTTACTTAGGGCCAAATCTAGGTTTACTAACAGAGGAAGTTCAGATACTGCCTGGGGAGATAAGGCTACATGGCTATGCTGCCCTCCAGTTGCCAGGACAGAGCTTCTGTGCAGCCCACAGTAAGATCTACATCCTACTTAAGTGCATTTAGGAGCGAAAGACCCATTCAGTTATAAACTATGACCCCTTAAGGCCATTACATCCTAAATATCAGGGGGTGGGATCAATAATATTGGCCTGTGCTTCATGTTCTATGACTGTCTGGCTTTACTACTTTATACCTTTACCATTTCCTCAAAAGAACATGGTAACAGTATAATATAACTCTGAATATCAGCCATGACTCAGTTTCCTATTGTTTAGATTTTAAACACAATAGCCCAAAAGGTATCACCTAAAGTTGTAAAATAAATTGAATAAAACAAAACTACTGGAGATGATAAAGCTTACCATGAAAAATTAAAATTTCCATAGACACGAAGACACAAAAATATAAAGAAAGCAAGATGCTAACATTGAGAAAGGAATTTTTTTTTCTTTTTGAGTATTCTTCCATACCTGAGTTAGTTTGGGTACATATGCTTCCATTTCTTGCCTAATACTATGAAAAGAATTAATTATATCCTGACTGGTTGCATATTGCTGTGATTGAATTGGAGTTGGACCGTGATAATACCTGTGAAGTGAGAAAAGGAAAGAGAAAAGTGTATTAGCAGGAGTGTTGGTAAAACAGAGTCCTAACTCAGTGAACAGTTGTTCAAATGTTTCTAATTTTAGATGCTTTGCAACTCTTGATGCTACTATCTAAATCTCATTTATTGACACACGGGAAGAGGTTGGGTTTGGGATGGTATCGCAGCAAAATAAGAGAAGAGCTTCTATTGTTGAATCTGCAAGCATCATTTTACTAATGAAAAGCTGTCTGCGCCACCTAGTTCTAGGAATTTCATTAGAATAGAGGCATTAACACCACTTTGTTGAAACTAAGCAAAATGAAGTTAGGTGCACATTTGGAACTGCTCTCTTTCGTGTGGTATCACTTATTTTCTGAAGTTACATCTATGGTTCTCAAAGTCTAGAAAACAGGAAGACTATTACTAGAAAAATACTAGACCAGTGATCAATCCAAACTATCCCAATAGCACTTTTTTTGCTTGGGAGTGTATTTTGCTTGGAATTTCACACGTAACACATACATTTTTCCACTGTAAGCTCCAACAAAGTGCTGAACTGTGAATACAGGTCTGTTAGACTTTCACAGAAATCACATGTCAAAGACCTTCAAGTAGGCTTGCAGAGACTTAACTTACTGAAAAGCAAGATGAAATCAAAATACAAATTTAAATGGGAATCACTTGGAAGTTAGTTTAGGCAGGAGTTCATATTAGGTTTGTAAACTTAGCCTGAACACGCTTAAGTGTGGCGCAGTAGAGACCAGGTCAGTTGATTCTGTGCAGGCTGTGATGAGAGACCTGCTAGATTGAATACGCTGAAATAGCCATGTATATTTTGTTAACTTACCTATCAGACTTCTTTAAGTTTAGTGCAATAGTTTTAATGCTATTATTCTTTGCTAAATCTTCATATTCAATGGACTCCTGCAGTTTCACCTAAAACAAGCCAAATAATTATACACATCACTAATGAGCATACAATTCGCTTCATCTAGTGCATTTTTCCAGTTCACTGAGTTTGAGCAGAAGGGTTACTAAAACCTTAAAGAAAATGAATGTGTGGAATGGTTCATGTCTACCCTCCAGACGGAAGGGTGCCCAATGTTGTTTAAAGCATGGAATTTGGCAGTCTGGGCACTACCACATTTTTCTGCAGATTCTGGTCAAAACTTGCAGTCCCCACCACTTCAAAAAAGTGGTCTGCTATACATAGAACATTCTTTGTGCTCCCTGTGTCCATCTATCTCCTGATTAGCAGAAATAGTAATGATTTAATGGCTGGCATACAAGAGCGTAAGACTAAAACCATAATAGTTATCCAAGCTGTTTGGTGACAGCAGAGCTAGAGCATTAGTGTTGAGAGGTAACAGCACCGAGATATCAGATTCGTACAATGAGAAAACTACTTTTGAAATCTTCTACTCTCATGCTACTCTTTCACTCCTCTTTTCATCACATCTATTCTAGTTGTGGTATATCATTCACTCTCCAGTAAAAAGTGCAGCTTTCAGGAAAGTCAAAGCTGTTGACTACCTCAACGTTTAACAACACATTTCTTCTACGACCTTTCCTCACAATATACGCAAGTTTTAAGTCCCCTTGGCATTTTCTATTTAGGTTAGTCAACTCTAGCAAGAGTACTACTCAATTCAGTTTTGTAGCAATTACAGTACTGTTTTCTACTTTGTGAGCTGCTACGGTTAGTCTAAAACCGTATTTCAGTGCACCAGGTCACCACCTCACGTCAGCTTCTGACCTTAACATGAAGGCTGCCATGTGCCAGTGGAATCATCTCCTCAACAAACAAAACACTTGATAGGTTAATATTGGTGCTTCAACACCAATATCCCTTTCAGATGGATGTTCTCTAGCAGTTCTCAGGCATTTGGGGGGCGGGGGGGAAAGCCAGGCGGTGTGGTGGTGGGCAAAAATAGAACTGCACTGAATGGAAAGAACCGTGTTTCTGGGTCCAACCAGAAGCACGTTGGAAATCTTTACTTTTATTGGGCGCTACTGAAGAGAGAAACAGAACAATACTTCAAGGTGTAATTTCTTTGTGTTTACTAACAGAAGTACAAAGTTTAAGTCTTAGAGGCCCTCAGGTTCTTATTCTATATACTTCTATGCAAAGCTAAAGAAGTATCACTTTAGATGTGTCATAAAACAAGTAAGGAACCTTCAGCAATCTTTTGAGAGACAGAGCTTCCAGTTCCATTTAAGCAGAATTGCACCAGCTAACTTTATACCTTTTTCATTGGTGGTTGAAAGAAATCTGAATCCCTGGAGTTTCCATCCGTACTGCTGGTCTCACTGTAATGGTCATTTTGTGCTTCTCTTAAAATAGAGAAACAGCATTAAGAATTCACCTCACAGGAAACTTAAGATACAAGCTAGAGACAAAATAAATATATCTGTTTCAAAAATTTTATATGCATGTTCACGTACTGTATATCGACTTTTTTTCCCCTTACTTCTTCATTTCTAGAAGTTGATCTAGATAGAAGGAAACAACTCCTCAAATAACTCTGTCAAGGGGGAAATTCAACAGCAGGGAAGGGTGCTTCTCACTCTCCTCAGAAATAGTAGAATGCCCACATGCAAGTGGGACACAGCAAAACCACCTCTAAATTAGAAATGCTTTGCATACACACGCCTATGCCAACCAGTTATTAGCAGAGCTACGGGAGCCCTGAGGCACTACTGTTTCAGAATGAGGGCTATTGTTTTGTCTCTTTCTGAACTGAGAAATGGATACACACATTACCCAGAAGAGATTGTTTGAAGTTCACTGTCCAATTTGTGCAAGACAGAAGAACATGAGGGAGCACAGCTACACAGAAGTACTTAATTAAGGTCTCTCAAAGGTAAGGTTAGTAGTGTTTGGGTAGAGTGGTCATCTATAAGCCAGTTGTAAAGCAGACTCCACATCAAACCCATTTCATGCCTCTCTTAAGTTTCATTTGTGAAGTTTACTGTAAGTATAAGTAACCAGCTGATATTTTTTCCTTTATTGTCATGGCAGGGTACTGCACTGGGGGAATCTTTTGTCTGATCCACCCATGTCACACTGCTCTTTTGCTTCCTCATTTACTTATGTCCATGCACCCCACTACAGGAAGCCCCAGCAGACCTGCTCCTCGAAGGCAGGTGATACGAACTCCCTGCGCCAGACCTCACCTCCACACAGCAAACAGAATACGACTTCTGCAGCATTCACCAGGGCTAGAGAGCTAAGGCAGAAGCATCCTTTCCTTTTTTTATCTGCTTTGTGTGATAACAACTCAGCTAAAAATAGCATTTGTCATCTCAGACAGCTCTGAAGAACTTCTATAAAGTAAAATGGAACCTAAAGGTACTTTCATTTCTAGAGCAAAATATTTCATTCATAAAAATTAGAAGAAAAGATCGGATGAGTAATTGAAGATGTATTTATGTTTTGGAAACTCCTTAAGATTTGTTACAAAAAGGCTTTTATACCACATTCAAACTTACTGTTTCCTGAGGCCAGCTGCAAGGACCATGGCACTGTGATGATTAAAGCGTTTTATAATGGCAGCATTGCTACTTTCTCTAGCTGTTTTTGAGGCATTTGATGTAGAGGCCACAGAAGCAACACCATAGCCCTACAAAGAAAACAAGATTAGCTACCTCCTGCCCCAAAACCAGAAAGACAATTCTCTCTTTTCCATTGAGTCGGGAAGCCTGCATGCCACCTCCTCTGAACTTTACTGAGTGATACTGCATCATCATCACCTGAAGCAGTATTTTCCTACCCTCTCCCCACCATCGCTTTAGGTACTTTGAAAAGTCTCCACAGACTCTCTTATTCTGCTAACACTTGGCAGTTTAGAGGTGTCTGAGAGAAGAAAAGTTCTTAAACAGATCATTTTATAGGACTTTGTTCTGTTATCAGTAAAAACAGAACTAGCTTAAAAAAAATTTAAGGATCCCCTGTACGAAACAGACAGCCATTGATGGCAAGTAAAAGCTAGCAGTTTTTTCACTGACCTCTTTTTAACAACTTCTGGGACACTAGCAGGGACCTGTCAGGAGGATGTGATACCACTAAGAATTCAAAAAACCTCAAGCCTCAATGTTGGCAGTGTTCCCCAAATACCAGGTGGCTGAAGGCAACTCCCTTTATCCCATGCTCAGTTTCAAACTACGGCCATTTGCACAGCACTTCAAATGTACCTATCCTAAACTCCTAGACCAGTTTCAGACTAGTAGATTTGTACAACTCTTATAAAAAACCCCAACTTAGAAATGCAGCATCATTATTAATTGCAACTCAAAAGTTTAAGTTAAATCAACTGCACAAAAATGAATTTTTAAGTTATTTCACATTATGGTACACCATTTGTAACAATTGTGTTAATCTGTATGCAGAGGCAGGTAATAGTTCAAGTTAGCCGTATTTCTAACAAAACACAGTATTTAAAGCCGAAGAAAGAAAACTGTATAAAGCACCCTTAAAATGAAGCTGAATCAAACAAATAGCAATGTTTGAAGAGAAAACAAATGCAAAGGCTTTTTCCTGTTTTGTGCTACTCTTCTGTACGTTGTTACAGCTTCTAAAAGGCAGGAAGAAACGAGCGAGTCCACTTTAGACAAAAAAGCCACCAATATTAAATAATTCTTTAAAAAAGGGAAGCCCTGCTTTAATACCCAGCACACTAAGGCAGACGTACAGGTCCACAGGTACAGTCCCCATTTCTTTACACACATACAACTGTATAAATGTTGACTATCCAATCATTGCAGCAGACTAGTAAGTGATGTGTTTTAGAATTAGCATTTGTAGTTATTTTAAGGGGAGAAGGACCCCACTTTCTCCTTAAATGAAACTAAGCAAGGGTGGTGTGGGTTTTTTTTTTGCTAACTACTTACTTCATCTAATGTTTTATCTTCCAAAGCTGTCAAATCTATCAGAGGGTTTTTTACTCCTTGAGACACCATTGTTTTTAACCCTGTATGAAGCAAAAGAAAAAATAATAAAAAACTGTACCTAAACAAATAGAAATAATTGTGGGATTATTAGATTATATTTAACCTTTAAAAGGAAAAGACAAAGGTTCTGCACATGCCCAAGTATCACTGTGACTAAAACTTTCAACCCTTTTCAAAGTTCCATTTAAAATAAGCAATAAACTTGGAAAGTAATTGTAAAAGATCATCCTACTAATTAGCACAGTTTTTATCAACTTCTACATATCATTGAATAGTTTGGTTAAAAAAAAACAACAAACCCAACTTGAAGATGTAGTTATATTAGTTGTATTAGTGGGAACTGGGAAGCCTTAATTGTGTGTTTTTTCCAATTTCCGCACTGTTTTGCTGTCCTGTCTTGGGTAGAATAGTAGTTTATATCTAGTGATAGCTTTTACTTGTGAAGGGTTGTAGATTCCTAATAGATTGTTTTCATTAGCCAGAATACATATTAAAGAATGGTGTTAAGTGATCTCAACTCTCCACATTTCAATATCATCACAAACCTACCTCAAAAGTTCAATATAAGCTTAAGTCAGATAATATTATAAGATTTCACATTAAAAAGGTTAACAGAGAACAGGCATGTCAAGTCCTTTGGAAAATCTCAAGCAGGATCCGTATTTGCCTATTACTAAAAACTGATCTGTAACAAAAGCTATACCTGTTATAAATTGTGCACATACCACAAAATGAAGCCTTCTGCAAACAAAATTATTCTATAGTAACTGATGGCAGAGCATAAATTCCATAATATGCTATCATGCTAGATTATCTCAGATTTACTGTTGCATTAGTTGTAATAAAGAGTATATCTAGTGTTACCACTTCCCAAAGGCTAATTTGTTTCAAGAAATGCAGTCACTATCAAACATGCTAAGAACAGCAGAGAGATAGCTAACTTTCAATGACAATCTGGAACTTTCACTTTACAGTTCGACAAACAAGATGCCCTGTAAATGGACATAAGCAAACTTCTGGCTTCTACTTTGCTAGGTTTACTAGATACGCCTCTTGAGTGTTGTGCTCCGTGATATAGCCAAGACTGCAGCAGCGCACTGCAGAAACAAAGTAAAAAAATCTTACCTTTTTCATCCAGTTTGGCACATTCCGCAAAGAGGTCTTTTGAGCCTGTATTGAGCCTGTCCCGATGGAAATAATGAGACTGAAAAAATCGTGTCCAGAATTCCCTTTCGGTCATGTTATGTGGAACATTTTCTGCATATTTCATTTTCACTGTGGAAAAACCCATACTGATTACAAACTGTTCCATAAATCTTAATATGGTATTTTATGTTAAAATTTCCTTGCTTGCTTCCTTGCTTTCTGCTTAATGCTGGCTTCACTCATGTTGATTAAATGGAAGGGCATGTGGTAGTTAAGCATGAGCAAACAGGTACTCTTTTATGCCCTGCAATGCTAGCTAATGCTTTGAAAAGAAACACATGTAACAGTGGTCTGAATACTCTAATCTGAATTGCAGACACACAAGAGGTCTGATTTGCCAAAGTGCTAGTTATTCTCAGAATGGACCTAACCTGGGGCCAAAATGAACCACTGTCAGTGTTCAGTATAGTGCAGGGGAATGATGGAAATCAGATTCTTTTCCTTCCAAAGGTGATTTCATAAAAAATAACAATTAATTGAAATGCTGAGTAGGAGTATCATGGGAACCAAATATCTACTCATAAAAAAAAAGTCAACGCAACAAGTTAAAATGTTTTCATTTAATGAAATGAACTTTTCATTTCAAAAGCATGTTTTAACACATGATTCTTCCTACCCCTCAAACGAGGCAGGGAAAATTATGCAGAAGACTGAAGATATGGTCCTTTATACTTCCAGGCACAGACTAATGTTCTAGCTTTCCCACAATAAGGTAGTAAAAAACAAATCTTAAATGCATGTATTTGTTATGTAAAGCACTGTTCTTACCTGCAGGGTATGTTCGAAATATGGATTCAATGATATCTGAAGTCAAATTATACCTCAGACCATTGCAGCCATCTGTTTGAGGCCGTACATCAGCCTAAGAAAAAGCATACAGGGAGGAAAAACAGTCACGTCTGATATGCTTTCTGTAACTGGAGAAGGAAAAAAATGGCATCTTGCAATCAAATTCTCCTGCAGATAAAACAATTGTCTTCCTCCAATAATCCACAGCATATTCGATCATAAATAGGTATTTTTAGAATGAGAAATAAAAGAGCATGCATTAATTACTTTATTATACTTGCCACTTGAGAGGTGATTTGAATAGACTATAAGCTTTAGAAGATGAAAAGCAAAGACCACTCCATCAGTCATAAGAAGGTATGCTTAGTTTAATATATCCTTGTTTCAAAATAAAAATAGGCATGTTTACTGTATATGCCTAATCTTTTGTTGTTCATTCAACAATTCAGCTAGTGAAAAATCAGTTATGGTGATGAAGTGACAAAAAGGATTTATGGCTCTTAGACCTTATTTCCTTATACACTGAAACCATCTTAGTATAACTGATAAATAACATTGAATTTAAAAATTGAGGATAAGTCTTAGTCAGAACTTGTAAGTTAGATGTCAGTGATCTCTTTAGGAAGCTCTGGAGCAAGCAAGCGCTTAGTCCAATCCTCAGTAAGAAGAAAAAGTACATGATTGCATATGCTGCCTTCTTGTCTTCCTTTCCCTGTACACATAAATTCTATCTTTTGTACCACATTCTTCCCAGACAAAAACTCATTCTGAGCAGAGCCAGATAGTTATTTAAACTCAAACTAGAACACACAAATATCAGAAGTTTTCTTCTTCGCGAATGCGAAGTACACAAACACAACCAGTTTTAAGAAAGCTTCATTTTTGAAGGTTTGGGGTTGGTTGGGTTTGTTTTTTTTTTTAATGTTAAGGTGCAGGAATAGCAGGATACAGGAAAACAGAGCAAACAAGTTCATTTGGTAACCGATTCAGTTATTTCTAGGGGGAAATAACAAATGTTTGCACAGCAGCTAAGTCATAAAACAACTCCCACCTCCTCTTTCCCTCCCAAACCCTTGATGTACACACAGTCATTACAAAGGTGGAAATGAGATTCCAGCTAAAGAGTCATAATCTGTATGAATTTTGGTGCAGAAGTAGAAAGATGCCTCTGTGGGAGGAATTTGAAGATTGTACCTAGATTACTTTTAGACTGCATTGAGATTACTGAAGCATGGTTTCTTCAAATGGGTGACGTAACTGAAAGTAGGGGAAAGAGAGAGATAAAACAAGTTTTCAGATATACAAGTTGTTCTTCAAGTAGCTGAAAGCATGCACTGGTTTAAAAAAAATTGGGGAGGGAATAAAACCTTTTGTATGGAAAGTCTTTGCAGTTTCATTTATCCAGGTCAATGCTGCAACAGATAGTCTTTTTAATTTATTGAGTTAATACACTGTGATCTAGTGACTGTAATTTAACCATTATTCCTGTTTTACAGAAGGCAGAGCAGTAGTATAAACATCTATCATCAATTTAAAGTTCAAATTGAGCATCTTAAATTGACAAAATTTTGAGGTTGCAGACTTGCGTAAAACCTTTTTTTTTTTTTCCTCTCCTCCTTTACACTTGCGCAGAGAGATGTTAAGTTGAGGAGTCAGGAAAGCACAACATTGAAGTATATGGGAATAAAGCATGTGAGCAGAACTCTCACTTTCCCCAATTTGTTTGCTCTCAAACCCTTTAAGTTAGAGGTTCCACGTACCAGAAATGCTGCAGAGATGCCCACATCCTGCTTACTAGGTGCTGCAGAATTATCCCCTGCATTCAGGCTTAAACGGTTGGCCCAGAATTCTTCAGCACTGATTACTTGGCTCACAACAAGGTCTTTATAGAGCTGAAACAAAACAGGATCTTCTTGCAGCATTCTGGTAAAAGAATGTATTGAATAGAATTGAAATGCTGCAGAATAAATCACTAGGATTTCCATAACTAACATGAGTTCACAAAGGGAACAGAAACCAACTTTTCTTTTAAAATGCTGTGCATTTCTTAACAAGACTGTGTAAACTACCAACCTCAATAGCTATATTTGTTCCAAAAACCTTAAAAAAGGACTGAAAAAAGTTTAAGGAATAGCATTAAATGCTAGAAAACAGTAATACCTAAGAGAAAGTTAATGTGGGATTAACACCTTGTCCTAAAAATATTCTGTGGTACTCCTGTGTCTTTGCATGTCCAGGACTGGAGTCTCCTGAACTGTAAAAGCACAATGAATTTTCTTGAACTTCAATAACAAAGGTCTCATGGGGGTGGTGGGGGGAAGGAGATTTCAGCAGTAACTAATTCTTGTTTAAGGTCTTAAAATTCAGTAGTTACAAGTCTCTATTCTAGTGCAAGAGTACAGACAACAAAATATATGTGGGATAAGATACCTTAAAACACACATAACCCAGAGTTGTTTGTTCATTTATGTTTCTGTTGGTGACAGTAAGATCTCCAACACTTAAATATCACATGCAGCACAAGTGCTACAGAAACATTTGGTGTCACTACCTCCACCAGGGAATGGTGTTTACAAAAGTTATAATCCAAATATCAAGTATCACCCTTACTATCCAAAATGCAAAGAATGTATGCACCTGAAATTTCAGTTGATTCGTGTTTAAGCAGCTTTCCATACAGCCATGAACCTACTTTGAAACCCACTAGGCTATTTCAGGGAAACATGCATGTGTGTTCACAATCAGCCAATAACCTCAATGTTCTTCAGCATGTACCTCAGGGTCTTGATCATTTGCAAACAGAAAAACACAGGAATCGTATGAGTACTTAGTACATGGTCTATGGAATAACACGGATAAACTGCAGTCTGGACTGAATGGAAGTCTGTGGCTGCTGTAAGGATGAAGTAGGAGGAGGTTGAAGTGAAAACTTTGTGGTAGGGCATCCCTTTTATGTTTTAACTGCCAAGGTTTTTCCAGTTTTTCTTGTTGGTATAAATATGGATTAGTGGCAATTCTTACAAATTAGTGCAGCAGGAAGCAGTCTGTTATTCTAATTATTTAATGAAAACTTGGCATTTTGGTACATACCTGACCCCTACATATCAATAAATGGAGGAAGTGCCACAGGGACTGTGGACATAGGACCCTTCCAGAACAGGTTGAAACTTTTTTGCCTCATCTGTTGCAAAATGAAGCTAATGAAGCCCCATCTCTAGACTTGGAATTCTAATCATCAGAAGAATAGGCTATGACTGAGTATGTGCAGAGATTCTGGCTCTTCTGTCACTAGAAAAACTCTTAATGCCACATGGTGTAATACTGTAAAACTCCATTTAAGGATACAAAGATTCAGAGCTAAGACTGCCCACGTACTCAGTATTAACACTGTTAAAAATAAGGCACGTAGCATAAAGAATTGAGTATGGTAATAGTGCCAAAGGAGTCTGCGCTGCTGTAGACCCTAGTGGTCACTGCAGTACTGGAACCAGTTAATCCTGGATATGTCGGAGCTCCAGCACTAGGGTTCTTGCCCTTCTGCTGTGAAATCTCCTTGCAAAGATCCAATCTGCCAATGAGGGGATGCTCCTGTGTTTTGAAAAATTTAGCTTTCACTTACCTAAGCTCAAAGCTAGAACAGTCGGAAATGGAAGCTAGTAGATACAGGATTCACAGCAGATGCTAGAATGAAGTGAAACTCATCTGGGGAGACGCAGAGAAGGGTGCTCTATGGCCACAAGGACTGGTTTAACATAAACATTTTAAAGGAACAGAATCTTATCTTAAAAGCCCTTTTGGGAAAAGGACTTAGGTCCTGAACGTGTTCTCAAAACATTTTTAGAATAAACATCCTGTACGCCAAATAGCGAACTACTGCATCTTAAGTGAATGCAAAAAAATCCTAGCAATTTAGTAGAGTATATAAAATGCCAGGAAAGAAGATTTGAGGGGAAACAGCTTATACAGGGAGGGAAGGGGGGGAAAATCACAAATTAAGGAAGGTGAGAACTTCTGGAAAAGAAAAAAAAAATATTTCAAGCAGCTTTTCTAACTGATAATTATATCCTTAAGAAGACTACAGAGACAGACTGCCAGTTGGGTGCTTTCATCTCATAGCCATGGATAACAAAGACTGGGTGGCAGCCGGGCTGCCTGCCTTTACACCTCAGGAATGTGTCACTGAGAACACAAGTATAGTCTCAACATGTTACAGTTATGTAAGTCTCAAGGAAATGCCTCTAAATTGACAGCAGAGAGATTTTTACTCGGGAAACAAATGCTTTATCACTAATGATGTTGCAATAACAACTGTTAGAAGCAATACACTACAGTTAGGTAACAATTAAAAAAAGCTAAAAATCCCCCCAAAAACTTTAAGGCTCCTTTCCCTTTACCTGTTCTTCTCCTCAAGTTCTTTATTAGCTTTCCTTTTGAACTTGGGCAACAGTTGTTGAAGAAGATCCTTTACCGCATCTCGTTCCTTCACTGCTGTGCTTTCATTGGAGAAGTGAAAGTTGGTTGTGTCCCCTGCATGCAATACTAGCTGAAGCTGAATTTTAGCTTTACCTTCTGGACTGATTTTCTGACCTAGATTACACAGAGTATTAATTAGCAACAGACAGTAAGCTTATACAAGAAACTCTCTTCCCTAGAGTATTTGCTTATAAGCAGTTATCCTCATTAAATACCATTATCCTGTGTGTGAATTCCAGCCATGAAAGTGGAACAGACAGTTCCACTGGGGGGAAGGGGAAGCCCTTAAATTAGTCTGAACCCTGCACCTTGTTCTCTCTAACACACAAGACATGGGCACTGGTAGCCTGTTGCTCAGTATCCAGCTACTGCTCAGGAGCCTGGATTCATCTTTGCATTCTCCACATCCTTCATTAGAAAACTGCTGCAAATTAGATTGCCATCACCTGGACACTAACCCGGTACCAATCCAGGCTGCTGCCGAAAGGTGGCCACCTCATTCCTGCTTGCCTTTCTCGTATTAGTGTTAGCATTTGTGTAGCAAGCCAAACCAAGGACCTGATCCACTGAAAAGTAACCTCCTTTTGTTTTTCCAGCTGGACCAGTTCCCACAGCAGAAAAGTGGTAAGAAAGGTTGGGTAACAGCATGTCAGTTGACAGCACAGGTATGCTGGTTTCAAGTAGTGTAGTAAGCACATTTAGCCATTAGTACTCCCAAAGCCAATCACCAATGCCTCCAAGGTGCTATAACACCCTTGTGACTCATAGGAAAAACCTAACTCCTGCTTCCTTTCTTGTAACCGGAGGGAGCAGAGGCTAGAACAACTATGTTTATGGACTGTTGTGCTATACTGACTTCAGTGTAGCACTGCAAAAGGCACTAACCTAATTTCGGATCTTAGCCCTTTCTTCATTGCAAGTGGGAGAGAGGAACGAGACGTCACCACTAAATCATAATCTCTGTTACAAATTTACAAATAACCCCCTGCTTTTTTTATTTTAGATGACAAAAGAGCACCTGTCATCTAAGTTAAAAAGACTTCAGTGCCTATATGTGTAAACATTTAAAATAAGCTGCTCAAGTCTAAGTAAATAGCTAAATAAAACCTTCACAAAGTTGATTATTACAGGTGAACAGAGCTTTTAAACTCCTTATCACATTCGTATTTAAGAAAATGGCATATTAGCTCTGATTCATCACACACAGTTTTGATCATGCTGCAGTACTTGTATATGACTTTAAACATTAATTATCACTAAAGTTTTACCAAGCGATGCATACAACTTTCTTTTGATTCCTTCTTTGGCAGTACAGCACATGGAATATGAGCACTAACTGCAGCCAGAAAGCAGCATGCTATATAGACATTTACTGTTCAGTTTTGACTTGCAAGTACTCTGCTGTTGCAACAGCAACACTTATTCGGAATGTTACCAGTTAGGCCAAACTACAGAAGCTAGCATTTCTGAAGCTATGGTCTGTTAGATGAAAATAAAACAGCGAGGTTCATTTTATATGAAAATTGAAACAGCTTTAGATGCATGGTTTAACAGATGACATGCCAGACAGTTTCTGTGTTAGACCCTGAAAATCCTATACTCTTCCTCAACCCTCCTCCTACCCTTCCCTCCACAAGCATATGGCATAGATTATTTTTCTGTTCAATTTACTGCAGAAGTTTATAAGAAGTTAATAGCAAATGCAGCATAACTTAAACATCTGAAGACTACAGAAGTTCAGTTAATAACTGGTGATACTTCACCATAGTCCTGATCTCTGCTGCTACACAGAATAACCTCATCAAAGCTCCACACCCTTGCAACCTTCCTAACTTACCTACTAGTGTTTTATGGCGAACAAGCTTTGGGTTGTATTTAAACATTTATCAAAAAACTGCTCACTGAAGCTGGAATAGGAAATGCATTCACTTACATTTTATGTCTGCATACATATGGCTGACTGTGAATCGGTCTTTGCCTTCGGGTGCCCATGCTATCCTTTCAGCCATAAGGTAGAGCGCTCCATCCTGCTTCTTCTGACGTACCTTCTTTACGATCAGTAACACTTCTTCAGATGACGTTGCCATTGTGGCTATAAGGAGCTATTAAAAACATACAGTTGAGCTGATTAGTATAATTATTTTTGCTGTAACACTTTCACTGCTCCTATCTATATCAAAGTATTACAACCCACATTTACTTGTTAATATCTACATCATTTTTTTAAAACATTCCAGATAAACATGCTCCTCTCTGTCAGTGCAATCAGCAAATTTATTTAAACAAAATACTGCCAGCTACATAAATAATTCATCGTATTATACTGCAGATACTGCTTTTGCTCCTAAAGACCCGCAAATCTTACATTTGAACTGGTAACCAAATTTTCCTGCTTTAATGTCCCTTTAGTGGTTTTTAAAGTTCAGAAGAATACTGACGCTAAGCAATGACATAAATTCCGAATCTCCTCTGGCATTTGGCAGCAATTCCCTTCTTCTGTGTGAATGGCAGATGTTAAGTCATTTCAGAAAAGGGAAGGATACAAGGTTATGTGAAAAATCAGGGATTTTCAGGCCTCTGTGCTAAAGATAAGGGAGCCCGGTTACACTCCTGTTCTTACTGTGGTAGTTTTTGTCCAAGGCTTGAACAATGTTTTGTACACTTGATTCCAGCTGGCCATTTACCTATACCTCTCCCCCAAAGGCTGAGGGACTAATGTTATACCTATTTCAATAGAACAGTAATTCTGTCACCGGTCTCGCATCAACAAGCCTTTTGATACTTGCTGCATTCTTCTCCCCAGCAGCCGCTATCATTCCACTCTACAGGTTCACCCTACAGCCTTAAATTTCTCAAGAGATTAAGGACACTGCAAGTATAACTACATTCTATTAACACACTGTTGCACACCTATCAAAAATATCTTTGCTACATTTGCTGTAAATGTTTAGTCTGTCCAACTGCTGTATTTTGTATATCATAAACTTTACTATTTATGTAAAATAGTATTTTCAAATGCCGATATGCATGTTTCCTGTGCTTTAGAATACCTGTAATATTAACTGGGGCCCGCATCAAACTTGCAATGATGCAACCTGCATCAGCTAACGCACTACTAGTAGTGATCACAAAAGGATAATTCTAAGCATTTAAATTCATATACTTTTTTCTGGTCTTTCTTTAAAAAAGCAGCAGCAACATAGGATATTTTACTCTGACAGTCTGCGCAGTAGCACAGCATTCTCTTCAGCAGAAATCTAACAAGCCCATCTCCGAAATGAGCTAAGTAAAATACTAAATGGAAAGACTTAATGGCAAAAGGGCTCTGCACTCAAGCTTCACTCCATCATTTCAGTCACCCAAAGCTTTGCCAAAGACTTCAGTGATGCTGAGCTGAACATGGGATTTCACATCAGCACCACTGCAGCAGTCACTAGAACACGCTGTGCCACATTCAGAGCAGCCCTGCTAATACTTCTCTCCCAAAGAAGACTGCATGGCATGATTTCAGGACTGTTTCCTAGCATAATCCATTACAGTCTCCCCAGCAGCATTATTCTCTTTCAGTGCTATCCACGCTACCGTTTTATAAAGAGTTTCCTGTTGCAGGTCTGTAGTCTCTCATCAGCACCTTATCCTTACCGGAAAAAGGCAGCTGGCCACAGACTCCATTAGACTAGAAACCCCAAAATATGCAAGACTAAGGATTTTTGCTTTTTTCTCCCTTTGTTACTTTACAGTCCTTTAAAGGTCATTATTATCCAATGCAGAGAATGCAAAGCCACAGAATGCAAAGGAATTAATCCTGTACTGAACAGAAAGAAAAAGGAAAGCACTTCCATAGTCAGGCTCATTCCGACACAAGTTGCTTTGCTTTTCTACCATGCTATTTCACCCACCTACAACCAGTCTTTCAACTACAGAGGAAAATGATCAGCGACTAGCAAGTTCTCCTTTACAACTGCGGTGCTTCTAGCACAATACCCTGCAGCGTGCAATCTGTGAATGCACAATTATCCCACAAGTGGCTTGTTCTACCTTCTGGCAGGGTGAACACACTGTTCGCTGCTGTTCTTATTTATGTCATTGCTGTGCTTCCTTTTTCATGCAGCAATTTATGGTGGCAGTAGGATGATACAACTCACAAGCACAGTAAGCATTTCTCCAAAATGGAGAAAACCCTGAGCTGTCTTTTGAGCAGTACATCAGGAAGAATAAAAAAAAAATATTAATAATCAGGATTTAGGAAAGTTACTGCCTTCCACTAATGAAAACAAAATGGCTTCTTATTAGAAGAAATACAGGAAATATTCTAAAATAGAAATCTTGCCTAGCTGCTAGAAAAGCATGAGGATGGTCTCTGACCAACTGCAGAGGGGAAGGCTATGTCCTCGCTAAGCACACACACTACACCAGTCATTTTCTTTTCATTTTGAATGCTTAAGACTTACTATACAGAAGGGTGAGAGCTATCAATGATCTATTCATGCCTGCCCAAATCTCGTAACCTCTATATATAAGGACTGAAGTTTCCCAGAATCAGTACTGCAGACGATGGCACTACTGCTCAAGGGGGCAAGAACTGCAACATGCATACAGAGAAATTCTGTTATTTTACAGCTTTAAGTGATAATTTTAATCTGTTCCTGAAAGAAGCTGCATTAGAGTTCTTCAACTGCAAATTTTGGAAGACAGAATAGGAAGGCCAGACACAGTTTATTTTAAATTCTTCAGCAGTAGAGCTTTTCAAATGAATGTTAACAGTTCTGAAAAGCACTTGGAACAACCAGTAGCCCTAACCCACAGGGTATGACTTGTCATGAAGCATGTCTTAAGGATGTTAATTTCAGCTGCAGTCTACAGCTGGCAAGGTCTATCAGGAAGCTTCAGTGTCGGCATAAAACAAAAAAGAAAAGGTCCTGTTTGCTTATCCACCTATAATCCCTCCCCCCAGCTCTGTGGGAGTGAGTGCAGCTTCTGGAAATGCCATCAAATTCCAACAGCTATCCTCCTCTTAACGCAGCGACTCTTCCTAACTACTTTTAAAACCAGGCACCTCTCTTCTCTGGTCCTTACAACACCTGTTCTGAACGCTCTCCAATAGCAGCATTTCACTCCAACCTGTTCCCATGCGGTTTCATCGAGTTCTGAGCAGAAATAAAGAAAATCTTTACACATTTTAATAATTCTGACTTGGTCGGGGTAGCCACGGGCTGGCGGACAAGCTCTGACAGATGTGATGCAGGCCTTGCTGCTGGGTTTTCACTCCCCGCAGACAACAGCAGAATATTTGCGCTAACGGCCCCGCTAGCCCGCAGCGGCACGGGCACGCAGCCGGGCGGCACCGGGCAGAGTCGCGGCGGCGGCGGGCCTGTCAGAGGGACAGGTGCGACAAGTGCCATTCCTCCTGGGCACGGGGGAGCACGGCAGCGAGCTGAAGGGTTTCAGCCCGCACCCCTGAGGGACCCGCCCGGCCTCCCTCCGCCATTCCATCACCTACGCCCAGCCCTTCTGCGGGCGGCGGACGGGGCCCGCGGGCACCCGGTGCGGGGCCGGGGGTGGCTGCCCGGCCTCCCGGGCTGGCGACGGCGGCCCCCCTTTGTTTGTCGCCCAAGACCAACGGATGCAACCCGGTGCCCCCCTGCCCCGGGGTGCGCACACCGGCCGTCGCCGCGCCTCCCAGTCCCTTCTCCGCGGCACCCCCGGCCCCGACAGGTCGCCACCGGCAGCGGGCACGGAGGGAGGGAGGGAGGAATGGAGGAAGAGCGGGAGGCCAAAGGCCGCCGCGGCACCAGGGTGCCGGGCCCTCCGCAGCGCTCCCCGGCAGGCACTGCCCCGCTGCGCTCGGGAGGGACCCACCGGGGCCGGGTCAGCGCGGCCGGGGGCGGATCGGGCCCCACCACCCCTCACACACACACACGTACGCACAGAGCGCCCAGCGCTGCCGCCGCTGCCCTGTCCCCCCGCGCCAGCGAGCTCCTTACCGTGCTGGCGGTGGCCGGTGCCGGCGGGCGGGGCGGGCGCGGGCGCTAAGGGGGTCGGACCGCCACCGCCGCCGCCGCCGGGGCCATGGGGCGGGCAGCGGGTGGGCACGTGACCGGAACGAGCCGCGGGGCGCCGGGAGGGCGGGGGAGGGAGGAGGAGGGAGCCCGCCTCACGTGACAGAGGAACGGCCGACGCCGCGCGTCCCCTGCTATCACGTGGGACGGGCCGGTTCCCCCCGCCCCCTTGCCCGCTCACGTGACGGCCCCTCCCCCGCCGCCATGACAGTAGCGGGCGGAGGGGGTAGTGACGGGGTGGCGAACAGCGCCGCCGCGCCCCTCCCCCCGCCGCGCCCAGCCCTCCGCGTTCCCCGCCGTCACCCGGCCCCGTGGGGCCCGCTCGTCCCCCGCCATCAGCCCCGGCCGTTCCGCTCCGCTCCCAGGTCGGCGCCGCCGCCACCGCGCTGCGGGGGAGGGGCCTCCCCTCGGCAACGGCTCCGCGGCGGGAGGGGGCGCCTCGCGTCAGCGTCACGTGGTCAGGGCGGGCGGGTGCACGTGATGCGGTTTCCTTCCCGCGCGGGCGCGCACGGCGTGACGCAACGCGAGGGGTGGCTGCATGGCCTCACCCCGCCCCTCCGCGGGTCACGTGCGGCGTTGCCGGGGTCGGTGCCGCTCAGGGGCGGCCGTTGGAACGAGCGAGCGAGGAAGGAAGGGTGAGCGAGCGGTGTCTCCCGGCCCTACCGCTTCTTGGGATGGGGCTTGGGTGCCGCTGCTGCCGGCGGCCGGGGGGCTTGGTACCTGCAGGAGGGAGAGGCTGGCTCGGCCCGGCCCGGCCCGGCCCGGCCCTCGGGAGTCACTGCTGTTCCACACACGTACACCCCCCCTCCTCCCCGTGCCTTCCCGGGTCCCGCTTTCCGGCCGCCGGCGGCTTTTGCTCCCCGAGCGCCGGTGCGGGCCTTGCCTCACACCGGTGCCGGGGAAGCGCAGTGCCGCGGCGGGAGGCGTTCGTTCCCCGGTGCCGGCGCCGCTGTCCGGGGGTTCGGCCTGCGGGGCGTGGCTGCGCCAGCAGCCTCCCCAGCCCGCCCGCTTTCCGCGGCCGAGTAGCTACCGCTGAAGTGGTTTGGGGTCCTTGGGAGCTTCTGGGACGCTTTGCTTTACTCCGTGTGCCTGAAAGTAAGGCGGGTTTGTAGTTCTTTTCTCAAGCTGGAGGCTGGCAAACGGGCAGAGTGTGCTCAGAGGTAGGTGAGGCGCCGGAGCGGGTGTAGGTTTCCGAGAGCAGAATTCCAAGGAAGGATTTAAAAATCTTAGGCTGGCTTTGCCTGATCGAGGTGATTTGTGAGCTTCCTTACGACAGAGTGTGTAAAACCGGTGTTAGGGTGTCTTTTTGGACTGAATACTCTAATCCAGAGCGAAACAGCCCTTTTTTTAGTTATTATAGATGTTCTAGTCTTTATCACTAGCTGGAGTTGTTCACAAATCCCATAATTTAAGATCTTTTTAAATGTTTCTGAGAATTTTGATTAAATAATTTTCGGTCTCCTTGGTTACGTATCTTCCCTTTTCCTACTGCCTTGTGAGAATAAGTGTTCCCTTTTCTTATAAGGAAATGTAAGGTTTCATATGCTAGTATTTCTGGGAGGGGGTTATCTAATTTATGGGATTGCATACCAAACATTATTTAGACATTCAAAGGCTTGAGTGTGAAGTGTAGCAAGGTTTTTTTTTTTTAAAGCAACAAAGAGGTCTAAACTTCAAAAATCCCTCAGCAAGAGATTTTTTCAAAGCGTGTGCTGTTTAGGAAAAACATAAGAGGTTGCATCTTTGGTAACTATTTAATGCTTGGTTACCACTCTGTTATCTATCTTGTGTGCTGGAAGGGAGGTACTCTAGAAAGGATAGCTTATACATGTTTACGTATAGCTGTATCGAAAATGCACAAATGCAGGTAATTCTAAATTTGTTGTCAGATGAGGATAATACTCATTAAATTTAGTTTTGCGGGAGAAGATGTAGGTATAAAATGCCAGTGCTAAATATTTTCCTTGAGAAAATGAGTTTAAAATCAAGGGTGCGTGTTGTGGGGGGGAAGTGCACTTTACCATAAAACAAGGCTTTTTCCATAGGTAGACAGCACTTGGTTTACAGGTAGATGTAAATGTATCTTACAGCTGCAATTTAAGTATTTCCAAGGTCAGTATCTGACAGATTAAGCTTTCTGAAATGAACGTCAACAAAAACTTCTCGTAAAGGAAGCAGGGATCTAATTTTGCAGCCCTTGGGCCTTTTCGGCAAAGTGAAACGGGAAGACATTCTGTGTTTCTTTAAACACAGAAAAACAGATGTAATGCTAAAAAGTGAACGAATCAAGAACTTACTTTTATTTTTGTCAGGTATAGCTAAAAGCTGAAGCTGTGACACACCCATGAATGAATAGTGCTAGTCCTGTACATCAATGACCTCTGTGCCAATAATTCCAGACTCTTACAACCATGTGTTGGCAGAGTTTGAGTGTTTGGATCCATTGCTTTCTGCGCTCAGGCTGGATTCTAGTCGTCTGAAGGTGAGTTTGTGGTGTTTGATGTTTTTGTTTTTCGGTTGTGTGTGGGGTTGTTTGGTTTCCCCCCCCCCGCCCCTTCACATAATGCCCTTATTTGGTTTATTATCTGCTTGGCCCACAGGATGAATTGCATTCTTTTTGAGTTGTGGGCATGCTAGCTTATGTGGGGGTGACACTTCGGGAGGAAGTAGCAGTGAAGGATCTTATTACTCTCTGCGTGTGTTTTCTTAATGCATCTATGGGGTGAACAATACAGCCTTACATGGCTGCTGTCTTCTACTGTTTGCTCCAATTGCAGAGGGTGCTAGTGTAATATCTTTGATGAGACTGCTACCAGTGTTTCAGGAGTGGCACACGCAGCTGGCGAACAAGGAAGCGTTTAAAAAATAACATATTGATGCAAGAAAAATATAGTGTTATTAGTACTTATTGGCAGCCATGTTGTGCGTTATGATTTTTATTCCTTCAGTGCACGTGTATAGCTGTGTCAAAGAGATGGCTGGCTCTAGGCAGTTCAGGAGGAGGACTGAACCTTATACAGAAAGATGGTTGGAAGCAAAGGCTCTTTCTCACTCATAAGGTAAGGGTAAAGAATTCCGTAATGGGAAGGAGACATTGTTTCAAATTGATTTTTATTAAGAGTCAGCAGGCTTTTTCAGCTTGCTGAATTGACCAAATAAGGTGAAGTTTTTGACTGCTCCATTTAAAAAAGGTTGTAGTACCGGAGTGTATCCCCAGAGTGTGTGGTGTAATAGGTTTCACGTGGTGTGGAAGAAATTACTTGAGAGGGTCAGACCTTTGTTTTTCAAATTCTTTCTTTTAGCAGCAGCGATGAAGTCAACTGGATTTTTAAGAATTGGAAGAAAACGTTGCATATGAACCCAGGGCACCTCACATGTAGATAGCTACCAATGCTTGGGTGTCCAAACTATGAACCACCTGGATAAGCAAAGATAGGCTGGCTTGCTTTTGCTGAAAGAGGTCATGGAATAGGGAATGCTGTTTCTGCAGCCAGATGCTATTTGCTGGGAGCCGCTGTTGCTCCCACCAAACCATGAATGCAGCCATTTCTTTAAGGTTGGGAGCATCTCTCTTAGTTCTGGCAAAACAACTTCCATAGGTGTGAGGACAGGAGACTGCTTTCTGTGTTTTCCAAATTAGAGAAAGAACTGCAGTTGTTTCTCTTGATGCTGTCATGTTGCTGTCAGCTGCATCTTTTTAGAGTAAACTCAGTGTTTGCAAAAAAAATCCAAACAAAAAAACCCACATCACAACAAAGTGGTATCAGCTGTTGACATGAACGTGGTTTATATTTTAGAGATAAAAGTTTTGTACTGCCTTTACCACTACAAGAACAACTTTTACCTGCACTGAGTCCCATACTTGCTTTCAGGAAGGTGCCATTTCCCGGGTTGCCTGTTGTTCACACGATGAAGACTATGTTGCTGTTGCCACCAGGTGAGTGCTGTACTTACAAGCCTAAATTCCAGCTAAATATTTTTAAGTAGCTTCTAAGTTTCTGAATTGGACATCTGCTGAGAACTTGGAGGGGTCAGGGAATTAACTGGTAGAGGCCCCTACAGGATAATTCCCTGCGCAGACAGCTTGCTTAACTTCTTTTTTCTGGAATAGTTGTTCCAGAGTAAGTATTATTTCTTTAACAGAGCATCTGTGGGAGAGTTAATGCATGTGAAGTTATGATGATAAATGTCTCCCCAAGAGCTTTCAGCATCAAAAGAAATACCTTCTTCAACTTGGCAGAGGAAGATTGGTAGTTAGTACAACTTACATTGCTTAAAATCCATTTTTACTGGATTTTAATCCTTATTTTTCTGCATCCTTACTGGCAATTCCAGCCAATATTAGAGTAGCATTCCAAAGCTGCTGATACACCATAGTGCAAGGAGGGCACTTATGCTTCTTTAGAATTAAGAATGTGACACTTCTTGAAAGCACGCAACCTCAGACACAAGTATCTCTGAGATGTACTGCTTTGCTTAGATTTTCTATTTCTTTGGAATAATGAATCTTTGTCAATAATAAATCATTAGAATACTTATTCTCAAATTGTATTTTCTATTTTAATTGTTGTAGCCAAGGTCTTGTAGTAGTCTGGGAACTGAATCAGGAACGTCGTGGGAAGCCAGAACGGATTTATGTTTCCTCTGAGCATAAGGGCAGAAAAGTCACAGCTCTGTGCTGGGATACAGCTGCCCTTCGTGTTTTTGTAGGAGATCATGTGGGAAAAGTATCAGCCATCAAGATAAACACATCGAAACAAGGGAAGGTAATATGTCTCATGCTTTGATTGGGATAGAGGTTCCCAGGGCATGATGTGTGGAATCTTCTTCTTTGTTTTAGTAAAGTAGAACAGAGGAAACCTGCCAGCTGATGAAGCTCTGGTAACTTTGACCGTTGGGATGAAGAACCAGTCTTGAGACAACAGTAGAAATCCTAATCTGTGAACTTCCCCGACCCCCTCTTTTAGCTATTTTAGTAACACAATGTAAAAATGCTTTCAAATGTACAGAATTAAATATGAGTCCAGCTTCATCCTCTCGGAATTTGCAAGTGTTCACCCAGAGTCTTGGTGTTCCTGAGTCTGTTGGATTCCTTAGACTCCAACTACAGGTTCAGCTGGGTGTTCTAGTCCTCAGCTCAGCTGTTGGTCTGAGAAAGGGCAATCCCAGACTCTGATTTTGCTTGGTTCTGTCTGGATATTCTTGAAGACATGGATTAGTTAAAATAAATGGTAGGTGGATGTCAAGCTTACATCCATTACATTGTGTGCAACAGGCACGCTGATTAATGATACCAGCCTGATTTCTAGCCCTTGAGTGTTCTTTAAATTTTACCATTACTAGGTCATTTCCTTCTCCTTTTGATCTGTAAGAAGGAGCACAGCCTGGAAGTAGGTGTGTTCCTCTGCATCCTCTCTATTTGATGGAAAACTGACTTAACAGTAGCAAGACTATTGGATTTAATGAAAGCAAACAAATTCAAGTGTGGAAAGAGAGGGAAAAGGAGAGGAGAGAAGGGCAAGGCCCATAAAATGTGTCTGCTCATGTCTGTTAAAGGAGTCAGACTGATGAATCTCTCATGTAATGCACTTTATTTGAAGTAGGGAATTGACACATTCCTAAAAAAGAAAACAGCTTTAAGCTGTCAAAAATGGCGACTGTCCACTAGAAAATTTGAGTGCAGTTCCCAGTAGTTTCTTATGAATTGGAAGTCTGTCTATGACTTTGTTCTGCCACCCATGGAAACAGACACTGGTATAATAAATAGTGTTTGGGTAATTTGCTACAGGGTAAAAGAGAAAGTGAGTTTATGTAAACCACCTAAATCCAATGGAAGTTGTTTTTTGGGTTTTGGTTTTTTTTTTTTAACCAAGCAGTCCCTCAGGTCTGTCTCCATAAAGCTGTTTGCTGGCTGAAAGCACCCATGGGAGAGAACTGACAAAAGCACAAAGCTTACAAGAGAAAGAATAAGAGCCCCTCTTAATGTTAGAAAAAACACAATCTTTATAAAGAAATGGCAGGATGCTACAGGGATACTTTTTTTTTTCCTTAAACATTCAGTAATGGTTTTGGGGAAAAGGAGGATTTAGACTTTTATGTCTCTAAGCATTGAAGCCTTGTGTTTGTAAGGCAGGGAGAAGAAAGGAAGTGCTTTGTCTTACGCTGTGTATTTGTAGCATGCATGAGTCTGTTCTGAATTTTGTGATTTTTACCCTAATGAAATAGTCTTTACTTTGAACTGAGGCCCTGTATGTTTTCTTTCTTTTTTTCTTTTTAACTGTAGGCTGCTGCTACTTTTGTGATGTTTCCTGTTCAGATTATAACGACCGTAGATTCTCGGGTTGTTCAGCTTGATTATTTGGATGGAAGACTGCTCATATCTTCACTTACACGCACTTACTTGTGTGATACTGAAAGGCAAGTTATATTTTACTTGTATGATATTGGACTTTACAGAGTCACACAGTTTCTGAAGTGACCTCTGGAGATCATCTAGTCCAATCTCCTGCTTATAGCAGAGTTGGGTGGAGTAGATTGTGCAGGTTTGTGTCCCATTAGGTTTTGAGCATCTCCAGGGATGGAGACTCCACAAGGTCTCTGGGCAGCCTTTTTCAGTGGTTCACCACCCTCACAATAACAGCTTTTTTTAATACTAAAATGGAATTTCCTGTATTTCCGTTTGTGCCCGTTGCCTCTTGTCCCTTTCACTGGGCACCGCTGAGGGTGGTCTGGCTCTGCCTTCTTTACTCCCTCATCAGGTATTTTTATACACACAGGATCAGATTAGTTCCTTGAGCCTTCTCTGTCCCAGACTCATCAGCCCAGTGTTCTCAGCCTCTTCTTGTAAGACAGGTCCTGCAATCCCTTAGTCATCTTTGTGGCCCATCGCTGGACTTGCTTGTATGTCTGTGTCTCTCTTGTACTGGGGAGCCTGGAACTGGACCTAGGAGTCCAGATATCTCACCAGTGCCAAGAAGAGGGGAAGGATCACCAACCTTGACCTGCTGGCAGCACTCTTCCTAATGCAGCCTAGGAGGCTTTTGGCCTTCTTTGCCAAAAGGGGGCATTGCTGGCTCATGGTCAGCTTGTTGTTCACCAGGACCCCAGGCCCCTCTTGACACTGCTTTCCAGCCAGCTGGCCTGTCCTGGTGCCTGGGGTTATTCCTCCCCAGTGCAGGACTTCTGCGTTTCTCCATGTCTGTCATCTAGCCCATGCTTCCTCAGTTTGTCTGTGAAGATGTTAGGGGAGGTGGTGTCAAAACCCTAGTGAAGTCAAGATAAACAACATCCACTGCTCTGCTCTTATCTGTCAAGCCAGTCATTCTGTTGTAGAGGGCTATAAACGTGATTTCCCCTTCGTAAATCCATGCTGACTATTCATAATGATCGTCTTATCTTTCATGTGATTGGTGATGGTTTCTGGGATCATTTGCACCATCACCTTCCCAACGTCACCAGGTTGACTGACTGGTTCTGCTGAAAAAAACCTCAAACCCGTAATGACTTGAACATTTGTTTAAACTAATAAATATTTCTGCACCCTGTCTTTTATAAACTTTATGCAGGCTTTATAATATTCATTACAGATTTTTTTAAGCACCAAACCCAGTTCAGCAACTGGGATTTAGTATTTTTATTCTTCAAGAACAACATAAAATTAATTAGAGCCTTTATTAATGCTGCCTTAACATGTATGTTTCTTCCACTAGAGAGAAGTTCTGGAAAATTGGTAACAAAGAGAGAGATGGAGAATTTGGAGCATGTTTCTTCCCTGTTGGAAAAAACAGTGGGAATCAGCAGCCATTGATATATTGCGCTCGACCTGGCTCAAGGATGTGGGAGGTGAACTTTGATGGGGAAGTGCAAAGCACACATCAGTTCAAGCAGCTGCTCTCATCACCGCCTCTCCCTGTTGTTACTCTCAGGTAGAAGCATGAGTGTTATTGGCGATAAACTTGCTTAGGATTTCTAGATTAACTGAAAAGAACTGCCTTAATACAGAGAAGATTAAATAACCTCCTAGTGCAGTTAAGCATTAATCCTAGCTGTCATCTTAATACATTCTTCTCAAATAATAGAAACCAGTATCTGCGCTTTCAAAAATACCAAAGGCTTGATTCTGTAGGTATGTCCAGGTGATTACTGCAATGAATGCTGCTGTCATAAGACTGTTTATTTAAGCCAGCCTTGTATTACCAGGCTTAAGAATATTATATTAAGGAAGTGATATTTTTGAGGTTATGCTTGTAATGGGTACTAATTTTACTTTACAGACTGGATCCTCACTATACTAGTTCCAGCTGCTGTCCACAATCTTTATCTTTCCCCAAGCTACTGTATTTGACGTGAGTATTTGTCAGCATAGCTTCCTGTTGATAAATTAGACTTAAAAATAAAGTTGTATATTCTCCTAATTTATATTACAAGCTTCATCTTCTTGCATAAGAATTTTCCAAGTATCATGCTAAACAACTCACTTCTCACTTGCTGTACTTAAGCCAATGCCATCCCCGCATATTTTTCAGTGATTACCACAATCAACTGTTGCACCATTAACCTCTGCTTTGCTTGCAGTGAGCACTGTGTGATGACCTGGACAGAAAGAGGCATTTATATTTTTCTTCCCCAAAGTGTTCAAGTTTTACTCTGGAGTGAAGTAAAAGGTAAACTAAGAATCTTCGCTTTTTAATATTGTCTGTTCTGTTTGTCACTTCTGAAGTCCTTCCCTAACACAGAACCTTTCCAAGCTCAATTTGTCCAACTGGACTGCAGAACACTGATCAGAAAACTGGTTTTCCTTGTTATCTGTCAATATCCTTGAATATTTACCATCTCCCCACCTCCTCCAGCCAACCCCTCCCTCCATACTTCTGAAAACATGCTTGAGGAAAAAAAACATAGTGTACAGTGAATCTTAAAATACAGTAACCAAATAGTAAGAGGTAATAACCAGCAGTGTTACTGAGGTGAAACCTGCAGTATCCTTTCCTCATTTCTGTTCATTCAGGGTTATTGTCAGGTGTCCTGTGAAGATGAATCTGGCAGCTGAAAGCTTAAAACCTGTTTTTTCTAACACCTGTCTAAATTGGAGCCAGGGAGTGTACTTATTTGGCAGATGAGTGAGGCCTCATAAATGATTTTGTGCGTACGGTTTTACGTATAGTCCTAAAACGGTTAGTCATTTGTCAGTCAGTCTTTTCCCTCCCTTTCTCTCCCCCCCTTTTGGTGTTAAGTTTCTAATGCCTTTGTCATGGAGCGTTTGCATAGAGCGTAACTTTCATTTGAAAACTGCTGAAAGGCCGAAGTGTGTTTCTACTAGCAAATGTTTTCCGTTTCAAAGCTAACAATGATGTATTTATTTCCCATCTTTATCAGTCCTAACTTTTTCATCCCCTTTCAGAGGAAAACGACACTTTTCAGTAACTTTAAGTGTACTTTTTGAATGCTTTCTGGAAATGTAACTCTGGAAAGTTTTGATACTTTAACCATGCTTTATAGTTTTTAGGTGCTAGCTTAGCACTCTTCAGTGTTTGTCTTCCCCACGTCACTTGTGCTACAGCTTATTAGGCTTTTGCATGCATATGCAGTCAGATGGGAAATATGTTTTCACCTTCTTTCAGGAACAGAAAGGAATGTAGATTAAGGTTTTCAGTCCTTTAGATATTTCTGTGCATCTGGTTTTGCAGATATTCAGGATATTGCAGTTTACAAAAGTGAGTTGTTCTGTCTGCATACAAATGGAAAAGTTGTGCACCTCTCCCTTCTGCCGGTAGACCGCTGCATAGAGCGTCTAATAAGAAGAGGGTTCTGGACACTTGCTGCCAGGGTCTGTTGTCTCTTCCAAAATTCAATCATTTCTTGCAGAGTAAGTAAAATATCTCTCTGTAAATGTGCAATGCAACTGCACTCTGTTTCCTGTCCCCCTCTTCTATTAAGTTCCATAATTTTCTGAGATTCATAGTCTCGGAGTTTTTTAAAAGTCTTCTGAACATTGTACTTTTAGGATGAAAATTAGCCTCATATGTGGTACCTTTTGCTTTTCACATGTGCATTAGAAATAATAATTTCTTTCCCTCTGTACTTTTAGGCAAGAAAAAATTTGCCTCTAGACAAGCTGGAGCACTTGAAGTCTCAGCTGGATGCCTCAACCCAACAGGATCTCCTTACGCGGCTGGAAGATCTAATTTCAAAGTTGGAACCTCTAGATTCTGCATGCAGCAGTAGAAGGAGCAGTATTTCATCTCATGTAAGCGTATTGGTAGTGTTAAAAATGTTACCTGCAGATTTTTTCTTTATGGCATAAAATCACCTCATTGCTCACTTTGAAGATGAGGCTTTTATGTTTACGATGTCTACTGTAGCTGATAATGCTACTTTTTAAAACTAGGTGGAGTAGAGAGGAATGAAATACTACTACTTGTATTCTTTAAGCTCTTAGACCTCTGCCTTTTTTTCTTCCACGTTATTTTGTGTCTAATGCTTGAGATGGGGACAAAGGTTGATATGAAAGACTTTCTCCATAGCTGAGTTTAGTGTCTTAACATGCTTCAGTAAAGGTCATCTTGATTGTAGCTCTTGTTTTTTGTGGTGAAAATTGAAGGTCTGAATGCTCAGAACTATCATAGCGCTATTTACAAAATCGGCTCACTCTAGGAAGCTTAAGCAGAAAGCTCTAAGGAAAAAACAACAAAGCGTATTTCTAGTACTCTTTTATACATACAGCCACTCGGCATTATCTTGGCTTCCCAGCAGCTTTTCAAGAAAGGGCAAATATTTCATAGTTAATACAATATCTGTTGCTGCTTTTACTCTAACAGTGTTTAAAAAGTAAAGTTTAAAACAAAGTAATGTAAATTCCATCTTGATGTGGTGGACAAGTTTTTTTTCGTTAGCAGATGGGAAAGTACGCTACATAGACTGACCATGAGTAAAAGAATGTATGTGCGCCTTGAAACTAGGTAGTTTTTCAGAGTCCGTAATCATGCTAGCTGGGTATGCTTAGCCAGCAAAAAGAATGCAGACTCTGGAGTACACAGGTACAAAGGGCTGAAGTGATAGTCTGGGATGCAGGACTAAAGCGGAGGTGATTTTTGCCTTGTACTAAGTACACCAGTTGCTTTTAGGAAAGCAGCCTGCAGAACAATTGCATATACATCTTTAAAATCACTGGACTGCATGCTTATTGACATGTGTGTGCTTTTCCATTCTGGATATGTCAAAAATGTCGTCTTATGTAGGCCTTTTCCAGACAGTGAATTATGAAGTGCTGTGGGGTTATTTGTGTGGGTATGGTTGGTTGAGTTCACTGCAGGAATTTTGACAAGGAAGTACAACTTGCAAGTCTAACTTCCCTCCCCTGTCTGACAGGAAAGCTTCAGTGTCTTAGACTCTGGAATATATCGTGTTATCAGTCGAAGAGGCAGTCAGTCAGATGAAGATTCATGTTCTCTCCACAGTCAAACGTTCTCAGAAGATGAGAGACTTAAAGAATTTCCTGCGCACCAGGAAGATGAGCAAGTAGAACTTGGTAATATTTCTTAATGAAAATATATTATTTCTGTTTATTCTGCAAGAATTTGCTTGGGTTGGCTTTGTGTTCTTATTTTCCACTGTCAAGTTATCCATGATTCAATCCCCTAATTTGATCAGTGGGAACACAGTCATCCCACCTTCCAGTCAAACTCCTTCTTGAAACATTGGGGTGAAATGCTGGCTCCACAGAAATCCAAGCTTTCAAACAAACACAACCCAGAGAAACAAAACTAAAGGGCTTTTACCAAGCTAGGTCTTCACTCAAATTTGTGCCCCCACCCTGTGCAATTCAGCATTAATGTTCTCTCAGCTGACTATGCCAGTGTTAATTGAGCTTCAAATGAGATTTGTTTGCTGATGCTATCCTTCCAGTAATATTAGTTTCAGGAAATAATTTCTTAATCTTGTCTCTGACTTTATATTTCTTCAGGGGAAACAGTAGGCTTACTGTCAGTGTTATTAACTTTCTTGCAGGGTTTAATTTGTAAAGGGGAGCATCTCTTACATGCATATACATTGGCATAGGGATGATATAATTCTTATTAGCTAACATTTACACCATCCAGGGAGCTTTTTTAATATCCCAACAAATATCTGTTACTGGGTGAAAGCTAGAGTGAGACAATAATGGCTCTTGTTGTGTCTTCTGGTTGGGATTGGGAGGGGATGCAGAAACCCAGGATGGTGAGGAGCTGGCTTAGTTCCAGGTGTGGTAGAGAGGCTTTCCAATAAAAAAAGCTGCTCCTCAGCTTTTGCGGAGAGTTTGAGGATGGAAAGGATTTGGGTGCTGCTTTGGGAGAAAACTGCAATGAGGAGGGAAAGTGTTGGAATTAGTATTTACTCCCCTACTTGTTAGTGTTATCCTGCTGACAAAGCTATGCGCTCTTTGTAGCATGTATGTTTACATTTGCCTCTTTCCCTACATCACTGTAAATACAACTGGTGAGAAAACTTGGAAGGATGTGTATCATTTCTGGTATTAAAACTCTGAAATGAAGGGGCATAGTTTTTGAATGTCAGAATGTAGAAGAGTTCTATCTGTTCAACAAGAGATAACAAATTTTCTGATTATTTCAAACTAGGAGAGTTCTAGATGCTTCTTGAAGCATGTGCACTTAATTTGGTAATTAAGAGAAATGGACTTAGTGTTTCCCTGTTCACATTTACGTAAGTCGTCACAAGTTTTTAGGTTTCTAATCTGCATAATGAACAAAAGCAGCCTTATTTACAAGCCATCTTAAAATAATTTGTGACTTTAGGCTCTGTCTAGAGATTGTGGATTCCAATGGTAGAATTTCTGTAACGGCATGGCATCTTTTCCTCTCAACAGTGCAGATAGTGCTGGCTGTTGTGAAATGCAGTGTTACCCTTATGTAAAAGGATCCTTATTTTCTTATTTACATCACTTAAAGATACAGCATGTGTACCAGGAACTGATTAATCAAAACATATTGTAGATACTGCTAGGGATGCAAGAGTGAAAAGGAAATGGTAATTCCTTATTTCCTGTGATTCTTATGAAAAGCCAGAAAGATATGGGTTCAATTATATTTTTGAAGTCCATTCAAATAAAAGGATGATCTATACCTTAACCATGGCTTATGCGTCTCTGTATGTTCTTATGAGATTTAGGTTTTAGGAAATGATGCAATGTGAATTGTTGTATGCCACAATACTTAATACTCCTAGATGTTTATGTTACTCTCAGTGGATTAAATCAAGATTTTGTCCCCTAAATGGACTGCAAGTCTACTTTTAGAAGAAGTTGTTGATCATCATTTGCCTGTTATAGATCTAAAAGACTGTTAGCACAGCAGACCTACCAGCTTCAAAGTCAATAATAAAATGGCCCCCTAAACCAAATAGCACTTTTCTGGCTCCCCATGTTCTTGAATGCTAAGTATGCAAATATCCCATTCAGGTTATCCATTAATGAATTAGTGACTTGCAGTTTGTTTCACTGTTCCATTTTTGCCAGGCCACTGTTTCATGACTCTTTGTTTCAATTCCATTTGTTAGACAATGTATCTCATGCATCTGTGACGGTTGAGGCTGACCGGAATGAGACATTTCTCCCATTCAGTATTCCTTTGTCATTTCGTTCCCCATCTCCTCTCGTCTCTCTCCAAGCTGTCAAAGAAAGGTAAAACTTGCAGCAGGTTCACTCATCCATTACATCTTTCCCTTTTCTGTCCTCCGAATCTGTAGCATTGTCTGGTTTAGTCCATATTCTGTTCTGCAAAAATATAACATCCAAATTGAAGCATTGGAGATGCAGTCAAATTTACTAGACAGTTTAAAGCTTTCATCTTGACTCTAATGAAGATACGATATGAAGGGCTGCTGTTAACTTCAGTGGAGCCAAGATCTCAACGTCAGCTTTGAAATGGCTAAGAATGTTTAACATTACCCTGTAAACTGTGGTTGTGGTTTGTATTCAAAGCAAACTTAATGAATATTGTTTTGGGATTTTGCTTTTCTGGTACTTAGATTTCTGAAGAATGAGTGAAGGCTTCCTGTGTTGCCTGGGGACAAACATTAAGATATTCAAAGCATGTTAGATATTGCTGAAACACACTTGCAAAGTATACCACGTGGTCTGCCATCTCCCCCACCATCACTTCTCAGTGAATCTAATCAGTTCCCCAAGTGTTTATGGAATAACGGTAGCTTATACCTGGTGCAAGTAAATATGGTAGTGTCAGTTTTATGCAGAAATCAAATTGCTATTTTAAAACTCACTTTAAAAAAAATGGAGGGACAAATATAAAGGAGAGAGTGTTAAATACATACCTTAAAAATTTGAAAAAAAGATGTACGTTAGTGTCTTAGCTAAAATGTTGCTGGCCCATAATGATGGTCTGAAAAATTGTGTAGCCCTCCCTTCATCATTTAGGTATGTGAATTATATCCTGCAACAAAAATTTGTATCTGATATCAACAGCGTGAGGATCTTGGAATAACCTTCAGAAGTACATGCAATGTTCTTTAATTCTTTCTAAACTGTAAGTGGTTTTTAGGACTTTACTAGTAATAAGTGTTTCTACTAATAATGACAACTAAATTTTCAAGTATTCACTATATTCAATTTATAATTAACCATAAATATGATAGTATTTTATTTAATTTTTATAAGTTTACCTTTAATCCTTCTATACATTAAAGTCCAATTGTTTTGCTACATTTGAATCCTTTCTCCCTTCTGCAGCAACCTTCAACTTTTGCTATACCTTGGTACTTAGCTTGGTATAGTAAAAGATGCCATATTCTCTGGCAAGCAAGTAAAAGGATTGCTTTTTTTTTTGTTTTTCCTTGATGCTCTTAAAGTAGTTCATGGCCAGAAAGCAAGAAGCTGATTTTTCTGTTCTACTCTTGATGATATAGTTCTCTTCATGGCAGTGGTAGAAATAATTGGGGTTTGGTACATTCACTGGGCTTTCTCTTGAATAAAATACCTGAAGGAGTAGGGACTGATGATGCGAAAGGACATTTTTAGTGAACTTTGTAATCTGAAGAATTAATTTGAAGTATTGTAAAACTTTTTCTTATCACCAAGAGGGACATCATTTCCGAATGATGCTTTCTATTTATAAGCTTTAAAATGCAATGTAGCCAGTCTACATTTATTTGCATACAAGTATATGTCAAAATCTAAGCGCTAATGTTAGTATGTGATCCTGCTTCTCTAGCAGCAAAAACCCCCAAGTCTCAAGGTTTTTATTCTGTGCTGTCAGTATAGACCATGGCTGAAGTATGAATTCTGAGCAGCCTTTTTGTGAGTTTTGTTCTTGTTGCTCATTGCTGCTCTCATCCTTTTCTCAAGAGTTCTTCACACTATAAAGTTTTCTGAAATCATGGTTTGAATGGAAAGTGCTTGATTTGTTCAGTTTTGGACTTCCAATTCTGAATGTTTGAACTTCTGACTCCTAGTGTTTCCAGCTTTGTTCGCAAAACTACTGAAAAGATTGGCACACTTCATATAAGTCCTGATACTAGAGGGAGGCAAGAAGCAAAGGATGATGAGCAGCTGCAGGAGTTGACTGTTAATCTGGTAGCATCTCCCCAGGAAGAGAAAGAGTGAGTGCAAAATCATGTATTATAAGCAACCTAAAGGAAAAACCACCATTTCAAGTAGAAAAATGAGCTCAATGTTAGGTTTTTCTGACTGCTTTCATTACTATGGTGCATTTCACTGGTTCTCCCTGATTCCTTTCTGAGAAGCTGATTACGCAATGAACTCTTCTGGGTGGTGGAGCATGCAGTCTCCACAGTGCTGTAATAAACTGAAGAGCCAGAACATAGTGTATTACACTACATGAGAATTTCTGATCTGTGGTGCTTGTTACAGTGATGGACATGAGTCCAACAGTTCATTTCCTGTCCTTTCTGAGTGGCGAGTAAAGACTTTAATCTTCCTAAAAACTTTTTTCTTTTTTTTTTTCTTTTTAAGTAAAGGTAGCTATAAACTTTGAGCTTCTTTAGCTCTGTACTAACTAGACAACCATTAAATTATTTCCCATTCCAATGATTTGCAACTTACCATTTTGCACTAACGTTTGTACAGTGGCACAATACTGATTTTTTTTATTTAGTACCTTTAGAAATCTACCATTGTTGGAGTAGAAGCCATTATGAAGGCCACAAAAATAGTATGATTGGTTGCTCTTCATGCCCAATTCATCCATAATGTGTGTTGAGCTGTTCCTTCTTTCAAAATGAAAGCTTTGTATTTTTAAATTTGAGAAAGTTTGTGAGGAATTCTTCACTTAAATTACTAAAGATAATACTTCAGATAAGACAAATTATTGTGTTTTTCTAGGTTAGAACCAGAGAGCTGCCAGCTTCCAGAGGAGGACCCTCTAAGAGATCTCAAAACTGCAACAGCAGAAGCTATGTAAGCAGGGAAACTTTTTAGCATATGGATATATTGGGCTTTGGCAGAAAAATGTTAGATTTTTTTTAAATTGGGGGTTTTTAATTGGTTACATAAATGTAAGAGTAATAGTGTAAACGTCTATTAACATAATCTGAATCTCATTTGGTTAATGATTTGTTTCCCCTATTTAAAACCAAGCAGAACCCACTAAAAGCTTATTTAGGTTATTCTAGCATTATTCTTTTGTCCTAACTACCAGCATAGTTTAAAAAAAAAAAAACCAAACAAACCCCATTCTGAAAGAAATCTTGAGGAACTCAGAATGTACTGCCATCAAATGTAGGCAGCCTAAGTAGCCTAAATTCTGTTTGATGCACTCAAAACCCAAAAAAACCCAACAACTGACTGTAAGTCAAGTTTAAGAATATACTTTGAGTTACACAAAAATATACTTCACTTGTGGCATCTTAAAACTGTCAAGCAACTTAGCAGACTTCTTTTTTTATGCTACAGAGCCAAACTCCAGGATCCCCTGGTTTTGTTAGAACCACAGTATATGAGAAGGGTTTTACAAGAATGGCTTATCTATCTAGAAGAAAAGTTTGGCAGCAAAGAGCATTCTGCTTCCCCTATTAAAAGCAAGACTGCGTGTGCTGAAGAAGAGAGGGCAGTCCTGGAGGAAAACCTAGAACTGGATCCAGCCGAGGGAGACCCAGCAGACAGAGAGCACAGCAGTATCTTGGAAGACTGCACTGAAAAGGAAAATACAGATGAAACCTGTGCAGGCAAAACCACATGTGAAAATAGTACTGATTTGAAGGGACCTTTGGATGGCTGCCTTCAAGTATCTCCTCCATGTGTCATAGAACCGGATCTTCAGAAAGATCTCTTTGAGTTGACAACACTGTGTTTTGAGCTGCATGTATTTTCTTGTGGAAGTGGTGAGGCAGAGGAAAGTTCTGATGGAAGTCTGCCACTAGCAGCTTCATGGACCTTGGCTTGTAGGTTTATGCGAAGCTACTTCTTTCTTCTGGATTTAAAAAGAGTAAAGCAGTCTATTATAACTATGTATGCAACCAGTCCTAATGTATGGGAAACATACATCGCAGGATTGAAAGGTAATGAATGAAAAGTTTATTACTAGTAAACTTGAAAGTCAGACTGGGAGGAAAAGAAAAAACTTGGGAGACACTCCCATTTGTGTCTGCAAATTTTATTTCTGCAGTTGTAGTGTGGGAGGGGGAGGATAGTTGGTGTGGGGGAGTTTTCGTTCTGGTTTTGAGTTGTTTTCTTGGGTGTGTTTTTTCTTTTTTTCCCCCAAAGGCAAACTTACAAAGAACTGCAGGCTTCTTGGAAAGACTGTTCCTCTCCTCCCCCTGCTTTGCAATTCTGAACCTTTTAATTTATGTCGAGCTTGTTGGTTGAACACTAGTGATTACAGACCAGATCTATTTAAAAACAAATATATGTGCTTCAAAGAGCAAAAGCATCTTAGAGTCATATGTCTGTAGAAACAAGGCAAAAGCTAGGGGAGGGGCTTCAGTATTTGCACTGGAAATGAAAGATTTGACTTGCAGAGAAATGTGGTTTATGTGGAACAAAACTGGATGGAATAGATGGTTCCATGCAGATGAGTGGCTTGTGATCACATCAGACTTCCTTTTTCCACAGAAATCCTTTCTGATCTCTTTGATGCCTCTTTAGCCTTATTGAACCAAGTCTTCCTGATTGTATTGGAACACAGAACTTCATCTGTTCTCTGCATTCAGCTTATGCTTTATGCGTTTAAGAGTTAATTAAAGTCTTAAAATTGATTGGCGTCAACAGAGAGTAATCAAACAACAGAATCTTGTTTTGATGATTGGTATCTGGTATTTGGGTTTCTGGGAATCTGTTTACTATTTGGATTCTGAGAGCCTCAGATGTCAAAGTAATGCATGCATTCCCAGTTTGTCCTCGGCTGGACTGCACTTGTGCCTGTAGATTAATACTTGCATTTCGTCAGGATCAAGGTTCATGTTGAATTCTGCATTCTGTGAAGTCAGTGTCCAAGCTGACATTTTTATTTATTAATAGAAGTACATTGTAATGTATTAAAACTGATGCAGATCTGCATTATATTCAGCAAGCAATGTCTTGCAGTGGGCTATCTCTTTTTCACGAGAGAAAAGTTGTCTCCTCAGAAGTCTAAAGAAAAGTAAAATATATCAAGAATACTATTCCATGCCTTAATTGAATCATTTTATAATTTAATTTGCTGTAAGTGGAGATTAGTGTTGTTGATTTCTATGAAATGAACAAGTAGGATTTCTTCACTTGTTACTACTGTTAGCTGGAGAGTTCTGTGAAAGTAGTGGTAGCTTTTGTCCTTACACTTAACAGCAGCTGAGTGTGTGTTTAGGGGGGAAAAAAAAACACTTGCCTATATCTTGTAACTTGTGTGCTGATTTATTTCAGAACTAACTTGCCACAGTCCGGTGGCTTTAGCAATGGAAAATGAAGATATGTTGAAAATACTAAAGCAGCTGCATGACCTGGGGCCATGGGATGATAGCCCGCTGTTGCTGGTACACGCTCAAAGGTTTGTAGCCAAGTTTTTTTTTTTTCTCTTCTTCAGTGTTAACTTGCTAGCAGGAATTGGTTTACTTAACATTTCATGAAGCTTTCTGGGAATCTTTTAAAAGAGATCACCTTTCAGTACTGTCTTAAACTTGCAAGAGATCTTGCAAAAATGATAATTTTGTTGTTTGGTACTGAAAATAGTTTTTATTCTCTCTCTCCAGGCTTTATGAAAAATTTGGGGAAACAGCTCTTCGGCCCTTGATCAAATTCCACCCCTCAATTTTACCTTCTGATATCAAACAGCTTTGCAGGAATGATCCAGCTCACTTTTTAGCATATTTAGATAGTCTGGTGAAATCAAAGCCAGAGGATAAAAGGTAAAGGGAATATAGAGAACAGACAGATGAAGAAGATTCTATATCATGTAGCCATGTGGGGTGTTTTGGTGTTTGGGGGGCTGCTTTTACTGTTTCTGCATCTATATGCTTGGTGTTCTTTAGCGTTATATTCTTATTCATTCTGCCAGTTTTAGCCTCTGAGACTGTGAGAGTTTTTTTGTTAGATTAGAAAATAGTTTTATTAGGCTTTTTCTAAATAATATTTCCAATGGAACTGACTATTTTTGTTCCTGTGCCTGCAGTTCAGTATACCAAGGTTAGACAGCATTTAAAACAAAACAAAAAAAAGAAGCAGCTGGGGAACCCCACCTTCAAACTTGGTGGTTTTCTGTGGTCCCCTCAGTTTTCTAGAAATATAAATCATTCTAGGCTTCTCTGTATTTAATTTTACATCTATATTTTGGTGTTTTGTTTTGTTTTTGGTTTTTTTTTTGCACACAATCTCTACTTTTCCATATCTAGTATATTTAAAACTGGTAGGTTTTCTTCTCTGTGTCTTGTTTTCTAGGTCACCTCTCCTTAGGTCTCTTCTGCAGCCCGAATCTGTACGCCTGGATTGGTTGCGCCTGGCAGTTTCTCATGATGCACCACAAAGAGCAAATACAGTGGATGCAGAAGGAAATCCCAGGTAAAGTTAGGGTTCACCCAAGGTCCTGAGTGCAGCAGAAAGCTTTAACAGGTCTGCAGGCTTTTGGCTTATATTTTGTATGACAGTTTGGGTGTTACTGAATCCTTCAAGCATTTTGCATATTGTGGAGTTCAGCAGAAGCAACCAAAGGATGAAATAACTTTATCTGTAATCCTTTTCAGTGTGACTGCTCTACTGAGCCTACGCAGTGTTTCATTCTTTTTTTCCTTCTCTCTTTTCATATACCTGCCTGCCTTGCAGAGAGAACACAATGTTCTGAAGGAAACCATTAATGCCGTAAAACTGAATTTCTCATCTTCTAGGCCACGATCGCATTTGTTTACTTGGGGCTACAGTCAGCTTATTCTACTTTTGATTAAACTCCCAGCTGATTTTGTTACAAAGGAGAAGATGGCTGACATCTGTAAATCACATGGGTAAGAAGAAAACTTGGTAATTCTTGATACTTGTTTAGTTGGTATTCTGACCCTAGAAAGATACAAATGAAAACCACTCATCTGCTCCTTACTTGGACAGGTTTTATTTAAAAACCTTTCCTGTTTTGAGGATGAACATCAAGCGTCCAGTTTAATGTACCAAATACCCCCTTTGGCTAAGGGGTGTTCCCCATATCCCCACTCTGCAGTGATTTCTGGCATTCAGGAAATTCCACTGCTTCTGTCTTCACTGGTATTTAAATGAGCATTTAATTATTGTTGACTTTAGACTGAGCATTTGATTCCTGGAAATCTTTACTCTCTTATTCAAGATTTTGGCCTGGATATCTTTTTCTCTGTCTGGAGCTGGATAGAAGAATAGAAGCCTTTACTAATATTGCTCATTTGGATGATTTGAGCCTGTTGAATGGAGAAGATGGTTAGTGAGTCTTAAGCTGTGTAAACATACTTCTGTAATATAGGAACTGCCCTTACTGTATACTGATTCAGTTTTTCCGAAGTCGAGTTGAACTTTTATTTCTTGAAGTGTTCTGGTAGCACTGTGTGTAGTGCAGCATATTTGAAACACATAATGGGCGTTACTCTCTCTTACCTTCACACTCTGCTATGTGAAATCAGTTGTGCTAGAAAGTGCTTCAGAGTTCTAGAATGTAGAGTTGCTTGTTAGTTGGAAGTAAAAGCTAAACTTAGTGTTGTAGATAGAGGAATAGCTAGCCTCCCTGCACAGCACAAAACTCCCCCCACTACACGTGCAGACATGCAGAGTTACAGGCAAAGCATTGTATCACATGGTAGAACTTAGAAGAAAATTCCCAGTAGCCCTAAAATGGACAAAAGAATTCTTTGTCTCTTGACTTAATCCCAAGCCCTAAATACTGAACTATTGTGAAGCTTTGTGTGTAGCTCACCACTGAATCTTTACACTGAGTCAGTCAAGGCAGTGTACCTCTGTGGACAATCTGCTTCTTGATAACGCTTGGTTTTCTTAAACCTTCACAAACAGATAGCTATCTTCCCTTTTAAGTACAGATATATTTAAAATAGTAGGCTTAGAATAATCCTTGTTTTACAAATAATGTAACGAACTCATTTTACATGTAGGTTCCATTCCAGAGACCATAGAAGAATGGAAGTTTCTTCTGCATCTTGCACAAAATCACAGCACAGTTCACCACCACGGCCCAAAGAATGGGAGTGCTGTCAGCAATGGCAGCCCGAGCTGCCCAGATTGCATCACTGTGGAAAATATAGCTCTCTTACTGGCAAAGGCCATTGGCCCAAATCGTGCCTTGCCTCTCTTGCAGGAGTGTGGCTTGGCACTAGAGTTCTCTGAGAGATTTAATGGTGTCTGTGAGATACTGAAAGTTGCTGAGAAAAGGCAAAGGTAAGATGACACGTCACCAGAAGATCAGTGTATGCACCCTATTCATTTTGGATCTTCTTGGTGCTTTAAACTTTCTTTCCAGTTAACAAAAAGATAGAATACTTCACATTTTTACCTCGGATTTTAAACTCAGCTGAAAGCTGTTCTATTATTTAAGAGCTATGTATTGTGCAATATAGGCATTTTAAAATGGAGAATGAGGAAATAGGAAATCATATGTTAAAGAAGTATGTGAAGGAGATTCTCTGAAGGAGATACGTCTTGCTGAGTCCTGCACAGACTCTGACCTTGCCTATGCTTTCCAGAGAAGGCATGCATGGTGATGTCATGATGCTCCTTCTGAAACACTGTCACATTTTTTACAAACTTTTCTTTAAAAAGCAAACCAAAAGTCTGTTGTTCATTCTGTTGTTAGCTTTTTTTACTATTTGATGATTTGTTTGTTTTTGTTTTTTTCCCCTTCCCCTTTGCTTCAATTGCAGAGCGCTGATTCAGTCCATGTTGGAAAGGTGTGACCGGTTTTTGTGGTCTCAGCAAGCATAGAAAACAACTTGGAAAACTTTGGGAACATTTTTTACTGTAATGATTGCATATTAAAGTGCCTTTTAAACTTAACAGGCTCTTAAAGAAATGAACTCCTGTCTAAAAGTCCACTTATATTGAGTCAGTCTCCATCTGGCAGGTGCCTGACTGGGAGCTGTTGATGGTTCTTATTCCTTTGGAGGTGAATTTTGGACTCTAGAAGTTCAGTCAATTCAATCCAGTACTTATCTTGAAATTAAGCTCAGAGATTTGAGATGAAAATTCCTGAATTTGTTTTTTGAATCTATATGACTTAAGGATATTGGGCCCCTAAGTATTAAATTATGGTGTACTTGTTTTTTGTTTGAGAAGCCATTGAGAAGCCTCAGAAATACATAAGCCTGGGCTTTTTAATTTTCCTGTAAATGACACTGACTTTTCAAAGTTACTGTAGAAGTGCTTGTTATACTATTTTTTTTTTTTCTGTTAAATTGTATGGATTGGTCTTGCCCATTTGAAATACATTAACTGAGTCAAGTCTTAAAATGGGAGGGAAATATTTTTCAGGAGTGGATTAATGGTTAAGAACGCTGATTAACAGAAGAACTTGTTACATGAGCACACTGTTAAACTATAAGCATGGTATTTCTAAATTACTCGTATCTATTTCTGCAACAGATCACAACATAGACATCAGTTGTGATATTCCAACAAACCCCAGGACAGTGAAATTAGAATCTTAGAACCATTTAGGTTAGAAAAGACCTTTAAGATCACCAAGTCCAACCGTTAATGCTGCCAAGTCCACCACTAAGCCATGGCCCTAAGCATCACATCTACACAGTTTTTAAACACCTCCAGGGATGGTCACTCAGCCACTTCCCCGGGCAGCCTGTTCCAGTCCTTGATAACCCTTTCAGTGAAGATTTTTTTTCCCAATGTCCAATCTAAACCTCCCCTGGTGCAACTTCAGGCTGTTTCCTCTTGTCCTAATGCTAGTTACTTGGGAGAAGAGAATGACACCCACCTCACTACGGCCTCCTTTCAGGTAGTTGTAGAGAGTGTTAAGGTCTCCCCTCAGCCTCCTCTTCTCCAGGCTCAACAACCCCAGCTCCCTCAGCTGCTCCTCATCAGACTTGCTCTCCAGACCCTTCACCAGCTTCGTTGCCCTTCTCTGGACATGCTCCAGCACCTCAATGTCTTTCTTGTACTCAGGGGCCCAAAACTGCACACAGTACTCGAGGTGTGGCCTCACCAGTGCTGAGTACAGGGGGACAATCACTTCCCTGCTCCTGCTGGCCACACTATTCCTCATGCTGTTGGCCAGGATGCTGTTGGTTGTCTTGGCCACCTGGGCACACTGCTGGCTCACGCTCAGCCAGCTGCTGGCCAGCACCCCCAGGTCCTCCTCCACTGGGCAGCTTTCCAGCCACTCTTCCCCAAGCCTGTAGCGTTGCATGGGGTTGTTGTGACCCAAGTGCAAGACCCAGCACTTGGCCTTGTTAAACCTCTTACAATTGGCCTCGGCCCATCGATCCAGCCTGCCCAGGTCCCTCTGCAGAGCCTTCCTACCCTTGAGCAGATCAGCACTCCCACCCAACTTGGTATTGTCTGCAAACTGACAGAGGGTGCACTCGATCCCCTCGTCCAGATCATTGATAAAGATATTAAACAGAACTGGCCCCAACACTGAGCCCTGGGAAACACTGCTTGTGACCGGCCACCAACTGGAGTTAACTCTGTTCACCACAACTCTTTGGGCCCGGCCATCCAGCCTGTTTTTTACCCAGAGAACAGCACATCTGTCCAAGCTATGAACAGCCAGTTTCTCCAGGAGAATGCTGTGGGAAACAGTGTCAAAGTCTTTACTAAAGTCTAGGTAGACTTTGGTAATTCCACAATGAATTTTGGCATTTTGGAAAGCAAGAAGACCACGTTTTATTTTAATAATCTTTTTCAAAACTGAAGGTTTAGGTAAGTATTTTTAGATGGATGCTGTCAAGAAGTCTTTTTAAATATCTGCTATGGTATGAATATTCATAAAATCCCTTGTATTTTATTTCTCATTTACAGAACTATGCTTTGTACCTATACTCTTCTGCACTTAATACATTTTTGAACAGTTTTCTTTTTGGGCCTCTAGTTTCAGCCCTTTTCACTGTTAGCCTCTCACATTTTTAGCAGAAGGCCACAGTGTCTGGTCAATATCTGATTTTCGCAGATGTCATTTAAACAAAAAAGTAAAGCACACATTGGAACTAAATTTTATTAAAATCCATAATTTTGTCATTAAATGACTTGCAAGTATTTCTTTATAAAGCATCTTGTAGCATTTGTAGCGCTGCAAAATAGTGCTTTTATTTTCATCAAAATAGGACTTACTAATACAACTTTGAGACTTCTGAGAGGTGCAGTCTGACTCTTTCAATTGCAAGACTTCCCTCTGGAGAGAGTTGGTTACTTTGCTAGAGGAACTGAAGTTACAGGGGGACAATTAGTGGCAGGCTTTCATCAGTTCAGTGTTGCTTGTGGAAAGGCCAGTACAGAACTACTGCTAACAAAGAAAACTTAGATCTTTTGGGGTTTAGATTTTTGATATTGGAAACAGCGTAGATGCTTCTATCAGAAACACCCATGCTCTTACGGTAAGACTTGGAATAGGAGCCAGGCAGCTGCAGTGTGGGGTGAGGTTACACAAAACAGATGATGTTGGTGCTTGTTCTCTTACCTGCCAAATGAACATGCTGCTACCTCAGTGGCTGTTGCGCTTAACTGACTCCATTTCATACAGTGTGTGACTGTAGTACAGCTGTAGCTGAGTACTCGTTACCCTCCTTAGAGGAAGTTGGCTAGCTTGTCTCTGTATGTAACGGTTCCACTTCATTTGCTCTGTGTATTTTGTGTACACAGCAGTCTTAACTTCTGTGGGGTTTTTGTACACTTGGTTAACCTGGAGTGAGGGTTGGAGCTTTTGGGGTTTTTTTTACAATAAATCATAACCTTCCTTTTAGGGGTTTGTTTTGTGGTTTGTTTTTTTTTAATTTTCTGTCAGAATGGTCATATAGCTAATATAATGGCAAGCATTTGTTCAAATTTGCTGTCTAAAGGGAGTTTGTGTTGATGATTTCAATGAACTTGGCTGTCAATAAAGAGTAAGAATTTATTCTCTGCAGAAGAGTTGGGAAATTGCTGTTTCCTATTCTTGATATGCATGTTTTCATCTCACATGGGTAAGGTGAAGGCACTGTGAAATGAAATGGTCTTCTATTTAGAAGTTACAGTTGTACAGAGCCATGCCCTCATCCTGAAGCTACAGCCCCTACCACCTCTTATCAGCCAGCTGAGCTTACACTGCTGATAGTTCAAGCCAGCCTGCACTGGAGCAAGTGAGCTGCAGCTCGTCTTTGGTTTTGGGGACTGACTGTTGGTGGAGGGGACCCTTGAAAAGCAGAGATGAATAAAGGGGACTTTGCTTGGAGCAACTCTAGTTTGAAGCTGTGTTGGTTTGGGGTTTTGGGGTTCCCCCCCCCCACCCTGCAAAAAATATATAAAAACCTTATATCTGCCTCAAAACATCATTTCACTGTTAGAATCATCATCAAAACCTATAGGCAAATAAATTTAAGATAAACATCTGCATTGCAATCTGTTTCTTGAAGAGGAGCTAAGTTTGCAGATGTTTTACATGTCTATAACCCTGAGGCCAATGCCAGTACACATTCCATACAGCAGTATGGTGAAACTCCTGGAGTGAATTATTGCCCATGTAAACTTCTAAGGTCCTGTTACTTCCCAGAATAAGGGATAACTGCATCTATTATTGCGCCTGACCTGGGAATTCACCTCATACCCTTTCTCAATCTAAGAGTTACTTAGATTGTGAAATGCCTGCATTGTGGAACGTTTCCAGAATGTATCTTGCATTTATAGATATTTAGACACAAGGGGAACCAGTTTGAGTTTGCTTTTTAGCTTAACTATACCAGAACGTACAAACCCAGAAAATGGCCTCCCAGGGGCCCCTGTATGGGTTATGTTTACCCAGTGTGCACATGCAGCCTGTTTTTGTGCTAGGCCAGAAAGGAATATTCTCTTCAAACCCTTCTGCATGCCCAGAGACAGTTTGCCTATTTCTGTTGCAAAAGCAGCGGTTTTGGCTGCAGCTTGTTTCTGTGGGCCAAGGGCTGTGACCCAGAAAGCAGGCCAAGAGGATACGGGAAAGCAGGGCTCAGGCGGTTACCTGCTGCAGTGCAAGGCTGGTGCTTCATCGCAGTTGCCACCACTGTTGTCACTTCTTCCCTTAAGCTCAATTCTTGTTTGAAGTCCAGCGATGCCTGAGGAAGTTAGCTGCTGGTGCTTTATTAGCTGAGTTTGCTACTGCACCTCTTCTACCTCACACCTCTGCCCTTCAGCAGCTACTTGTTTAAAGCAACAGTTGTGAATGGGGCAATTACATGTACCTCTTCTGCAGAGAATTTACAGAAGCTCTCTTAGACTTGTTAAATCATGTGTGAGACCACACAATGGGGAGACATTCTGCACATTCATTCTGCAGTGCAACTGCACTCAAACGTAGAGCTTTCTGCAGGGGTAACAGTTGTGTCAGTTGTTACACAGGGAAGCAAGCAGGCTCCCAAGCAGAGAGCACAGTGGGTGCTCAAACTGAACCATGTCAAGAGGGCCTGACAGTTGATATATCGATCTTAAAATCTAGCAGAGGCAGAGTTGCGGCTGTATGGATCTGAACTTCCCCTTAGATAAAATGTTTACTGCTGCATCAAAAACTCCTCTTAGTTTAGCCCACCTGAGCCCCACTGAGCCACTGTTGCAGCAGGATGGCTGGAAGTCCTTCGAGAGGATCCATGAGAGCGAGCAAAGGCAGGATGAACCAGTCAGGCCTTCCTTATGGTGGCAAGTATGTTTGTTGTCTTAAAGCATTATCAGCAGGGATGGAAGTGCATGTGGTTCACTTTGCAATGGAGTTAAGAGCAACACTTCACATTTTCCAGTCCATCAACTCCAGGATCCATCTTGCCATCCCAGCACTGGGAATTTCACTTAGCAGTTGCTGCAGCCATTCTGGTAATGCAGCTGAATGTTCTGTGTGCACAGACACAGACCCAGCCTTGTGCTTCAGTGTACAGTGCAGATGATCAGGCACCTCCTCCAAGCTCTGTCCAGCCCAAGAGCCAAACCAAAGTCACACCCTTAAGCCAGCTGTAACACTTGAAGCACACACTTCAGTCTTTTCAGGCAGTTTCTCAGCCTGCTTGTTATGAGAAGCAAATAAGCCTGTGGCCAGCTGAAGAAGCACCGCTTGCTTTGTTAAAAATTGTGTAACAGGAGTTATGAACTTCCAGTAAGGACAAGGACAGGCTTACCGTAATGATTTCCCTGTTGAAAGTGGGGGGGGGGGGGGGGGAATTCCCAGTCATGGGTATCTTTTCCAGTTTCCTCTTTTGAGGGGTTTGAATTGCTTATAAATACCCTCTCTGAGTCTGAGAGCACACAAGACAAGCTTCATCTCCCTTGGGTTTGCCTTTCTGCAGTGGTGAGTGATATTCTGAATCTGTGAGCTATATGCAGTGTTTTTAGCTTGTATTTGGGAACAGGACTAATGCTTTAGCATGTAGGGCTTCTCTGAATTCATGATAGGAGCAGTAGGGAATGCTAAAATGCAAGTTTCTCATGTGTGTCTGCCTCTTTTGTGGAGTTTTTAGCTGAGCATGTGGTCACACAGAGGGCATCACCAGTCCTTGTGGGGGGAGAAGCAGGTTCCTAGGCTAGCCGTCAGCGCTGGGGCAGCTGCCCCGGGCACAGCTGTGGGTGTGATGGATGCTATGTCAGCAGTCTCTCAAAGGTGCTCTAGAACTGCTCATCTCTCTGTCTGACAGCTCCGTGTGAGGCTTGGGCCAGGAACCATGAGGCTTTATGTCTGCCTCGTGTTGCTCTCCCTTACTCTATGTGCAAATGCTGACATGCCACCGTTACGCCGAGGTGCAGAATTTGTCCGGGATGCTGTGGGAGGTAAGCTGCTGTTACCACAGGCCTTTCTCTCAGGAATCCCCTCCCCGAGCACATGTTACCAGTAGTCAATGGACACAGTCCTCAGAGCTGGGAGCTCTGCAGCTTGTCATGAGGCACCCCACTGGTTCCTGCTGCTGGAAGAGGGCCTTGATAAGCCCCCACGGGCCTTTTCCATGGGCACACCCCTGTGCAAAAGCTGATGTGGAGAAGTGCCTCTCTGTGTTACTGCTCCTCGGGCCTTTGAGCTCCTGGCTGAAATGGTACTTAACTGTTTCTGGGATGACTCTTTAAAGTCATCATCATCTGTGTTTCTCTGCTTTCTTCAGGGGCATGGGATATGTACAGAGCATACAGGGACATGCGCGAGGCAAATTTTAAAGGTGCCGACAAGTATTTCCATGCTCGTGGGAATTATGATGCTGCCCAAAGAGGACCTGGCGGTGCTTGGGCAGCCAAAGTGATCAGGTAATGGAGTGTATTTGGCTTGTTAGCAGTGAGTTAATAGGGATCCAGGCATTCCAGTTAAAGTCCTGTTTGACTTGTGCTCAGCTTTTGACCTAGGACAGTGGAGGGGAGGTGAAGCACTTAATGCCTGAACAGCCTGCCTCTATGGGAACGGTGCCTCCTCCCACATGAGCCTGAGGCTTTCTATTTGTCCTCCCCAGGAACCCAGATTCCTTATCTCTGTATGTCTGGTGATTAGGAACTCGCTTTCCTTGTCGGTTTGTTTCCTGACATACCAGTTACAGATACCACTGTGGTCCTCAGACAAGGACTGTATACGTGCTTGCTTTGGAAAGCCTTTGGGAAGTCCTGTGAAAAAGCTAGTTTTAGACAAGTGAGGAAACCAACACAAAGTGGAGCTAAATGCCAGTTGGTTCAGGTTGCCTTTTCTCCTGCTAGTGACGCCCGGGAAAAATGGCAAAGCGACCTGAGCGGCCGAGGTGACGAAGACACCCAGGCTGACATAGAGGCCAACAACTGGGGCAGAAACGGCGGGGATCCCAACCGCTATAGACCCGCGGGCCTTCCCGAAAAATACTAACGCCAACCCCCACCCCCCCCGAGGCCTCATCTCTGCTCCCCAGTTAAACCTCTTCTGTGCAGCCGAATAAAGAAATTCTCCTGAAAACCGCCTCCGGCCGCTGCTTTTCCTTCGGGGGTGGGGATCTGAGGTCGCAGCGCTGGCCCCGAGGGCAGCGGGTGGGGTGGGAGGGCGAGAGGTCCCCGTCGGCGCCGTCAGGGCACCACGGGGGGCCACCGGCACTGCCAAGGGGCGGCGGAGGGTGTCTCCCTTGGCCCCGGCACCCGGGGCCCGCTTGCCGCGGCGGCGGGCGGGGCCCGGGGCGGCCGCCGGGCGCTGCCGCCGGCCTCCCGCCGCCTCGCCCCGGCAGGGGGCGCTGTGGGGCGCCGCCGGGCGCCTCTCTGGCCGCCGCCGCCTCAGGGGGGCCGGCGCAGTTGTGGCGGCGGCGGGCCGCCATGGACCGTAATCCGTCACCGCCTTCCAGCGAGGCGGAGGAGGAGGAGGGCGACGCGGTGGGGAATACGGTGTACAGCAAGCACTGGCTGTTCAGCGTCCTCACCCGTCTCATCGAGGTGCGGGCCGGGGGCGCCGTGAGGGGAGAGGGCGGCGGGCCCGGTAGCGCGGAGCGCCTGGTGGGCGCCGTGCCGCCCTTACTGCGGCCGGGGACACGCGCGACCCGCCGGTCTGCTACTCGCGTAGGGTTTTTTTAAACCGTGACGGAAGCGATAGGTCGTTGTTAGCGTTCTGTGGGGTCTCTCGGTTGTAGCTCACGTCCCGCCGCTCCCCCTCTGCCCCACCCCCCGCCCCGTTTCTCTCAGATCATTAGCCCGGAGGAGATGGAGCCCGCCGTGAGCCCCGAGGGGATCCAGGTGGAGCTGGATGAAGAGATGGAGAATGACATTTGCAAAGTGTGGGACATGTCGATGGACGAGGTAGGAGCGGTGGGCGGGAGCCTGTGCGGGCCGAGCGTCTCTGGGGTGGCGGGAGGCGGGGCGGGGCTGGCGGGGCTCGGCCAGCTGGCTGCTGGCGGTGGCATTGCATACTCTCCGGTTTGGCCGACGGTGCCCTCTGAGTCTTAGGCAGGGCAGGCGTGGTGGCTCGGCACCAAGCAGGCTCGTCAGGAAGGTTGCTTTTCAAGGTGGGCACGTACTTTGTGTGCACACTCCTAGGGCCAGCACTAGTTTGCAGCAGCAGGCCTTCTGTTGCATCCTAGCTGCTGGAAGGCGTGCTGCTGTTTGAGAATATAAAGCAGAGCTGTATGTAAGTGTAAGAAACGAGGTGGTCTGTCAGAACTTCCCCCAGGTGTCTAATGGATTGTGGGGGGGCTATTACATAGGGTCAGCTGGCATAAATGGGGCTGTATTCACACCCGCTGGTTTTCTGTATTGTATGCAGGGTTGAACCAAAGCTCGGAGATGTTAGAAGGCAGTACCTTAGATGCAGCTGAAATCAACTTGGGCCATCTCTGAACAGGCAACTTTTCATCTAGCAATTGTAATGTGTCCTGCTAGTCAACATTGTTTTTTCTGGTAGATAAGCAGCCTTTTAAATTTTAGCTACAGACTCACAATGGCAATCTAACAACTTTTTGGTACTTTTCTTGACATTCTCAAATGCTGGAAGTATATCTCAAATATGAGACATATGTTTTTAAAAATTATTATTATAGAATCATTAAGGTTGAAAAAGACCTCTATTATTTTATTCTCTGGCTGTTTGATAGATATTTTAAATAAACACAGAAGATGTGTCCTTTACTCCCAAATCAAGGACAAATCTTGTGGTCTAATGTTGTAAAATTAAGTGGAGATTTCTTCTTTTGTGTGCTCTGATCAAGTGCTAATCGTAATCCCTCCCCTTGTTTCTTTTTGTATGTGTGGATGATGTCACTGTCTGAAAACATGGTATTTGCTGAGTTCCGACTGACCCTCTATGGACACAGAGAGCAAAAGAAGCTAAATGTGACTTTTTAGCTCATTACATAGCAAATCACTGGTGTCCAGAATGGCCGTAGGGGCTTGCTCATCTTCTCTCTTTGAAAAGCAAGGATTTTTGGTATGAACTGTTGGGAAGTAACTGATCTGTTGTAGCGAGTTGGACATCTCTTTGATCCAGTCCTTGTGCAGTGAGAAAAGGCTTGATTTTGCATTTGGAAATTGTAGAAGTCTGTTTACTTATCCATTCACTTTCTCCACAGGATGTTGCTTTATTTCTTCAGGAGTTCAACGCCCCCGATATATTCATGGGAGTTTTTGCCAAGTCAAAATGCCCTCGCCTTACTGTAAGTACAGGCTGTCAAAAAGCTGTCCCATACTAATAGCAATAGTAGATAGCTCTGTACATGCATTTGCACATATCTCCCTCCTCCTCCTGTTGCATGTTTAAATAGGTTAGAGGAATGAGGAAAAAACACAAAGTCAAATTTTAAAATGCTTTTTTGCAGTGTTTTTAATGTGGTCAAGGTAAGGACAGGGTGAACACTGAGCAACTGCAGTCATGGACATAACAGACTCAACTTGGGGAAATTAATTAAATGTATCACCAATCAAATCGGAGTAGGACAATGAGAAATAAACCAAATCTAAAAACACCTTCCCTTCCACCCCATCCTTCTTCCCAGGCTCAACTTCACTCCCACATTCTCTACCTCCTTACCTCAAGTGGTGCAGGGGGATGGGGAACAGAGGTTGTGGTCAGTTCACCAGACCTTGTCTCTGCCACTCCTTCCTCCTCACACTCTTCCCCTGTTCCAGTGTGGGGTCCCTCCCATGGGAGACAGCTCTTCACGAGCTTCTCTAATGTGGGCCCTTCCCATGGGGTGCGGCCCTTCAGGAAGAGGCTGCTCCAACGTGAGTCCCCCGTGAGGTCACAGGTCCTGCCAGCAAACCTGCTCCAGCATGGGCTCCTCTCCGTGGGGCCACAGGTCCTGCCAGGAGCTTGCTTCATCATGGGGTCTTCTCACAGCCTCCTTCAGGCACCCACCTGCTCCAGCATGGGGTCCTCTACAGGCTGTGGGTGGATATCTGCTCCACTGTTAACCTTCATGGGCTGCAGGGGGACAGCCTGCCTCACCGTGGTCTTCACCACAGATTGAAGAGGAGTCTGCAGGGTTTTTCCTCTTATATGTTCTCACTCTTGTCTTCTAGCTGCTGTTGCACAGCAGTTTTTTGCCCTTCTTAAATATGCTATCCCAGAGGCACTACCACTGTTGCTGATGGGCTCAGCCTTGGCCAGTGGCACGTCTGCCTAGGAGCAGGCTGCCGCTGGCTCTATTAGACATGGGAGCAGCTTCTGGCATCTTCTCACAGAAGCCACCCCTGTAACCCCCTGCTACCAAAACCTTGCCACGCAAACCTGTAACAGCTGGCTTTTTTTCCTTGTTACTTGTTCATGATTATTGAACAGAAATGGCCATGTATTTGTTTAGTCAGACCTATAAAAGCAACATTAGCAGTTAGGAACTGTTAGACACCAGTACTTAATGCTTTGTTTTTTTCTTCCCCCTTTGTTTTGATATGACTGTTTTACAGATTGTACTACACAATGCACTGGCATTTAGGATCCAAGATAGGGTTTTGAAAGGTACTCAGTGTTGGTATAAATTCCCTTTCTCTGAAGTTACTTCAGAGCTTTACTTCAGGAGAAGAGTAGAGACATGTAACACTTTGAAAGTTCAGTACCTTGGCCTTTGAAGTACAACAAAAATCTGGAAGTCAGTGCAAATCGGCTGTCACAGCTACGTTTGTGAAATAGCGTCTGCTAGAGCATCTGCTGAAATTTAGCAAAGGTAATAGAATGTTAACAAAAAAGATAACCTTGAGTGGTGGGGGTTGATTGCCAGCTTAAAGTTGCTGAAAGTGAGCGATTCCCAGGGCATTCTGTGTTAGCACCAGCCACCCACAGGTGTTTCAGAGCTCTCACACCCCCCTTTATAGGATTGTGCATCCTTTTATTGATGGTCTAGGCATGAATATCCTAATGGGATGCACTGCTTTTGGTTTTGTTTTGTTTATTTTTTAAATCTCTGCAATCAGAAAATGGGCTTTGCTGGAAGCTTGTATTAAGACCCCTTTCTTTTGGGAGGAAGTGAATCTCTGTGAGGGTTGCGCTTACATGGGGACATTTTTGTTCTTAGGACTCCTTATTGCTTCAATAATAGGGATGCCAGATTAGCTTCAGAACAGTATACATAGGATATGCAAGGAAAGTTGATTTCAAGGTGTATTTGCTTTTATGGAACACTTTAACATGGAAATATCTGAAAAGTACCAATCATGAGTATATTTTAGGCTAGTCTAATAGCATCCTGTAGAAAGAATCTGTATCTCTGTCTTGAAAGTGGTAGGTCATAAGAACTTGGAAATCAAACTTGAAAACATCTTCAAGCCTTTCTTACTTTTGCCTTATGGCTGTGGAAATAAAGTTGTGAACTGTGTTGCAGTTGCTTCATTATACTGTGTTTTGACTTTTCAGGAAATCTGTGTGGGAATATTAGGAAATATGGCCTGTTTCCAAGACATATGCATGTCCATTAGTAAAGATGAAAATCTTGGGTAAGTGTATATGTGCTTTATACATGCATGAATACTGCTCTTATGGACTCACAATCATGAAATATATGTCATAGAAGGAACTAAGTTTGGCTGCCATGCCTCGTCTTCATTCACACCTTTTTGGCTGACCGTAGTTGTGGGAGAAGTGTTTAGTGAAGGAAAAAGAAGGATACAGACCACTATTTTTTTGTTTTGTTTTTAATCAGCAGTCAAGTTCTTGAGCCCTTAATTTCTAAGTTTGGCAATCCTGAAACATTGGTAATGCATGCACAGTCAGAAAAAGCTGGTTTTAATCTTGGTACATGACTGCAGTTTTGAAATTAACCTTTTTATAACTTTTTTAAACAAACATGGTTTTTATTGGAGCTTAAATTAGAGAGAGATGGATTTGATGGGTGGACTGTTTGGTAGATGAGGAATTTGTTGGATGGTGGCATCCAGAGGATAGTGGTCAATGGCTCAATGTCCAAATGGAGATCAGTGACAAGTGGTGTCCTTCAGGGGTCTGTACTGGGACCAGTGCTGCTTAATATCTTCATCAATGACATAGTGGGGTTGAGTGTACTCACAGCAAGTTTGCAGAGCTGCATCAAAAGAAGTGTGGTCAGTAGGTCGAGGGAGGTGATTCTCACCCTCTACTCTGCTCTGGTGAGACCCCACCTGGAGTACTGCGTCCAGCTCTGGGGCCCCCAGCACAGGAAAGACATGGACGTGTTGGAGTGGGTCCAGAGGAGGGCCACAGAAATGATCCGAGGGCTGGAGCACCTCTCCTATGAGGACAGGCTGAGAGAGTTGGGGTTGTTCAGCCTGGAGAAGAGAAGGCTCCAGCTGAGACCTGATTGCGGCCTTTCGATACTTAAAGCGGGCTTATAAGAAGGATAGGGACAGACTTTTTTTAGCAGGGCCTATAGTGATAGCACGGGGGTAATGGTTTTAAGCTGAAAGAGGGTAGATTCAGGCTAGATACAAGGAAGAAATATTTTCCAATGAGGGTGGTGAAACACTGGAACAGGTTGCCCAGAGAGGTGGTAGATGCCCCATACCTAGAAACATTCAAGGTCAGGTTGTTGGACAGGGCTCTGAGCAACCTGATCTAGTTGAAGATGTCCCTGCTTGCTGCAAGCGGGGGTTGGACCAGCTGACCTTTAGATGTCCCTTCCAACCCAAACCATTCTATGATTTATTAATCTAATCTTGCGTTTTCTCCTTAAAGCCAAGTGTTACTGCAACGTTTGTGTGATTCAGACTCTCCAACTCTTCTGGAAACAAGCAGGTAGGACATCTCAGAAATTAATGCATCGTTAGTGTAGTTCTGCTATGTTCTGAGGCCTGGGAATAAAATTGACAACTGGGTTCACTATTTTATTATCCTCTCACCCTATGTTTTTGTCATTTCTGCATTGTTCTGGAATTGATTTGCTGTGAGCTTAGATTCCTTTTCTGTTACATCATTCTCATTGTTTTGGATTTATACTTGTATAGCTAATATAAATGAATTGGCTTCTAATCTGTTAAATGGGCAATTCTTGCCTAGGTTGTTGTTAACTTGCCTCTCCCAGCCTGAGGTGGCCAATGTCTGGGTTGAGAGAATCCGAGAAAACCCTTCTGTATATGACTGTGTTTGCTTTATCATGTCCAGCTCTACAAATGGTAAGTTGCCAAAACAAGCTGGGAATTAGTGGATGTTTGCAGAAAAAAAAATGAGAACTGGATTGTGCAGTTTTGAAGACAGTTTTTTCATCTGGGAGTACAGAATTCCTTTAAAATAAATTAAGCCTCATGAATTTAAAGGACACCAAAATAAACTTGTCCTGCCTGTGCGGATTTATAAATATATGTAAAACCAACCAGAAAAGGACCCATAGAGGAGGAAGAAAGCTCTGCGGAGGAATAAAAATAAGTCTAATGGGAGAAAATTTTATTTTGCACAGTAAGGGAAGGGACATAGACCTCATTCAGGGATATACATAAGTCATTTTTGATCCTTGAAACAAGACCTCATTTAAATTTTTTTCAAATCGCATATGTATTTTCCATTTTTAAAACTACCATACTTGAAGAATGTGAACTGGAGGAATGATTCAGTTACTCTGAATGGCAGCAGAATACTGCACAGGATTTGGGTATGCAGTCAGTGGTACACAAATCTCTCTTAGCACTAATTTAGCAAAAACCACACTAAGCACCTAATCATGGAAATATTTTGAATAGCATTTATTTTTCATGTCCAACTCAATCATAACAGCAGTTATTATTTGTGTAGGAATACAAATAATTTAGCGTTTTCTATTTGGGTGGGTTTTTTTTTTAATGACAGTCGGAAATCCTGCTCTGTCCAATTGAAATCACAGACCTACGTAAGTAAAATGCAGATTGGCAGGTGTAAGGTTAGCAGAAAACTGCATATTTAGGGACAAATCTTGGAAAGTTTTACATTAGAAGCAGAGCTTATGACTATTCAGGAACCTGAAGTCTCTTTGCAGAGTAAAGTTCCTGCTTTATAAATGGCATGAAAAGGTAGCAGGTGTCTGTGAGCTTTCCAATGGTCCCTATTTATCAAACTCTTCATCTGATCTGTGCCACTAAAAGGAAATAAACATAGCAACCATTAGTAGGCCGTGAATGAAACTAGTATATTTCATCACTGAATTTACTCTAGATACCTCTATACATTTGCATTTTGTGAACTAATTTTTGCTCTTTGTTTTTAGTCTTGTTGAAATGTATACATTCTCTCTTGTGCAGTTGAATTGCTGGTAAAAGTGGGTGAAGTGGTGGACAAACTCTTTGATCTAGATGAAGAGCTAATGTTAAACTGGATTAAAAATGGCACTTGTCGGTCTGTGGGACCATCTGTAGATGATTCCCCTGAAGAAATTCCAGATTTTAAGATTGTGCCTTGTATACTTGAAGCAGCCAAACAAGTTCGGTATGTGAGTGTTCTTTCTGGTTTCATGGCTGGGGAGACTCCTTATGACCTTGTTAAGGCCTGTGTCTTGAACATCCTGGTTTCAGTGGGAGCCACGTAGTTCAACAGATTGCTAGAATACATTTCTCTGTACTTACCATTTGAAATGAGTCAACTAGTTTGTTAGCAAAGAGAACGGCTGTGATTGCTCTTAGTCTTCTGTGTGTCAAAAACGCACAGAATACAGACTCAGTAATCAGATCTTTCATTTGTCTGTTTTTTGTGTGTTCTATGTAGATCAGACAATCCTGAAGGACTTGATGTTTATATGCATATTTTGCAGCTCCTGACCACGGTGGATGAGGGTATTCAGGCTATCGGTAAGACACTTGAATTGCTATGTGTGATAGGAGCAAGAATGGCGGTAACTCCTACATCATCAGATATTTAATGGGGAGAAGAATAATTCACGTGCCTAGATTAAATTTGATGGGTTGGTGGGTTCTGTCTCTTTCTCAAGTGCAGGCTCCTGATGGAGGAAAAGAGACTTGGAGTTTGCTGTATGACCTCATTTGCCATGAACTGTGCCAGTCAGACGATCCACCAATCATTGTGCAGGAGCAGAAGACTCTATTGGCCTCTATTTTGTCTGTGCTGTCTGCTATGTTTGCTTCACAGACAGACCAAGAATACACCAAGATGAGAAAAAGCAAGTCATGCTCTTTTCTTTTGTGTTCACAATTGACTTTATGTATGTGGGGCGAAAGGTGGTTAATTTATTACTTTTTTATTAGAGATCAGTTATGAACACAGAATTCCATTATATGTTTGAATACAGTAAGGGTCTTTACTGGTGACTGTAAAAATCACAGCTAGCTCAACATTCGGTTGCTGGATAGCACTGAAGAGTTACCGTAATAGAATCTATGGATTCTATTCAGTCTTGTCCTTTGGGCACCTTATTATTGCAGAATTCATCTTTGCTAAAATATGTAGTCTTGATAGTAATTTTTTCTTTTTGGCAGAGGTAGATTCTTCACTTACTTAAATCCATCTTTATCACTTGTTACTTTTCAATCCACTGGCAAGTCTTTAGAATTAAAAGCCTATCTTGGCAATGTGAGTCAGGGTCATCTGCAGCAGAAAGACATTGTGTCGGTTTAGTTTATCCAATGTGATTATCTGGATGCAAATTTAACATACTAGCCTCTGTGAGTTACTACTAGAGACATTTTCATTCACATATTCGTTACTGCTGGCATATATTTTTTTGCAGCTACAGTTTAGCTTGCAGAAAAAAAGCTTTGTTTTTCCTATTGCATTTCCATTGCTTCTTTAAAATGGTCTTTGATAAAACACAATGCTATCAGAATATACATTCCTGTAGCTTTTTTATAAAATCTGTGGTGTGTTTCAAAATTCTAATGCCTTGAAAAGATGGGGAAAAATTTTCAGTGTTAGAACTTCCGTTTTCTTGTTACTTTATATTAGATATGCCTCTGATTGGGAGCTTGATTCGTATCTTACAATACATGGAGGGCTGTGGGAAGAGATCTGTTGATGACTCAAAGGAGCCCGAACAACAAGAGACTGGAAGGGCTGATCTAAACGAGGAGGATTTCCATTTAAAAATTTTGAAGGATATTTGCTGTGAATTACTTTCCAATATGCTTCAAGAACTGACCAAGGTAAGAATAACAGTTCTAAGAGGGGTTTCTGGAGGGTAGGTAAGAAAAAAGGCACTACTATTAATGTGAGCATTTTTCTGCAGAAGTGAAGTTGCATACTGGAAATTCATTACAGGATCAACCAGAAGGGGAGTAGCAACATGAGCAACATGTGTTAGATAGCAGGGACACAGGTTTTCTGAGCTGTATGCCTTCAGGGCCAAGATTCTGTATGATAAATTCTCTAGGTGTATGTCACCATTTCTTTTGAATGAAGGCCAATCTATGTAAGAAAAGGAAGGAGTATCAATATATAAACTCACCTTCTCAGCTGGACTTCTTTATTACAGGATCCTTCAGAGGAAGACACCTGTGATGTGTGAACTTTCACACCTTTTTGTATTAGCTATGTCTGGCATTCTCTGAGAACTGAGAGTGAAGCACATACTGTAGACACTGTGTGCACAATTTTGAGTTTGTTCTGTCAGGAGCTGTTCATGACATGCCAGTTGTATTTCATTTTATTTTCCAGGAAAATACGTTAGAAGGACTACACCAGGGTCATCTAAATGAACAGACGTGTTCCTGTGCATTTCAGAACCTCTTGCCTCTGTATTTTGCATCAGTGAGTATATGAGAAGGTCTTCAACAGGCTGAAAAAATAATACTTAGGTTGCAAGGCCATTCAGAATCAGGTGTAGAGGTAGGACAGAGTTACTCAGATACAGGTAATATGCCATTCTAGACAGTCTTACCCTCTCTGCCTCTTCTGGCTTACTTCAGCCAGAGCTTTGCCTAGATCATCAGCTGATACAAGAGTCAAGCTGTGCTGAAATTAATGCATGTCTGCAAACTTATGCTAGCTGAAAATTTGTCCTGTACATTTTTATAGAATAATTATTCTAAATATTTTTCATAAGGAGCTTTTCTTTGTGTACTTTTAAAAAATAAGAGTTTGGGGAAGTCAATAATGTTTCAAAATTTAGACCATCTGAAATTGTGAGGTTTAGGAAGAAGGTATCCACTGTGGAGCATTTTTCATTATTCTTTGTAGTGGCTGCTGCTGGCTGCTGTTGGTGGGAAGGTACAGGAGTAGAGAGACCAAGTATAAGAATTCTGAGTTCCGTGCAAGCTTTGTTTTGTTTTGCTTTTTCCTTTTTGTGTGTGTGTTTGCAATTTATTTCCAGGTGGAGAGTTTCCTTGAAGTTCTGCGTGAGGCTGACCAGACACTTGCTGACAACCTAGAAAAACGTTTCCCAAGCCTGAAGGTTGACGCCTAAGAATATACATGAAATGTTTTCCCTCTTTGGAATGGAGATTGTTGACTGTTTCATTACAATGTTTCAGAAATCAAGTTTTCAGTAAATGCAGGAGATGAGGCAACCTCCTTACCAACAGGTGGCTTTTAAGAAATGTTCCAGGTAGCCCTGATTAACCTAGGGTTAGTGTGGTCTGCATGGGGAAGGAAATTACTGTAAATTCAGTTCTGCATCTTCCATCCTGTTTGTTCTAGCGATGAGAGACTGTTGGTTTCTAATTGCTGTTCTGCAGCATAGTGTCCTTTGAATAACTCTTGATTCTGTGCTTTTCAACTGAAGTTGAAACAGCAAAATGAATGAGTGGGGTTTTTTTAACATGATGCTGGTTTCTTCCAAGTTGCTGCTGGCAAAAGGAGGATTGATCATCAGGAAATCCCAGGTGTCTTCTGCCTGGGGACCTTCAAACACCTGCTAAAACTGGAGTTAAATTACACGGAGTTCTTTTTTTTCTCTTTTAGATCATATCAATACCTTGAGCAGGTATTGTAACAGAAATGTTTCATCCTGCTCCTTTAAAATCTTCACGCTTCTTACATTGAAGCCTGTTCTGCACTGCAGCTGAGTTGTGGCATCTAGGTCCTGTGCAGTTTAAAGGATTTGAGAATATGGTTGCTAATGGTCTATGCTGCAGCTTCCAACCCTTGCAGCCAGTTACCCAGAGCTGGAGTTGTAGGGCAGGTTTGGGTTTAATCCGTGGCATACTTGCAAACTTTCTGCTTTTTTTAAAGCAGTCTGTACTTCAGATTAGGAAAGTAACACGTATCAGACAGTTCTTTTGTCATTCATGTGTCTTATGAATTATCTGTGAATGACATTAGAAATGCCATGTTAGCCTTGGTTTTTCAGAGGAGGTTAAGGTGTTAGGTAACTTGCAGTAAATTCAATCTACAGGCTTCTAAAAATCCCACTTTTAATTATGTTATGTTTTAACTGCATTGCATTTTTCGATCCCTTGCCTGCATGCAGTACAGTTCATCTTTTCTGTGCCTGAAAAGACAGTATATAGCAACACATCAGCTTCACTGTCTCTATAAATGAGGGTGGAAAACAATTGGTCTTTATTAGGTTTGGGTTGTAAATGAAAATGGGAACCAGAGCATAGAGAACAACTGAATACCATATACACGCATTCCCTGGCTCTCCAGCTTTTTATAGACTTTAAGTATTGTGCTGGGCCATGTTTTGTTTGCCCTGAGTTACCTGTACATGTGGTAAAACACAGTATGTGTATATGTGTATAGCCTTTTCATCCAAACTTCCAGTTGCCAGAAATAGTGTAATTTAATCGTTCCCTTGGGCTGCCGGCAGCATCTTAGATGTCGGCAGGGGTTTTAGCATTGCAAATATCTGACTTGTGTCACCAAAAAGAATTGCCATGGTTTCTATCGATTTTTGTATGCTATGTTTATTGGAGAAAACTGGTAACTGTGAATAGGATGACAGCATTTTTCATACTACTTTGACAGTTTTGGGATATTTTCTTAAACCTACGGATTTGTAATAAAGTTTCTTTTAAAAACCAAACCCTGTATGCTTTCCTTCATTCTTAAGTGTCAATTAAATTTGTTTTCTGAGCCACTGGCAGTGTCTGTTACTCTCAAGTATGTCATTTGTAAGGGGAAAATTAAACCTCCTCATAGTGTCAATGTCCTGTAAAATATGTTGTCCTTCATTGGATATTCATTTTAACTTTCTCCTGCTTTTTCTTAGTCATTTCTATGGTCTGGAAGTTAATGTCTCTCTCATCCAGTAGTTAACGTTTTTCTGAGCTTTGTTTGTCCCCATGTAGGTCATAAGTATCTTTATGATAGTCCACCATATTCAAGAATTGTTTCTGGTTTGTGTCTTGAAATTTGTTGAAGTTTTGCAGAAGTTGTTTAATGTACAAAAAAGCTGAGACACGATATGTGGCTTTATTTTGCTCCTTCTGCTTTTCAACACACAGCATCCAATATTGGCTGATTAATTGTTAAACGTATCACTAATTACAATAAGGAGATGAGATATATAATTTCCCTGATTAATTATTGCCTAAGCGGGATGATATCTAGTGCCTGTCATCTGGTAAAAAAATGGCTGATGTCAATAAGTGGGAAACCAGCTGGGTCCCATCCTCCCACTCTTCTGCAATGGAAGAAGCTGTAAAAAAGGGTCCACCAGCCTTGCTTGAGCAGAATGATAATTCAAGTATGGCGGGAGTGTTTAGCCTCGATAAAAATGGTGAAATGGAGACCGAATTCCCCCATTGCCCCAGCAAACAGCTGCTTTTGTGCAGTCTGTGCTGCCGTGGGTGGGGCAGCGCTGTCTTTAGGAGCAAAAGGCTGGTGCCAAACTGAATGCAAGGTAAATGCGCAATGTTTTTGGCATTCGGATGTGGGAGAAACTGTTTGCGGTAGCGGGTGAACAATGTGTTCAGAAATGGTGCGCATGTATTTCATCATCTTGCCGGCAGGGATCTCCCTTAGCCTGTGCTTTGTGAACATCTTGTCTGGGTTTTTTTTGGTGGTGTTGGGTTTTTTTGGGGTGTGGGGTTGGTTTGTTTCAGGTGGTTTGGTTTTTTTTTGATTCCGTCACCTAGGTGTGCTTTGACACAAACTGGCAAGCCAGATCTTTCTGGGCTTGTTAATTCAGAATGAATATCTATTTGTGCAAGCAGGTAAGCAGCTTTCTTCCAGTCCACAGATGTCATTATCTCCATAACATCTTCCTTTGGGGGAAAAAAGAAAAGTACTCGTCATTGCTTTGTGCAGAGCTCTGAATAAGAAGTGGGTATCTGAAGCACTGAACTGAAGTAACAGAAATGCGGTCCTGCTTGGACAGAGCTGGATGTGAATTGTGGCATGAGTACACTTAGAAAATAGAGGTCGAAATCAGACTGGAAGGCCTGGAAGACTTCATAGATCCATACAATAATTTCATTTAAAGATAGGATTCTAACATTATTTTGACTCATGTTTTATGTACATTTGGCATATCTGTCCAACATATAACTTCTTCCTGATGGGGCAAAGAAACAAAACCAAAGAAACTTGGTGTGTAGAGAAAAATCAATTAGAATACTTCATCCGCTCCCTTGATGGCGTGAGGACATTGTTGCTGCTGTTCATATCCTAATGCTTGCCCAGTATTCACGTCACAAACCTGTTCTTTCTGGTACTAAACCATGAAACCTCATATGCTGGGAAGTTCTTTTCTATGCTTTTCCACATTCAGGTCACTCTGCTTTCTTAATTTTCCATCATTACATGTTTAGTTCATGTTGTCTTAATAACTGCTACGGTGATTCCTTTGTAAGATTATGTACTTCTAGTATTGACCTTATAATTACCTCTGGCTGTAACTAGGCTGAATGTAAAAAAAAAATTACAATCTTTATTTGTAATTCAACCATCTTCATAGTTTATGATACTGGTAGTAAAGGTAAGGATATGTTACCGTGTTTTTCTTTGTTTTGAAAATCCATGCTCTTTCCCACTAGCCTTGGATTATTTTGGCTGTTACTGAAAGTTACAAAAGCAGCAGTATCTCTGTTATCTTTTTCATTTGAGAATTTGCTTTTGTTTCTAGAGCAGAATCTCTTGGTCACAGCAGTTCCTTAGCACATCCTTTATTTTCCCCTCAAAATTAAATGTCCATTTTTTTCCTTTTTAATGCTGTTTGTTTAATTTTTTTTTGTTCTAGATGATGACGAAATTAATGTGCTCTGCCAAATTCAATGAGAAGAGGAGAAGCTGCTACACATGGGGCAAGGACCAGTCTGCTGTAATACAATACAATTTCTCAAAAATCCTTCATGTGAAGGCAAACAAAAGCAACGACCAGCTGTGTGTTTGCTCCCCAGTTGTGGTCGTGTGCATCAGTCATGCACTTAGCATGCCCCCCCATCAGAGCTGACCAGACGTGTGCTAAGTGAACCTGACATCACAAGGTTGGTAAAATAAACCAGGTTATTTCCAATACTTATTGACAGAGGTTTTGCAATGGGAAATATTGCTCCTATTCCTCTTTTTACTTGCCTCCCCGATTTAATTATTTACCTTCTTTCAAAAAAAAAAGTTTTATAATGCAAGGAGCTGACATCTAAGACTGGTAAGAGAAAAGGTCTGCTTCTGATTTGTTATTGTGAAGAAAATTAACAAACCCAGGGAAAAAACACTGGGGTTCTGTTTTCTTTCTTTCTCCCAGTTCAGGTCTTTGGAAGTTAGCTGCATGTCTTAATGATGTCTCAGAAAAGTCTTAGAGCTGAATTTTGTACAAAGACTAATGCAAACAAGATTGCTTGAAAAGGAAACAGTGGTAGGATGCTGTGGAGAGAAGTAAGGCAGTAATACTAGGCAAAAAATGATGAAGAAGGGATACTGCAGAAAGAAAACAAAAAAGGGAGAATTATGACAAAGGGCATAAATAGTGAGTAAGTGTCATGATGGAGGAGGAAAGTATTAAATATCAGTAACAGTGTTAGTATTCTAGATTTGTCCAGGTGGAATAGCTTATGTGTGGTCACCTACTGAAAAGGTATAACATTGATTACATTTTCTGTTTTCAAAGCTGAATCTCCATTGTAGTTTGTCTTGCTCTCATAGAAATGAGAGAAGTTTAAGGTGAAGGTGAGGTCTTAAAAACCACAGCAGGTGGACAAACTAGTATTGCTTGATTTTCTCTTTCTCTCTTTTTTTTTTTTAAATTCACCCCCTTGTCCCCCGTTTTTGCTGGCTAACGAGGCATCAGGGAGCCGTTTCATGATGGAGGTGAGGCAGTTTCAGGTGTTGCATGCCCTCGCCTTGCACAGGTCTTGAACCTGCCAGAGGTGAGATCTGAAAGCAGAGTCCTACAGCATTGATGCTTGTGTTGCACATTGGTCTGTGATGAGCACACAGTGTGCGCCTGGTTTTGATAACTAGTTAGGTATTGTTGAGGGGGAGGGGCCTGCTTGATGCCTGCCTGCTTTTACTCAACGAGAACAAAATCTTGCTCAGTCTGTAATAGCTGTCAGTATGAGTAAGAATCTACAACCTGGAATTTGACTTCAGCATTTTTATATGAAAACTTATTTACCTAAAATTTAAAATTCTGTGTGATTAAATTCCAAGCCTTGATGTAACACACTTGTACATCCATGGTAGTTTCTTCATGCATGTGGAGTAGGCATGATGACCAACTGCATGTTTGTGCCTGTAATAACTGAAGTCCCATTATATTGACACTTCCCCAATTTATGTCCCTTCATCCAATTTCCAAGCAAACCTTTAAAAAGCAAATGCACCTTGCTATTCTGTGTTGCAATGGTGGCAATTATTTATTCTGTGCTTTAGGTTATGCAAACTCCATTTTAATTTTGCAATGAGCTTGTATCAATATTATTTTTGTTGCCATGCACATAATTTTTGGTGACAGCCCTGTTTAAAGAAGTTGTAACTTTAACAAGCCACCTGTTAACCTTATGTAGAAAGGAAATGCTTTTGTCAGTTACTCTAATGAAATCACAAAAATCATTTCCTGGTCTCCAGTTGTAGCCCAGTCATCCTATCTTCTGTAAATAGGAGGATATTGAAACACACAGGAGAATACATGCACACTTCTATCCTGCCCTGCAATACAGTCACAGTGTTGTATTTTAGTGCAGCAAAATGTAATTAGCTGGTGATGTTAGAAGGTTTTATTTTTCCGTTAAAAATTCTCTGTAGTGCACCAACTTTTATTCAACATCAGAGAGTTTCCTCTTTAGTCAGGTAGGAAGGCTGGACACAGGAACCATGGGAAGACATTTCGATTTTATGCCAGCCTGATTAAGAAAGATTTTGATTTCATGAGTTAAGAGAGTAGAAAGGAAGGAGAAACACTTCAGCTTAGGTGGGAATAAATAAAACTGCAAAATAACTCCATTTTGTCATTTGGGATAAGGCCACTAAAATGGCTGAATGGAAGGAGGAAGAATAATGAATAGTAAAGGCTGGAGTAATGGGAAAGGGAAAAATGAATGGTGAAAACATGGAAAAGCAAGGAAGGGCTCCAGCTTTGTGAGCTCTTCAGATGGAAGATACTTCTGAGGGGGTAAAAAGAAACATGGGAAATTGCCTATGAGCTGGCAAATTATGTATGTCCAAGGAAAGTCTTCAAGGGACCTAAATGTATTGGCCCTGTGAAGTGTGAGCTGTTCATGTGGGAAAGTCCCAAGCCCAAATGGAGGGAAGATTTGTCCTTTTCCCTCTCTTGGAACAGACACAGAAGATACGGCCATGAAGATGCTCTGGAGTGGGGTTGGAGCTGCCCAGGCCAGTTTCTGCACAGTGTGTTTGTTTATGGGTACTAGGGACAAACCCAGCCAGAGCAGCCAGGTGTAGCCACGAGAGGCAAACTTGCAGCCTTCCTGCTTCTCCCGCTTTCTGGATGCCAGAGCAGGTGGGTAAGGACAGCATCCAGCACTGTGTTGGGTCAGCATCTGTGCGAGTGCGTCTTGGAGCCCACCTTGCCTGCTTCCCTCTTGACCAGCGCTCTCCAGTGATGAATGTAAGGATCAGAATCAGATCCTTTACTGCAGTGTTATCGCTAACTTTCACTAATGGATCTGGAGCCAATCCTCAAGACGGAAGTGTTGAAAATAGTCACAGCTGTCATCTTTTTGCATTAGAAGAGCTTGTAATACTGCAGTACCCTCTGCGTGGTAGACTCGTTTTTGGTCCACAGTGTAAAGGTTGAGCACGCTTTTCTGGAAGAATCTGCCGAATGTGACACAGCGTGATGTGGTTGCCCTTACAGGGTAAAGGAACTGCTTTCATGATTTAATTAACCAATCGTTCTGCTGATCCCTGAGTTTACTCAGACTTGAAAGAAATAAACTTAATTAAATTAAACAAAGCTTTTCCCTTCCCACACATGCTCTGGGCCCTTTTGCTTCTTCTGAGAGATAACAAAAACCTTATTAATAACAGGTGCGGTCTTTTTTGTTGTTGTTGTTGACCCGTTGCAGAAGGCCAGCACGGAAGGATTATGCACAGGTGCAGTATGTGTGTGGCATCAGAGGAAGAGGACACATGGGTGTTTGAAATTATTGGAGTTTTTAAAATTTAAATTCCTGTGTTAGGTTGGCAAAAGGGTAAAACTTTCAAGGATTCAGCGTTGCCTGTTGCAGGTCAAGATAATTTTGACAAAAACGGGTAATGTTCAAGTTGAAACCTTATCAAAACAGAGGAAAGAGATAAAAGAGGTTTGAATTCAGTTCTCAGCTTATCCAAAGGCTTTTTGTATTTTTGTATTTAACCACCTTAAGCCGTGTGACCCCTTGGTGCCTTGCAATGTGATTCAGCAGCAAATCTGGACTAAATGTTTTCCCCCAGCCAGAAGTGACTGCCTGCTCAGTTGCACTGCTTGGCCGCCTGCCGGTGTGCTTTTGAAAGCATAGTCACAAATTTAAAGCAGGTCTTTTTTTGGGGGGGGGGCGTGTGTGGGGAGGGGGGTGTGTGTGTGTGTTGGTTTTTTTTTTTTCTGGCCACAGATGGGGAGAGCGTTGTGTGAGAGCACATCCATGTCCAAATGTGGGCTTTCTGCTTCCTCTCCAATGGAGCTGTTCCTGACAGCACCTCAGGCCTGCCCTCTCGTAACACTGTGTCTTCATTTCTAGTTTTGTGTATGTGCTGAAGAGGTTTATGGAGGCAGATGTAATCACGGGAAAGCCGGTTCCCTTATATTCTACTACATGTGCTTACGTCATGTGTTTGTCATTTGTGAATGATAGCATGTGTCTATGCAAATGTCATTTATGGTGTGCTATGCCCAATTTACCAGCAAATCTCTGATAACTACTTTTACCGTGTGATTTTTCAGGTGAATTTGCACCTGCCTACAAGGAAATTCATTCTAGACTATTTTCTTACTTGTTTGTGTACTAATAGGGTAAGACAAAGTGGTTGGGGTGAAAAAGCTCTATAAAAGCAAGAAATACCAAATCTATTTAATCCACTTTGTCGTCTGGAGCAATTTTCCCATCAATCAAAAACAACTGAAAATCAAACACAATTTGTTCTTGACTAAAAACAGATTTAAAAATAAGCAAATATTTTGTCCGGGTAGTTTGCCAGATATTAAAAATTTGACTCATCTCAAATGAACTTTTTTCCCCATCTTTCTAAAAATTACTCTCTTTTTCTATCCCTAGCTCTTTTCCATTTCCTTTCCTAAAAGCTTTGTGAAAAGATGGGAGCTGTAGTGTTAGTTCACTAAATATACGGTTGTAAATTGTACCAGGCTCTACTTTCACAAACATATCTTTGTTAAATCTTCATTAACCTGTTCTAGTCTACACTTGCATCCTCTTTTTAATATTCAGTTATACATCTGCTCACAGTTTACCACCCTAATCTTTTATCCATTATCCTGGTTACTGTTTAGCTAATGCTTTTAGCCTTGAATAGTTGTATAATGTTATATTTCTCTGAAACAAAATTTTGCACTAAGTCTTACTAAAAGCAAAGCCCTCTAATCAGGCAGATGAAACTCATTAGTGTTATGTTTTAAGGAGCCTTTCTTTGATGCAAACTAATTAATTTTGCCCCATTGCAAAATTGTCCTAACTGTAATGGGAGCTAAAATCTAATAAGATAAAAGAAACTCAGAGGGGAAAAAAAGTCTGTCATGACAACACAGTGAGATGAACAGCTTCTGTTAATCTTGGAAATTATGATGTGTTTTACAGCTCCAAGGCTGAACATTTTGCAATTGCCGGTGTGTTTAAAGTCCCTGCTGTGAATTGATGGGTTTATGTTGCTTGCTGGTTTTCGTCCTTACAGCAGAAAGTACCTGCGATTTCATTAATTTTGTCCATGCTGACCAGTGGTCATTGTTAGTACCTAGACCACAATTTACCTTCAGTAGTCTGTTTTGCTGTGTGAATACCAGGATTTCGGGGTGGGGTGGGGGGTTTGGAGTGTCTTACATCTGCAGACTGAGAACGGTCCTGCAAGCTCATTCCACTTTGAAATACTGACAGAACATAACCAGTTTGCTAGGAACGAAAAATCCGGCCACATCCTCTGTTTCAGAAGAGCTGATCGTTTACAGCAAGGAGGTGAAATGAGTACAAAAAGCCTGCTTTAACATGCAGACCCAACTGTGATTGTTTGGACCTTAGAGTCAGCTCTTGATTTTCCTTGGCCTTGCTATATCTAAAGCGTGTGAAATGTATTGAATGCAGTCTTTCTACTTCTTTTATTCAACAAATCTAATGTTAGATAAACTTCCTATATGAATATGGTAGAAGCTGGTTACTGGCACACACTCGTGACAAGGCTGTGTCGTCAGAAGTGCCTGAAGAGCTCTCCTTCTCTCTTTTGAGTGGATCAAAGTCTGCTGAATTGCTTTCTGAGCTGTGCTTACTCATATCATTAGCAAGTACAAAGCCTTCTCCTTTGTTAACTTGTTCCATCTCACTTTGAATGCAAAATGTGCTGCTGTTATACTAATTAGGCCAACAGGCTCAGGTTAACAAACACTCAGTCACTTCTCTTATCAGCAGGCTTATTTATGCATTTTACTATTTTGCTTTGTGTTTGCTTATGATGTAAAAGAACTGGATAATTCTTGAGGTTTTTGAATAGAAATGATAATGCAGTAGAAATAGTCCTAACAGGGTGGTTTCTTAATGAATGGAGAGCACTTCTACTACACTTACTGCCTGAGGGATGGAGACATACGGGGACCTGGTCAGAAGTAATTCCTGGCTTTAGATCCCATGTTACTCTGAGTGCCAAGAGTGGCTGTTTTCAGTGCTGGTGGCTGAGGTTGTGTATGGCTCTCAGACACTGTTCTCCTCTTTTCAGACGCTTTGTGTTTTATATTCAGGATAAGCTTTTTGCACCCTGTACTCTGAGCTCTGCAGCTCACAGCAATGTTAGCTTTGGTGCCAGAGCCCTCAGTACCAAGTGCCTTCTCAGCCTCTCTCCCCCTGCTAGGGCTTTGGGGCTGACGGCCAGCATTGGTGCAGAGCAGCTGTGGCTCAGTGTGCTGTGAAAACAGCTGTGATCATCCTCTCCATTTACCTTGCCTGAGCTACATGGCAGCTATGCTGTGCCTGGCCACGTCCCTCGCAGATCCCAGCTTGCTGACTTGACTTCTCAGCTTGACCTCAGACCTCCTTGCCACTACGGACTTGTCTGGAGATTCGTTGCCTGCACCTGGGTGCCTTCCCCTGGCCTGCCATGCTCTTCTTGCTCGGGTGCGGTGGCACTGCCCATCTGCCTGGCTGTCATCTCTGCACCAGCAACTGTGAGCAGGGCTGCGAAATCTGGCGGGAGGCATGTGGATGCGTGTGGACTGCTTTACAGTCTGGGTAGTCATTCGACCATCCCGCCAGGAGTGCAGGATTCGTGTGCAAGCCCAAGCAGAAGAATATTTGTAAGACTCAGGTTGTGCTAATAGAAATACAGTAGTTCCTTATCCTCTCTAAGCTGCGCTGTATTTCCAGGCAGTACGTAGATCAGTTTGTCAAGCTTTCTGCTTGGCTTTCCCTACCCCTGGTTGGTGGTTGTCACTGGACTAAATCCTGTTTGCTGTAGTAACAAGGGGAATTTTTGCAGACTGGTACAGGACCAGAACTCTGTGTTGCTTCCTGCAGATTTAACTTGAGGTGACTTGGCCAACACTGAGCAGATAAGGAGGAGAAAAAAAGAAAAGTTGTAATTGGCACTTCTGTACCCACGAATGCCAGAGTAGTTGAAGCAAAGAGCTCTTTCAGGATTTTGGTTCCAAATCAGACAACAGATCTGTTTGAAATGGTGCTGATATTAAATTTGTGATAGCATATTCACTGGTGAAAATAAATCAGAGCATGGTTTCACCCTTGCCCCAGCAGTGTCTTAACCAACCTTTTGGAAAAAGCTTGCAAAGACGTTGTTAGGAGAAACTACACCTTGTTTGCTCAGAGCAGCATGTAACTCATGTCACTCATGATTTTATTTAGCTTTTATGAAAAGAAAAGTATTACTTACCTCAGATGAAAGGGTGATATTACTTCTTTAAACAGTATAAAGCAAATATACAAACAGTGAATGGTCTGTTGGTTAGATGTGCTTCAGTAGATTTGCACAGCATCTCTAGCTTTTCAAAATAAGTGTGCTTAAAGGCTATTGATACTACAGCCGGCTGAATCACGCTGAGTGGGTAATTTGCCTGATTGGTTCTTGGACTTTTAATTGGAAAAAGATATTTGTAAATGTTTTCAATGATTGCATAATTTTAATTCCCCTTTTTCTTTTGTGGCCTATTAACTACTTATGAATCAAATGCTTTATTACCCAACACCTATTCTGTAACACAGAGAGATAACTGCTTGCTAAGCTCTCGTGGGGATGTGGTCCCCTTCCCAGCAGCTGAGTTATTGCACCAAGACTCCCAGGTGTTTCCTGGTGGTTGTTCCGAGTATAGTGTGTGACACTTGCAGCCTCATGCTGGTGAAAGGTTGGGTGAATTGTCCTGGGAAGCAGTTGTTAGAAGAACAGTGGTTCACACAAAAAGGGAGCAAATGGAAGAATTCCCTTGTTGAAAGCTGGGGATTTCAGACCCGTACATTTTTAGAAAATCTGAAAGCTTGTGGATTTGGAGCTGTTTAACTCCCAGTGTTAAGGTAAATGACCTAAAACATGGTGATAGGTTATCTCCTTTAAGTGAGAAAGTCAAAGCTTGGGAGAATGAAGATTAGAAAGTGAATGGAAGCAAGTGCTGCTGCTTAGGTGTTGTTACAATCAAAGCTTTATAAATATTAAAAATTAGTAGAGGAAAATTAGTCAGATTTTCAGACCAGCAGTTTTTCAGGCATCAGTATACTAGGGCACCCATAAAATTCAAGCAGAATATGAGGAAGATCTGTAAAACCTATACTGGAAAACAAACTGTTTCAAAGGACTGCATGATATTCATCTTCACTCTTCCCTGCAACTTCCACAGTGCTTGCCTAAGTGCCATGCGATTCTTAAAGGCATAACTGGCCTGCAGCAGCTATTTTGATGGAAAGGCAGAGAGCTGTGATTAGAATTTGCAGATGTCATTCTAGAGAAGGTAATTATGATTAGAGCAGGCTTAGTGTTAAGTCCTATTAAACCTGTTTTGTTCAGGGATTTAACACTTCATACCTTTTTCTGGAAAAGCTTTAGGTGGCCACATTGCCTCAGGCAAATGCTCCTGTTTGGAAAGGCAGATGGCTGGGCCAAATGAAATCGAAGGGATGGCCGAGGAGGTTTGTACCCCAGAAGTGATGTTGTGAAATTACCTCACTGGAGATTAGAGCGCTTTCTCCTACCATGCAGGGAAAAGGGTTAATTCGTACTGATGACCTTGATGCGATTGAGAAGACTTTAGGGCTGGCTGATGCTTTCCTTCAGTCTTGCTGTGTTCAGGTAAATAATCTTATCTTTCAGCAGAAGATTAATATCCCTGCAAGTTATTCCCAACCTGCCTTTCCATGGTTCTTGCCTCATTAGTTGTCTCCAGTTGAACAAAATCACCCTCTGACTCTGTCTCTCTCCTGGTGCTGGAGCACTTGGGAGCCCCTGTGCTCCATTGATTTCTTTTTTTTTTTTTTTTCATTCGTTTCCAGACCAGCTTCCTCAAAGTGTTAGTAGGTACAAGACTTGTGCTGTGTCCAGAAAGATGGGCCAGGTTAGTTGAGTCCCTACATATTTTACCTGTGACCCATGGAGAATAAACTTTCTCAGAGTGAGAGGAAGAGGAGACGTAGGGCAGGTGGTTTATGTTGTTCTGTTTCACAGGCAGCGAAAAGTGAGTCCCTTTACTCTGTAGCTCTCTAGGCAGGGAAAGATCTGGAGGTCTGATAGTTTGTTTTTAATACTTCTCAGCCTAAAAAATTCCAGAGCATTTATCTACAAATGTGTACCCACAAGTGTCAGCACCACTGCCTGGTTTTAAACTCTGATGTCAAGTTTCTGCTTTGAAGGACAAAACAGAACCCCCTGAGAAACTAGAGGAGGGTCACCTCTGAGTTAGCAGCTGGGAAGCAGGAATAGGGTTGTGGCCTTTTCTGGTGCCACTTGGCATTCCTGGAACTAGTCCAGCAAAGGGCCCAGAAAACATGGGACTTTTCATTCTGACACCTCCCTCTTACATGGATCTGGAGGCTGCTGAGAAGAGGAGGATTCATTTAATGAGGAATTATGAGGAATAATGTAATTGAAAGTCAGCTCTTGTAGCCTTCATGGTAAGCACTATCACAGTTGCTCTGTGCCAGTGCAACAGGTTTTGTGGGAGCCGCACATGGCAAAGCACTGTCGTGCAAAACGTGTGATCAGCTTGACCCACTTTTGAGCAGGGTCAGACCTGTACTCGATCCTCAGGTGATGATTATCTGTCTGGAAGGCTTTGTCTGTACGAGAGGCTATAGGTGAGAAATCTCTTGTGGGCTTAAAAAAAATTAATCACTGTATTGCCTTATCTCTCATGAGATAAGGAGAGGCCTGTTTCCCTATGGTGTTGATGCCCCAGGTTGTCTCTTTGTCCTTTACAGCTCCTTCCCATCTCAGGGTCTGTGTAGCCTTCTGCCATTCCACTGAAGACTTCAGGCCTCTCTCTTCCCCAGTGCTCCTGCAGGCCAATTCTGTGACAATTCAGACATTTTCTGGGTCAGCCTTTGCTTGTGCCACCTCTTCCCAGGATGAGTGGAGTAGCACCTGTGCACGTTGCTGTCCTGTTTGCATTGACTCCATATCTGACTGCTAGTAGTTTTGTTGTGCCATATTGCTAGTTTCTGTGATGAGGGGCCCAAGCCACCATTCTTAAAAGGTAGGATATTCTGTCAGCTTTTGGGAGAAGGTACAACTGTCCCGCTGTCTGTGAAAACCGAAAGCAGCAGTTGTGCTTGTGACAATGACGGTTTTCTGAAACCCTGCAACCCTAAAACTGTGGAGATTCAGCTTTTGGATGAAACCTTTCAAATAGTTCTATAAAACCATCTGCAGATTCATAGCAGCTGGAAACCCTGTGTGGAGAGAAGCAGAGCAGGCTCCAGTGAGCACCCAGTGAAAACAGGCTGTAATCGAGTCAGTTCATGCTTTGTGGTTCTGTTCTTTCAGGCTACAGGGCATTGGCTGTGGTGAACAAGTACTTCTTACTAAACCAGTGAATTAGCTTTAATTTGCCGCCCAAAATTCTGGGCACCCCAATTATCTCTTGATGTAACTAATTAATTTCATATTAGGTTAAATTTCCTTGACTGTTACTGTACTTCTCGCATTGTATCAGCAGTTATAGGCCCAGCTAACTGTGGGCTCTGCAGTGTTAGATATGAGGAGATGGATGACCAGTGTCCCAGAAAGCTGCTGCTCAAATTGGAAATGACAGGGCGAGGATGGGAGGCAGGGACACTCCTTTCTGTCTATCAGACTGGGGCCTCGGAGGTAGGAAGTGCCCTTAAATCTGGCATAGCTGGTAGCTCAGTTTATATCCCCTCCATGGCTCTGTGTGCTGTGAAGCTTGTGTGCTTCTGCTGAGCTCAGCTTCACCATCTTGTCTCTCAGTGTGGCTCCTCAGACTGTCCTGTGCCCTTCCCGGTGCTTCATATATTTAGGTACCCATACATGCTAACCAAACCACAGCTTCTGTTTTCTCCTGGGGAGAAAGGCTCCAGAGCTGGTTTTCAGAAGTGTTTGGGTGACTGACACTTTGCTGAGCATCTTTACAGGTCTGGGCTGTAGGAGAGGATGTCCATGTCCATCTCCCTTAACACTACAATAATCCATCTGTGTACACCAAGAATAAACTGTCTTTCCCAATGTATCATACGAAAACGCATAGCCTTTGAAGGAGAGGGAAAGGCATATCTGAGTAAAAGTAAAAAAAAATAATTATTCACAGTTGAAGTGGCCTGAACTCAGCTGTCTTCTGACACTTGAGGAAATGTGAGTGAGAATTGTATCTTGTATTTTCTTTCAAATTTTATCAAGGATGAGCACAACATTTTGACAGAAAACAAAGTACAGGAAGTTCAACCTGGCTGCTGTCAGGAAGTACTGGAAACCCAGCCTGAGCCCAGATTTCCAAATCGAAGGTGCTTACCTGCAATGGAAGAGCTTCTGGAGGGCTACCTAGTGAGTAATAATAAAAAAAAATAATACGCAGAATGACATGGTAGTTATTATTGCTGCATTTAAGCTAGGGAAAACTGATAGATTAGTCATATTCTATGATAACTATCTTACTGCGCCCATGTTTACAGAATCATTATTAATATCAGGCTCTATCATATGCTTAAGATTCTGGGTGAAGATCCTATGAATTGTTTGCTTTTTGAGTCAGCTTGTTTGATGGGGAGATTTATTCTGTAAGAAGGAAGTGAAATGTCCATTGTAGAGCTAAGACATATAGTGGATAAATACTGCGTTTTCTTTACGAAGGGAAAATTGAAGCATCTGGTCACGAAATACATCCTATTAGCAAACTGGAACTAACTGCCTTTTCCAGCTATGTCATCACTTACAGCCATGGTCCTTCAATCCTGTGCTGTGTCTGAAGGGCAGAGCTTGTCACCCTCAGTCCTTTTTGAAATAGGATTGTCTGAAGTTCCATGTCTTCTAGGAAGATGGAAGACACTGACATCATTGGAGATGTCTCTGTAAGCGTGACTGTGTCTGCCTTGGCTAGATGTTAGCCTGCATTTTGGCTTCATCAGTGTAATTACAATTTGTGTTACATCAGTGTCTAAAAGATCTATCTGGAATCAAGGTTTCCATATTTTAGGCACTGAAGAGAGAAATACTGGAGATTTTTCAGACACTTGAGTAAATTAGGGTAAAACTAGTTGTACTGATTTTTGAGCATTTCTTTGAAAGGTAGCTTTGTAAAGAACATAACTAAAGACCAGAACCTCTGTTTTTCAGACAGCCCCAGGCCCAATACAAAACAATCATTCTCTCCTCCCTCAGATCCCTAAAGACTCCAAGGGATTATGTTTCTGGGGAACGTTTTGGCTTCTCCTGCTGTGTACCACAAATCTCCTTAACCTAATGTTGTTGCCAAGTCTGACCTGAGAGGAGACAGTGAGGACTGGGCTTATTGGAGTCTAAAAACTATGATAGTTTCTAAAAGATGAATATATGTCTAGATCTATATAGAAAATAAATGGTACTGTATATAAGATACAAAAATACATACTTTCCTGTTAATTGAACTATAGTTATTCTTCCCGTTTGTGGAGGAACCTTTTAGAAAAGAAGTAATGGGCTGCAGTTTATTTTCACAGCCACAAATGCACTTTTATTTTCAGTGAAGAACTTGATACATCTACCCGCCATGTTTCTCTTTGAGACTGCAGCCTGCACTACGTGCTTTTGCAACAGCTTTGTAGAACATTTAGGGGAGCTTCTCACCTGGGCTGCCAATTCCCCTTAGCTAAGGCATTGCCTTGGAGGCAACTCCTGCTGATTTACCCTCAGCTGTGGATTCAGCCCTCACAACCTGTCACTTACGCAGTTTGCCTTCCTTTTCCCGCAGGTAGCACGTATGTTAATTTGCGATGAGCGGACACATGTTGGGAGGAGGCTGCACGGACACGATGGTGGCAGACAGGCCTCGTCCACCCGACCGCTTGCTCTCCTCAGCCCCGTGGGGTGCCAATTCATGCTAGCTGCAAACCCCACAAAAAGGCAGTCCTGCCTGACCCCCCCTTAATCATCCTTTTACAGGTGTAGCTCAGGAGGGCAAGCACCTCTTTTTGCACGGGTTCTTTTGGGGCGTGGAGATGGCGGATGGTTGGTGGCTGCTTCTGAGCATTCCTGCTCCTCCAACGGTGTGTGAATAAACAGCTTTCAGCGGGTATTATTAACAGGGTTAACGAACCCCTTCCTCAGCTGGGGCGGTGCTTCCCTCCGCCCCCGCCCGCCGCGGAGGGCGATTAGGGGCGGCTCTCGCCCCCTCCATAAAGCGGCGGCGCTGCCCGTCCCGTCCGGTGCCGTCCCGGCCATGCATCCCGCTCCCCGCCGCGAGGGCTCGCTGGAGGCCGCCGGTCAGGTGAGGGGGTGCGGGATGGGGATGGGCTGCGGCTCACCTGCCCGGGAGCAGCGCGGCGAGGGCGTGAAACGGGGGGCGAAACCTGGCTTGCGGGTAAAACGCCGCCTCACTGTTGCCGTTCTCGGGAGCGGCGGTGCTGGGGGAAAAGGCGAGCTTTCTGGCCCCCGTTGCCTGGAGAGCCCTGTGATGCTCCTCTGGCGTCGGTGGGAGTGCTCGGCGCCGCTGGGATTGGGATGGGACTGATTTGTGCAGCTGCTTCTGGATGGCCATGGGGGGAAGAAATTCAAATGCGAGCAGATGAAATTCAGGTAGGACAAAAGTAACTTCTGGTGCATCATTGCTTCAAGATAGGGGGTGTGATATAGCCCAGAATAATCCGCTACTGGATTATTTCATGTTATAGTGGGCATATGCTTAGTACATCAGAGAAGATGAGATAAAATCAGCACTTACGTGTTGGCCACAGTTATTGATATTGAACAGTTTAAAATGTCAGTAAAATTTCTTATAAAAGCGCTGACTGTAATGGAGTAAAGTTTCACAAGAGGCTGTTTTGCCACATCCCTCAGAACTTCGGAAGCCAAATAAACTGTTCAGCACAGCTTTCAGTTTGGTGCCCGAGAAGTAAATTGAAGGAAGACCTTTGGTGTGTCTGAAAAATTTCCCTGTAATGGGACATCCAGTCGTGGTCACTCTTAAGATCAAGTCTTCATCCTTCCCCACTAAGAAGTGTGTCAAAAGGACAGCGAGAAAGTAGGCAGCTACTGGGGGAGGAGGATATTAAAAGCCTGCTGTGACTTTTTTATTGAGTACAATTAATGGCAATCTATATCAAATACATTTTTTAAAAATAAGACTTTCTTGGTCTTCAATTTTTGGCTCTAAAACATAATTCCCTTTAGACAAGTACATTTGGATAATATTAAATCTTGGCTATCCATTAATATAGAGAATTAAAGCACAAAATATACACCTTCAAATATCTGTCTTACAGAGAATATTCTTTGGGGAGGGGGAGAAAGGGAAGGTAACTGCTATGGGCTCCAAAAGGAGCCATCTTTAACCAGAACACACCTAGATATCTATCTAAATAAGGGCTTCAGAAGTACCCCTGGGTTTGTGTATTTTCATTAAGACTTGAGTCAGGCTGATGGGAAATCAGTTAATGATTTGCATCATTAATAATAAGCATCAGAGCAATATTAATTCCCCCCCCCAAGCTCAGATATGTTACCATGCAAAGGAAAAGTGTCAGAGTTGATTAGAGCAGAGCTACTGATACAGAATAAAATGAAGGTGAAGAGGCAGCTGTTGGACGAGAGGCATTATTTTTGCGTTACCATTTTTCTCTTGTTGTTTTGCACCAAAATGGTTGCCGCATTAATGCAGAGCTGTTTTTAGTCTGTTTTTAAATTGAAAGACAAAGATGAATGTTGATTTAGGGCTAAAAGTGTAAGTGGTGTGTGTTTGGCATTGTAGGCATCTGAATTTTTCTTCTGCAACTTTTTTCAAATTCGTAAGTTAGAGGTAATTTTTAAAGTTAACGTAAGAACATGCTGCGTTTTGTTGTATTTTCTTTGTTGGTCTCTGAAACATATTACTTTACAAATGTTGTCCCCTGATCCTAAATACAATGGAAGTTGAAATAGCAATATAGGAACAAGAACATTAGTCTTCGATGTATGTGGTTTGTCCTAGCTGTGCACCTTATAATGTTGCACGTAACTATGCCGAATCTCATAAGCTGATCCTAAGTCAGTGATCTTGAATGTGGAATCAAGCCAACATGCTGCGTATAAGCCACGTATATAAAACTGCCCAACAGTCTTTGCCTTCAAAGACCGCCATCTAACTCTATTTGTTATGGACGCTTCTTTGCATGCAGCTTCTTCTATGGCAGCATCCTCTGAGTACGATTTGGCTCACACTTGAGAAAACAAACAACAACCTATATGTAGTTGTTAGGGTTATTAGTTTTTTCTTCTCTGCTTAAAGGCCCCTGCTCAGTGCCTGTTCCTGGCTCTTGTGATCTTGATCTGGTGCTTGCTAAAACAAGCTGTGAAACCTCCAGGCTGCTCAGCAGAGCCTGGATTGGGCCCTCTCACCTGCTTTCAGCAGAGAATTTAACGTCTGGACTCAAGTTGACAGAGATCAGTGGCTTTGCTGGATCAGGAACAGTATGATGGACTGATGCTGTCATCCAGGCTCATCATATAGTGCCAACTTGTTGGAGATGGGGACCAAGTGAGAAATCCAGTGATTATATTTCCATGAGCATCAGTGGACTTGGAGCAAGACCCCTTCCGCTGGATACCACTTCTGCACCTTGAACAGCTCACAGCTAGTAACCTGCTTGAAACCTTTCGCAGCGCAGCGTCAAATACCAGCCTTGTTGTAAACCACTCAATTTAAAAGGAACTAATTTAATTATTTTGTTAGGCAGATTATTGTCTTAATCTGAAAGATAAATGGGAATGTTTTGATAAAATACAGGTAAAATCAGTTTTTTGTTTTCTTTAAACCTACCTGTTATAGATAGAAATACTTAGCTCTACAGCATTATCCGTTTTAAAGAGGTTAAAGTTAGACTGTAGAAGGGAATGCAGAACTGCTGCATTTTGATTGCATTTTTATTTTTGCTCTTTCATTTTGTGATGAGTTGTCCCCAGATAGTCATATCTTTAACAACTCTGTCAAATGAAAAATAATTCCAACAAAGGCGCTTTATTGCTATTTGTTCTTCTCTTCTTTCTCACTGGTTCCTTCTGAAACCTCACCTTTTTTGTTTCTTTTTGCAAGGTTTGAAGACATATGGGAGACAACCTCTGCTTCGAAGCCTTGAGTTTTTTCTTTGCTTTGTATTTTCTGCATTCTTAATTGTTTCTATATTATCTCTATTTATGGCCTGGCTACATGTGGTTAAGAATATAATCTGCAATATCCACTGATTTCAACACAGTCAGGAGTGTGATCGCTAGTAATGTACAAAACCACTTGCTCCTGAAAATTTTTGGTTCGTTGTCTGAAAATTTTCAATGTGTGATTTGGGTGATTGTGATAGTGGTTTGGTATGTGAATTAGGGGACCCAACAGATGGAATAGCTTTGTTGTGGTTGATCAGAGTGGGACTGTCTCTATAGTTGACAGATCCTGGTCAGCACAACATTTTAACTCCTTAGGTTTTTGTCTCGGTTTTCGGTAAAAGCAGTGCTTTACAGTTATGTAGTGAGAGAAAGGCAATGATATCTTTATTTAGTTCTGATCTACTAAAGCCTGACTCATCTTTTCCTGCTTATATCCAGCAGGTTTTGGATTATTCCCTTTACGAATATTTGTCAGATTTGCTAACAAGTATTTTGTTCAACTTATTTATGCTGACATCTTGTAGCTCATTTTCCCCCCCCAAAAACACTAATGCTAATTATAAACTATACTTTGAAAACATTTTCTGCCGAGTCATCCTAAAGAGTGACTAAAGATGTCTGTAAAATCATTCAACAGAAAAAAGAAATATCAGTATTTCATCTTCAGATCTCACAGATTCTGTGTGTGCCTAACTTTACGCCTGTTATTGTGTAACAATTTAATTAGCACCTTTCCTTTTGTTCTTGATCAGTCAAAGCACAATTGTAACCCAAGACAAACTGAAATGTGAAACCTTATACTTTTTGCACTACTAGCCATTAAAACAATATTTTTGTTTGTTTGCATTTAGTTAAATAAGTCAAATTACATGATGATTGAAGATAATAAAGAGAATGAAGACCATGCATCAGAAAGAGGAAGAACAGCCATCATTTTTTCCTTGAAGAATGAAGTCGGAGGACTTGTGAAAGCATTAAAACTCTTTCAGGTATGTAATAATCGCATATATATCACACATATATGATATATCACAGCATAGTTTTGAAACGTGTTAGATTTATTTACATCCATTTACTAAGGATGTCATTCCTAACCTGGATCCTACTTTGCACCCAGAATTACCCATAAAGGCAAATTTATGCCTCAGAAATTAGATGCTGGCTGGCTAAAAATCTTCACAAAATGTATCATCTGCACGTACTAAGGATTGAGAGAATTTTTTCTTTTCCCCTCATGAAGAGAGTTTGCCACTTATTGTTTCTACTGCATATAAACGGTGGGTCTGAAGCTCCTGCTGATGGCAGGTAGACACTTGGGGTGCTGACCTACACTGGGTCAAGTCCAGCGCCCTTGTCACCCTGCCTAGCCAGACTGTGGACGACAGAGTAACTGCAACTGCACAACTGTACTTGTTCGCTCTGTCATCTGGCCCCGCATGTCTTAGCCTGGGGTTTCCTCTGTGTTCTTGATATAAAACATATGATTAAATAATTTTTTCAAATAAAAGTGAAACTCATGCCTTGAAAATGACTGTGTTTAAATCTGTTGCTTACTTGTGAGATAATTATATGGAGGCTTGATTGACATTTTGGTGAATTTCCCCAGGCCCAGTTGCTAATCAGCTTCCTCTGGGAGGGGTGAAAGAAAAAGGTCTATGAATTTCAACTACCGGACTGTGTCCTTCTGTGCTTCCTAAATGTAAATTAAATTGAAAGAACATTGGTTCTCTTTCATTTTCTTCTGAATAGGAAGCTTTTAAAAATAAAACTATTTTCCCCTACTCCAATAAGCAAACTGCTATTAAGAGATCCAATTAACTAAAATAGCTTTGCAAAGGTGATGAATATTCATTTGAAAAATAGATTTTAGTTTTTAGTCAATCTGTTTGAAAACATTACTTCTTACAAAACAGGAGAAGCATGTAAATCTGGTACATATAGAGTCACGGAAGTCCAAGAGACGAAATTCTGAGTTTGAGATCTTTGTGGACTGTGACAGTAACAGGGAACAACTGAATGAGATCTTCCAGCTCCTGAAATCCCACGTCAACATTGTCTCTGTGAACCCGACAGAGCATTTCAATATCCAGGAAGATGGTAAGTACAAGAGACACTTATGATGAAAATGAACTTCTCAATGTGTTGGTTTGAAATCTTTCTATGGTGTCCATATCTGCATTTGCATAGTGTTTTCAATCAGTAGCTGCCAGGTTTATGCTTCTGTGTTGTGAACGAGTGTAGTTTGCTTGATATGAGCTGGGCTGTGTTGGCTGGTGTCAGCTAGGAATACAGGCTGTTTCAGGCCGGGGTAAATTGTGTGTCCGTTGGCCGTGCTCCCATCCATTCTCAGCACAGCACAACTGGCATGAGTGGGAGTCTTTGCACCCATGCAGGCTGGCATGCAAGTGAAGTCTGAATGCAGGGCTTGGCTAGGGACTGTACAGCAGGATGACAGAGGTATAATACTGACAGAACCTGGTTCAGTTCAGACGCTGGTGAGGGCAAGAGGTGGATTCTGCAATTTCCTCATGTAACTCTTGATTTAATCTTTTTTTTTTTTACCACTTTTCATTGTAACTGGTTACTTATATTAGCGTGAAAGAGGTGCCTTTTAACTTTAGGATGCTACACATCCTGTTTACCGTTGCTTCTAGTTAAAGAGATGCCTAAAGTTCAGGGCAGTGGGAAGTTGGTCCCATGTATTTCTCAGCCACTGTTCTTGGCATAGGCTCATAGGTAGGGGAAGGTGTGAGCTGGTGTCTCTTGGACAAAAATGGCTTTCTTTAGTCCTAAGTAAGGGGAGTTTCAATCTAAACACTGCCCCTACCTTTTTTAAGAAAACTGAAGGACATTGGGGCAGAAAAACAGTGTATTAACCACTCTGCGAAGAGCTTGGTTGTAACCAATCTTGGGGAAAAAAAAAGTAGCAAAACTGTAATGATGCATCTCTCCAAGGCTGCAGGGCTGAAATTGCTTTCTTCCCTCTTCTTCCCCACAAATAGCTCAGCAAAGCTGGATGCTTCTGAGGTACATAACCACAGAGCAATGTTTATTTCCCATGGTCACTAAAGCAGGATGGGAGGACTCAGACCTGTTCCTGCTTTGCCCAGGGATCACTGGCAGATCAATCCTCTGTTCCTTTGCATGCTTTGTACCCTAGAAGATTCACAGCATTACGCACAAGGAGGCCTTGTCTCAGTGGGAGCCTCTAGATACTACTCTAACATTAACAGTAATAACAGTTAAGGGCCACAGAAAACTGATATTAACCATTTCCTCCCCTGGACACTTTGGAGCTGGCTGTGCTCTGTAGGCAGACTGTGGCAGTGACAGAGGAGGAAGTGTGAGCTGTAGGCTGGTGCCAGATAGGCAGTGGACTCCCTTGTCTTATTCATAACCCTTTTAATTTATAGATTTCGCTTGTAACCACCATAGCCATACTTGAAAGTAGCGTTTCCTCCCTCAGCATGCTTGGCGTTTTTAATAACTTTGTGGATTCCATGTGTTCCCTAGACATGGAGAATGTTCCCTGGTTTCCGAAGAAGATCTCAGATTTGGATAAGTGTGCAAACAGAGTGCTGATGTATGGGTCTGATTTGGATGCTGACCATCCAGTAAGTATCTCTTTCCTCCTGTGCTCAGTCCTTAGTGAAAATCTACTTTGAGGAGCTTACTTTAAAAAAATTGCAGCTTTTCCTCCTCCTTCTCCTTCCCCTCAACGGCGCCTCTGTGTGTCCCAGCACCTTCTCTTGGGAGTTTCATGTCTTTTTCCTAGTTCAGGCAAGGCCACCGTTGTATTTAGCTCCCATGCCTTTCTGCAAGGCGTACAGGTGTGAGGACTGCAGGTTTGGGCACTGAGCGGTTGCATGGAAACTGAAAAAAAGAAAAAAAAAAAAAAGGGAAAAAAGGCTGTTGTGAGGCAGACTTGGTTTCTCCTCTTTCTTTCTTCCTTACTCTAAATGGAGCAAACAAATTGGTGCTTGGGGGACTGCAAATGGACAATTTGTCCTGTAATTTAGAGTAATTAAGCAAGTAACAAAGTTTTGTATAAAAACTGATATGACTGAAATGAATCCTTGTCTATTGAATATATAGTTGCATGTATAAAACCACTGATCCTTACTTTGAATTGGAATATTGGCTTAATTCACAGCTATTAAACATTTCAGATTATAGCTATGAGGTTCCTGCCCTGTTGTCATTCTCACACAGCATGCTTTTATATTTCCCAGCTGAAGGAATTTCAAGTGTCTTGTTTTAAATGAATTTATTTACTACAGTTTGGAAACTCGTTCAACTCTGTTTTCCCTTTCCCCTTCCCTCTTCCCCCAGGGTTTCAAAGACAACGTCTATCGCAAGAGGCGAAAGTATTTTGCAGACCTGGCTATGAACTACAAACAGTAAGTTTGACTTCTTCCAGAATAAGACTTCTGGGTGCTTTGAAATTGTAGCAGAGTGGACTGGCAGGAGCTTATGTTGCCTGGGCTCAGATCTTGATGAGGCGCGCTTGGCTCAGGAAGCAGAGCTGGAGGGGTAAAACAAAGGGAGAGGTAAGTCAAGATTAAAAGATGTAGGCCACCTTATAGCTCCCCAGGCCTCTGATTGGTTTGAGGATCAGCCTGTGGTTGCTTGGCCATTATGGCACCTGTGGTAGGGCTGACCCTCAGATGGGCAGTGATGCAGGAAGCCCGTGCTGCCAATGTGGTGCATTTGGTCTGCAGTCCCTCTGTGCTTCTCTGGAAATGGGCACAACAAAGGAAGCGGGTGGACAATGCATGTTGCACAGCTGCCTGTGTCAGGACGTACTGACTTGACTAGGGCTGGTTGGTCTCCTTTGTGAAGGAGAGAGAAGGGAGGCAAAACTTAATATTATAGCCCATTGACCACTGAGTGTAAACTCTCTGGGCAAATGTTAATACTTGAGTTTTCTTTCCTGGTTCAAACTAGTGCATGTGATGTGTAGATAAGAAGTTTTCTGTGAAAAGAAACTTGAAGAGCTTCTGTCTTTAGAGATGCTGCTTGGGGGAGGGAGCTCTTAAAGCAGTAAGAGTTTAATAGCTGTAAATTCTTTCTAAACATGATTTTCATGTTGCTGTTGCCCGCTTGAATTTAGATGCCAAGTTGCTCAGTTGGAAATTACCTAGAAATGGTGGGTACCTAGAGCAATATTGCACTGTGTACTAATGCAACTGGTTACCACAGCACAGAGCTGGTTACTGTTAATGTGTTGTTAACAGGGATTCCCTTGGGAAAGCATCTGCCATGCTGGCTTACCTGGCTGGCAGTGGAAGCTCAGTGGAACACTCCCATTGCTTTCAGCGGGCTTTAGGTCACATCCTTGCTATAATCCACTTTAATCAAGATCCTGAGGGCTACATAGGAGAGATGGACTACAAGTAATATGTTCAGACAGATGCTTGTCTCCTCTGCATAGAAGCACAATTTTTACCTAATGCGTGTATTTAGCTGCTTCCACACATTGTGTTACTAAATTTGGGAATTCTCGTTTTCTAAAACAAAACAAAAAGGTAATGGAAAGTAATTGCAGACAGGGAAGCCCTACAGGGAAAAGGATGTGTTCTCAGCTCCTGAAGCTGTAAAGGTTTTGCAGGTATTTAAAAATGTTACTCTCAGCATTAAACTCTTAAACTGTTTACAGGACCAAAGTTTCAGGCTCCAGTAAGGTCAATGCAAAGACTCTTGTTCATTCATTTAGGTGGAAAAGAGAGCAAGCCCTTTGACTAAAGGCTCTCCAGGGCATAGACCAGACCTCACTGTGTATTTGACAGTGCCTAATGCAATGGGGTCTTAACCCTGACCAGGTGTCACAGCCATATAACTGTTAAATAATAATAGTAAGTAAAAGAGTCATCCGTTATTAGCCATTTACTGAGGAATGTCTTTTCTTCCTCTTCCCCTTGTAGTGGTGACCCAATTCCCAAGATTGAATTTACTGAGGAGGAGATCAAGACTTGGGGGACTGTGTACCGAGAGCTTAACAAGCTTTACCCAACTCATGCCTGCAGAGAGTACCTTAAAAACTTACCCTTGCTCACCAAATACTGTGGGTACAGGGAAGACAATATCCCCCAGCTGGAAGATGTGTCCCGCTTCCTGAAAGGTAACGTACTAATTTTCTTACACAAAAAGGAACTAAGGTCCATTGCAAATCACACTGCTCTTATAGGGGCACAAAAAATCTGCCCTTGGTCTGTTTTGCTTGTATTCATTCTGGTCCTTTAAGAAGCCTTTTGGCCATCAGTGTTTTAATGTATTGTGTCTTGAATATATGCAAACAGTGACATTTGAGGGGCCAATGTTACCTCTAAAGAGACTATTAGGATTGGCTAAAGAGATACCTAGCTGTATTGTATTGGCTCTAGGCATGAAATTGTAGGAAATTCACCTATACAGAGGTAGGGACGTTTTTACTAAATGTTGGTCATTCTCAAGCTTATGTCTAATTTGTCTAATCATGCCTCATTTTCCCAGGTGCTCCTGAGCCAAAGTAGTGCTGTGGCTTTTATCCCAGTTGTAGCAGGAAAGGTGACGACATTGTACAATTGTACACTAATGTACCATTTCTCCATTCCTTTTCAGAGCGCACAGGTTTCACGATTCGACCTGTTGCTGGATACCTATCACCCAGAGACTTCTTGGCAGGATTAGCATTCAGAGTTTTTCACTGCACTCAATACGTTAGACACAGCTCGGACCCACTCTATACACCAGAGCCGTGAGTCATTTAATCTTGGGGTAGAATTTGAGAGAGTTTTGAATCTTTCTGCCCAGAGCCAAGCTACTTAAAAGCTGTTTAAGAACACCAGCAAGAAAACTTAAAAAAAGGTGCTGGAGACTCAGCCTTCACGGTGAATGTAAGGAAGTTTTAGCATGCTCAAGTGCCATCTTCATAAGTACAGGATTTTCAAAAGTACCGCATGTTATTGGAGAACTCTTACTGATGTCATTGTGCGCAGAGTTAGTTTAATATTCAATTACCTCATAAATGTGCAGCTCAGATATTAATTTTGAAAATGTGAGGTTTTATACTTACTTAGAGCTGGTATGACCTGCTCAATTGCTTTCATTTAAACATGATTGACATTTTTCAGTCTTTTGGATATTAAGAGTTTAACACAAGACATTGTATCTGTTCAGTGGTGCTGCTTTTTCACTCTACTACAAAGGTGGATCATGAGATTTGTGTGGTGTGTGTGTGTGTTGTTTTTTTTTTTTTCTTTTTTTTCCAGTGATACCTGCCATGAGCTTCTAGGCCATGTTCCTCTTTTGGCTGAACCCAGTTTTGCTCAGTTCTCCCAGGAAATTGGTCTTGCATCACTTGGGGCATCAGATGAGGCTGTCCAAAAACTGGCAACAGTGAGTGTATCAGTGCCTGGTGATCCCACTGAAAGCTTTGTGCTTTGCTACGCTGATCCTACTCCATCGAATAAATTCAGAGTTTCATATCAATGTTAGCCACACCAGCTGCTAGACCCACGTGTTTCACTGGTTCTTGGCTTTTAGAGCATATAAAAATTTTCCATGCTAGGAAAAAAAATGCATTTTAGGGTTGATATGATTGGTATTTTTCTTCACTTGGCTGTCAAGTAAGGGTGCAACTTCTGGTGGTAGGTCACTTCTTCTAGATTGAAATTCTATGGTCTGTTTCTTCCAAACAAAATCTTTTCACTTCTGGAAACATGATTAAATGATTTAAAAAGGAATCTATTTCTTTAATATATAGAATTAATTGAAATTACATGGTGTTTTCATTGAATGTGGTGAGCACAAGTATTAGACATTTTTCAGCCAAGAAATTAAAAATAATATAAACGAATCTTACTTCCTGGATATCAGTTTCTGGATGCTTTGACAAAAATATTTTAAGATGAAAATGAAATTTAGATGAAAAATAATTGATGCCAGTTATGAAAGAACTGGTTTGCTGATGTTTTTAAATCTTTTTGCCCCCCCCGGTGTAGCTAGTAGTAAAATTTCTGCTGTCTTCAGTGGGAGCAGAATTAAGCCATCTATGAAAATAGCATTCCTCCCCATATACCTGTGGAAATCCTGAAATTCAGCAAATGAAACATCTTTAATTTTACAGACCACTAAGCAAGTGAGGAACAAACTGTAGTGGGCTGATGATTTCACTCACTCACAGATATCCTCTCTGTTCAGTGTTTCTTCTAAGCCGAAGCTGTCATGTCACGACAATATTTCTCAAAACAGTTTTATGTCTCCATGTTCCTACTAACATTAACAGCTTCTAGCCTATTTGGGTGATCTATAATATCAGTCTTTCTAATGAGACACATGCAGTCCTGTAGTTCCTCACCCTTCCATTCTGCATTCCCTCCTCTTTAAATATCCGAGAAGGATAACCAAGTGGTGACTGTCTGATATTTGCAACTGTTTGACACTACCTGCAAATAAAAATGTCCCCACCTGGTTCACCACTGCATCTTTGCTGAAGGCTGAATTGTTTTACTCCCTTCTCTATTTCAGTGCTACTTCTTCACTGTAGAGTTTGGCTTGTGCAAGCAGGAGGGACAGCTACGAGTTTATGGGGCTGGCTTGCTCTCTTCGATTAGTGAGCTCAGGGTAAGAATATTTACTGTTTATTTACGTCTTTTCTTTGTTTTTATCTGGTTATTATTGTCACTGTTTTGCCCTGGTTTTTATTAAGTATAATTCTAAAAATCCTTCTTTTGAAAACTCCTGGATACCTACTAGACTTCAAGCAAATTCTCTGTGGCAATAATTGCTGGACAGTCTGCTTTTGGATATATGACGAGGAGCTCCCATGTCTTTGACAGGAAGATTACTGGTATTTCTTAACATTAGGTTCCAGGTAACTATTTTAGAATAAAGGTCTGCTGGTTTAACCAGATTCTGAAAATAGCACTCTTGTTTACACATGAGCCTCCTGTCGGAGGAATCCCTTTTTTGACCCAGATTGGCAGAATGTGACTGTTCAGAGTTATTCCATTTGTTAAGCTTTAACTACTGTTCATCTGCAGATGAAAATTTTAAGAAGCAATGCACTGAATATGGTATCACTTAACCTTTTTCTTTTTTATTCACTCTTCCTCATGTCATCTTCCTTGTGGATTGTTTGGGTGGTGATGTTCCTCTGACACATGATAACACGTTATGTTACCAGCACTCGCTCTCTGGCAATGCCAAAGTCAAGCCTTTTGATCCAAGGGTCACCTGCAAGCAAGAATGCCTCATTACAACCTTCCAGGAGGTTTATTTTGTTTCTGAAAGTTTTGAAGAAGCAAAGGAAAAGATGAGGTACAGATCTCTTCTGGTTTATAAAAGCAGGTTTGATTTCATGCATCTCAGTAGCAGCAGCAAACCTTTTTATTTCTATCACAGTTCTATAACCAGCTTTTATGGGGTTGGAAAGCCAAGATTAGTATTTGCTTGGTCTTCCACGTACTGGGGGGGAAGATGATGAACTATGTAACAATTACAACTATTTTTTAAGAAAGTAGGTAGCTTTAGAAAAGTGGTTATTGATACTGATTGCATACAGAGGATGCATTTGTGTTTTGTTTATAACTCCCTCTTATTATTTTTTACTTGAATAGAGAGTTTGCAAAAACCATCAAACGCCCATTTGGTGTGAAGTACAATCCATATACTCAAAGTGTGCAGATCCTGAAAGACACGAAGAGCATTGCCAGTGTGGTGAATGAGCTACGTCATGAGCTGGACATTGTCAGTGATGCCCTCAGCAAGATGGGCAAGCAGCTGGAAGTTTAACACCCCTGTCACCAGTGTGGTGCACTTGGCAACTCTTTTCCCTGCTGATTTCTTTCTAAGCATGTGATGTGTTGTATGCAGAAGTCTCTCCTTTACAAATGGAAGAATGAATGGCCCATAAGGATAATAATTTCATTTTGTTTCTCTGTGTAAAGTCCCTTGCAGAATGTATTCCTCTATCCCCCTTGGATTAAAAAAAAAGGCCTGGAGGGGCCTTTGAGAAGCTGGTGGGGGAGAAGAGACATTGCTAGACTGGAGCAAAAGTGTGGTCTGTGGATCAGGTTTGGGATCAGATGCTGCAGAAGCTGTCTTTTGAGGCAATAATGGAATAATTTGCCCCAAGGAAATGTCAGTTTCTGACTCTAGTAGTCTATGCTACTAATTTTATAGCATTGCAGACTTTATAGTGTAGAAGCTATAGTAATCAGTGCTTCTAAGTCTGTGCTACTACGTTTAAAACTTGAATGATTACAATGAAAGCATCAGGACACAAATAGCTGGAGCTGATAAAATTGAGGGGTCAAATCTTGCTTTCAGAAGGATCTTTCTTGCCCCCAGAGAATTTCAAATGTACTGTTTGTCATGCTTCTAGTACAAGGCAGATACAGAGCTGTTGCATGAAATCCTAATTCTGTTTATTTTAAGAGACTATTGGCTCAGAGAGTCAGGATTTTTGTTGCTGGCCCTGATATTGCACCTGAGTGAAGACCTTTCCTTAGAGAAGTACCATTTGCCTTTTTCATGATTTAATTTATTTAGAGAAAAAAAAATAGCAAGCCATCAGGTACTGACTTAGCACAAAGCCTACACCCATTTCCAAATCACAATTTAATATTCAAAATAGTTTCATTAGTTGTAAAATAACACCAAAGATTAAAATAACAGCCAAAGTTCATAGTCTAGCCTGGCTTTTTGTAAGATTAAGTATCCTATTGATCGCTTGGTCACTTTATTGACCTGCACAAGCTGCACAAAGGTACATTTTGTTTCTTCTTTACTAGGCCTGAATGCCTTCATTCCCTGCCAAGCAAATGTTAACTGAAAGTCCCAAGCATTTCATAGGAATTCTGTGGCTATGAATGCAACAAACTACCTTGTAGCATAAAATATATCTAGTTCCAAAGAGCACTTTACAAGTGGTGGGAAGGAGTGTCCTGGTGAATTGTTTCTATCACATAGTAGCAAACATCCCAGTTTTCAGGGCTCCATAGTTTCAAGCATCCTGCATAGCTGTACAAAGCGGTGCCAGCTACTGTTTCTGCTGACCCTGACAATGAAATGAATATATGTACAGGATATGATACATCTGAATGGAAGATCTGTGATGTGCAGGGTGTATTTAATAGCATGCTAAGCACTGATAGGTAGAGCTTACCGGAAATACAGAATCTACAGCTGTGAATGTTGCTGGAAACATGGACAGAAATCTTATACACTGGAGATGATAGTCCAGGGTTTTGAGACCTCGAAAGGACTTTCATGAACCTCTGTGCTTGAAAATCAGTTTGAATTACATATGCTTTCTGGTAGGCCACATCTGCTCCATAAGCAATTGCTGGCCCAATCTTTCCAAATATATTCACTGTTTAAATCAAGTCTAGATAATTTTTTCTGTGACTGTGAACCCATCATAACTATGTTTTTCTTTTTTTTAAATAACATCTAAGACACAGAAATATGGTCTGCAACATTTATGGCTTACATTATACCTTAAAGTAGATTTTAGGGCCCTTGTCTTTAAAGAAACCTTATATGTGAGTAGTAAGGGACGATCTATTTTGCCTGCTTCTGTGACAACAGTTAATATTCAGCTGCCTTTTTAAAAACATTGGCATTATTTGTGTATTTCAACAACATAAGATCTGTGTTACTTCAAATCTTTGTCTGAACTATGTACACATTTCAAGTAGGAAACTTTACTAAATTAGCCCTTAATTTAAAATACTTTGGAAAACCAGCAATTGTATCTTTATTTACACTTGTGTAGCAAAAAATAAACTGTTAACAGTAATGTAGAGAAGTTGCATTTCTATTGCATTAACAACCTGTATGTTTGGCTTCACATGTCCAAACCTGCTGGCTATGTAGAACAGTAATAATTTAAATATTTTAAACTATTGTGGGGACTTCTAAATGTCAATGAAATAAATGACTTGCTGGTAATTATTAGAAGCAAAACCAACTTTACTTCAGCACTGTAGCAATAACACACAACACTCCCTTCTGACTAAGGGTTTGTATGTTTTATACTATGGTGCAGATATTCCACACCTGTGATTCAATTCCCTTGGAAACTGTAAATATTTATTTGAGGAATGCCTTATTTTCCCCTCAGTTTTTTTGAAGTCTTAGTACTATTCCCCCCCCCGTTGAAGCGGTGGAGTGAGGGAGAGTTCCGCAGGCCCCGGCCCCGGCGGGTGCTCCCCCGCCGCAGGACCCGGCCCTCGGGCTTTGGGGAGTTTTTCGGGAAAGCGGCAGCCGGAGCTGGAGCCTGCCGGGTAACCGCGGCACTGGGGGCCGCGGGTGGGACCATCAGCACGGCAGCTGCTCGCCACCGCCGCCCCCCCGCCCCCCAAATCGCTCCGGAGGACTTTGAGGGGGATCAACAGGTGCCCCCAAGTCCTGACAGAAAATTCGCCGGGCGAAGCCGCACCGGCCGCCCACCCCACAGCCACCCCGCCCCCGGCCGGGCGGGGCCCCGCCGGAGCCCGCCGCCGCCGCTCCGCCTCTTCCTCCTGCGGCGCGGCGGGAAGGGCGGGGGGCTGCCGGCCCTATGGAGCCGGCGCTCTTCGCGTGGGTAAGCGGGCGCGCGGCGCGGCGCGGTGAGGGCGGGGAAGCTGGGGGCAGGGGGGCTCTGCCCGCTGCGCGGGGCCGGGGCCGGGTGCGCTGCCGCCGCCGGTCCTCCACTCGCTTCCCTGGGGAAGGGCGGCCCCAGGTGTCGTCCGTCCGTCCGTCCGTTTCCCCCCCGCCCCCCCCCCCCTCCGAAAAAGTCAAGAACGCTGTGGTGAGGCGCCCTCATCGCGTTAGATGGGTATCTCTTTTTCTCGTTAGCTCGTTTTGCTCTGTGGTAGTCCTGTTTGGTAATAACCAGTCAACCTTGGAAGGGTAAATGAAGATAGGTATGTTAGTGTTGGGACAGACGCTTGTGCGTGGCTTGCGGTTTTCTTTCTGCACCGCAGCTTGCCGCCTTTTGAAGACTTGAACGTTCACACAGAATCACAGGTTGGAAGGGTCCTCAGGGATCATCTAGGCCAACCTTTCTGGGAAGAGCAAGTTATAGGCTAAAAGGAGAGCTTACGACAAGCCTTCTAAAAGGAATTATGTCTGTTAAGTAGTAACACGTTCTAAAACTGTCTACCGGTAGTAGTGACTGAGACAACAATTTGATCTGCCTGTTGAGCTTGAATCCTGACCTCTCATCCGCCTGTTAACTATGGGCTGAGGAGAGCAGCCAGATGTTTTTGTCTGAAATGTTGCTGTTTCTGTAGGTACAAAATATTTATTGCTAACTGTGTCCTTTTAAGATACACCCGGTGCTGCATCGGGGATGGAAGGGTAAACAGAGAGCAGATGGGCAGGGGGAGCACAGGTGAGGCAGGGAAAGTCCCCCCTGGGGATCACCAGCTGGGTGGGTGCAATGTGGGTGTTGAGTGTTGCCGCTACTGCAGTGTGCGGGCTGGGAAAGTTACTGAATCCACCTTTGTGAATGAAGGTTGCCGTTCAAACTGTTGGACACTTAACAGAGATTACATTGGCTAAGAGATTTCCTGACACATTACCACATTATCATTAGCTGCTTTCTATAATAGGTTTAGTGGCTACAATTTTGTGCTTATAAATCTATAATAATTGGTATATTTTAATTTTGACCACTTTAAGCTAAAAGGCTTAGTTAATGAGGGATAAGCATTTCTGCTTTACTTGTTTAGGTTGCAGAACAAGGTAGCATGTTCATCTGATTTCGTTTTGGAGGTGGACTGCCAGAAAGCATTGATAGGAATAAGATCTTAGTAACGAGCAGATATTGTCAGCATTAAAATTAAACAGGTGGTAATCATCCTGATATAATCAGGCTTTCCTCCTTAGTAACTGTTAGCTTGCAGTTCAAGTCTTACCGGAATATATTCCAGTGTGTTTCTTAAAATGCTGGGGTTGCAAGGGCAGCCTTAATGACAGCAAATTTAGGAGGGTCCTGGTCAGTAATTCTGGGGGTCCTGTGTGACAGCAGTAAGCATGAAGATTGCCATTTTGGGGGATTTTTAGGAGCAAATACTGGCAGGTCAATCTGTGACATGTCCCCGATAAGCTTGTTAGCTCTTAAAAGAGATACACATCTGCTCCTAGTTAACTTTAAAAAAAAAAAGTGTTATTTTTCTCTGTGTATTTGAAGGGTGCAAACAGCTATGGACAGCTTGGTCTTGGTCATAAAGAGGATGTGCTGGTACCTCAGTCACTGAAAGATGTTTCCTGCAAATGTCAAGACGTTAAAAGCATTACTGGAGGAGGGGGACATTCTGCAGTTATCACTGGTAAAAACATTGCACTTGTAAGGAGTGTATGACTTCTAAACACTTTCTTTTCCCCCCCCATTTTCCTGTTGATTTGGTGCTGCCACCTATCCGTGGCTTCTGTTCCTGAACAAGTACCAGTTCTTAGTTGCAAAACAGGTTTCTCCCATGCCAATTAACTTAATATTTTTTGGAAATTGGGGAAATTTCTGTTTTGATTATCTTCTGTGGTTACTTTATGGCTATGTGAGGACTGTTTTATAACTGTTTCATACAACAGTTTTTCTTACAAAGCAGCCAATTTTTCTGTATAGAGGATGAAGGGGTGGGAGGTTATTAAATCTTGAGAAACTTTAAGGTAAGGAGCAGAAGATAACATCTGGTCTTTGAAAGGTTCTGCTGTATGCTGTAGCTAATTATGGGGAAGAAGGGATACAGATAGATGTGAGATGTGAACGGGATGAAAAACTTCATTGTGGATCTTAGTGAGAGGTGCCTGTCTTACCCTATGGATTGTCTCCCTTGACAAACCCAACTCTCCATAACTGTGCTTATTCAGAGGTGTTTCTGATGTATTAGAAATAACTGTTTCTTTTTGTTTTTGCTCGATTGCAGTGCTTAGAATGACACGTTATCACTGTCGTTATTTGTCACAGGATCTCATGGCATGTATGCTTGTCTTTTTAGTCTGAAGTAGAACATGGTTTTTGTTTTTTTTTTTTTTCTTCCAGGTGCGGGAGAACTCTTTGTTTGTGGCCATAACAAAGACGGGCAGTTGGGATTAAATCACACAGAGGATGTGCTGCATTTTACTTTGTGCACTGCCCTGTCTGGCTTCTGTGTAAAACAAGTTGCCTGTGGCTGGGATTTTACAATCATATTAGTAGGTAAATCTGTCTCTGTAAGAGCTGGAGAAATATGTTGATGTAAAGAATATGCTGAAAGTTCCGCATATCCACATGCTGTTGCTTGTGTGATGCACAGGCACTCAAGTTTTAAGCTACTTAAAAAGTAGTTTACCTTGCAAACTAAATGACTCCACGTTCTTTGCATCCCAGTGAACTTTGGACCTTTGCTGAATGTGATGTGTAAGACCAGAAGCCTATGGCCTGAGGGACTTTGGAATGGGACATGTTAGGTCCTTTTCTGAGCTATTTGGCTGAGATATTTTGCTTGTTAGAATGTTATAGTGCTTTGCTTTTGCTCACAGGTTTACTGATTGGGCTCTAATGCTTCATTTTGCAGGATCTGGGCTAGTTCTGTCCTGTGGGTCTAACTCTTTTGGACAATTAGGAGTTCCTCAAATATCAAGTCCATGCTTGATTCCACAAAAGATTGAGGTAAAGATTTAAAAGAAATTGTGCTTCAGAGCTCTGTACTTTATATTGCTTCCGGCAACTTGCAAAGGTCATCTGACCTCAGTGGGCTTTAGGCCAGACTCTTCAACTATTTTTTAATAGAGTTTGTCTGTTACAGTAAACTTACAAAGTAAAGGACCAAAGATAGTTGTTGACCCAGAAATGAGAAGCTAAGGCTGCCTTTCTTGTTGTATGAGGAATTTGTCCACTTCTAACAGAAAGCTCTTTCACTAGGGTTTATAACATTTAATAATGTGTTAAGATAACATCTGGAGAATGACTCTGATGCTCAGATGACGTGAAGTGATACTAAAGGTAGTGAAACTGCAAGTTTACTTCAGCTGAAGTTTTGCCTCAAGTTTGCCAGGTACTAGATATGTTTTGCTACATGAAGGGTATGTGTCTTCGCTGTACTTTGTTGGAGGTTTTTGCATAACAGCTCAAAGTAAAACAAAATGAGCCAACAGTAATCCACCCCTGGAAAAAAAAAAAAAAGAGCTGCATGATAGAGTTCAACAAAGTTAGCTATGCCAGTTCTTTTGATCTGTTGCTCTTGTGCTTGTGGAGCAGTTCTGTTTTTTAAGTATGTGTTGGTTTTTTTAAGTGTGTTTATAACTGTCAGAGTTTCTTCCTCTGAAATGAGGACTGTTTCTGAGGACTGAGTATTATTGGCTGTCAAAACCATTAGATAAATGTGAGAAAGCCAGAATGTGCAGCTGCTGGAAAACTAGACCTGAGAGAATAAACTTCAATTTTCACATTTTGAGATTAAAATGATTTTTACTTTTGCATGTAAAGGAACTGACAAGTACATTGACTCACTTCTGATCTGACCTTCAGTATTTGTGAAACAATACCAACTTCCAAGGAAATAGGATGGAAAGTTAGATAATTTCTCTGTTGTTGAGTATCTTCAATTGTAAATGCTAAATGGTGGACTTTCACAGCAGAGCTCATGCTGTTCCTGTAAGTCATGTGGAAGTCTCTGGTGATATTTGTAGGTGAGGCACTGCTGAGTGTGAGTAGGGAGCTTGGAATGTAGCCCCATATTAATTGCTGTAAAATGTTTTAAGTAGTAGGTACTAAGACTTCTGTAACATCAGAAAAGCTTTCCTGTTGTAGGCTATAAGCCTAACAGTTTAAGTAAATTTCTCACAGGATTTCTAATTAACCCCTAATTTACACTGTAGTTTCTTATTTGGAGAACACTAATGAAACTCTTTTCTATCCACATGACCTCTCATGTCTAATGAAAGTAATACCTTCAGAGGAGAAAGGATTCTCGGACAAGAAATTCAGCCTCATGGCTCATGGAAGATACTCCTTTGCTTTTTAAATGTAGGAAACGAAGGACAGCTGATCCCCTAGGTAACCCCTAGTGAATAGGAGTTAAGTCACCTGATGTTTCTGCATCCTTGACATTTCCCGGGAGCATCAATCCAGTAAGGTGCCTTGAAAATGGTAGTATTGACAGTGCTAATCTGAATCTATGTCCTCCCTGCCATGTGGACCATTCATTTAGCTGGAATATTTCCTCTTCTGGTTTGTATCCTGTTAAATGCTTGGGCTTGGTGCCATCTGTTTTGAATAGTGTCACATCTGTGACAAGATAATAAATTTGCAGAGTACTCAGAAGTGGAAAAGTGCCAGAATTGAAGTACCTTCTGTAAACTTAAGTCACTCATTTTATGCAGCTGTGAGTTGGTATAGTCTTCTTTCGCATGATTGTACTGGGCAGCCTTCAGTGGTGTAGCTGGTACTATCAACTGTATTGTCTGTGATCAGAGGGCTTGGTAAAACTGAACAGTTTGATGGAACTTATTACTGCTTGTCACTCGTATTTTTGGAGGTTTTGGTGTAATTCTTGAGGAACACTGAGTTAAAATTAAGTAATAAACATATCTGTATTGCCAAGAAGGTTCCTTTTTCCATGTGTGGATATTGACCGTGGCTTTTTATTTATTGCCATAAAGCTGTGCATCCAGTTGCTTTGCTTGATTTTTTTTTTTTGGAAGATGCTCCCACTAATTTTTGTTGGCCAAAATTTACTTCCTGTGTGATAAAAAGTGTTGATATGCATTGTGACATGCAGGTTGGAATTGTGAGAAGTATTTTCATAGCATTCCACTTCTGTGTTTGGCATATTTTTCTTTTAAAGGCACTAAATGCAAAAAGCAACTAAAATATATTTTTCTTTTACTTGAGTAGTCTCTCAAAGAGAAGGTGGTGGACGTTGCTGCAGGACTGAGACATGCCCTTGCTGCTACAGGTAAACATGTCATCATTCTTGTATCATTTCAGTAACAAATGAAATGAAATTTTAATGGCTTGGAGGGAGAGAGAGGGAAAAGATGAAGTTTATTTTAGCTTTTTTTTTTTACAGTTGAAGAACAACAAAGTACACAGGCTCCTTTATTTTGGTTTAATTTTACATGAACTTTGGTATGGGTTGCAGGCAGTGGTGTCTAGCTGAAGATGCAGAGGAGATGCTTGGAAGAAGAGTGGGATCTCTGGTGCCTATATGAATACTGGGAATTAAGCTTCCCTGAGTGGTGCTCTCAGTGGGCATCTTGATTCAGTGCTAGGTCAAGTCTCTGAAAGGTCCTGAGGAGAAGACAAGTGACTTTACTCCCTCAGTGTGCTGGACTGCACAAACAAATTAGTATGAAGAGAAGGAAGGGCAGAGAAAGTGCAATGAACTCATAGTAATAAATAATTGTGTCTGTTTCTGAGGTGCCACAGCTTATAGGACTTCTGTTCCTGAGCCCTCAATAATGTCCTGATATAGGCCTTAGAGAGCTGAGACAGGTCACTTAGTATCTTCTTAGTTTTCTTACTTGTATAAATGAGACTACAACTGTTTGTTGCTTGATGACTTCACCAGCGTTGTCTGTATGTTTATGAAGTATGTTCTTGGCATAAAGGTCTTTTAAAGTGAAATTTGAATTGGTGAAAATGAAGTGAGTATATCTTTAAAACTAATTAATGAGTTAAGTGATTTTGTTGGTGGTCGATGCATTTCAGTCTCTTCTATCTGTGTTTACTCTGGAAAGAGAGTGGTTTGGTGTTTCAGTGGGGAACTGGCATGGCATCTTGGGCAAAGCGTGCAAACCAAGGAAAAACCCTCCCTCTGTTCTTGACAGCGAAGGAGCCCTGTGAAGTAACAGGTAATCCGGGAATCCGATTCCTCTGTAAGGGTGGATAGAGCAGAAATATAATTTAGAGTGACATGTAGCATCCTTTTATTATAAAGCCACTTGGTATTATAAACGTGTAATGGAGTATCTGAAGGATAGAATGGGTGTACATGTTGGTAATCTATGGGGGAAAGTGATAGTGAGTCTTGCAACATCTATGGCCCAAAAGCAGAGGCATTTGTTATAAAATTCATCATCATCCTGTTATAGATTGATACAGTTCTGTTTTATGTCTATGCATGAAATTATATCTGCTTTACAAATTTTATGAGACTAACTTTTCTCTAGGCCTGGAAGATGTAAAGGTGAAGAGGGTTGCTGCAAGCTCCTATCATTCGGTATCACTCACAGGTAGGCCTTAGGTATAGAAATGAAAGTCCTTGTCTTGGCCTGTACAGGTTTTTGTGCTTTGGAAATGTCCGTCAATTTTGGTTACGCTGGTAAAATTTGATTTGGCCTTGTTAGTGCTGGTTAACTGTTTTGTAGTAGTTTTGGATTCTGAGAACTTTTTTTTAAAGAGCTGGATTCATGTTTTGAAATCTCTGAATTCTGTGTATATTTTTTCTCGGGGTCAGGTGTGACTTGGCTCTTATGAGTAAGTAAGGGTCTGTGCTCTTAATGATTAGAAACTCTGAAAGGATTTGTGGAAGCATGTGGTTGGTTAAGTGTCTGGAGCTGCAGCGTGATGATGTATTAGGTAACTTTGGATGGATGAGCGCTGGGACAAGTGCAACTCTGTCCGTGGAGAAAAGGGTATGTTAGGTGGTTGTCACAAGGAAGGCTGCCGTGGCTATCCTACTTCTGCTACATGAGCTAACGCCTCCACGTGGGGCTGTGCTGTGCAGGGACGTGAGATGGTCTGGAGCTATCTTAGGTGGCACTAATATAACAGTGTGCAGATCTCTGTGAGGTAATGTAAGAGCACAGGGCTTATTTAAAGCAGTAGGAAGTTGCTTTAATCACTTAGGCATTTCCATAATGTCTGCCATTTGTCCTCTGATCTTTAGGCAGTGCTCCCATGCTGGGGTATTAAGTATCCAGTAATAAAAGTCCAATAAAGATTTAAAATTTTTTTTTCCTTTGGCAGACTGGGAGAAGGGGAAACAGAATAGCTTTTCATGCTGTAATCTTACAGTTTTGAAGTGTGGAAACATACTGGCAAAGACTAGTCTTTGTAAGGTTCAAACTTTACAGGGACAAGTTCTTAGCAAACATGCAGCCATCTGGTACCTCTGCCATCATCAAATGGATCACTGGAGTATTTGCTTATGCAGATCTAGAGAGATTTAGTTGTATGGGAAGGTGTAAATTATATTGAATTCTGAGATGCAAAGCGTATGTGCGATTAGTGAAAAACTATAAGGACAAATAGAATTTACTTTAGTTAATTAGCACTCTATATTTAGAGAGTGAGCAGATTATTATTTTGTGCTTTTGCTTTTTACTTAAGAGAGCAGCCTATTTGGCAGCAGGGGGATCAGGATTAAGAAAGTATGTGTGTAAGATTTTAAGGGCTATTGCTGCCCTTCGTCCTGCAAGATACTCGTTATCTTTAAAATATGAAGTATTTTAAATAATACTTGATATAGTAAAGATACTGCTGTGGGGTGTAGTATTTAAATGGGGATTTTATTTTTTTTTTTCTAGGAATCTTTCACTCTGTGATGCATTGTCTTTGGCTCTGTTTCATGAGCCACCTGCTGGTAGGTTACCACACACCCGCAGTCAAGTCAGGTTTTTGACATAGGCAGGGTTGTTTTGCAAACATGAACGATGGCTGTTTCAAAAAACAGGATCGTAGTCTACTGGTACACAAATGGGCCCAAAACCTCCAGCGGTGAGAATATGGTGCTAAGTCATAGTGTCTAAGTTTTTGTTAAAACCTACTCAGGAAATGAGATGAGGGTTGAGCATGTGACATTTCCCAGGATAAAGGAAACACCTTCTGGAGAAAAAATGGAGGTGACAGAAGCAGTGCATGTTAGTTGTAGAAACATGAATGGCTATAATGTTTTTCTTTGTTGAAACAAGCTGTTCCCATCACCTTTTTTTTTTCCTTCTCTCCAGAAGGTATATGTACTTCACTCTGGGAAGGAATTTATCAATTTTAGTGGCAAATTTGAATGAAATTATTGCTTAATTTGTTTTTCCATGTCAACTGTGGTGTTTTATCGAGGAATGTGGGAAGTCCTGCAGATGACTGTCAATAATGTCTAACTTGACAAGTAGTGGCTTCTCCCCCCGCCTCTTTCTCTCATTTTTCACCAGCAGTACTACAGTGGAATTCTCCCAGCTCATTCCTTCTGTTACTGTTACCAAACTGAGATAATCAAATATGTTGTAGCCTACATCCGACTTTTTTTTTTTCCCCTCTGAAAGGTTTACTTTTGTCATGCTGCTTGTCAAGAGTTCATTGCTGACCTGAGACTTACAGAAGCTTTGAGTGTTGTGGACGTGTTCTGAACAATTCCATGTTGCAAATGATATGACTTCCAGACTTTCTGGGCCCATGATCATGTACTTTATGTGTGCAAGACTTATTATGCTTGCAGCTTGTACAGGGTGGCAAAGGACTTTGGGAGGCCTGATGCAGCTCATGTTCTGTTAAGTTTTTTTCAACGTGGAGGCCTAGAACCTGGGCAGAATGATTTTGTGCTGAAAAGATTAAACTAATGATATGTAATATCTGCAGAAGGACTCATCTAAACAATCACCTTGTTACTGTCAATTGGTCATTAGGCTGTGAGCAACTCCAACTTGCACCAGTGAAACGTATGAAGCAATGTGGATGTTTCTGTAAATATAATTATCCTTGTTGGTGAAATCCTGGAGTATGCACTTGCACAAATGCTTATTTTAGAAGTGGGGTGGGAGAAGACAAGTAATTACTTACAGAAGTCTCTCACTAGTTGTCTAGCATTGTTTTGAGGCATGAAAATATTTTAATTTTGCCTTGTGATGAGTGGTAACTGCTTTAGTTGTATGTTCATAGCTGTGTGTCACACAGCTTCCTTCCTTTAGGGAGTGACTGAGCAAAGTGAGGAAAGAGCATTAAACTGTTCCTGCTTTGGGGGATTTACTGAATTTGCTCAAGCTGAAGGCAGGAGAGGAATGAGCAGAGCTAGGAGTCTGTAGCTCTTGTAGAGGGTAGAGAGGCTGGGAGACTGTAATGGAGAGCAGGAGCAGCCAGCTAGGTTTTGAAGTCCCAGATACAGGAGGGGAGTTAAATTATTTGCTTCAATTCAGAAAGTTATTTACCGGACTGAATCAAAGCTTTGGGGTGGAGGTAAAAGCTGGCCTGCGAGAACAGAGTAGGCTGAGAGGGACTGCTCAGTGAGTGTCCCCAAGATGTTTTGATTTTTTATTTTTTTCCCTCAGAGAAGTTGTCTATTGTGGTTAGTTTTCTAATAACTTGGCCTTTATTATAAACATCTTTCAGTCGTCTTTGAGAAACACACAGGTGAAATGAGATCTAGGCAGTTTGATGTGAAAGCTCTGGTTGTTTCAGGAGTTAGTGTAGCCATCAGAAAACAGGCTATATTGTTAAGGCCCTTGCAAATATTCCTGATATCCTAGTTACAGTGTGCATGCATGTGGTAAATTAGAGTGGTAGGAAAAAGCGTACAGCAAAAACCAAATTGAAATATTTTTCTTTTCTCAGCACCACTGAGTTGAGACGGAGCCTGTATCTGGTGGTGTTCTATGTATATCACTTTCAACAAATTTTATTGCTCTGTCTGTTGTAGATGAAGGACACCTGTATGTCTGGGGTAGGAACAAACACGGGCAGCTAGTGAGCAAAGAGATCTTTCTTGTTGAGCCCAAGAAGATTGAGACTCAGTTTTTCTCACATGACAAGATTGGAGCAGTTTGGAGTGGCTGGACCCACTTGGTGGCACAAACAGGTAGGATATCTAAAAAGCAGCAACATATGGCACCAAAGCAGTAAATTGTCTTTGTTGCATGCAAACAGTGTTCTTTCTCACTGATACTGGTTGGATGCAGAGTTTTGCAGTTTCACCTGAGCAGTGATTGTCTCTTGCAAATGATAAGGACAGACATCCTTTGGCTTCTGTCCCTAAAGTGTTATTGTGCTTATAGATCAGAGGGCCTACCATCTTCATAAATGCAGTAGCACCTGCGTGTACACACTAGAGGGTTGCAGCCTTGCTGCATCATCAGGTTACTGGTATACCAGAATATATATGAGCTTCTAAAGGTCATTCTGCTGGATGAGTTATGACAATCTCTGGAGAAAAAGAATTTGGTGGAAAACTTGCTGCAGAAAATAGACAGGTAGGAACAATATGGCTGCAGCTTCCAAGACACGTGACTATATTTGGCAGGAAGCTATGGTCACAACTCTGATTCAGGCATAGGAATCAGGGAGGGGGGCAGTTAATCCTGAGCAAGTGTGTGTCTGGAAGGCCTGGGGGCATAGGTATGTGCCGTTGCCAGGTTACCTGAGTGTTAGCTAAGGGTCTTAAGAACCGGCATAGCTGAGAAGCCTCTGCTTTTGCCATCCCATTTGAGGACACATGGTCTCGTTGCAGTAAGTGAAATAAATTACATGGCTTTGCACAACTGTACCAACCTTTCTGTACTTTAAGAGTGAGCCTAACTTTTTGTGCTGCTCTTCTTTAGTAAAGTGTTTAAGGACAAATAAAGTAATGTGTTAAGAAAGCTAATAAACTAAAATAAGTTGGCTGGCGTGTTTGTGGTCAAACCCAGAAAATATTTAGAAAAGATAGGTAAAAAGAGGCATCATTAGACTTGAAGAGCATCCCCTGAAGATGAAATGAAAGAATATTTTATATTGAAGCTGTACCTTCCTGGGAACCTTTCCAGTAAGGATAGTGTGACAGCTTGCCACATGTAGAGGGCTGCAAGGTTAGAGTCTACATTCTAGAAAGGTTAGATGCTAGAGATCGGAGGAAGGTTATGTAGTAATGACATTCATGCATAAAAGGGTAGTTGATCTGATGAAGGTCACTTGAGTGCATTTATATTGTTGCTCTGTTGTGAAATACAAAGGCAGGAGAGAAAGGTATATGAGATGGAAAGGTAGGGCAGACATCTTAAACTATTTTGTGGTGGTGACGTGTGAAGAGTCTGTGCTGTTTGCTTCTTCTGTTGCACACAGTGCAGTGTGGTAAAGACTGACAAGAGTAAGTCATTCTTCCATAGAACAAACAGAACAGCCAGAGTTGTATTAGCAGGGGTAGCATACGTGCATGTCTGTTTTTTACCCTGTATAAACTGCCAGGTGTGGAAATGAAGAGCAGATGGAAGTGTTTTTGCTAGAGTCATGTTGATATTGAGGAGCCTATTGGTCTGTCAGGGTACAACCTGTTTGTTAGGAAAACTGCAGAAGGGGCCACAGATCCGTTACTGATATTTGCTGGGTTCTGTAACTATGGGTACTGGTTCAAGAAGTGCTTAGCCTTCAGCATGTGAAATTTTATTTAAATGGAGTTCTCACATGCCCAAAGGTCAGCATGTGCTTAAGTGTTTTGTTAAATTGGTGCTGTAAATCCTGAAACAGTTACACAGTAACGTCCCTTGCTGTGTGGGAAAAGTGTCTGTTTTAATTACCACATACTGTGAACTCTCGGTGCTAGAATTTGGAGGGATGTGTGATGCGTGACTAGAAAAATAAATTAGTGAAGTGCTATGTTCCATAGCATTCATTGTCTGACATCAAACTACATAAGAAATGTCATATAAAAAAACTGCATTACTCCAGCAGCTCTCTTAGCTATTTAAAATAAATGATTAAACTCTGATTTTTAGAGGATGCTATATTGAGAATTTCAGAGCTGTAATCAGTGCTACATGCTGCTTGGAAACTTCTTGGGTGGAGTAAGGGAATTTTACCTCAAAATGTATATTTCTTGAATAAAGTTCTTAGTGTCGTTCTCACTGGAACAGAAGTGGTAGAAAAAAGGTATTAGGATAACCTAATTTTTAAAAAGAGAGTCTTGTCAACATGACTTGCCTTGCTTCACTATTTCTTAGTAATGCATACCTACTAAGTAGAACTTCCCTTAAGTTCTAGTAAACTTAATGTTTCACTTAGTTTGTACTTATCCCTGGCCATTACAGAAATGAAGTGAATATTTTAGTATGTGATTTTAAAAAGATAAAGACCCAAGTATGTTGAGTGACTAGCAGGGATATTTTTTTTTGAATGTCTGAAAGGAATTTAAATAAAAATACTCTGACCTTTTACATCTGCATTAGAAAACTGGCCAAGCAATGCAGTGGCATGAGTTATTGCTGAAACTTAATTTTATGTATTTAGAATTTTAAATCTCTTCACAAGTCAATGGACCTGAACCTAAATCATCCAGAATCAAATTTTGAATGGCCTTTGGCAGTGTCTAGATACCAACCAGAATCTCATGGGATTTTCAAGGGTTGCTCAGCCACTAGACATAGTGTGAGCTAAGCACTTAAGTGTTTCTGAAAAATCACTCGCTGCCTGTGATTAAACTTGCAGCTAAGTAACTGAAAAATGCAGCCCACTTGAAAACTTCCCTGCATGCAGTTCTTCATTATTTTTACCTCCTTCTAGCAAAGGAGGAAATGCTGCTTGACTTTCCTGGTGCTGAAGTCACATAAACCAGTGGTCTCCAAAGTTTATTGATTGTGGACACCTATCAGAAAAAAATTTCTTTTTGAGCACTCACCCCCAATATATGTGTATTTATTGATCTATAAATTATAGACACGTACTACTGTAATATGTTATGCAAACTATAAAACATGTACAACAGAAGTTTTAAAAAGGATGAGATAAAGATGAAATAAACACTACTTAAAATATTATTTTATAAACTAAAACAATTTATTAAATGAAAATATTTATTATTTTCTTCCTGCCCTCCAGTGGATTGCCTTGCATATCCCATTTCAAAATTACAAACTGCCAGTTCTTGACTGCAGAACTAATGGAGCAGTGAAAAGTAAATTAGATGGTGATGTTGTTAAAAGCAACAGTCTGGAGGAATAGTGGGCAGTTTCATGGATGCAGTGGTTTGACACTTAAAGTGAGTCCAAGCAAGTTACCAACTTTGTTATCAGAAAAAAGGAGCACAGCATAAATATTTTCTTCTTCTGTATTAAGCTTTCCCTCTTATCTAAACTAGCCTGTTTGAAAAGTCTTGCTTTGTTTTTCCTTCATGCTATTGGCAAAATTTTGCATTGTAACCTAAAGCAAAATACACAACTTTTTTTTTAATTTCTTCCCCACTCTGTCCTTGCAACTGATTTTAGTTGCACCTGAAATCACTTTAATACCCGGATCTCTTTCATGTGTTATATTCTACCTCATTCAGCAGCTGATAGTCCTGTTTCCTGTAACTTCTCTTCAGAGTTTGTTCAACTCTCATTTCCTGTTGTTTCTGTCGTAAAGCAGTTTAGAATCAAGAATTAAATTCCTGAGAAATTAATTGCTTGTCTTAAAGACATTAAGATTTGGGGAAGATTATGGAGCAGATCATCTTGGGTTCCATCACGTGGCATGTACAGGACAACCAGGTGATCAGGCCCAGTCATCATGGATTTATGAAAGGCAGGTCCTGCTTGACTAAACTGATCTCCTTCTATGACAAGGTGACCTGCTTAGTGGATGAGGGAAAGGGTGTGGATGTTGTCTGCCTAGACTTTAGTAAAGACTTTGACACCGTTTCCCACAGCATTCTCCTGGAGAAACTGGCTGTTCATAGCTTGGACAGGTGTGCTGTTCTCTGGGTAAAAAACAGGCTGGATGGCCGGGCCCAAAGAGTTGTGGTGAACAGAGTTAACTCCAGTTGGTGGCCGGTCACAAGCAGTGTTTCCCAGGGCTCAGTGTTGGGGCCAGTTCTGTTTAATATCTTTATCAATGATCTGGACGAGGGGATCGAGTGCACCCTCCGTCAGTTTGCAGACAATACCAAGTTGGGTGGGAGTGCTGATCTGCTCAAGGGTAGGAAGGCTCTGCAGAGGGACCTGGGCAGGCTGGATCGATGGGCCGAGGCCAATTGTAAGAGGTTTAACAAGGCCAAGTGCTGGGTCTTGCACTTGGGTCACAACAACCCCATGCAACGCTACAGGCTTGGGGAAGAGTGGCTGGAAAGCTGCCCAGTGGAGGAGGACCTGGGGGTGCTGGCCAGCAGCTGGCTGAGCGTGAGCCAGCAGTGTGCCCAGGTGGCCAAGACAACCAACAGCATCCTGGCCAACAGCATGAGGAATAGTGTGGCCAGCAGGAGCAGGGAAGTGATTGTCCCCCTGTACTCAGCACTGGTGAGGCCACACCTCGAGTACTGTGTGCAGTTTTGGGCCCCTGAGTACAAGAAAGACATTGAGGTGCTGGAGCATGTCCAGAGAAGGGCAACGAAGCTGGTGAAGGGTCTGGAGAGCAAGTCTGATGAGGAGCAGCTGAGGGAGCTGGGGTTGTTGAGCCTGGAGAAGAGGAGGCTGAGGGGAGACCTTAACACTCTCTACAACTACATGAAAGGAGGCCGTAGTGAGGTGGGTGTCATTCTCTTCTCCCAAGTAACTAGCATTAGGACAAGAGGAAACAGCCTGAAGTTGCACCAGGGGAGGTTTAGATTGGACATTGGGAAAAAAACTCTTCACTGAAAGGGTTATCAAGGACTGGAACAGGCTGCCCGGGGAAGTGGCTGAGTGACCATCCCTGGAGGTGTTTAAAAACTGTGTAGATGTGATGCTTAGGGCCATGGCTTAGTGGTGGACTTGGCAGTGTTAACAGTTGGACTCAGTGGTCTTCAGGGTCTTTTCCAACCTAAATGATCCAGTGATTCTACGGAGTGTTTTCATAGGATGTTGTGTTTTTCATTTGACCCTTAACTGATCCTCATCAGCTCCAGTTCTTTATTTTTTTAAATCACAGAGGTTTCTGTTGGACTATTTCCATTGTACACAATCTTACTGTAAAATAACTCACAAAATCCTTCAAGATGGCAAACTGCCTCTTTTTCTACCTTGGTTACTGATTCCCACGAAGATACAACCTATTAGGCTTTGTGGCACCTTCAAAGTAAGTTATATTATTCTGCTACTAGTGATGGTTCCAGTTGATGATGGTTGGCCCAAAAAGATTAAGGATGAGAGACCCTGGTTGGTTTTTGCTTAGGTCTATGATATGAACTTGCCAATGTCTTTGGCTTAGTTGTTATTTTCTGCATGAATGCTTGTATCAAGTGACTTTCAGGCTTGCTTTTCAATTATGACAGTACTGTTATTGTTTTATGTGAAGGACAGACCAGATACATTCTTCTGACCTTGGACTCCAAGTACAAGTATTATTCTCTTCAAGCAACCGCTCTGTAAAATGGCTTGCTTCCTTTCCAGTGCTCTGCTTAATGGCAGAAGGAGCACCACTGCAGTATAGGTGATATTATTTTTGAATAATAACAGGCAGCTGTCTTGCATCACTCTGCTTAACATGTCAAATTTAATTTGTGGTCCTTCTCAGGTTGATACAAACCCTGTGAGGGTAACTGCTGAGAGAGAGGTTATTGCTTAGATCATTTAAAAGAGAGCTAAGTTGTGGCTTATAACACTGAAGATGTAAATCAGGCTACTTTCAGAAGTGATAGAACTGATCTTACTTGAAGGCAAACCTAAATATAGCAAGAGAAGTCTCTTAAAGACTTTAGAGGTGAATCATCGACTTTAATTCAAAGCAAGTTATTTTCTTTAACTGGGATGATTAATAAATAAGCTTTCTTAATCTGGCCTGTTTTATTATCTAAGTGTTCTCCTGCATACATTCACTAATCTATTTTTCATGTACTGTCACATGAAATTAGGCCTTGTTTGAGCTCAGATAAAGAATTCCAAGCTCTTTCACCCAGAAGGAGTTACCTTAAAAATGCAATTAAAATGGTGTTTTTGCTGCCTATGCAAAACTGCCCACAGCTAAAAAGTCTTGGAAGAACAAAATGCCTTGGCATAGCCTGAGTAAGTTCTGAATCCTCCTCATTCCAAATGTGCATCTGAATTTGTGCATCTTTGAACATCCATTGACGTCATGTCATTTAGGCCACATAAAACCACTCAGAAGTGGCATGACATGTTAGTGACCTCCATGGTAAAATAGAACCCATTTCCTGTTTTTGTTTTTTTTTTTTCTGAAGCAAATGAAAATGTGTCCCTTCAAATACTGAGAGCAGATGGAGGGAATTTTTCTAATTAGCTGGCCTGAAAAGGAGGCTTCCTGCTGTAACTGCACTTGTATGTGCCTTCTCTGATGCCAATCACTAGGTAAAATTATCAGGCTTTGCTGGTAAGTGATGCAGTAGATGTGGTGTAACTGCAGGGAGGTGAAGTGGAAGGACATTGCTCTCTGGCACCTGAGCAGTGCAGTGTCAGCCCACTAGAGGTCCTTTCCAGTTTTCTTTTGAATCAAGACTCAGCAGCCTTCCTCATATTGGAAGGAATACTTTCTTTGCCTTGAATTTTTCAGCAGCTCCCTAGGACAACAAATACTGATTTTTTTTTTTTTAAATGCTGTCTGTGATACCAGTAAGGCATCTGTTTTATGGGGACTCTTATCTTTTTAGCTGCTATAGCTGGCAGTCAAACAGTTTGAAACTTGAGCCCCTGACATTCTTTTTAATGTGAGGCAGCTGTATTTCATTTGGTAGGATGCTGGGTTTTGGGAAAACAGGTAAAATACTAGAAATTAGTTAAATGAAAAACTGTGAATTGATAGGAGCCCCCAAACCCCTTTGAAGCAGAACCTGCAAAATGAGTGTTTAAGAAAGAAAAGCCTTTGTCTATCTGCTTTGGGCTAAGTATACTCTAACTAAAATCTGGTAAATGCACTTGCTTTTCTATGGTCTTGGTTCTATGGTTTTGCCACACATGGTTGTTCTTACCCCCTCCTTAACAATGCTGTAGTTTGATGTTATGAAGCAATGCTTCAGAGCCTTCCTGTGTGTTCCTTGCTATCATAATAAATACTGTCATTGTTGTGCACTATAAGAGAAAGCAATAAAGAATGTCAGCTGAAGATGCATAAATTTTAAAGCAGAAATAGCTGCCACAGGGAAGATCATATGACTTATTCCAAAGTATGCTGTTGAATTCTACCTGTATGCCCCAGTGTTAAGCCCAGTAATTTTTGTTTGAGAGAAACATAGCCTCTAGAAGACATTCACCTGATGTTAGGTTTTTCCCCCCCCCCCTTCTTTTTTTAAAAGACACTGGGTTTAGTCCAGTGACTAAACTAGATTGCCACTGGAACCACTGTACTCACCTGCTTTGCACTTATACTGGGAGGGGTGGGCCAGTATTCTTTTTATATGGGTCCAGGCAGACGTGGCAGCTCTGCTAGGATGCTTTGAGAGTGTGGAAGGTTTGCCTCTGCTGCTGATAGTTTGTTCCAATGCTGAGACTCCAACTTAAGATGAAAAAGAAAAATGGCAAAGTGAGTAAGAGACAAAGTGAAGGCTGAGCTGAGATCATGAATGGAATCTAACAGCAAAAAGTTGCCAGCATTAAGCCCTTGTGGCACTTTATGTATTTGTTCTAGGGCTTTTTAGGAGCACTTACAGGACCCAAGTGGGAAGGTCTATTAAGTATGAAAATCTCTCGAGTTAGGATGAGTGGAAAATAACTTTGGACCCTGAAAACTGTGAAGCTTGAGAGAGAATAAGTTTTTAGTGCATGTACTACATGTGTGTTCAGCTGTCATCACTTTCTGATTTACACTGGTGGTATGGGTGGTTTACAACATATACATCTCACAATCTGAGCGATAATGGAACTTCTGGTTACACTGAAAGACAGATTTCAGATGCATCTGGTTTTGGCTGGCAGATTTTAAAACTTTGGGGCCTGTCTTGAAGGTCTTCCATTTGATTACAAAGAGTAGAGCATGGAAATGGGAGAGAAAGAAATGTACAAGCTTGGGGACCAAAATTCAGAAATTAAAGCTTTGCAGAAATTAGTATGGGTTTTGTGGGTAATTAACAGTGTGCAATAAAAGGATTAAAGGTTCTAGGTGGAAATTGCCTTATTTTCTGTATTGTCATCAAAGCTGGCTCCTTGTTGCATCACCAATCCATCCCTCACTGCTGTTTCAAGTTTCATGATAATTTTTGCTTAAAAATTTAAGCAAAGCTTGTACAAGCTGCTGAAGGAGGGGTTGGTGGGAACTGTGCAGTATGTTACTCGGGCATTCTGTTCCTGGCTGGCAGCCTGCTGGGGGACAGGGGATGTACTAGCTCTTCAAGGTTTTGGGATGAAATTTGTGGCATGTTTGCACTCAGTGAGTGCTCTGGAAGTTGAAAGGTGTCTGGGCTGGGAGAGCTGAGAGAATAAAATGGAGCATTGACTTGACATTGTATGGGTGCATGTAAGATTTACAGGTGTGAAGTCCGGTGTTTAAGTCAGTTCAAGATGTTTAACATACCTTAAGCTTATGTGTGTTGAGTTCTCATTCTGAATTGGATTTAATTTTAGATTTTTCCATAGAGACACATAGGTAAGTAAGTACTTAAGCTCTGCAAAATACATGTGTATAAACTATAAAATGTCCTGGAAATTTGTGGGATTTTACTATTTATTTTCTGTAAATACATTAATGCAGAGAGTTGAATTTGGTAATTAATTTATAGGAAAGGAATAATGTCTTTTGGCAGAAAGTTACTTTCCAGTCATGAATCATCCCATTAATGCAAAAACTTTGAGGAAGATACAGTAAAGGTAATGAACTGGCACACTAAGATTTTTGTTTTTTCTCAAGTGCTACAGTTTGGGCAGCCCTGTGATAGCTCTTTCTAGTGAGGACATTCCCTCCTCAAACAGCAAGAAGGAAGTCCTCTTGAGGTTAATCCTGTCCTTTTGAGAGCTCTGAAAGCAGATGTCCAGATTCCTCATACAGTCTTAAACTGTTTCTTTCAGTAATACAGAATTCTGCTCCAATGAGACTGGTTTCTGTTGTTGCAATTTGGTCCTCAAGTCTGCTTTGCCTACAGGAACAATTGTTTTGAATACTCTTTATTCTTTGCTGATGGGAACAAACCTTGATTTTTCACCCACCCTGAATTGAGGAAATTCCATGGCATCAGTCTTTTATAGGTACTTAGGAAAAATAGCCAAGAATGAAAAGCATTAGTGCAGTAGTGACTTCATGGAAGGCTTCTGCAAATGAGACTTAAGCAGCCAAATCCTACAACAGCTTGTCTTTGGGAAAGATGGGGGGTGTGGGATCTTGCCAGGGCCACTATAGAAGACTCTTCTTTTAACTGCCGAATTGCCACTGAATCTCAGGGAAGATTTGCTGTTAGAAGATAGATCTCAGTACTTCACAGAATCATAGAATAGTTTGGGTTGGAAGGGACATTTAAAGGTCAGCTTGTCAAATCCCCCTGCAGCAAGCAGGGACATCTTCAACTAGAGCGGGTTGCTCAGTGCCCCGTCCAACCTGACCTTGAATGTTTCTAGGGATGGGGCATCTACCACCTCTCCGGGCAACCTGTTCCAGTGTTTCACCACCCTCCTAGTAAACAATTTCTTCCTTATATCCAGTCTGAATCTACCCTCCTTTAGTTTAAAACTATTACCTCTTGTCCTGTCACAATAGGCCTTGCCAAAGAGGTTGCCCACATCTTTCCTGTAGTCCCCCTTTAAGTACTGAAAGGCTGTAATAAGGTCTCCCTGGAGCCTTCTCTTTTCCAGGCTGAACAACCCTAACTCTCTCAGCCTGTCCTCCATAGGAGAGGTGCTCCAGCGCTCAGATAATTTTTGTGGCCCTCCTCTGGACCTGCTCCAACTGTCCATGTCTTTCATGTGCTGGAGGCCCCCGAGCTGGACGCAGTACTCCAGGTGGGGTCTCACCAGAGCAGAGTAGAGGGTGAGAATCACCTCCCTCAACCTACTGACCACACTTCTTTTGATGCAGCTCAGGATATGGTTGGCCTTCTGGGCTGCAAGTGCACGTTGTTGGCTCATGTCCAGCTTTTCATTCACCAGTACCCCCAAGTCCTCCTCTGCCGGGCTCCTTTCAATTCTTCATCCCCCAGCCTGTCTTGATATTGGGGGTTGCCCTGACCCAGGTGCAGGACCTTGGACTTGGCCTTGTTGAATCTCATGAGGTTCTCACAGGCCTACCTCTCCAGCTTGTCTTGATCTCTCTGGATGACATCCTGTCTTTCTGGTGTGTCAACTGTACCGCTCGGCTTGGTGTCATCTGCAAACTTGCTGAGGGTGCACTCGATCCCACTGTCTATGTCATTGATGAAGATATTAAATAGTACTGGTCCTGGTAAATGGTGGTTCTTCTGTGTGTACTCTCTTGAGGCACAGCAGATTTATGGCTCACCAGCACAACGGGAAGCTATTACATCCTACTCTGTGTCAGAGCCTCTTGTTTAGTGTTGTCTTACAGCACAAACAAGTTTCTTATATATTTTGTTATTCCTTTATTGATAACTGAATAAACAAAACCTATTGCCTGGCTCTGGATTATACATTCTCTTGGGTTTTTTCTTGCTTTACAGTATCAGCTTTTGTTAGCGAGTTAATGATTTAGTTCATTGAACATTAAAACATCCTGGATTTTATTTTCAAAATGGTATGGATTTGAGTTCTAGATAGATGTATATAGCTAGAAGGGATTGATATTTTCTCTGGCTTCATGAGTTGGCATTGTTCCTTGGCTTTATTTTTATACTTACAAAGTGTGTATGTGTTTGTATATGGCTTTCTGATTCTATGCTCCAATTTCTGCTGCTCCCTGCTGGGGGTTACTTCTACATGACTTTGGTAACAATCTCAAAGAAATTCTTTGTATGGTTTGGTTGCTGAGGAGGAGACTAGGTTCAATGTGAACTGAAGGTACATTCTGAAGGGTTTGTATCAAGTGTCCAGAGTGTTCATATGCCAAGTTTTTTCACAGAGCCTTGCTAACAACATCTTTTGAGTAATTTGTGTTGTTTCTTTGGTCACTGTCCCTCTTTTGCCCCTCCTTGTTCTTAGTAACTTTTCAGTTGCTGCAGTAAATAGTTGTAATATAGCATGGCATGCGCATCTTTTGTATGTGGAGAGAGAGGTGTCAGGAAGATGCTAAACAATCACTAATTTTGATTGAAGCTATTCATTGTAAAATAGAAGTATCAGTGATTGGCGTTAAGGGGAAAGAAACTTATCACAATATTTATTTGAAATCCTCCTTGTAAGCTATACTGTGAGTATATTGGCAAACAGATTCAGATGGTCTATGGAGAGCAGGATTTAAATGGATTTTTGTTAAATTTAGCTTATGGTAAATGCTGAGTGTTTTTCAGCAAGAATTGTAAAACTGGAGGAAAACAGCTGTGACAAATTTTTCAGATATTTTCTGCTCATATTATGTGTGTGGCCGTCTACAGAATGCCTCTCCCACAGTAGAAGGGGAAGATGCACTGCCTAAGTCTAGTCTATACAGGTTTTCCTGGCCATGGCTTCCTTTGATGCTTGCTTAGTCCTGTCCAGATGTATTTAATAGTTCCTCTAGTCATGGAGTACTTTGGAGAATGACTCCAGTCATCGTTCAGCATTACACTGTGGGGCTTTTCTAACATAGACCACATGTGTGGGAAGAGGGACTATGCTATATTGAATTTCTCTCCTTTTTTTTGGTGCCATATCCTCTCTTTTGCTGTTGGAAATAGTGTTTGTTGTGGATCTAAGTAACGTGACTGTTGTAACTTGAAGGAACTTCGATCTTTAAAAAGCTTTCAGAAAAAATGAAGCTTTAAAATACGGTTATGGCATAGATTTTGTTCAGGTCATTAGTGTGTGAAATAAGGGATTCATTACTTCCCCCCCTTGCCCCCCGCCCCTCCCCCATTTGCTTTCTGTGGTTGGATTCCTGGAGTTTATGGCTGGCCATATATTTAGCAAATGTCATGAACAAGGTCAGATACATTAGCAAGTATGTGGAAGGTTATAGGGAAGAAAGTCCTAATGAGACCTCGCTGACAACACATGGACCCTACTAAGCAGTGAAGGATACCAAGAACATCAGGCTGAGAACTGTAGATTAAGTTGAATTTATGAAAGAATGCAAAAGCTAAAAGGGAAACCCCTGATGCCTAGCCATTTTGAAGACAGGCTTAGCTGATCATACAAAGGTAATTGCACTTGTGTGATGGTGGCTTTGGTTGTCTGCATTCCATACTATTCCTATCAGGAATGGAAGCAAAAAAAAAAAAATCTATTCCTGGTTATGATGTGTGGGACGTACCTGGGTTCCTTTTCTGCTGAAAGGCTTTCACCTGGACACTTGACAGTGGTAGCTTCCTTTTGTGTTATGAAATAATACCTTCTTATCATGCTTGTATACAGGAAACCTGTAAATGCGGTTTTTGTTCTGTTTTCAATATCCCATACCACTAGAGCCAAAAAAAGAGGACATTTTCATTCTGAGTGTTGAATGTTATACATCACATGATGTAGTTGCATGTAGTGGAGTGATGACAGGATTAATTGACATTTTGGCAACTCAAAACCCCTAGTAGTGTAAAGAATTGATGTGAAATAGTGAGAATTTGCACTTCAGAACTTTTGCAGCTGCACAAAGTGGACATAACATGGTCTCAAACAGATTGAATACTTAGGAAGGTAGAAGTGCTTTGAGTTTACTTTGCATAGAATAAAAAGCTGGAAGCTGAAACCAATCATTACATTATAGTTGAGATAATCTGTATGGCAGCTGATTGCCAAACACAATGTATATTTACTCTGCTCTTAGTTTTGTTGGTCTTTGGACAAGTGTACAGAAGAAATGGCTATTGCATTTTCAAATAACTTCATTTAAAGCTATGCATTTACTAAGCTAAGCATTACTAAGCTCAGCTTTTGAAAGTTTCCTTATGTGTACACGATCTGTGCATGTACGTGGATTGATCTAGAGATCTCGTTTAACCTTAGTAGCATTTTAAGACTTAAATAGTTCTTTTCGTAATCTTTGAATTACATTTCCTGTTTAGTAATTAATTATTCAGGCTTAATGTTCACTAATGAATCTTACTATTTGACCATAGATGATATTCTTTTTAAGAGCTTAGTGGCAGTTGAATGCTTCTGAAAAACATTACCTTTTGGATCTTTTTTTCTTAAGAAACAAAAAACAAACGGGGAAAAAAAAACCCTGCAAAGCTTATCTGGCTTGCTCTTTTCATGGTTACCTTGAGGTACTTTTCAGGTGAATTTCAGGTAAGATAGTATAGGATACAGGAGACACATCAACAGTTGTGAATTTTGAGTACCAGATTTGCAGTCTTGTAGAAGGGCTTGTCCCTTTTTCTTTGACACTTGGGAATTATAATGAGATCTGCTGGGAGAGTGTATCCACTTATTTGTTAGACAGACTGGTGGCTTTAATTCTTTAAGTTATTCCGGTTGTGAGGAGGCATAAAACAATCCAATGCAAGTCTGATGAAAAAATCTCAGTTGGCCATATGTACTTGTTACACTGTCTGTTTTTGAGTGCTAGGAATGACTGTGCTTTTGTAACATGAAGTTGTGTCTCCGTCTTAAAGTACATGCAATGGGGTATTTTCTAGTATGTAGGGTTTTAATTTTTGTGTATTTGTAAGCATTCACCTGCCTTAGCCGGAATGTTTGAGGGCTCTGAAAATACCATGACTGACACCTATGTTTTAGCACTTGGGTCTAGTATGTACACGAGTGTGGTTAACAACGGATATCCTGTAACGTTTGTTGTGTTCCTTAAGACAAATCAGTTTTCTTTCCATTTTTTAATGTGCTGCTCTGTGGCTTAATTTCCTTAAATAAAAGATGAATGATTTTTTAAATACAGCTGATGAAAAATATTGCTTTCTTTATAAATATTGTTGAAATCCATACCTTATGATTAATTCCTACTATATAGTAGGAATATATATTGGTTTGGTTTAACTTTGACTTATGTTGATGTTGATCTCCAGAACAGTTTTCATTTTGACAATATATTTTGGATACTTTTTTTTTTTGATATGTAATTATATGCATGGAAGACATTGTGAGGGCAGTATCACAATGTAGCAAGATTAACCTGCTACCTTGAGAAACTTGGAACCAAAAGCTAAAGAGGGCCAAACCAACAGAACTGAGGAAGTGCAGTGAACAGGAACAGCTGTCAGCTGGCACTGGGTGTACCTGCTCAGAGCACCATGACCCAGAGCTGGTCTCCGGCGGCTGTGGAGCAAGCTTTTGTTGGTAAGTGAGGTGCAGTCTCAATGGCGCTGAAGGACAAACAAATCATTCCTACCCCAAGGAAAATTTTGAAGGGAAGTTTGCATGCTTTTTTTGTACGCATGTGTTGTTTTTAAAGTCCTCTTTTGTATAGGAGGAGAAGGAGCTATTTCAAGCCCAGTTTGTGGCATGGTAATTGAAATTCAGGTGCAACTCCCTCTGTTTTTTGTAGTTCCTATTTGAACTTCAGTGCAAAGACTGCCTCTCAGTGTAGGTACGTATATTCGGTGTGGATCCCAAACAGCTGAGATTGAGATCTGTGGATGAGATCTGCATATACGTCTGTCCCTGAGGATGCACTTTAGGTTTTGGGGATGTCCTGATGGATTTAAGAGCTTGTTCCGTTCAGGTCTGCTTTCTTCTCTGTCCAGTATTAGGAAGAACACAGTATGTAGTAAGAATAAAGTAATCACGATAGTTAGAAGTTTCGTTTTTTGGCACAAAGATCTGGACGATGAGATGGTATTAGTATCTGATTCATGCAGAATAGGAACCCTAGGAGGGGTGAGGTTTCCTTAGGTAATTCATTCTTGGTTGTACTCAGTCATTTAATTAAAAGAAAAATTATACAAAACATTGTGAAGACAAAGATCTATTCAGGGACAGTGTTTTATGTCAGTTTTGCTAAGATCTTTTTATCATTAATATAGGAAATCTTATTTTTATAGACTTTCTAAAAATTTACCTTTACCAATCCACCCAAAATATAATTACAGAAACTCCTTTAGGAGTATGTCTTCTTACTTGTCCCTTCTGCCCCCCAATAGTAAGCAAACTGAAAATCAGTTGGCCATTTCTCATCTTGGGTTTTGGACCTTGTAACAGCCAATGGTTGTTTTGTAGGACTTTGCCTGTACACAGATGTTTTCTTTCAAGTTTGTGCCTGCTAGTGGCACAGCTGACTAGAGCCAAAGCAGCTAATTTAAAAGAAAATTTGACAATAAAACTGCCAGAGGAGAAGGTCAGGCTATGGGGACAATATAAGGGTGGCAGTGTGGATTACTAGAAGTTAATCTGGTTTGAAGAATCATCCTGACAAGTGACACAATACGAAAGAGGCTGTTAAATCCTTTTGTGCTTGTCTCTTCTTGCTTGCTTACTTTGCTAGAGATTAAAAAATCCCCACCAAACAAACGCAAGACTCCGTGGGCATGCACACAGGCAGAAGCTGATAGTTGAAATGTTACAAACTGCTGATGTGTCTGATTTAAAAATCTAGGGTAGTTATTTAAAGTTCCTCTAATCCACTGGAGCTGTGTTGGAGCAGTGTTCATCAAAACCAGGCCACCCCATTCCCTTGGGATTCAAGTCTCTGCAGTGAACTGTTCCACTGTAGACACAAACTTGACATGTAAAACTGTTTTCTGAGTGCTTGATTTTTAAGCTTTTCACTCAGAGTGAAACAATGGCTCTTTCCCACCTGGCCACCCAAGAAAACTCATGGTACCTTTACAAGCTGTCCTATCTCAATGTATTCTGTGAAGCATGAATGGGAGGATACTGCTTCTTTCAATCAACATCCTTTTTAATGTCAGGGAAAAGAAGGCCATGAAGAGCTATTTCTTGTCTTCGTTGTTGTTCCCTTCTTGCTCCTAAGGAAAAAGTTCTCTTATTTCTCCCCTCTCTCATTTTCAAACCTAAACTCCTCCTATTAACAGGCAGCATAGCCTTCTGTGACGATAGTGATTGCCTTCCCTACTCCCACTCTTAAACTCAGTCTCTTTTGGGGTTAGAGAAAGATGGGGGTAATATTCCAGGGGAATACATCACCTTATTGCTCATTATTAGTCTCTTGACTTCAAAGGGTGTGCACTTTCCTTCCCATCTTCTTTTAGACTGTTTTGTTCCTGTCGGTGAGAATGCTGCAGCTATTCATTGTTTGAGGTGAACAGCCCACTCTTAGTGAATTGTAGTTGCTATTCTAACAGTTCTGACTCTGAAAAAGTGGGGTGATCTCCTGGGAGGCTCTGGAGGTGCCATTGTTGGTTTTGTGATACTGTTCTGTTCTTTGTGCTTTGTTTTTAAAGAACAGCACATAGTTAGGGTTGAACTCCATTGGTTGTGGAACTTGGCTGCTTCTGGAGCTGCTGAGGAAGTTAAAGCCGCTTAGAATGTTGCAGGATTTGGTCATCTAATGCTCTATTTTTATAACGCTTCCTATTTCTTTGTAGGTATTGTGACTCTTCAGAATCATGCATGTCTGAGGCTTGTTATCTAGTGAAATCTCTGTGCAAATGGTCTATGAGTATTTGTTTTTGGGAATGAATATCGTGGACAACAGCAGAAAAGACCAGTACTTCAGATTGCCATTCCAGAGCATTTCTTGTGATATTTCTGTGTGTCTCTTTCTACAGCATGCCCTGGAGTCTTTTGACAAGGGAAATATTAGCACTGGGAACTTAATTACCTCCACTTTGTTTATCTCTTGTAGACAGATGCCTGTTTCTTCTTAGATAAGTTCACATGGCAATGGGATATTGAGGGTAGCAGGATCACTTGTGTTCTCCAAATTAGGTATATTCACAAATGTTTGCAGGGTTGGAGCTATAGGTAATGCTTTTCATAAAATTATCTCGAAAACATGGATATATTGTAATTTGTAATCTCTGAATAAGATTTTCTGTAGCACTGTTCTCTGTTAAGTCTAATGAATTAAGACTTATTACTCGACTTCAGTAAAGCATTCGACACTGTGTCCCAAAACATCCTCACAGGAAAGCAAGGAAGTGTGGGTTGCATGAGTGGACAGTGAGGTGGACAGAGAACTGGCTCAACAACAGAACTCAGAGGGTCGTGATCAATGGAGCAGAGTCTGGATGGAGGCCTGTCACTAGTGGTGTTCCCCAGGGGTCTGTGCTGGGTCCAGTCCTGTTCAACATATTCATCAAAGACCTGGATGATGGGACAGAGCGTAACCTCAGCAAGTTCGCTGATGATACCAAGCTGGGAGGAGTGGCTGATACACCAGAAGGCTGTGCTGCCATCCAGTGAGACCTGGACAGGCTGGAAAGCTGGGCTGAGGGGAACCTGATGAAATTCAACAAGAGCAAGTGCAAGGTCCTGCACCTGGGGAGGAACAACCCCATGCACCAGCACAGGCTGGGGGCTGACCTACTGGAAAGCGGCTCTGTTGAGAAGGACCTGGGAGTGCTGGTGGACAACAAGTTGACCATGAGCCAGCAGTGTGCCCTTGTGCCCAAGAAGGCCAACGGTGTCCTGGGCTGCATTAAAAGGAGTGTGGCCAGCAGGTCAAGAGAGGTTATCCTCCCCTTCTACCCTGCCCTGTTGAGACCACGTTTGGAGTACTGTGTCCAGTTTTAGGCCCCCTGAATTTAAGAAGGATGTGGAACTCCTTGAGCAAGTCCACCGGAGAGCTACCAAGATGATCAGGGGACTGGAGCATCTCTCTTATGAGGAAAGGCTTGGGTTTGTTCAGCCTGGACAAGCAAAGACTGAGGCGGGATCTTATCAATACCTATAAATACCTAAACAGAGGGTGTCAGGATGATGGGACTAGGCTCTTTTCAATAGTGCCCAACGACAGGACGAGGGGCAATGGGCACAAGTTGGAACACAGGAAGTTCCACCTCAATATGAGGAAAATCTTCTTTCCTGTGAGGGTGCCAGAGCAGTGGCACAGGCTGCCCAGGGAGGCTGTGGAGTCTCCTTCCCTGGAGACGTTCAAAGCCTGCCTCGATGCGTTCCTGTCCCCCCTGCTCTGGGTGTCCCTGCTCAAGCAGGGGGGTTGGGCAAGATGATCTCCAGAGGTCCCTTCCAACCCCTACCATTCTGTGATTCTGTGAAGACCTGGACCTTGCCTTGAAGGGGGTAAATGCCTGAGCAGTCCCATTTACAGACAAAGGAAGTAAATAAGGAAATAAGACACAAGAAAATAATTGTGAACAAATAAAAGCATAGGCCTTGTGTTATAGTAGTTCAAAGGTATTGATTTTTCAAAATGGTGTCCAGGAAGAATTGAATAAGTGCTTAGAAAGAAGCATCTATTCAGTTTTCTGGAGGATGTTAGGGGAGGAGATGCTGAACTGCAGAAGAAAGGAAATTCCCAGTTAGGGAGGCCTATATGGAAAAAAGTATATAACAGTACAGAAGGACATGGAGATATAAATATAGAATGTCAGTAAAAGTGTATGACTCATACTGCTGTAGTAGCATAGTGCAGAATTTATTTGCAGAAGTACAGAACAAAAACCCTATGGCGTACTATGATGCATTTACAGATAGTTTTCTATAGCTGGTTAATGTTTTATGCATCCTGCTTTTTAGAGGCATCACTAAATTGTGCTTTGATTTTTCTTTTTCCCCCCCTTCTTTTTGTTAGGACTTTGTTTTTAGATGAAGAGTTAAGTCCTCTATTGAACCTTGAATGCAGCAGTTCTGTTTGCTGGGTAGAGATGAGTTAGATTTGTTTTTAATCATGTAACTAAATTTAGCCAGCAATCTGCATTTTAAGGCATTGCTATTAAAAGTCTAAAAGTGAGATATGTATCGTAGTTTGAATTTAAAATGAGCCAGAGGCACAGCTGGTGAGGCAGTCATGACTCTCTAATCATGAGCGCAGAGAAATGAGAAGGGAATTTTCTCATCTTGCAGGATGAATGCGAAGTGTGATAGGTACTTTAACATCTCCCACTGCCCCCATCCCCCTTCCCCAGCTTTGTTTTGTGATTGCATGGACTTTATGTCCTTCCCCCCACATTTTCTTTTTTGAACCAAGATCATATATCTGTTTGATATCAGCAGTACGAATACAACTTCACAAGCATTTAACTTCTTAAACTTTTAAATTTTTCTGTCAGTTTATTGAGAGCTTTGTATGGTACTTAATGTTTCCAGTCTCTCCTTAAAAACAAGACAGCCTTTATCCCATCTAACACCCAAAGCCAGAGGCACGACTTCCAAGATATCTGGAGAGCCTTGGAATTTGCCATATTCAAGATTTATTTTTGTCCAGTTTTTCAAAGGAGTGAAGCATGCTATTAAGCATGTGAATAATCCTATCAACTGAAAGTTCCCCATTTTGAGACACAACTTGGTGTAACTATGAAGTAAAAAAGAAAAACTACCTGTTTTTAATGAATGAGTGTCAAAGCTGTTTAGGTGTTTAATGGTGTCAACAGTCCTGAAAAAGATAGATCTGTTGGTAAAGTGCATGATAAACTTACATCCTGTGAAATTGCAAGTTATCCCTAGCCTATCATACAGAATATTAAATTGACTTAGTACAGCACTGCCTTTAGCAATATTTGCTGTTGCCAAGCTCCCATTTCCCAAGGCTATTTTTCAGCCAGATCGATTCCTTGGCTTGGTTTACCTTCGTTGTCACAAATAGTTCAAGCACAACGAAGGCTGGTGGCCTAGGGATGAGAACAACTATTTGGGTCCAAAATTTCTCAAGCTGTCTTGGTGTAAACTCTTGCCTAAGGAGTTCTCAGTCTGTGCTTTGAACCTTTTAGTCTGTGTTAAAAGGCTGTCGCAGTCCTGGTGTCTTCTCTTGGAGAGCCTCCCACATCCTCATAGCTTCACCTGCCTAGCCGAGTATTTTCTGTAATGCAATGTAGCATTATCATGAGTCATTGGATGTTTAATGTTTTGATATCTCCAGGAGGCTCTGAAAGGTGACTGGATGATGGTCCCTTACACTGTATCTGTTTACATTAATGCCCGGTTGGTTGATTTGGTTGGTTGATCTCTCTCTTTCTTAAATCTTCTATTTTGATTTCTTAAATCTCTCTCTTTCTATTCCGCCCCCCCCCCCCCCCCCCAATGCATCACAGTGAGAAGCCAGTTGTTTGCTGGATTATAAATGAGCCATCGATTCTAGTGGTGTGAAATCCCTTAGGTGTTTCAGTGGTTTGTCTTGCCCACACATTTGCAGTTACATTGGTCACCAGATTTGGGGACATCTGATGTAGCTCAGAATGGCACAAATCTTTAGCCCACTTGAGTATAGGAGTTTTCACTGACATATCCATAGCTATTGCAGGAGGACTGGTGATGCCCTTATGGTTCTCTTCCTGTGGCAATTGTGGCCTTTTGTTGCAGGTTTAAACCTATTTATAGGGTGCTTGGAAACCCTTGTGAATTGCAGTGTGTTTGAGTAGATGCTTGGTGGACTATTCTGAACTAGATCTGTGTTGCAACCTGTGGCTGCAGAAGGTTGAAAAAGGCAACTGAAATGACCTCTGATTTTCTATTGCTGACATCCCTGAAATGCTTTTGCCATTTTGCCTGAATTTTCCTGAAGAGGCATGACCTCAATGCTATGCATAGATTTGTGTTTTAGTGATACATTTTTAATAGCTATTATAAATGAATATGAAAAAAAATTCAGGAGCATGACCTATTACATAAAGATGCAGAAACCTGTAAGGAGGTCATAGAAAGAAGACGTGTTAAGAGATGTGGGCAGCTCTAGTACACGGAACTCCCACATAAGAGGATGAAGGGGCCATGTAAACCTTTGTCAGAGCAGATGAACCATGCACAGGTACTGGTGTATTAGGTACGCAAACTGTAGGTGTGGTAGTGATGCCAGATTTCCAGCTACTGAATTAAAGCTGTCTTCAGCCAAGAAGAAATCAGGGATGGATGGATGAATGTTTTTCTGTAAGGTTGTCCTGCACAGAAACTCTTTCTAGGTACATGAGGAAGTTTCTCAGAATGGTTGAAGGACGTTAGTGATTGTACGGAAGGACAGCGGATATTTTTGTAGATGTGCGAGAGGGTTGGTTTGCCTGTTGTGGGACAGAGGCAGCCTCCTAATGTCATTTTTTAATACCTGCTCCTGTGAATTTTCATGTGAAAGGAAGCATTAGGAATCTTATCTAGAACTTACTATTTCAAGTCTGAATGAGATTAAGCATTCAGTGTGAATATCCAGAGTTCATTTGAAAAGTAATTGCTACTGCATCCGTGAATTGAGATAGCCTGGATGAACTTTTTCATCTAGTGTGTATGAAAAGATAGTTCAAAGCTTGCCTGGATACTGAAGAGAGACTTCAAGGAGATAATGCTAGTGCAATCATGATATCTTAAAACCAGGAAATTGATATAAAGATGAATCTGAATTTAGTGAAAATAAGTAAATTTTTATGTTCCTGTTTGTCTGTTGTATTTTACTGAGACACCAACCTGTTTAAAACTAAAATGTGGTGTGTGTTTTTATTGCTAACTCCAAATACTTTGTGGCTGAGTAGGTTGATTAAGGAACTGCTGAAAGGGAAAACGACATGCTCTATAGCCTCAGCAGCACCATAAAGTAGCACAGTAAGAGCTAGTATCAGGCAAGAAGCAACTAGAAGTGCTTTATGCAATCTTGCTGGGTTTGCAATACTCCGAAGGTTGTGAACTTGTAATTTGCAGGCCATTCTCAACTGTCTATGCTTTGTGGTAGCATAAGAAGGATGACGTGAAGAAAATGCAGAGGAGCCTTTCTGATAGTGGAGTACTAGTGTAGTGCTGCAAGTACTTGAATATGCACATACCCTCATCCGTATTCTGTGAGGGTCATGAGCATGTATTTCAGATGATTTGCTGCTGTATGTATACTGATGCAGACTGCTGTGTTTACAGTTCAAAGAGCAGGAGGAAACTAGATCTGTATGACCACGGAGAACCTCAAATGATGTATCATACTGTTGTATGTACTATTCGCTTAAGGGGCTGTTGGGAAGTTTTTAATAAAATTTTTCTGACCTCTGTCCTTTTCTTTTAGCTTTCTGAACTTCTGTACTCTGTTTCATTCAAATTGTACGCTGGAATGACACAGGATACATGAACTCTACTGCTCGTCAATTCCAAATGGTATTGAACCCTCTGGTGTTTATTTGATATAGCATTTGCCTTCTGAAAAAAAGAACAGTTGCAATGAAGTCATCTGGGACAATGTGGATGTTCACAGCTGAGTTGAAGTGCCTTTTGGAATTGGTGCCTCTGTGCTCAGAACATGGCAAGATGAAGGTCTTAAGAAGAATTGTTAGTATCTTAGAAGAACTGGAAAAGGTTTCCAATGCCGTATGTTTCTTTCACACAAGTTGTAGGAATAACTCCTGCTTTTCTGCCCTCCTATTGTATATAGTCTGGTGTGAAATATCTCATTTTCTGATGCCTCAGCCACTTCCACGGTTGACGTACTCAGTCCAGTTGACTCATCACTGTGTATGTTTTCCTGACTTCTGGTTAAAATCTGTTCTATTCTAATATTAGACCAACACTCCTTGTTATATCACCTTTCATTCTTAAGTAATTCGTCCTGCAACCTCCTTACTCTGTATGACTAATGGCTTTTTCTCAAATATTCTTAGAATATTTTAAAATACCATCTATATTATAAGCAGCACAGTAGCAATACCTCTCATTACAATTGCTTAACACTTTCTGTCATAACTCAGTGCTTTCTTTTGCTTAGGATTTTGATGAGACTTTAACCTTTTTGGTTGGAATTTTCCATGCGTTGGTGTTTGCCTCAGCCTGAAATTTCCACTTGAGGCTGATTTTTTTTTTTTGTTTATTTGCTGAAAATATAATTTCATAGAGAAGTCACTTCTAAATCAGCTTCTGTTAGGTTCTCTCACAGAAAAGATAAATCCTTTTTAAAAAAATTACATCTATAGGCAGATGTGCTTGGCTGAAAATCAGGAATGATTGACCATTAGTAGGAGACTGAGCATGGGAAAGGGAATGCTCACCAAACAGGACCAAGTCTAGGGAGAGAATTTCTGCCAATTAGAAGTGAGAACTGAGTTGATGAGCACTGAGAAGGAACGGGTTCCTTACCTAATCTTTGGGCATTCAAGAAGTTCTTCCTAAAAGCAAAACAATTAATTTATCTGGCTTTAATTTTTTATAATGGATGTTCTCCATGTTTGCCTACTAATAACCACCTGAAACTTGTTTCCCTTATAGTGGGAAAAGGGAAAAAGTCAATCACAATTATTTCTGTTTGTAAACAGAAACAGTTTATGTTCTCCTAAAGGCTCTGTTTGGTTTTGAATGTGTAAGTAACCCTGTGCTTTCTTGCCCAGTGAAAGAAAATTGAATCTATAGATGGAAGGTGTTTGCTGTCTGGCTTAAATCCTTCAAATATGCTTGAATTCTTCAGTTCCACTGAATATACTGAAAAAAATAGCTAAAATAGAGATGAGCATACTTCAAAGCCTTTTAAAGGCCGAATAAAACCACTGGCATCATACTGTTTCCAGTTTTACTACTTCCATTTCAGTTTGGTGTTACTGTTGAAATTTCAACGTAGGGCCTCAAAAATTGATCCAATAACAGACTTGCAGAATGGACCTTTTGGACACCAATATCCACGGTGTGGTAGAAAAAAAGACCAAACGTGTATAGATCCTGGCATGTGGAAAAGATGCTAGATAGTGGGGAGAAGGGGTTTCTCCAGTTGTTGATAAAGACAATACGTAGCTGATGGCAACTGTAGTTAGACAAATTAATCCTGTTGAAGAGAGGAATGATTTCTGAAAAGTAAAAACAGTTAAACATGGAGGCAGTAGCTTGGGGCAAACGATGGACTCACTAGCCCTTCATTCGTAAGGGGAAATTACGTATGCAGTTTAGTTTGACTTCAGATTAGTTGGTTCTGGTGTTTTGCTCTGATCTTGCAGTCAGGGAAACTGTAGACCACTGCACTTTTCTCTGCCTTTCATAGGCCCTTGGCAGAGGGGAACAGAATTGCTTGTTTTGCACAGAACTTGCTCTAGCAGCTCATCATCAAGATGGTGATTGTGTCAGCTGCTCCCTGGTTTCTGCTGATCACTGGCAGGGCATGAAAATTTGTTTTCTCAGTGAGTAACTGGTCAGGTGTGTGCTGGGATTTCAGACTGCTTTCATCTGAATCCAGATGCCAGCAGCAGACAAGACTTGAGACAAGGTGGAGCGGTACCCTGATGTGATGACGCAAAGGATCATTTTTGGTATATGAGTGGCTAGTGTTTCTTGTCCACATCTGGGTCCAGACAGGGCATCAGTTTTGGTTGAGGAAAGAATTTTTTTCTTCAAAAGTCAGAGTTGAGAGGAACCCCTGCTGCTCCGCTCCTGTATACAGGATAGTGCTATAGACTGTGTATGAGGATCTGGGTCTGTATTATCAAATACCCTGCTTGCCAAAGACCTTGTGGATTGCTGACTTTTTTGCCTGTGGCACTTGATGCTTTTGGCTTCTGAGAGTTGAAATGCTTTAGTTAAACTATGGTCCTTGGGATCAATACAGCAATGTCTCGGTAGTGCTTGAGAACATGTGGTATATTAATGATCTAACTGGATGTTACAGAAATTCCTTCTCACTTTGATTTTCATAAAACTCAGCTTCAGTTCCTGTAGTTGATACAAAATAGAGCAGCCTGTTTGTCCTTTTCTAGTCCACTAATAGGGTTCTGGATAAGTGCAGTAACCTGGTCTGACGTAAAAGCCTGAAGCTTAGTCTACATTTAAATTTGCTGTGTGACATACTGATGTAGGAGACTTCTTGCAACATTTTTGTAGCTGCAGATGTTTTTAGCAGAGATCTATACAAATTACAAAGTAGATATATTACCGCAGAGCAAGCATGTTTTTTAAACTGCAAACTGTTTTCCTAAACTCTGTAAGGTATACTGGTAGTTGTCTTAATGAAACTTGTTTTAATGCTTTAACCCCAAGAAATGAAGCTACTATATTGAAAACCTCACTTGTATTGAAAGCAATATGTGACTGGTTTCAACTTTTCCCTGAACTGCTAGAAAGCTCCAAAGGAAGAAAATATTTATGCCCTTGAGAGAAAAGGACAACTAATTTTATCACTTAATTATTTCAGAGGAACCATTATCAGTGAACTGAGAGAATGCATCTGAAAAACTGTTGCAAAGTTCGGAGTAAAAGATACTACTGCTAGTAGAATTCCAAAGAAAATACACATACTTGTTGTCTGTTTAAATATGTGAAGTTAGAGGTTTCCAGTTTATTTACAAGATACCTTAGCTTAACTGCCAAAACCATCAGCGCCCACCTGTGTCCCCTTCAAGACAGTTCAACAGCACCCAAAGGAAAAGGGAGGTGTTCAGGTTTCTGAAGGTTTGTGTTATGCAATGTGTTAAGAAAACCCTCAACTGTCATCTTTGGGCGGTGTGACCGGCGCGTCCTGCTCCTGACCCCTCTGTGGGGTACGTCTGTACTGACTGACAAGGAGAGAAGCATGTGTGTTGAAGCTGACTTGCTTGACTTAGTAATATTTTCCTTAAATCCACATCATTTGGCTTATGACTTTCATAAGTTAAGTTCAATTCTGGAGAGGAGTTTGAGGCTTGACTGAAGTGTGTACGTAACTCAAGGTCGTTTTAGGCTTCCTTCTGGCTAGAATGTGGATTGCTGCTTCTAGTCAAAACCAAGCTGAGAACGTACTGTTTATGCTGTGTGTATATAACTTTTTTTTAACTGGAAGAACAGACAGGATAGCTTTTCATGACTTGCAGAGATCTAGTTGCTTCTTTAAGAAAATAAAGCTGTCACTTAGTATGATTATGTTTTATTTTGTGTGGTGGTTGGGTTCTTTTCATTTATTTTATTTTTTTTTTTTAATATTGGGAATTGAAGGCAAAAAGAATTGCTTTATGGATGTTATCCATACTGGAGAATGGACTTTTGAGGGTTGGTCCTGCAGCAGGGAACTTGGTACAGTATGTGGAGAGAAGGGCAATCCATATAGTGCTGACTTCATTTAAAGTTATCTTTCCTTGGCCAATGTGTGATTCCTGTGAAAACAAATGGGTTCATTTCCAATGCTTAATGACAGCTGTGGTGGTGATCCTGACTAACCACAGCTGTCCTGAGGGCTGTTACTCTGCTAACAGAAGGTGTGACAGAAGGTAACTTCTATCTGGAAAACATAAAATGTCTATTAAATAGAGGACATGTGATGGATGTCTTTAAGGCAAAGATTGGGAATAGAGAAGAATAATTTATATTTCAGAATAAGCTGTTTTGTGCGTGTTTCTGTTAGGCTAAAAGTATGTCCTTGGTATAACCAAAGTGTATATATCGTATGCAGAATGTCCAGGTTATGCAACTTTACTGACATAGTTTCGTTTATAGCCCAGGCCACCCTACAGATGTTGTTCTGCTAGAAAACAAGTTAATGTAGTTTGAGTAACTGCACAGGAGTACATCATAATATGTCTTTAGCTAGTTTTAATGTTTTTTCATATGGTCCCAGAAGTTTTCACTAGGTTTTTGAAGCTTTGGATAAGATGCATTAAGAAGTGTTGTTCTAGTTTTGAATTGGTATCCAGATGTTCCAGGAACATAGTGAATAAGTAATCTTGAAATGTGTTTTGTGTTTAGAAAATGGCAGGGTATTCACCTGGGGCAGGGCAGACTATGGGCAACTTGGAAGGCGTGCAGTGGTTCCTGATGGGCAAGAGGAGTGCATAGCATCTGAACGCTTGGAGTTGTGCAACATCCCTATTTCAGTGCCTTGCCTAAACGGAGCATCTCAGGTAAGGAAGAAAATTACCATTTTCTACTCAGGTTGTTGGTATTTTGTGGTTGTGTGGGTTTTCTTGTTTGTTTATTTGGTTTTTGGGTTTTTTTTGTGCATTTAAATAATCAGAACAAATTCTGAATAGAATCTTTTCAAATGCTGTAGCACAAGCCCACACTGCTTTTCGTGTAAGCTCAGAAGTTAATAAGATTCAATTATTTCAAATTTCTTAAAAGTCTTTTGCATTCAGAGACTGATTTTTTTTCCCTTGGTGGAACCAGAGTTACCATTAGCAGAAGATGAAAAGTTCTCTGAAATATCTGTGGGTGCAGGAGATAGTCGCACCTGCAACACATCCTAGCAGATGAGCTGGGACCCTGCCCAGCTGCAGTGCAACTTTTGTCTGATGCCCTCTGTAACGGTTTAGTCAATGGCCGTTCTCCAGCTGATTATAATGCTGCAGCTTCTGAAATATTTCTCTACCTTATAACACCCTTGAGTGGTATTGGAGGCTTTCTCTTCATATGGCTAACTTGATACAAAATGATTTATCTTCAAGTATAAAGATGGTCAGAAAGAAGACTTTATTCAAGTTGTTTGCTGTAGTCTGTCACAACATGCAACCTGTACTGCCTACAAACCATTTTTTTGGCTTTTTAGTGGCTGAGAGGCATCATATGGCAATTGGCCTGTTGGCAGGCAATATGCAGGTCCCATCTGGGCAGATAACAAGCCAAAAGGTATGTGTCTCCCTGTGGGGTAGCTGGCAGTCAAAATGCAAAGAGTAAGTACAGGTTGACAGCTTCAGCTGCGTTGTATGTACTGCATCTCTGCCTCCTGGTAGTCTCCCATGATGAAACTTTGGTTAGAAGAGTCAGCCTGTGCCCTTTCCCACCACTTGTGTTCTGTGAATGTGTGCACTCACAGATGTGAAGTAGAGCTTCAGAGCCCAGGATGCTGCAGTGATGAATAATTTGTTTAGTCAGCGTTGACTCCACTGAGTCTCAGACAGCTTTCTTATTCTTTTTGAGATGGGTGTTTCTGCTTTTGTCACTAGGTATCTACAGAGGACACCATTGTTTAATGTTTCGTGTTGTTTTTCATTTGCACTTTGGGCAATGCTTCAGGTATGTAGTTCTGCTGTTCCTTGCACAATGCAAAGCCAAGACAGCCATAGTTTTTGCACAGGAGAACTTACGCTTGGCAGGACGAGTGATCCCTGAAGGTGAAGGAAAGGGATGCATTCAGATGTATTCCTTGAAAAGGGAGATTAAAACAATCTCATCTTAATTCTGCTGCCCTCAGCACTGTTCCTCGTTATAGACCTGAGAGACTTAATTTGAGTGATTAAGGTTCTGGAGCAGGCATCATTCTTAGCAATGCTAACAGCATGAAGATGATTTAAGAAGAGCCTGATCAAGAGCTAGCATCATTTACACCCTAAGAGGACCTGTGTTGACGAGAAAAGGAAAAAGCAGATAATAAGAGCCTAAATTGCTTCACTTCCAGATTACAAAATAATGCCAGAACTAGAATTTATACTTAAAAATGCATTAAATTGCAGTATGTAGGCTATGTAGAGTGTGAGCTGGTTTTCATTTGCACACAAGCTATTTCTTTTTCCATTTGTTGTTGTATGGAGACAAGGTTTGATCTGAGAGCTGAAGTAAAAGGAATTCAGAGAGGATGAGTTCTTTTCCATGTTTACCTTGAACCAACAATTCCAGTTTGCATGTTTAGTGCAGAGAGCCAATTTATCAGTTGAGGATTACAGCTAATGATTTTTATCCAAGGTCTGTTCTTTAAATCACTTTTAATAATTCAACTGAATTTTTGACAAAGTTGTGGTCTGCTGATTGCCTTTGCACTTCAGTTAATATTGTTAAAACCAAAATGGAGAAACTAATCTAAGGATTAGAGGACAGTATAAAAGGCATATCAGTTTACCTCAAGGAGAGCGCAGTAGTTTTAACCTCCTATACTGCTCCTTGTCTCCATGCCCATGGCTTACCTGCTTTCTCTACTAAAGACCTGGGATTCTGCTTTCTTTGTGCTGAAATGGACACATTGTCTGTGTCTCTCTACCACTCCAAAATCTGATTTTTGAAGTGGTGGGAGTGACCTATTCCATTGTGAAATTGACTTCATCTGACACTCATTTGGAAGCATTGACCTTGAGAAATATGAACACTCTTTTCCTTCAACTGAAAAAATAGAACAAAAGCCTGAGTTTTAGGTAATTGTCTACTAATTTGAGTATGTCTTCCTGGCAGCTTTAAAAGAGTATGCGGACATCAGGTTCCTGGAGTCTCATATGTTTAAACTCCTTCAGTTATGCGACTGCAGGTCTATTTATTATTTTCTTCTCAGTGCTTTGGTGCATAACTACCATGGAATAGGATGAGGCACTGAAAAGAAACTTCAGGCTGTGGCGAAGTCAGTTGTGCGAGACATTATGCATGCAGTGCTCTTGTGTTGTGGGACGTCCTTGATTGGACCTCTTCAGAACATCTGACTCATCTGCCTGATGTGCATTCATATCCACCGCTCTTCAGATGAAAGGACAATTAAATACAAATGGCCTGAAATATGATGAGCCTCTGCATTTAGCAAATGCTTCAAAGACCTGGTTTAACATTTCCTCCTTGTCAAAATGCTTTTCCAGTCTGTTTGATATTTTGGGGTTTAATAGCTATCATTTTACTGTTTGTGGTATGTTCAGCATGTCATTCACGTTGCAGCAAACATTTGCTGCAGCAATAAACTAGTGAGAAGTAATTGTGCAGTGCTGAATGTTTCTTGCTAAACTGGATGGAAGGAAGGGCTACAGTCATCTTGGCTCTGCAGCACTGATCACATGGAGCCATGTTTTCATCATATCCTTTCTCTAATTAAAGCAAGCTATGCTAAATTACAGCTTTCTGAGGAGGGAGATCTGAAATTTCAGTTAAATAATAAAAAAAATCTGTGCCACACTGTCACTTTCAGGTATGTGTTTTCTTGGGCTTAATTCCCTCCTCAGCTTTACCATCACCCAAACTAAATCTTGATGGTAGATGTAGGGGCTAATTGTATCGGGGAATGAAAATAATGGATGGACTTGTGTCAACCTGTACCTGCTATGTTTATCCTGATCCTACTGCGGTCCATAATTCCAGTGTGTACATTCATCCCAGTGTGTGTACATTTGAGCAATACAGATTGGTTTGGATCACCTGTATTGTTCCTTTCTTCAGGGAATGCCATCATGGATACACACATTCTCATGGCCCTTTGCAGTCAAATTTTATTGCCACTCTCTTCAGTGGCAGTTGCAGTAATACGTCATTTTTGCTTAAGGATTTGAAAGATAGCTTTGTTTTTGGTATATTCTGTGTTTTTCCCTTTTCCCCTGTTCATATTGCAAAATATTAAGCATCTACCTACAAGAAAATCCTAAGATTCTGCTATGATGATAATTATTGGTTGATTATTATATGACTGATAGGTTAATGTATAAGCATTGTTATTATGTTAATGTATAGACACAAAAATATCGAAAATAGAATCTTTTTACAAAAAATGGCAACTGTGTTTGTATTTTTTGACTTATCAGGGAAAATTGTGAGAGGCATCTTTGTAAGTAAGGCTGTAGTTGAGACTTTATTAAATAACCTGATAGTGTTACATAGACGTAATCTCTGTGCTGTGTGCATGGTGTTTGTATACTCCGTTATTTGAGTATGGTAAATATTTGTGGCTATGTTCTTTATTTTGAAGGGTCAAAACAAGAAGTTTGCTATTTTTGTGGGAGAGTAACAACAAATTGAACTTTCCTAAACCAGATTTTACTGCTCAGAGTTTGAGAATATATGTGTAGTAACTGATCCAATAAGCTGCTTAAAAAAACCACTTTGGGTCTTAGGGAAGGAGGTAAATGCAAAGTAGTCTGTCTAGTTTTCCATACTCAATAACTTTTAGGTAATCCAAGGATGTAGTTCAATGGCAGTGGTGTCGTGAAAAACAAAGTTTCAGTAAACTCTGTTCCTTTTTCTTTTGATTTGCCAGCTTTGCTCAATACTCCTACCTGTGCCACAGAAACAGACGTGGGCCCTGGAAAAATTCATAGGAAAAATTTGTTCTTACTTCGCAATACTTATAGCTGATAATGAAGACAAGCAGGGGATGGGAGTGGAAACAGAGAAATGACATGAATTCAGGTGCAACAAGTCAGCTGGAAAGCTGAGAAGAGAACCCAGGTGTTACGCATTCCACTCCAGCCCTTTACTCATTAAGCTTTCTCTCTTGTGATATCACTACAAGGGAAAGTTAGTTGATATTTGCATGCTCCAGGTCAGATTACTACTTGTGTTATATTTCAGTTAGTGGGTGTTGCTTTCCCTGGATGTTTATTTAATGCTGTTAGATCTGTCCATCTAGTGTTTCTTCATGAGGAGAGACCCTCATAGAAGGAGAGGTAAAGGCCAGCTCATCTCTTACTGAGGGGCTTGTGAGGTCATTCTGGACCAATTAATTATTGTTGTTCTTAAATTGAAGTGATGTGGAGTTTCTCAATTGGTAAGCAGGTAGTGCAGTGGTGTTTGTTTTTTTTTTTTTTTTTACTAGTTGGTCTTGGTCTGTGTTGTCTGAAAAATAGCATTGTTGATCCCTTCTAATATTCCTGCAAGAGTGGAAATCAAATTCTTGGCTTATCAATTAATTTTAAGTGAGATTAAAGGAAAATAAAGGCCATGGAGAAGTGGGAAAATGAGAAGTTGCACTTAAGAATGAAGATAGAGGCAAATTGTTGAAATTATCATTAGGGGGAATAAAACCCAAACTGGATGTATTGAAAGAAACTGCAGTCTGCGTATGAAATACAGAGTCTGTAGATTAGGTGTGTTTGTGTGATCTGCATGCTTTGTGTAGGAGAATAACACTAATCTTGGCAAGACTGCAAGAAGATTGAGAGGAGTTTAGAGTTACCACAGGAAATGAAGAAATGGGATTTAGTTCTTGGGTCGGTCGGTTCTCCTTGTCGTTCTCCTAGCAGGAAATGGAGAACAGTAACAAACTACTGAAATTTAAATGCAACACTTTGGCTAGGTAGCCATCCCACTTGTTCTGTGCTTTCTTATCCCATTAAGACACAACTATGGTTTGTAAAGAATATCTTATGGCCTGGGTAGATATATTTAACACTCATAGCAAAGTAATTTCTGGAAGTTAGGAATACCAGTGTGTTAGGCAACAGAGGATACTCTGGAAATATTAGCCTGCTGAATGAAAACTGTAACCTAGTTGCAATTCTATTGTAAATGATTTGGTGAAGTTCACCTATTTAACACTAGGTTAGACGATGGGGAGCTTTGCTTTCCTCCTCATCTTGGGAGGAGAAGAGGAAAGCAAAGGAAGGCTCCTTCTCCAGCACAGCCTAGCACACCAACTCTAGGTGTGTAATTTCTGGAAAGCAAAGAGGAGATTATATTTGTTCCCAGCACCCATACCAATTTCTCTGCACTGGCATTGCAGAAAGGGAGGTGGGAAATCAAATTCGCAACAAATGAATGGCAAAGGAAAACTCCCGCACTGCCTTTGCATGCCAGAGAATATGCTGCATGAGCACAAACTAGAGGTTTTCCTGATTGTTGCTTCCGCAGATGAGGGTTGGTTTAAAATGACCAAAATTTCTCTGCTGGGGTTGTACTGTAGCACTGAAGTGGCAGCCAGGGGTCGGGCTGCTTTGTAAACTGTATGGGAGACGACAAAGGGTTGATTTGCTTACAGTTTGGGTGAAGCAGGAGAGGACTGACATAGGATGAAGTCAGGAGTCAGAGGCCCACCCAGCATGTGGTGACTGAGGTGTTATAAATGTGAGTGTGGGTGAAGACTTAATCTTCATCATTCATAAATTCATTTTCCATTTGATAGCCTGTTGCAATTAGAATTCCAAATTAATACCTCACTTGGAGGTATTGGGGAAATGGAAAGAGACTAAAACTACTTGTAGCAGTAGCCATGGGTTGTGCAGACAAGTGTGAGCTCTCAGTAGTGTAGCCCTAACAAAGAGACCAAATCGGCAGCTGTATTTAATGAGCCTATTAGTGGCAAAATGACGAAGTCATCTTGTTTATAACTCTGACCTGCATGTGCTCATACTGGATTCTTTATATTAAAAATGTTGACTGGGTCCCATCTGTCTGCATGGATTGTTCTAATAACTGCAACATGACTGCAAGTCACTCCAAGCTCAGAGACAACTTCGGATCCAGGTCATTGCTGCTCTGAAGTTTCTTTGCACTGACAAATGCCATGAACATTCGCTAGTGCCATTCCCATGCATGATGCAGTTAATACCGGCTAATCAACCATGGGGGGTGCTGCAAAATTGCTTAAAAAATGTACTTGGTGTTAAGACAAAGCCTCCGTGAGCAGCAACCTTGGAAGGTGGCGACTGCTAGTGCAGAAATCCAGTGCTGCCTCACTGCAGTTGCTTCAGTTGCATTGTTCATCCATGAGGAGCCGAAACAGAAATTTTCAGTGTAAAAAGTATCCATCCAAGTTTGAGGTGAGTTAGACCTAACCCAGGGTATGTGCATGCACATGTTCCAGATCCAGGTGAAAATATGGTTTGAAGCAAGAGGTTGGTGGAAAAGGCCCTAAAGCATGCAATTTTTCATTCTCAATTTGTCATTAGAACTGTTACAGGGAAGGGATTAACAAATCAATGCAGGCTAAAATGAGAGAAAATCAATAAGAAACTGTAGTGAACTGGAACAAAGCTATCAATTTACAGTGTTCTCTGCAAAGAAATTTCATCTGTAGCTCCATTTATGGATGGAAAAATAATGCAAAAATGATGATTTGGGGTTAGAATAATTCTCTTTTACCTGGCTGACCCCAGAACTTCAGGTCAAGAAACTGCTGGTGTAAATGCTACTTATGTTTCCTTTTTCTGTTGTGTTGCTGAATTTTTATAACAGGTTCTCTAGCAGTGGAATCTCAAAAATAACCCTAAAACCTCCCCAAAACCCCTGGTAGTCAAGGAGAAATATGTCATTTAAGGTACCCTCATAGGAATTTGCTGGAACTCTCTCTTTAATTGTTTACTTTTTTGTATTAGTAGAAGTGACTTCATTAGCTCATTGTTTTTCTGTCGCTTTTTCTTAAGAGCGTTACCTCTGCAAAGTTACTCCCTAATTGGTAGTATGCATTATGTAGCTGGAGAATATGCTGGGCTACAGTGTAGTGTACTACAGATGAATGAGATGGGAGAGATCTTAGTGGATCCAACTCTACCTGTTTGTTGATTTCTTCCATTGGTCCTTTCAAACCCATTTATCACTGTGGGGCCATAAACTCACCGAGGCAGTGGTGTTCTGGCCAGTGCACAGACTGCTTCTCCCTGCTTTTAATTTAAGGATTTTGGATTTGGTGTTTGTTTCCATTTGTCTGATGTTTCCAGCTTTCACTTATCAGTGAGACATTTAAGTTGTGAGCCCTGCCAGTGTTTCTGGCCTTTGCGCTTATGTTGTAAGTTATTGTAGAGCTACTATTTAATGAAAGACTCGGAAGAGGGAGAAACTCATGTTTCTGCTGTAATGCTTGAAGTTGTTGCTATACTATGGCATGCAGCAAGTTTCAAAGGCTGGTTTACTGGGAGCCTGCTAAACAACGGGTACCTGTTTGCCCTCCCACCTCATGGCTCATCTCCTTTGCCTGTTGCCTGCCTTGCCTCTAGTTTAAACTGAAGTTGCCAAGGGCAGAAGCTACCTCTGAACTGTTCTTTACGTGGTCTAATATAGCCTGTGCCTTTGTCCCAGAATTCAACTAATGGAACTTGTTCGTGAAAGGAGGAGGATGAAGGATAAGAAAAAGTAAAAATGGTGCACCTGATCCTGTGAGGACAAAAATGATACACTGTCTCCTGTTTTAAATCCTGCCTAAGGGTTTATTCTCAGTCTCCTGGCAGCTGATTGCTGAGGTCTCTCTAAATTCAGTGGATATTGCATGTAATCAGATACCAGCAAAGATTGCTAAGACCTGTGCTCCAGCTGATGCCTTGCACAGTTGTTTTTTTATCATAGAAAAAGCAAATTAAAACCTTATAAAGAAAATTTTTTATTTCATTGTTGGGGAGAAAAAAATTTGATAGTTCCTTAGAGGTATGGTTCTGAAAATGCCACCTCCTACATCTTGCCACTTTAGGGAACCAGTGTGCTTAGGGAACCAGTATGGTATAAAACTTTCCATGGAGGAGTTTTGTGTTCAGTTTAGATGATAGACTGAAATCTCCTAAACAGAACATAATGTTGAGATTTGCAGCTTTGGAAAATGAGAGAACACTTGGAGCAGAGTAACAGAAGACTCTTTTGGTTCAGCAGTTTGCATTAAGTCTTACAGGATTAATTTGCTGTCTCTGGTTTTCCTTGCCACAGCAAGTCTGAAATACATGAAAAGCAAAATGCTCATGTCTTTTTACTTAAAAAGATTAAGATTTTATTTGTGAATTACAATGATGCTATTTAATAATCTTAATATACAAGTGTTTTAGCTTAACTGAGAAGCTGTTCAGAAATATGAAATAGGATATTATGTGAATTTAATGTCGTTGATGTTTGACAGATAATGTGTCCCACCCCTGCCTCTTGAACAAATGAGGACAGTATAATATCCTGTTTTGCTTTTCTGCGTGGTACATTGAGACATCTGCAATGTCTTGTGGCCAAATGAGTTAGGAGTGCACTAAGACTGACAGTATTCAGGGTCTTCAAGGATGGCTGGTTTTGCATGAGGCCCCTGTTTGTGGTCAGATTGGCAGAAAGCCAGTGAGAAAAGAGGGTTTATTTACTTATGTTGAGTTCACACTCAGCGTGCCATGCCAGAGAATCCTAATAAAGTAATTTTATCTGAGGACTTCAAATTTAGTAATGCTAAGTACGTGAGGGACTACTGATGTACCACTGCTGAAATTAAATGTATGTTCCAGGTTGCTCTTTCAACTTCAACTTTTTGCCTGTACTCTCCCCCTTACAGTTTACTTACTGCCAGCTTCTTTTAGATACCTGTGTTACTACAGGGATTTCAGATTATGCTGCTGCTTATTATCTTTCTGGCAACAGGTAACATGCTTCTGAAACATCTCTTCCCATTCAGTGAGACTTCACATGCTTTCTCTTTGAGTCCTATGACTGAAAGACACAGATTTTGTTTTCTCTTCTTTTGTTATTACGGGGCTAAGTGCTCAATTTTGATAGTTTTAGAAATCAGGACTAAATTCTGAAATTGTTTTATTCATGTTAGATAAATGTGATTCATTGTGATGCAATTGTATGCTTGTACATTTATTGGGAGAAATGTATAATATACCAAATAATAGTTATGCTTGGATTCGATCTACCTTTCTTATTTTCTTTTGTATTCAATACTATATGTTGGCTGATATTCAGGGAGAAAATGAATCAAAAACATTAAAACACTTGGAATGGTGATGCTAAATTAGTTTTATGTTTGAGCTAACAAAAATGAATCTATGAATTGTAGCTTTGCTCTTCAATGAGTCTATTTTAATTCACTTAGTAATTTTTCATTAAATTCATGGTAAGACAGATGTCAGAAGCAGTAAAGATACAGGTTTTGTGCTTGTGTTGTTATATGTAATTTAGATAACCTAGGTATAATTGAAGAATGCTTTGTAGAGAGCTGATATTCGAAAACCCACGGTTGTTACATTTGTCTGTGTTGCACCTCTCAACAGTTCAAGCAATTTGCTTTCACTTGTAATTTATGTAACAAAATCTTTCATGCAGGTCCACAATCATTTCACATGCCTTAGCTGAAGCATCCTCGTGAGGTATTTTGCCTCTGTGTTTTTTCTTCCCCCAGTTTCTTTCTCTTGCTTTCTTGCCCAAGAGAGTTGTTCTTCTGTAGACCTACTGAGAGCCATCTGGTGTGGCTTCTGGGAAGCCAGCGCTGCACACCTAAACAAGCCTGTCACACTGTTCACATTTATCATAGTGCTAGACCTGCACCTGTAAGAGATGGTCTACAGAAACAGCTTTGTTACCTTTTTTAAAATGTGTGTTTGGTCATAAAATTTTGGGTACTTCGGTGTATCATTTCTCAGAGAGAAGACTTTCTTCGAACTTTGTTGAAAAGGATTGTTCAAGTGGCTGTAAGCAGGTCTCCTTGGCATTTGAAAAGTCTTTAAGGTCTACAGTTTGCTTGGACCTTCCAGGGGATAGCATTCAGGCCTGCCAGTCTCAAGGACATTTTTTTCTGTATACTATACATCCTCCTGCTTTTAGAGAGAAGTAACTTGTATACTGCAGAAACCTGAAGGTATGGCTTTTTATACATCCTTTTTTCAGCTAAGGGCAATACCTCAAGGTGAGATGCAGTAGTACTTTATTTCCCCTGGATCAGTGTCAAACTTTTCAGCTGAGTTTGAGCTGACCTGCCTGATCTTTAAATAATCTTTTCCTTCCTCTGGCAATGTAGAAACACATTTTCCCTGCTCCCCTCAGGCAGATTCTGCTACCAGAGTTGCTGAAATGAATGAAAGACTTGGTGGTCAATAGTTGCATTCTGCACCTCTTTCTCAAAGCATAAGCTCTGCTACATGTAGAATAATACCCATATGTTTCTCTCTTGTCTTTCTTTGTAAGGCACTTCAAGCCTGGCATTACTGGATGGAGATGTGTGAAGAATAGAGGACCAGTACATTGCCAATCATAGCAAGGCAAACTGCACAATCCTGGGAGAGCAGAGGAATGCACCAGTCGTCTTTGACTATACAAAATTATTTTATTAGCCAAGCATGCAGTAAGCCCAACTGCATCTCTCCATCTAGAAGTTGCAAAGAATCTGGTGTTCATACTGCTGCTCTTGTCTCATTGCCATGCTAAAATCGGAAAGCATTATGCACCTGCCTTCTGCCCTGAGTCACGTCCCAGTAGGTAGGGATTTTTAAATGATCTTTGCAGGTGAGCTGTCTTGGAACAGTGGCATAGCTCAAAGCATATCTTAAGAAAACAGCTGACAAAAGAAAATGGGATAAAACTCACATGGTTAAATAGAAGCAAGCAGCAATGCTTAGGTTACTGAGAGAGTAGAATAAAAGGGGTAGGAATGCTTGCTGGTTCTTATGTGTAGTATAACTCTTCATAGTAAATCTCCTATATTAGAATCCTTTCATATTTGTTTGCAGACAACACAGCTCTACAATACTCTTGGCTGGAGATCTGAAATGCAGCAGGAGATTCTGGGTCCAGTCCAGTGTTGATGTAGAGAGGCGCACTTAAGTCAGCAGAGCTTTACAACAGGGTTGTCCACCATGTTGTAAAGCCATATGATTGCTGAGTTTGTGGTGGCTGTCATAAACTAATAATACAAAAGATATATATCTGAGATTCATTTAAGGTAGTGACGATAATGATCATCTATGAGAGGCTGAGTATGTGTGTTAAGACAAGCTTTTCTTAAAAGTCTTGTGATAATTTTGTCTTAAAATACATCTTGAAATCTTGTTTTAAAAAAAATATTGAAAACCTGAAACTTCAGGTTCTAATACCAAAGTGAAATAGCAAGTTCACAGCCTTATGTTGTCTACTAAAAAGAAAACTCTTGTTTTTAATTCAGCTTCACAATACTGCTGTAGCTTCAACTGAGTTTCTGAAATGTTTTTGGATGACAAAATCTAGCTGTCATTTGACAAACATCCAGTTTTACGTTCAGCTATGCAGAGTATGCTCGATTAAGCCTATTGATTTGAAAAGTAAGGTAAAGCTGAAGATGATTAAGTGTAACAGATTTTAGCTCAATATAAATGTTTTTAAGGAAATAAACATTTACTTATGAGCAAGAAGAAGCATACTGCCTTTGTCTCTTAGGGACAAGTGAATAAATTGGCTAATAATACGGTCAATAAAATAGTGAGAGAAGTAAACGCATGTCAAGGAGTTTTTATGTAATTGAAGAGCACAAAAAAATGAAGACTGTTTTAAAATGTGCTGGTGTATTGCTGTGTGTGTCTTGTTGCAGCTTACACTTCATGTGGTGTGGTGTAGGTTAATAGTGGCTACTCAGGCTGACATAGATTTTTTTTTTTTTTAATTGGATTTGAGAAATCTTCTTGAATTGAGCCAGAGGGTTATGTGTTCCAGTAAATGACTAAAAGTGAAATTGTGTCTAAATGACTCTTTCAGAGATATCTAAGCCACTGGAATGTGTGTTATCATAGTGACTGAAAAATTACTTAATTTCAGAGAGCTTTATTTTAGTTAATGTAACCCTCTTCTTCGTTCTAATACTGATTTGGTCTCTGATCTATTGGATTCAGTAAGTATTTGAAGTTTAAATTTCCCATGACCTATCTCATGTTAATGTGTCTTTAATGCTTGGAAAGCATAATTTATTCTTGTGAAGGTTTGCAGAGCAATAGCACATAGCTCCTTAGAGAAGAGCGAACTTTAACAGTAATATTATGACCCAACCCAGTATATTTTAATGTTGCTGTAGCTGCTGTGTATGAAGACAGCATAGCATTTTCTGCTCTAGCTTTCTGTTTGGTTGCCCAAATTTATTAAATTGATTTGCCACTCAGGAGGGAAACTTCCATGTTTGCCCTCTCTTCTGAACTGGCTTTATTTTGAAATAGTGGCCAAAACCAACCTGTTCATCCTTAAATTGTAGGAGATTTGTTCTGCCCTTGAGTAGTATTGGTGATGTTGGAAGCATAAGATGGGTTGTTCTGAGTAAATACTTACAGAAAATGGAACTTCAAAAAAATCGAAGTTCAAAAGTCCACTTCCATGAGATGATTAGAGTTTCTTTGAAGACCACGTATTTGTTTTAAGAGCTGAAAGCTTTGGGGTTTTTTGAGGAGGTAACTCTCTCAGTACCTTGTTTACTGTTAACTGAACCTGATAGATGAAAATATCACAATTAAGATCTTACTAGGGTTATTCAGCATGGAGAAGAGAAGGTTTCAAGGGCACATAGTAGCAGCCTGCCAGTACCTACAATGAGGTTCATCAAGAAGATGGAATTGGCCAGGAGGATGAGAAATAAAGGATACAAATTAAAATGTGAGGTTCAGACTTCCTATAAGGAAAACCTTTTCCCATGAGGACAATCATCAGTGGAACAGGCTGCCCATGGAGGTTGTACCATTTCCGTTACTACAGGTTGGAAAAGACTCATCTGGATAAAGCCCAAGCAATGTGGTCAGATCTCGTAGCTGACTTGGCTCTGAGTAGGAGGTTGGACTAGAAACCTCCTGAGGTCCCATGAAACCTGAATTATCCTGTGATCCTAAGATCTTGTTTCTGTCCTCAAAAATGTTTCCACACATGCTCAGAATTATGAAGCTTCAGTCCAGTGCTGTAATATAACACGCCATCAGAGGGATGAGTTTTCAGCTTATTTGTTACAATGCACTGCGCAAAGCTCAAATCAAGTTCAGTTTGCAGAAGTGATGCTTCTTCCCAGGAGGGCAACCAACAAGAGAGAAGGAAATTAAAGAAATCATGCTGTTTTTTCCTGTCAGCTATAGTACACATTTCGGGTGCAGCAAAATGTATAGAAGCATTATGTAAGCAGTTCAGAGCTCTTGATGTGCCCCTCTGGATAAAATAAGGTGCTTGTATTACTCTGATAGGGTAGAAGCTGGCATCTCTTTCCAGTACTGGTTTGCGGAGAGGAAGACTGTAACCGAAATAGCAACTTGGAAGAAACTGCTTCATGGTTCAGTGGTTCTTTGTTGTTTTGTTTTAGCCCAGAAGCACTAAAATTAGCTGTCCTTTCCTCTTTGTTCTTATTTTCTTTATACTCCAAAGTTCACAAAGTAGAAAATGTGTTGAGAAGCTACTCTGCAGCTTAACTATCCATACATTGAAAATCAGAGCCCTTGATCTGGATGCTTAAAATGATAATTTGATCTTCAGGGTTTGTTCTGCTGTTTCTCTAGTTATGTGCCATTTTCTAGCATAAATTGCTCTTTGGTCATATAAAATTAAGTCATATTGGTTTACGCTGACAGTTTTGCTCTAAATTTATAAGAATAATCTTAATTCTATGCCCTTCTCTCTGTCCTCAGTTTTCTTTTGAGTAGTAATAGATGCACAGGCTGTGTGACAGATATGCTATTGAAATTAGTTTACTAAAAACAGAGCCTCTGCTCTTCAGAAAATTAAAAAACCTGATGCCTGCAACATTATGTTCTTCTGCAAGGGTAAACAGTAAACTGAAAGGAATCAGAGTTCTTTAGAGGTGACACAGATGTGACTTTGTCATCATTAAAATGTTTTTGGAAAAGGCTGTCCTGATTCATGAGAATAATTTTTATTTGAATGTTTCTTCTGAGTTCTAGCATTAGTCATCTAGAATCATGTATGCTGTCTGCAATTCTTTTTAAGGATCTTTATTTGTCTGAAGAAGTTCCTTTTATTTTTACTTTTTCTCAGAGTGGTATATGTGAACCTTTAAACACAAAGCTAATTTTTTCACCTCAGTTACTCTTGACATATTAAGTCACCTTGATCCACAAATAACTGTGCTAGGAATAAGGCTTCTGTTTTTATTTATTTATTTTCTACTTATGCCTGGACTTTCTACTTTTGGGTTTGAATTTAAGGCCTCACGATCAATTTTGTGTGAAAAACAGCATATAGCCCAAGATTTTACTTATCTTTGAAATCTGCAAGACAGCCACAAGGAACTTATTGCTGTTCTTACAAAGAATAGGCTGCTACTGTTCTTATAAGCCATATTGCTTGTGGGTCTGGTTTTGGCATGATGAAATCACTGGGGTTTAAAGAGCTGTGTATTTGCAAATCACCTAAAGCACCAGTCTTTTTCTTCAAGCTGCCTTGGCTTTTCAAGGCTTAATGCATGGCTTTATCATTACAGCTGATATTTACTTCCCTTGTAGCTTCCACCTGCAGAAGAGGATAAGGAATGGAAGTGCACTTGATAGTTTTTCATGGCAGGTAAAGCACTTTTATTGGGGTGCTTGGATACCTTCTGCAAATGGTGGTATGAAGGTCTGGCAGGAATAGAATTAGTGCTGTGGAAGGTTACAAAATAAAGTCCAACCGGCCCAAGTCTGATGAATGACACAGATCATTGGTGTTGAACAGAAAAATCTCATTTTCTTGGGATTTTCAGTCTATAACTTCAAAACAAGTTGTCTTTTATTTGTGTTCTCCCAGTGGCATGGGAGGTCTACAACAGGATCATCTTGGACCTGGTAGTGCACAGATACAAACAAAAATACTTTTTCTTAGGGTCTTTACAGGCGAAGTGTATAAAGGTGCTTGCAGGCAGCCACAGGAAGGAAACATTGTGTCATTTAGCATGGGGTGTGTGTTATTGCCAGTTTTTTTCCGGTTTGTAGGCGTCGTAACAATGGTAAAACTTTAGGAGAAGGATTTTGATGTTTGAGTGTATATTATAGAAGGCTTTTAAAAAATAAAGGTAGTGTTTTGGTTGAAACATGGGTACTAACTACTGTGTGTGTAGAGCAAGTGACAAAGTGTTGAGGTGGGTGGCTCCCTGCTGTTGAAGATGCCATCCTGTGGTCTTGTCCAGGGAGACTGCTTTATTGAAGAGTTTTCAGGAGTGACATAGCAGGGTCAGCACTATGTCCAGGTGTGGAAGGTCCTAGGTGTTGATTCTTTCAGTGCTGGTAGCACAGATGGTGACTGTTGCTGTTGTGTGCTCCAAAGCCAGTTAGAAATCTGAACAGCTCTAAGCACTGAAGTGATATATCCTGCACATGTAGCCGGAAAGGTGCCTTATCAATTTAGTTGAAGGCATTGAAAGGGAGCTACAGTGGAGTGTGATTGATTGAAGTGTTTGTAAAAGTTTGAGATTGTTAAAAGGCAAAGACAGTGTAAACGGACTTTTATGAATGCAGCTTGCCGTTGAACCTGTAATTCCCCATGATACCTATTAATTTGAATTTCTGTATAACAGCAATACAGAAGTTAGGGGCAAATGAGAAAGTGCAAAGTTGTTATTTTTTCATACATAAAATCTAGCATTACACAGGATGTCTCTTGTAGGTTTGCGAACTTCCCAAAATTCTCTGTAGCTGTTGGATCTCCATAGGGTTAATGCAGTTAGCAGTATGATTGTGTGTGTGTAAGAGCTTTGGGATGGGCAAAGGGGTGGAAAAATGCTTAACTTTTTTTTTTACATGTGAAAAGTACATTAGAAATCACACTAGTTATTTAAAAGCTTTAAAACCAATAATTGCATGTGTAGAGACGGTAAATCTTTGTGGCTGCCAACTTGACCTGGTTTCACATTGAGTTCAAAGTGTGCACATCTCTCTGTAATGCTCAATTATCTCTGCAGTATATGTAAGGTATCTTTCAAATACGTAATATCGATATGTTTGGCAGGATTTATAAACTTTTCTCGTGCTGACAAAACAGTCATCTGTCCTGTTCCAAGGTGAAGTCCAAAAATAAGCACCTCAATTTGTGATAAATAGCCTGTGCATTAGATGTTGTCAAGGGCTCTTGAGTTAAACATGCTTGAAATTTTTACATCAGTCTGGGTTTGAGATATGATGTGCCAAAATAGGGTTGGAAAATTTTTATGACAGTATTGCATTTTTTCATTCTTTCAGTCACAGAACTGAACAGACCTGTATTCTCTTATCCCCCCGGCCCCTCTTTGAACCTACTGCCTGATAAGTATAGATATAGAAAGGGGAAAAAAAAATTGTTGAAAGAACTGTTTTGTATCCTGTCTCCCTAAATGCTTGCATGTCTGAATTAATTTTCCTTATGTTGTAATAGTAGCTCTGTGGGAGCATGCTGTGGCTGGGAGACTCTCTGGCAGCTTGCTTTCACACCTGCAGCTTGGCTGGTTTAATGCATGCAAAATTCTGCTGAAAATGGTCTGGACACAAGGGTGTAAGCATTTTTATTGCTGCTGTTCCAGAAGAGGAACCACAAGATGAGAAAAGGAAAAGTTTTCCAGTGGCAGCTTTATTAGATGCTATGGCTGTTAGAAACAAACAACAAATCCAAACTTCTCCAGAGAGATGTCTTCAGAAACATGCAGAACATTTCTGCTGAGTTGCATGCTAAATATCTGTTTTTATCAGAGAGTGCGGGATGGCAAACTTCCACTCTTACGGTTTGTTAGTGAGTTGGGCTCACCCTTGTATATGGCTGACAGGGTAATAAAATTATTCAGTGTTTCACCACACTGTCCTGAAACAGAGAAATGAAACGAAGCCCTAAGAATAAGGCACCTTCACTTCTTGGTAAGTGATTTTTATACCCAAAGTCAGTGTTCAGAATTCTGACACCCCTGATCAGAGGTAGCTCTGTTGTGTTGCACAAATGTTTGCTGTCCTCCAGAAACAGACTCCTAGCATTTGTTCTGTTACAGGAAGGTGGGTTTATAGCACTGCAGTTCTGAAATCAAAAGTATAATATAAGTCTGGGAGTCAGCTTGAAGGCAGAGTGTCAAGCCCTTCCTGAAAAGTTATAAAATCCTCCACTGGGTGAACTAAAGAGGCACATTTGAATAAGCAGCTTTCGGTTTGGAAAACTAACACAGATATCGAGTAACTTTTTGTGGTTTGTGTTGCATCACTTGTCAAGTGGTACTCGTTATACAAGTTACATTTTAGTGCTCTGCTGTCCCTAGAAGAAAGAAAACCACAGTTGAAGGTGTGTGAGCTTTCCTATCTCACTGCCAGTTTTCCTCACTTCCTAAAAGAGAGAGAATGATTCAGCAAGCTACAAAAGCCCTTATTAGGGACTTGAATTTTTGAGCTGTGTTCTTCTAAAGATTCTATCACCTGTCCTCTGAAGTTTGCAACTAGTGCACACTGCCAAACCAGTAGCTAATACGTCTGTGTGACATTCTCAGCCATGTTGCAGTCCCCTTTGAATTGCTTGAGAGAGCCAGAGGAGTTCAGAGCAGACCAAAAAGCCCTGTGCCTGACTGCAGGCTGGAGGGGGACTCATGTGTTGCAAGCACTGGCTTCTGGTGGCTCCCTGACAGCCCCAAGGTCTGGGATACAGGGGTCAGTGCTGCCATCGGGAAGGCCTCTGGCATGCAAAGCTCAGGGGACTGTAAGGCTGCTCTGGGGTATGATTCCGTGTGTTGTGATGCTAGGAATAGGATGAGAAGTGGCACAAATCGGTTTGTGCTGAGGTCCGCATTGACAGAGCAAGGGATGTGCTGACGTTTGAGCTACATGGAGGTGAGCTAGGGCTCTGCATGGCTCCGAGGGCTCCTGAGCTCCAGTACAGAGCTGCACTAATGCAACGCAAGTTTCCAGCCTGGGTTTGGCTGGGCTGTGCTCTCAGTGTGTGGCAGGGGAGCGCGGGTCAGTCTGCATTTCTCTCTGCAGGCCGGCTCTGCGATGGCGGCTAGCACCCGAACTAGTTGGCTTAACAACAGCCCGGCTATTCTGCACTATGCAGTCACCCCAGTGACTGCAGTGCAGATATTTGCAGGGTTATGCTGTGGGGTTTAGCCTCTGCATCCAGGATTTGGAGGGTGCAGAAGTTGAATAAAGTTGTGCTTGGGTTGCAGTTTTTGCTCTGCACCTCTGAGAGAGCCAAAAGAAAATCTCTTCTTGTATCCACAAAAAGCTACGGAGAACCAAAATTGAATGAGAAACAGAACAACCTAATGCATTCTGAGAAAGCAGATATTAAGACAACTGTTAGAAATAGTGTTTTATGTCTCTAAACTATTTATAGTGTAGTCATGATGTCTCCAAAGAGAGCAATACTATATCACCAACATTTGATAGTGGTGCTCTGAATAGAGAACAGAATGCAAGACAGTACAGATGGCTGACAGACTGCAGCAAATTCCAGCTAATGAAGAAATGCAGTATGTTTGTTTACATGCAAGTTGAAACAGTTGGCTGTTAAAATTGGTTTTAAATCCAGCTCTGAGCTGTGTAAACATAGAACACCCGTATGCAACTAATAATAGTAAAATACATTTTTGCATTTTTAAAAAAATGCTTCCCTTTCAACAGTATTGCTGCTATTTGATAACTTGGCTGTTCTGTATTCAGTGATCTTCAGTCCATGTGCAAATTAATGCTGCAAGAAACAACACCAGTTTACTGAGTGAATTTATGTCTAGCCTCAAATTGTGAATCTGCATCTATGAGATGTAGGTCTTATGATTAGGGTCTGGAAAAGAGATATGATTTTGGTATTTTGCATTGCCCTGGACAAATAATTCAAACAGAGGAAACAATGCAGAGCCAGGCATTCTGCTGAGCTACTTCATCCAGTGGATCAGGTTATAATTTTGCTAGCAGTTTACACTGTGAATCATTTTTAAAAAAAAAAAAAGCAAGCTGATTCTTGAATTTTAACAGTGAATTTCTGATCATAGTAGTTGTCCCCCTGCCTCCTTTAAAAAGTGTCCTTTTTGAGCTAGCAGATCTGTTGTTATTTAATATTAGCACAGTGGTGCTGTACTATAAGAATACTGCAATCTCTTGTGTATCAGGGAGAGGAATAGACCCAGAAAGAATAAAATGAGGAATTATTAGTACATGCTTTTCTGTAATATATTTCCAAAGTGCATGATTTGCTTGTCAGAGTACTTCTGAGAATAAGTTCATTTTACTAGGGCAGCATTCATCTCATTTGCTATCATGTTTAGAAGTATTATCCGTATTATAGAGAGTTGTTAAAATTCTGGAGCATTTTTCAGGAAGATGGTTCAAACGTAACTTATTTACTCCTTGTTTTCCTTGCTGATGGATGTTTAGAATGCACTTGCTGGTAAGCATTATCTGAAAATGCAAATGTAGCTTGCTTTCCTGCAGCAGGGAGGCAGTTGTTCTGCAGTTGACCACAGTGAGGTCAGTACCTGGAGTTGCCCAATGATGGGGAGAAAGCAGTAAATAGGATGGATTGATGTTTTTGTTCTTTACCATAACATTTTAAAATCTTACAATGCAAACGTCCTGCATTATCAAAGCATTGTATGACTGCAGAAAGTGAGAGAAATCACTTTGTTGTGTGGTTGACTTAAAGGAGTCAGTATGTGTTTGTCTGTGCAAATGGCAATCCTCACACGTGGGCTGTATATATAGAGACAAAGCGCAAAAAGTCCTCTCTGATGTATACACACATACGTGCATATAGTTTATGCTGATGAGGTTGGTTCTTCACTTCACAGGTTGTACTGTGATGGACAGTTGCTGATTCATGGAGAAAAACAACCCTCCTGCCAAGAACTGGAAATCTGCCATGATGCTAAATGATCTGAGATCCCACTCCCATGGGCATGTGCAGATTTGCAAATCAACCAAGAGTCAGCCTACTAAACACAGTAATGTTGAAAGTACCCATTGAAACCAGTGTTTCTTTTTGTGTTCTTTTCTCTTGCTCTGACTCCATACTCTGGGACTAAGAAGCAATTTAATGATTGCATCTTAGATTATATCCCCTAAAGTGCTTTCTTGATTTGCCAGGTATCTATTAGTTATGTAGTTTTCCATGTAAACCACAATCTGTTCTACTTTTAGAGCCAGAATTTTTTAACAGATGTTCTAGCAGTAACAATTCAGATTAGAGCCTTGGATTCCTGGAGAGCTTTTGTTTGATTAAAAAAAACCAAATTCAAACCCAACAATAACAAATGCGTTTGAGAAGTAAATACATCATAGCAGGGCTCAATGAATGTTTGAGTGCTAATATTGAGAATTTCCAAGCGCACGTAGAAAAAGCAAACAAATTTCTGTCGTCTCTTGAAGGGATATAAACTTTTATGGACCCTAGAAATAGGCTTTGTAGGTTATTCTGTAACTGTGTAGTGAGGGTTTCTGTTATGTGCCTGTGAAACACCTGTCGCTGGAGTTGGATGATCCAACTCTTTTTAAACTCCCAGGCCTCGTTATGTATTCCCTACCTGAACCAAGCAGACATGAGGTTAGAGAAGTGACTTGCGAAGGTCTAGGTTTAGTTTTGTGGTCTATGACTCAGTAAGCTAAAATTGAATGAGATGTAAAATTTAATCCTAGGGAGAAACTGTCAAGAGGATCTCTGCTTTGCCAGACTCTTTGCCCTGGGACTGTGCTGAGGGTAATCCTATAATTTCCTTAATAAATAATAAGGCAGCAACATAATCTTAGTTTTTTTGTTGAGGCTTGTCCATAGGTAGCAACAAAGAAGCTATGTACCTCTAAATACCTTCTTTGCTTGCCAGGTGTCTGTGAGTCATGGCAGATCTGTCATTGACAACTGTCCTATGTCCTTCCTGAGGAGTCCTGTTTGAATTCTGTCTGCTTGTCTCAGGATTAAACGTGAAATACTTGGTGTGAGTGAAGAGTATGTTACCTAGCCCAAGGTTAAGGATCTAGGCTAAGAGGTTGCTTATTTTTGGTGGTGGCGTAAGCCACTGGCAAGTAAAAGGTAAAGTCTATGTTAGATTTATGATGTTGAGTTTCACTGTATACACAGCTGCTAGACTAAGGGTGCTGCTTTATGTAAGCTGTGCTTCTTGCAGGCTTCCTTAGTCATAAAAATGCAAGTCTGGATCACATCTTCCATCTGAAGATGAAAGGTCCTCCTCGGGTCAAGGTAATGAGTGATGAAATATAATTACCTTGTACATTATTATAATGACTCATATATTTATAAGTGCCTGTGGTATGAAATTTGGATGAATTGCACATTCTGATGGATGTTTAATTTTGTTTTCTCTTGTTGTTGGCTGGTATCACCCCACCTAATGGATAATCAGACTACTTGTTGCAGAGATTTTACATAAGCACTTTGGGGTCTGTTTTTGGGAATCTTTAGTTGATTCAGTATATTAGTGTGATTATGATAGTGAAAGTGCAAAAAACCAGTTTGTGCAGCGTGTGCCAAGCTAAAAGAATTTTTTAGTAATTGTTCTTGCTCCCCAGCAAAACCAGGCGTATTGCACATGAATAAACTCCTGCAAAGGATCAAATCTGTGGTTGTCCATAGTGTCTGCTGGGACTGCTTTGTGAATAATTGTTCCTTGTGCTCCCTCCCTTTTGTAATATCCTCTATAAATGATCCACACCTTTAAGGCATTAGTTGCTCCAAAGCGTCTGTCTCCTATGGACCGCTTGATGTTGCCATAGTTAATTTTCTGCTGCTACTTTTATTTATCATCAATGCTGAACATAAGTTTGTGCTCTTCTTTGAATGTTTTAAATTCAGTGTTTCTAATCTTAAGATGAGGAATTTAAAATGTTTTGATGTAGTGATGCTGAATAACTCTAAAAACTTGGTTTTGATAAGGACTTGAGTTTTGCAAGTACAAAAATATGCCACTGAATAGAAACAGTGTCTTGCCAAAGACAAAGTTGGTAAGACCCTTACATATTTCATATATCAGTGCCTTCTACATGCAAAATATTAGCAACGCACTTCACGTGCATATGGTGCGCCTGCATTGGCTGTATTCACTGCAGAACTCTACAGTTAACTTAAGTGCACAGGAAGGAATTATAGATTCATAGTACGGTGAATTACTATCGTATAACCTATGGGCTTGGCAATTGGATTTTTTAGCTGAGGCCCATGTTATGACCATTTTGTTACAGTGTTTCTGTATAAAGGAAAGAAGATAACTTTTTTTTTTTCAGATAAATGGAATTTGATCAACCTCCAATTACTTGGTCTCAGAGATATCTACATATGAAATCTTAACTTTAGAGCCAGAACAGTCCTAGCTGTCTGGTATAATGGTGAATACCCCAAAACAAATGTTACCCTCACACACGTATGTGCAAGTAAAAGCTGAAGTTAATTGCAGGTGGCTGTGTCCGAGGGAGGAATTTGATTCTAGTGCATGTAAGAAGATAATTTTAATAGCTGTAGTGAAATTAAGTTTACAGTTTCACCGGACGTTAAGCTGTGGAGCCCTTCTCTAGTGAGAAATAAATGATAGTGAGAGGAATTGTGGCAGGTTTTAAGTGGCACAAGTTATAAGATTGATTAGGTAATTCAGAGAAAAGGTGCTAGCTCTAATAGCTTTTTACTTTTGCAGCCCTGGAGTAGAAAATATATTTGGATTTATTTTATGCTTAGCAGATTTAAAATAAAAGTGCATCTTTCAGATCTCTTGAACACTTTTTTGTTGTTGCATTTGACGTAAGTTTATTAAAATTACTTCAGTTTAATTAGGCTTCGTTGATACAGTACTTTTCCACTGAATTTACTAGGAGCTTGTGAATGTGTTGTAACGAACTGCACTGCAGGCTGCAGTATCTGATTGTCATGCCAGGAGCATCACTAGCGTAGAGCTAAATAGAGATTGGTAAGGAAAGTGGGTCAGGAAACAGGCCTACTGTACCTGCAGAGACTGCAGAGTGCAGTAGCAACGGAGCAGAGCGTCCACAGCATGGCACTGTCTTACAAAACATAGGAGATCGGCCGAGGATGTGATTAGGAGAGTGGGCATGCCTGGGAGCTAAAGATGCTGCTGCTTTTATTCTCCCTTCTCTCCCCAACTATATACACTTGTTTTGCTGGGTGATTTTAGCAATACCCATTTTACTTTGTCTGCCTAAAAATGTCCACAAAAGCATTCTTTCATCTTCAGAGGTTAAACCCATCCTGTCCTATAAGATAGACTGTAGAGACATGCTTGCTGTTTCATGTGGGACAGTGTTAAATGTTGTGAAGGAGTCTTTCATACGCTTTTCAGATGTAGGACAGAAAAAGGCATGTAGTATGCTGCTCTATAGACCTTGGCGTGTTGTTTAAAAAGACTTTTCTGAGTGTATCTTGCTTTACTTGCAAATCTAGTCTTGCTGGAGGTGACATTCAGAATAAAACCACAGTAGAAACAGAAAAGGAGCAATAAAAACCAAAGCATCTCTAATCAACCAGTGGGACCTGCCAAAATTACTCAAAGTGGAAGCTATATAGATTGAATGATAAACAGAAGAAAGGGGGGGGGGGAATCCCAAAAGAGCAGTTATAAGAATTTTTGCTCAAGTGTAAGAGGGCATGATGAAATGAATTAAAAAAAAAAAAAATTAAAGTTGTTCTCTTTCCTCTGCTGCCTGCCTTTGCGTCTGTAGAGCTTAATTACGGTGGCTCAAAACAGTCCATTTTATAAGACTTTTGGTACAATGTATGCTCATCTACGTGCTGACCATATGAGGAGATCTAAAGCAGAGGACATTAATTGAATAGAAAAAACAAATACGTATTTTATCCTTAGGCATAATTCTTTTGATTATATTTGGTTTACGTGGGAAGGAATACCTTTCAATTTGTTTTATTCTTGAGGTTTGAGACCTAAGAGTAGGAAGGAAAGGAGAAAGGTAGTTGTCTGTTTTTCAGCTGGGTAAGGTCAGTACTGAAAGGGAATGTTCTTCAGGAATCTTTTGAAGTATGAATCCATTATTAATACAGAAAAAGAAAAAGGATTGTGTTTAGAGGCCTTCAGACTTTAGGTGCCAAAGCCTGCAAGGTTCTTATGTTCTCAGCTTTCCCTGAAGCTTACACTGCATTGGTGAAGGGTGTATATCAAAATGCTTCTTGACTTAAGTGGAAGGATCGCCAATGATTAAGTTAAAATCAGAAAATGGAGGACAAAGAAGGTAGCTTATTACTTGCTACCCTGCCTGTCTTAAGCTTTGAATATCTGAGACATGATGAAAGAGGGAGATGGGACACTTGTAGCAATTTTGCAAAGAAAAGCAGAGCAAGGCAGAGGGCTTGATTGTATATCTTCAATCTACTTTCATTAATCTTGGCTTGAATTGTTATGCAGAAGTAATACATCCATGTTGGTACAGCATGAAGATGGGGCAAATGGCTGTTCTGCCAGTAACTCCTCCTCATTGTGACTGTAGGCAAATCTGTTCTGTGGAGCGCTCAGACCACTGAAGAGCCTGTGTTTTATTTTGAAATGCACATAAAATGCTATTGAAAAATGCTTTTGAAAACAAGGCTTTGGTTTGTAAGCAATTTGGATGCTCAAAAAAAGAGCCATCCTCCTTCAGTGCCGTAATTTCCACTCTGTAATACATGAATGATAAAATTAATAGCATTTCAGAGGCACAATAAATGCCTCAGACTGAGATGCCTTCAGTTACTGTAGTGGCATAGACAGTTTAGGGAACCGAATATATAAAAAATCATGGACTCTAGCAGTACTTTATGTTTAAATCTGAGAGCAGTTCTACTGTGATAATTCAGCAGAGTAATCAAAATAAAAAAGAACTGCCGTCCCAACTATGGTCATTGCAGATAAATCCAGTGAATTTCCCAGTGCAGACTACTGAAATGAGCAACGCTCAGTGTCACTGTTCCTTTTCAGAATCAGCTGCTCTGGGAATTGATTAAACTTCTCATGGTTCATGTTCTGCCCTGCTTTCACATATTACATTAAACAGATTTTTCTAATTTATCTGATTTTGCATGTACGCAGTGCTGTAAGCTATTCCAGCTGACAAGCCTTGAAACAGTGAGCATAAACAGAGGGGTAAGCAAGCACGTGCTGACTGTAGCAATGACAGTCTTCCCTGGCTTTCACTCCAAAGGGAAGTAGCTTCACCTCCAGAAGACAATTTACAGCATGTACCACAGGCCATGGACAAGGTCACACAGTGCCTTACATGCTATTTATGCTTAAATGCCAAGTAAAGGTGTTGCTGAGCCCTCAAGGCTTTTCTGTTAGTTCCTGTTTTGTTTTACATTTAATTGCGGATGTGGAGCTAATGTGGTAACCAAAGGTGAGACTACATTGAGGTCGTTGCCCACTTTGTGGACTCTGTCTGCTTGTCCTATCTTGTTCCTGAGGCCTGCAGTTGTGTTGCTCGTTAAGTAGAGTTTCTCCTGAGCAGCATTTTGCTGATTATCATTACTAGTTTAGTCAAACTCTTTTGAACAGAAGTTTTGTTTTAAAATAGCCCTATTATAATGAAAGGCACCCAAACCCCATCACATTTGTGCAGTGCATTGTGATAGTCTGTATAGGAATGAGCGGGTAGTTGCCCAAATCTTTAAAACTCGAGCATAAATCATAGTCCATTGCAGTGTTTTAGATACCTAAAGAAGCTGATTTTTAAAGATGCTGCTTGTCCTGCAATTTCCACTTACCATCATTTTAAAAAGTAGGTTATTTGAGCTCCTAGGTATGTTATTTAACTGTGTTAAATTTTAATCAGACCTCATTTAAGAAAAAAAAATTTATTTTGGCTCTCCTTCTAGAAAGACTATGTTCCTTGACAATATTGCAGGCAGACCTGTAGAGGGGTGGTTCAGAAGTCTGCATCTTTTGAGAAGAGGTGGGGGGTTTTGTGGCACTTTTTTTTTTTTAAAATTAACCTCTCCAGGCTTGCTGTGAAAGCAAACAGTGTGTTCATCCCGTTCAGTCCTGACAGCTGGTGAATGTTGCCCATAAGGAGAGACTGACCTACTCTCTTGTTCTCAGCAAAAACTTGTCATAAGAACACTTACCATAACACTGTGTTGGCCAAGAATATATTAAAATAATTTAACTTTAGTTACTAATGGAGGTGATGGTGTTCCCAGTGCTTCAGATGCTCTCTACTTGGTGTTTCTGACCTTGTAACTAAAACAATCTGTTTGAAAATTCGTATGGGCAATCACATTTTTTTCTAATGTAATTCCTAATTTCAGGCTCTATGGGCTTGGAATTTTCCCCATACCTAATATACAACCTTTTCCCCTCTGATTTTGGATGTGAACTCTTACTCTTCAAAACTGCTGTATTAAGCTGTATCAGCAGTACTTCATCATAATTGTGTTTGGACCCTTTATTAACATGTTGATGGCTTTCACAGATAGTGGGATAGTTGCATTGTTAGACTATATTTTTCCTTTTGCCTAGTATGCTACCACTTCCGATTACTTGACTTCAGAGTCCTTAATATCCTTATTGTTATTTTAAATTCTACTACCCTTATGCTCAACCTTGGTGCTATAAATATGTGAGTAGGAGTGGCAGACTTCTGTTTTAAGCTAACATTTCTCTTCCTTGTATTTTGCTTTTAGGATGTGTGTTTGAGTGATGAGGAGCACTGTCTTATTTAGGTTAGAGGCAAAAGCTTTCCAGACAATCCTAAACCTAGGTCAGAAGTCTAGTGAGGAGAAGGGGAATCAAGCTACTAGTTCTCTTCTCTCAGAAGAAAAGATTTTCTAAGATAGCCAGATTTAAATGCAGTAGTTGACTTTATGCAAATCCCTGGTTTCATGATTTTGCATTTACTGTTAATATTCTACAGTGTTTTAAATAAGTTAAGAACTATTCCTGTTCTTCCAATTGGAGATTGCAACAGTCGTCCTTTCAAATTGAGTATTGAGTTTTTTCTGCAGGGGTGTTAATGGTAAGAGATGATGAGATCTTTTTTTTCTCCCCCACAAATTTCACTTATTTTTCTCATGCTCTCGATGTTAAGGCCTCTGTAAATGCACATAATAAAAGGCTACCTCCTTCCCCTTCTCTCAGCCCTGCTAAGAGTTAGCTTCTGTTTACATAGTTTTTGCTTTGTCTCCTCCCAGTTTTAGTCATTAAAGATGTCTTCCTTTGTAAGAGGTAGGTTATCTTTTCCATAGTAAGCCTTAATGCAAAATCTCTGTGCTTGTGACTTTAGAAATAGCTACAGAAGCAAATCAAGCTTAGTACTTAGTAGTGTTATGCTTCTTTAACAACACTTTCTTCGGGGACATCTTGCTATCCTGAAGCTTTGTATTTGATTTCATACTGAGCTCATTTTTGATGACGCACAAAAATTTTCGAATGAGCAGAGAAGTGGAAACATAAAAATGGTCCTTTAACAAAGAGTTGTTAATAATCACATTTCAATTTTGATGTTGCAAATCACTCATTTAAAATTTGTTCAACACCTTATGGGTTGTTTTTGGTTGTTCTTGTTTTTTCTTGGGTGGAACAACTTCACTTGGGAGTAGCTTGTGAGGTGAGTGAAGGTGGTGATCGTGAGAAGGCACTTTGGAAAGAGGGACCTGGGAGGTTGCTGCCCTTGGTGTAGACTGGAACTGCAAGTGAATTGTAAGGCCTTGATAAAAACAGTTGGCAGTTTTGACAGTGGGCATTGTTTTAGCATTATTTTCTTAAATGGTAGTGAAAGACCCTTAAACCTTATCACCTCTATCTTTCTGTAAATGAGTGGCTGAAAAAAAAAAGTTTGGTTCTTTAAAGAAAAAAAAAGTGCTATTATTAAGCAATTTATTAGGACCTTCCAAATGCATGTTTGGGAATTAATTGCTCCTGATCTGTAGAGGTTCTCCTTCACTGATTGCAGTGACACTGCTGATTCAGGGAATAAATAGTTAAACATTACTAATGCAATCTAGTGTAGCTCAACAAATGTTGGGGCCCGGAGCCAAAACTTAGCCAGGGTAATTAGGTAGTCTTGGGCTGTAAGATAACAGGAACAGCCTGCATGATGACTGAAATTTGTTGCTTTGGGGGAGTCAGAGGGCTTCAGGACAAGAAGTGCCTGAACAAAGTTATAAGGACACTGCAGAACTACCAAACTCCTGTCTGGAAACCACCCCATGACCCCATGATGCCTGAGGTTCCACTCTAGAAGCACCCAGGACAAACAGGCAACAGCCTCAGAGTGCCACTGTTGTAAGGGGCCTCAGGCAAGAATGCACTCAAGGAGGTAATCTTCCCAAGCCTGATGGGGAGTGTCGGGGTTGGGGGGGGGGATGCAAACAACCTAGTAGCAGGCGGCAGTCGAAACCAAGACAAAAGAAACTAAGGACATCTCCATCTAGATAAGAGTCAGAACACCAGTTGAAACCAAGATACCTTGCAATACACTGACAAGATTACTGGATGGGCCAACTCATGACCATATGTGGAAGAAGGGACTTAAAATGCATGTGTAATTAAGATGCAAGTATTATAATTAGTTCCAGGAAATCTAATGCATACGTATATAACTGAGCAATATAAGCTTTGTCCATCATGACTTGCGGTGTGCAAGTTAGGAGGAGTGATCCCCCTTGCACCCAGGGCTGCGATAAACATATCTGCTTTATAACTCTCCAGGAGTTATAGAGTTTGTTTCCGTGCCTCACTGCCCAAGTGCCTCGAATGGAAATGCTTAAGAAGCAGTGCTACTGGCGTTCCACAGCCATGGAGCGGAGGCACCAGCTCACTTGGTTTGCTCGAGCTGACACTGGGCTCTGGCTGATCTGGGACTAGAGTGAGGTTCTTTGAATTGCAGACCCATGCATTTTTTGTTAGATCATCCTTCCCTTTTGCATGAAGTTCTGCTCCTTTGATTTGGAGCATCCCAAGAAAGCTGGTTTGAAATGAGAAATTATCTTTACAGTATGTGGACACCTTTCTGATTTACCCTGGGAGATTCTTGAATAGTTAGTCTTGTTATGCAGCTCTGAGGGCTGAGAATCCCTTGCAGAACCCACTTTGAAGCACAGCAGGAAAATCGAAAAGCTATATCTCTTAAAAAGAAAAAGGGAATCCTTTCCTGAATTCCCGAGAAAGGCCCCACCAACAACGTAAAGAGAGGCTTCTTAAAGCAGTTGGTTTATGTGTCCTTTTCTAGTGTTGCTTCTGAAATTTGGTTCTATATTTTGCTGCTGTATATGTAAAGTTTTTACGAGCAGGGGGACAAATTTGATTATGTAGTTGCATTTTCTTAATATCAAGCTGGAGACCTTTGCCCAAATTATTCCTGCAACAGCATTAGGTTTTTGTTTGGGTTGGTTGTTCTTTCTTTTTTTTTTTAAGTGATGGCAACTCCCTTAGGATACACAGTTATGACCTTTATATGGTGGAAGATTCAGCTTGGTCCTGTTTAAATTGTCACAGTAGCTCCTTTCGTCTTAAGCTTGCCTGTTCTTACAGAGGTAAAGTTAATACCTATTTTGCAATACTCTTTATTAACAGAGGGCCAAGAAATCTAAAGGTTTTCTATAACTCATCAGAGCTAATGTGATTCTTTTCCCTGAACTGTCAAGATTTGGATGTACAGTTGGGTCTCTGCAGCTCTCAGTAGCAGTTTCTGAACTGCCATCTTCTAGTGGAGCCTGAAGCTTTCTTTTCTAATGAAGCTATCTGGTATGGTGTGACAGCCATTTAGTTGGAACTATATATACAAAATTGATGCTGAAATTGTCTATTGTTTGTCATAGCAGTATGTTCTTGAAATACATCTTTGTCTTTACAGATAGCAAGATACAAATTTAGAAACAGTCCTATTTAATTTGATTAGTTTTGATTCTTTGCTAACTTCTGCTCTTTTTGGGTGTTTGTATCCTGTGAGCAAGTTGCAAAACAGTCTTGCTGTTTGATTATGCAGGGGGTTACTTTTGCAGCTCTCTGATCAAAAAGCATTGTGTACCAAAAACTTGGAAAGGCCAAAGTTTAAAACTTGTTCCTCCTTTAAGAAGAAAGAGCTGGTAAGGAAGTGTTTTCTTGAGTGGTGTTTTATGTTTTGAAAAAGCCCTCACTCTTTATTTTTGGTTTGGGAGTGACAATTGATCACAGCTTAAATGTTTGTGTGAGGAAAAATTTCTTGCATCTTCGGGGGGGGAAGGGGGGGAAAAGTGTTTTATCTGAAAGACGGGGGTCCCAAATGAAACAAGCTAAACTAACTCGGTGGTGTAGTTCCAGCTTGCAAATTATTCAAGTGACTTTTTTTTGTGGCCATATTTTTTTCAAGACACATGCTGCACCACGTACTTTCACTGCCTTTTAATGACGTTAGTTAAAGGATAAAACTATTCATAAAAATAAGCAGCTTAGATGTTTTCTGATGTTATTTTTTATTTTCTACCTGGGATATTTTTTGAGGTGGTGATCAGTGTAAGAAACTTAAGTCTCTTGTTGCAGAGAAAAATCATGGCAGAAACAAGCTATTAGATCTTTTTTTTAAAGCTAGTAATTTTTAGGAAAACAAATGAAAGATTAAAGAACTCTTAATTACAACAGACCAGTTTTGTTCTGTTGTGAGGTGACAATGTATTAGCTTGCAAGCTGTTGCTATCAGATGGTGTGCTGGGTGGTTCAAGAGCCCAGTTCCCTGGTAAACTTGTGGAGTGCCTCGTTCTTCCCCATGGTGTGGCCATCACATTGTTTCATGCAGGCATGTTAAAGGCAGATTCAAGATGATGTCTGATCCGTACAGAGATCTGTGCTAAGTGGCAATCTGAAAGTAACCTTGGTAGAAAGCAAGAAGCTTTACTGAAAAATTTCCCTGCGATGCTGTTGCTAAGGCAACTGCGTCTATTGTATGTGTGCTGTGGCGTTTGGCTGAGTCTGGCTCCTAGCTACTGCAGCATGGAAAAACGTTGCCTCTGAAAGTGCCTCCCTTCCCCCATGTTTGGTGGGTTTGAAGGCAGCAAAGGCTGATAAGGCCTTCCTTATCAAACTCACCGTTCCTATTTTGCTTTTAATTTGCTACTAGTTTAGACAAATTGCTTAATAAAACAGAACCACACTGAAAATAGGAGCTAAGCTGATGTCTTGCTGCAGCTCAGTCTCTGTTGCTGTGTAATAATAATCCAAGATATTTTGCAGAGGCAGGCAGCAACATAACAGAAGGGCAGGGTATGCCCTGTTTCTTGCTCTGCAGAGGGAGAGGAGCCTTTTTTTCTGTGACAGTGAGGGGGCAGTGATGAGCAGTGGAAGAAGACTGGAAGAGTGTGCTGCACAGTGAGGAGTGCTGGGAAAGGACCACACGAGGGATGTCACAAAGGTGGGCTGAAAAGACTGTTCTTCAGCAGGAGCCCTTCATCCATGTCTCTGGACAGTGAGCTGGCAATTCCTGATTTGTAACCATAATATGTCAACGTTCTCTTAAACCGTAATAATAATAATAATAATCCCCATCTGCTTGATGGTGTTGTTTCTGCTACTTTGAGAGGGTGCTGGGAGGGTTCCATCAAGCAGAATCCCCTTCTGCAATTTTACCTGTTTCTTTTTTCTTTTTTCCCCTCATGTATATTCTGTGAAACAGTTTGAGGTGTGTGCAATTCTATTCTGTACTGGCTGTATTTTAGTGGCAGATGACTGAGGGGGATGAGCAGTGTGTGTTAAAGAGTCCTGAGAAGCAAAAAATTTCATTGATGTGGAAGTGAAGTGGGAAATAATTTTCTGTAATCAATCTGAAATGTATTAAGCTGATGAAATGAATTTCAGATTCAGCATTCCCTTTCCTTTGTTACGCTTTCTTCCTGTGGGAACATGTAGATCCAGTAGGCTGGCAAGCCCCTCTCAGCATGGATAACGAACATATCCTGCTTTGTAAGTGAACCCAAAAGAGTCATATGCCTTAAGGAGGATGAAAGCTCACATCAATGCTCTGCAGCTCACAGGGGCCATAAAAATTCTTTATGAATGAAGAAGCCCCCAGTTTTTGCTTCTGGCTACAGGGTTGATATTGCTGAATCCTAGAATAGGGCTCTATATATTTTTATCTGTAGGTTAACCGAGTGAGAGAATGAAAGTGACGTAAGGAGATGCAAGCGACATACCAAACAATGAGGCTGTGCTTGGACAGCATCTGAATGGAAGCCAAGGAAATCATTTTAATGCATTGCTTAGCTACTCATTTTTCCCCCCTCTAAAGGAGTCTTTTGTTATCCAAGTATATTTTTAGTCTTTTTTCAATCTGGTCAACATTTCATTCATGTTTGTGTTGAATAAGTTGTTCCTTCAGTTTTCAAGAGACTGATGCTTATAGAGATGGAAACAATTTCCTTAATTGCTGAGGTGAATGTTACTACCCTTCTTGCTGACCTGAAAGAACCTTTTTCTTCAGGCAATCTCATGAACAATTTATTTAGCCTTTGATGTTTCTTAGCTCCTTTTTAGCCAAGGGGAAGCCTGTGTAGAAAAGCACATGGAGAATCATTCCTTTAAAAATGATTTTATGAAGCATAATTTGTGCACTCTGTAGATCAGTCATATACTGAATTTATTATTCTTGAAGATGCAACATAGTTCTGAGCTTGTTCGTATTTCGTTGTTTTAAAATGAGCAGTACTTTCTGTACTCAGGAAGGTCCAAAATAAAAACTTACGTTCTAAGTATAGTCTTATATATGTTCCTAATAATGATAAATTCAAGGACATGCGAAATATGTTCCTCTTTGTGAGTAATTTAGCAGTTGTAGTCTGGTTTCTCCTGCATACAAGATTTGTTGGTCTTTAATGAGAAAGCGGGTGGTGGGAGCGGAAATGGGGAAACAATATATGTGGAGTTTTAAAAAGCCTGATAATTTTCAAAGGTAGGAGGGGAAAAGAGACACTTAGCACTCCCCTTTACTTTAAGTCCCCTTTACTTTGCTCCCTTTCAGTTTCAATACATCTTTTTACTTACTCTGTACTCTGCAGGGGTGAAGTCAACCAGGAAAATCTGCAGAATATTTTACTGCCTTATTTTTGCTTACAAGTGATCTGGAGCATACACACACACCACTTGCTTTTTTATTAGATCCTTTTTCCCCAGTAGTTTAGCCTAGTAGTTCTACTTGTGGGCTGCAGTACTTGCCAAGGAATAGAAGATGCCCTTTATGTCAGAATGCCTGTATGTGCACACAGAAAGAAAAGTAGGAGATTGCAGAGAGGAGAGAATGAATAGAAAAAGGAAAACTAGTCCAGAAAAAGAAGAAAATACATGAATGTGTGTGGTAAAGATTATTTTGTCTTTGTGGCATTTACAGATGCTTTGCTTTACGTCACACAAGTGATGGGAAGAATTCAGTGATGGGTGAATGGCCAGAATCTTCCTGCATGTGTGTTGAGTGATGGTCAGCAGTTGAGATACAGAATATTTTCATCATCTGAGCTTGGGAATGGGTTAGTTCCATCTCCAGCAGCAGTCCTGCAAGTTACTCTTTTGAGAAACTGGAAAGACATGCAAGCTCTTGAAAACAAAGTTTTCAGGCTTTCTGTAACAAAAATGGTTTCTTGCTGTATGCAAAGATGACAAAGGTGTAGTGATTTGAAAAGAAATGAATGTATTAATATGTAACAGGAATTTACGCACAGGTAAAAAGTATTTTCTTGAATAATATAACATTAAAAATGTGAATAAGCTGTTTAATCCAAATATTTTTCAGGTTCAAATGTTACCATGACTAGCCAAGCTCTTCTTTATCCAGTAAGTACCTCAGCATTTCATCACTAGGTTGAAAAGGCAAGTTGCTCAAAGCTGCCATTCCATGGTTTTTTTTTGCCCAGGTAGTTGGGATTGAAGTGATACTGTGTACTTTGGAACACTTCAGATATTTTTGAGGTAAAATCTGCCACAGCAGATGATATGCCAATATATTGAAATAGTTGGAAAATCAGATTTTGTTCTTTTTTCTGCTCCCTGAGTGCAATGGTTAAATGCATTTGGAGTCATTGGAATTAACATGCTTCAATTCCCATTGTTATTTGAAACTGTAATAGCAGGGCAGCCATGCTGTACAGATGCCACCTCCATTAAGGGGAAATATTTAGAACAGATATTGGAGAGGCTGGGCAAAGGAGTGAATGTTAAAGCTCGTGTGCATTGGTGGATGTTGAAGAGAATATGATCTCAAGCTAGTGCTTTGTCTCCAGGAACAGTATGTTGGCCAGAGAGCTCTCAAGTCAGAATGGCAAAAAACTTCGGCTGCTAGCAAACTCTGACGTTCATGGTATTTGCCAGCATGTAAGCATCATGTATAGGCATGAGTACATACACTTCCTCCTCCTTCACAGGATGCTTGAGCAGTAGTTCTCAATCTTTTGCACGCAGTCACCTTCATTGAGAGAGCTGCTGAAATTGATGGCCCGAGAACCTCGGGGCAGGTGAGGTGTTTTAGCGGTCATGCAGTGATGCTTCTGTTTTATCAGATTTGAGAATGTCCAGAAGGGGGTTTTCTTATTGCGGCTGAGCTGAGAACAAGAACATATGTCACTTTCAATTAAATGAGTTCCCCAGATTTCTGAAAGGTTCTGAAATAGGGAGAAGTGCTGCCTCTTGGCTTCCATCTAAAGAGGGATGCCTTCTTGAACTACAAATGCATGGGAGGTGGGTGTGCTTTGTAATTACTGGTGAAGTCTGGTGGGCTGCTGACTTTAATATAACCTGTAGTACTTCTCTTCTGTTGCAAAAATGCTGTTACTTTATTAAAAGATGTTAAAACTCCATTCTTCAGGGTTTCTACAATTTTGCATTTTATCTAGTGGCATAGGCTGTATCAAATGAAGCTGGAATTTTAAACCTGCATATTATTTAAGCAATATTTTATAAATTGAAAAGAAAACACGTCTTAAAGGGGTTTCCGATCAGTGTATTTCACTGTATTTTAGTGACTCTCTAGATGTATTAATTAAAGAATGTGTTCCTATCTTCAGGAGTTATTTTAAAGTATTGATTCCTTTTTATAATGGGTATATGGCACTGCTCATACAACATTATTTGAAAAATTGTCTTGTCTGTCTTGATTCCTGCGTGCTGTTACAGAGACACCCTGTGAGAACTGAAGGAAAATGTGATTTAAGAGTAGGAGGGTGGAAGCCTTGACTTCTGTGCATGTGGGAATATTGTAATCTTTGAGTAGCAGTTAGATGAATTAATGCAGGAAGTCACTGACAGTATCTCTGTTAGCCAACAACTACAAACCCTTGTAGTCTTTATCAAAGAATAAAATACTCTCCTTTAAGCCATGATGCAACAAAATATTTCAATATGAAACCTTATGGAAAAAGTTGTGTGATTGCAATATCGATGTCTATGGTTACAATTTATTTAGGAAGAATCAAGTAGACTCATAGGAGTGAAAAGGGCATTTTATATTAAAAACTGTATTACCTGTTCCTCAGTCTTTAACAAGTTAAAAATAAGAGATCTTGTATCCTTAAGGGTGCCCAACAGGTGGAAAATCCTCTCCACTCCCCTGAAACAAAACATAACATAAAGCACTGACTACAACCATCCATGAGCCACCACATCACAGGATTACCAGCTCGAACAGGAATAAGAGCAGAGCTGCGATAATGTGGAAGAGTTTGCTCTCAAAGACCAATAAAGGAGACTATGCACTGTCAATACTAAAACGTCTTAAATATGTCTATTGGCAAAGCATCAAACCTGTCAAGGCAGGTTTTACGTTAGTAATAATTTCTATTTTGCATTTGGGGAAAAGTAGAAATATCACACAGTAATGAGATTCTCTTCCCCGTACCAGCATTTACTCAGCTTCTAGAGGTAGAATTTTAAAAAACCAAGGCTGAAACATTTCCATTACAGAGTTTTGAGAGATGACGAAAGCGCTCTCTAGGTTGTTGATGTTGATAATTTTTTTTCCCCCCAGAATATCAGAGAAGTTTCAGAAGACTGGTTGAAAGGCAATGCCCTGCCAATATTTAAAAAGGTTGAACAAGATGACTCAAATAATTATAGGTCTGTCAGTCTGGTATTTGCCTTGGCCAAAATAATGATGTGGCTGACATGAATTTTGATCGATAAAGGTTTAAAGGATGATAATATAGTTGCTGGTGGTGAGTATGTGGCTATGGAAAATATATCTTGTCAAACTAATGGGATACCTATTTTTTATGAGGTGAAAGTTTGATAAATGTATCTATGTCAAATGCAGATATAACATACTTAGATTTTCAAATGGTGATGTAATATACTTAGATTTCTGTCAGGCAGTTGTCTAGACGGTGTATGACATTCTGATCAGAAAGTTATAAAGACAATAACAACCACTAAAAAATGAAAAATCCATTAAAATTACAAACTGGCTGCGAGAGGCCCTAGAAATATCACTGTAAATCAAAGTCTTTGACAAATATGTGTGTTTCTAGTGGAGTCACTAGTATTTAAAAAAATAAAATATTCCTGACTGTTTGTCTGCTTCAGGAGGGTGGACACTAGGCAGGTCAGCTTTGCAAGTGTAGGGTCATACATATTAGGAGCAAGAATGCACATTGTAGTAACAGGAGGAGGGATTCGCCTCTCATCAGGCAGGAGCATCTTTGAAAGATGTGGGGTCTGGGCAGACATCATCCAAGTTTGGTTTGTGGTGTTACAGTGTGTGGCCCAAAAGGGTTAATTCTGTTGTCAAGTGCCTGAATATTAAGGTGAGTGCTTGTTAGGAAGGTGTGCTGGGCATTACCCTTTGCTGCTTTTGTATTGTGTCCAGTATGGGATTGATTTGAAACACTTGAAACCTATGAAAAAGATTAAAACATTGGAGAAAACCCAAAACCTTAGGCTGAAATATGGAAGGAATGTAACCTAGCCGTAGGAGGATGAGGCCTATCTTGATTGCTATTGATAAGTAGTTAAAGGAAGAATAAATAATACGGACTCACAGCACAACTGAGTGAGAAGTTGAGGATAGAGAAAGGGGAGTTCATATATACGAGAATAATCAAAATCATGGAAAGTTGTTCTGAAGTGCTTAAATATTGGGGGTTTGACTTTTTTCTTTTTTTTCTTTTAAAGCTGGAAATATCTAAACCAAAATACCTAGTATAAAAACAGCGTCTCTCCTAGGTGAGACAGATGTTTTCTTCACATTAGAAAGCGAACAGACCTGCAGCTGTCATCTCTTCATTTGATGCCATGGTAGATTTTAAGGTAACATTTCAGTAAGACCCTTAATGCTTTGTGTGCAAAGTAAAGCAGCTCATGTGTCCTTCCTTCGGCAAAGTAGAGTATCTTATCATGAAAGAAGTGAGCTTAACTTTAAAACCAAAATTATGTGACATCCCCTTGTTGTTTATTCCATTCCAAAATACTCTTCTTTTGGGAACAGCATTGGTCAGTCTGTCATAGTACTGTGGAGTCGTCTTAGCAGAATCTCTTCAGTCCTAGTAATATGAAAATAGAATGGGCATGGCAGAATTAGGCTGCTAGGTAGTGTTGTAGTGAGTTGAACTGAAGTAGACTTCCTGGAATGAAGAGTCATTTTGCTTCTACTAGGAGTAGTCATATAAGGTACTCCTAGGATTTTGTATAAAGTTTGGTTTTGAAATATTGGTGTTCTGCTATTAGTTTCCTCTGTTTTGAGGAATAATAAATCATCTGGTCTTCAGCAGGATTGGTGCTTGTTTTTACATGTTCTTATTGCTTATGTTAGGCCAAGACATTTGGTCTTTCTTTTTATGGGTTCTTGTCCCTTTTTCCTGACAGTATCAGAATGAAACTGCCACGTGTAATTGGACTGTGTGAAAAGATGACAATATTGTTTCCCTCTCTAAACCAGTCTAATTTCTTGCTTTTTGGGTTGCTGTTACACATTGAAAGGATATTTCTGGTGAGTTGTCCGCAGTGATGCTAGATAGTTCTCTTGAGAGGTTCCAACTAATTCAGAATCTATCTCCATATGTAAACAGTCTAAATGATTCTTTTTGGTATCTAGAAATATTTATTATGCTGTACGTGACCTCAGTAAATTTTATCTGTCTCAGTCTTGCCCGTTTATGAAGTTTTATTAGCTGCTTCTGGAATTTTGATTCATTCGCAACTCCTTAATTTCAAGAACTCTAAATGAATTCACATTGCAGGACCTTCAGTATCCGTCCTGTTTCCTTTGTAGGCAGTTTTCAATAATGTGCGATGTCTTTAACACAGGTGGACCAAGGGGTTCTGCTAGGTCGAGAATAGGACCCCTTGTCAAAAAACAAACAGGGTTTGCCACATGGTAACTTACATGTATTTGCAGTCATTGTGCAAGTGGATGTGAGCAATGAAAACTTTTCAAAATTTGTCCTGTTAAAGCAGTTTTTTGTTTTTATTCCAGAAGGTATAGCTAGCTCTATTTGTGGTGGTATTTGTAAATAAGAGAGGAGTAATTACTGGGCATAAATCTCTTGCAGTCAAATGCAATCAATCTATAACTGCAGTAGGGAGACCAGAATAAGATTCTGGTGAGCCATAGTTCACAAGTGGCGATATTTACTATGGTTCATGCCAATCTGGCACCGTTGTGCAATACTGCTATAATAAGCTTATTCAATTAACGTCAAGAAAATATAAAAATATGGGTATACATGGACTTAAACTAAGCTTAAATTTGTAAGAACTTGTTGCCTTGTGAGTTTTGTTAAGGTCCCGTACAGAAGAAAAATATTTACCAGTCCTTTTTGCCCAAATGCCATATTTGAATTTGGCTGTCATAACCACAGTTGTTCTTCAGAAATTGGGCTTCATGTTTCTCAGACTGTTTGTGGGGTTTTTATCCCTGTTAGTTCCTTATGTTGGAGTGGAGATCTGGCAAGTGGGCTTAGTGGAGGGAGTACGTTCTCAATTTGTTATGGTTTCAAGGCTATGGTCTGTTTATACTCTAACTAGTTAAAGCCTTTATGCTTGTAGTTCTACAGCTATACCAATTCTGTTGGCTTCTTAATCAAGGAAGTATTTGCTCCTGAAAGAGGCAGACCTGTTTTTCAGCCTATGGAGGCATCAAGAAATTGCTAGTGAGTGCTTAGTGCTTCTCTGGCATTAACTACAGATGATTGGTGTTGGATGATATCCATTCCCAGTAATGGATTACTGAGCAGAGAGTTGTTATTGCATGAGATTTTTGGGAGAAAAGGTTTTCTTTTGTTTTCCTATAGGCACTGGTCACAGCATATATAGGCAAATTCTGTGGATAAATTAGTGTGTGTTTAGTTGGTCTTGTGAAACCACTCTTTTCACAATTCGACTTGAATAGTATTGTAGTGGTTATATTATCTGCTTCATTCTTTCAAACTGTGAAGATGCTGTCATGTTTAGAAATAAGTCATAAGTAAAATTGTTCCGTAGTGTGAATTAAATGACCAGTCAGTGTGTCCTTTGGCTTGTGAGGTGGGACACATCTCTCAGCTTACTATGCCCCTGCAGTGTTTGGTCCCCTGGCAAGACTGGGAGCCTTTGAAGTTGAGCAGGCCACCATGTTCCCAGAGAAAACAAGAGGAGAAAAGGTTGTTTGAAACGGATGTGCTAGTACTGGTGTGAAGGAATCATGCCTCAAAGGTAGTGAAGACTGAAAGAGAGAGAGAAGGGAGTGGATATTGTGTGAGAGAGATGGTTCATAATAGAAATGCCTTGTAATTAGGCAGCTGCTAGGTCAAAATAAACTGGAATGTATGTGTGGTTTTAAAGGACAACCCAACTGAGATGAATGAATGGTTCTCCTGAATGTGAATAGCTGAAGGTCTGTTGGTGGGTTGCCTGGCATTGGCCAGCTGCAGTGTGTTTTCCAGCCCTGGAAAGAGCAGATGTGTTCTGACCTCACTGCACTGGAGCAGCAGCAGGGGTTTGTGACTTCTGTCTACTCCTGTCCTACAGCTGTTTTCTTGAGCTAATGGATGGTTTTCTGACAGAATATGCTCTGGCTATAGTCTTAGTAAAAGAAGTTCAAAGTAGAACTTTGAAGGCTTTATGATAATTCAGTTTTTTAATAAGAATGCCTTTTTACCAGCTGCGTAGTCACTGCAGATGTGTTTTTTTCCCAATTCTCCCTTTGTGACTAGCATTAAGACTCAGTCTCTGTTTAAGTCCTTACAAATTGTATCCTTATTTACCCAGAAGAGCTTTTCTGTTCATCTTTGCATTGGAGTCTTATCAAGTTTACGTTTTATTTATTGCCAGCAAGCTTGCTGCAAGGAACTGTATTGTTACTGAGTGCTGCAGAAACAGAGAATCCAACATTGAAGAGCAGAGTTACATGACATCCTAAAGGCATAAGCATCACTTATTTGGAGAGGTAAAGGAGCAGACAGTCAGCAAAATTCACGGCTTGATGTTTTTATACAAGGCTAACCCTTATGGAAGCTGCATGCCTGCAGCTCTGCTGGAAAGTAAATGAACCAAGAAAATTCTGTCCTCAAGTTGAGTTAGTTGGTGTTTGAAAAACCTCTTTTTTTCCTCTCTCTCGGACATTTATTTTCTCATATTTTAGGAGGAGTTCTTAATATGCTAGTATTTTTTTGACTACAAATAAAGTTGATAACATTTTTGGTTTTATGTGCATATATGTGGGAGAGGGAGAGACAGGCTTGTACTGGAAACGAGGCAAAGATTTGCATTCTTGAACAGCTGATAGTTATCTTTTTCTATCTATTGCAAAATAATATTTCCCAAAGGCATTTGGTCCATTGAGGGACACTACAATGATAGTACACAGTAGTGGTTCTGTCCTTCCAGTAACCTGCTCATTTCTTTCAAAGAAAATGTTTTGGAGATAAAATAATCATTTTATTCTCTTCAGGGACAGTGTATTTGTGCACTGCCGGTTTAAGCAAGCAGCAGTGCTCACTGAGGTCAACAAGGCTAGCAGTGAAATGAAAGGTCAGTCCAGCTGTGCATGAGAGCTTTCTTGAGCATTTAGTAATTTCTCTGAAAATTAGTCTTCCTACATCCTGATGCTGTGCGTTGAAGAACTGACACATTCAAAATTCTATCATAAATTTGGATTTATTGCTGGAAGAAGCAAAAAAGCCTCTACACTTTAAGAGTAGTATTCCTTAATGACATCATTGATAATATTATTTTGATAATACTGCTGGGTGTTTTGGATGCAATTCTTTAATGAAGGATAGTGTAGGTGAAAAGCATGTAAAAGAAAAAAATACCGTAAGGAGGTTCCAAAAAAACACATGCTAGAAAAAGAAGGGTTAGAGAGCTAACAAAGTCAGACTTCACAGCTGTCTAGCCAGTTTCCTCTGTGCAGTATGGTTGGACAGGGCTAATCATGAGATGGCTTCTGTTTTGAGGCAGTATGGCCCCTGCCAGAGCCATGCTATCAGCACTTATTTCCTTTAAGAGGGTCTTTTAGGGGCAGTGTCTGCCTGTTCACAACATCCAAATAGAATACCCAGAGAGTCAATTGTTTGAGGGTATGAACTTAGTAAGAAGTGCTGTTTTTCCTTTCAGTTCTACAAAAATACAAAGCTTTGTGCTATATATAATCACACAGGCTGTGTGTGCTGAGTTCGCTGGATTATTTTTTTTTATGTAGAAGAATTGTAGTGAGATTGCTTGTAATAACACCACAGTTAGGGGAGAGCTGAGTTCCTGTGATATGTACATTTGATTGCTCTGTGATTCTCTCCAGCTTCACTGAATATTTCACAACATATTCCAAATGGATTAAAAATGATAGATTGTTTTGCCACAAGGAAAGACTCTCTTGAAAAACTTAAAACTGCAGTTATACATCTACTGAAGGATCTTGGAAATAGTTGTTTAAATAGAATTTGATGTTTTGTTGCCAGATAATACTTGCTGTCATGAGGCTTTATTCTAAGCCTATAAAACATGGCGTAATGATATGTACTTCGACAGAATGTTTGCCTGCAATCATTGTTTAATAGAACTATTCATTTCATTAAGTTCACCGTACTAGAAATTAGCACATTCAGATAGGTAATGGTGACATTTATATGCTATAATGAACATTTTCTTTTTGCTGTTTGCTTGTAAAATAGCGTAGGAAGACAAGACAGACACCCAAGGTTTTTTGGTATGCTACAAGCTACAGTTGTTGACGTGAAAACATCAGAATAATCTGATGGTAAGGATGTGTGTGTTGATGGTACAGTCAGATCGGTGTATAAAGAGGTTTTGAAACTTTGTTTCTGTGGTCTTGGTTTCTTTCATTTCTCCTGTGAAAGTGGTGTTTGTGGCCTCAGATAAAGAGCAAACTAGTTGTATTCCCCAAAGGAAGCCCAAATAGTTTGTAAGGTATTCATCTTGGTGCTTCTCATTTAACTTAGGAGAGAGGCACTGAGACTGTGAGGAGCTGGGAATTGTGGATGGAACACTCTAAATCAAAATAATTTTGAGAAAAATGGTGAAGTTCCCTTTGGTGAAACTGTATCTGCTGAAGACCCCATTCTTCTAGTTCATATTTGGATGTGGATAGAGATGTCTGTAACGTTAGTGAGGATTTTGGCCTTGTTGGATTTGCACTGCACAGACATAGGTTTGGAAGTGTGTACACATTAAGTCAGGGCTGATGTGATTGATGATTTCTTTATCAATCAGAAGGGACATTTCAGTCTTAATTTTCACAAAATAATGAAGACTGAATGGGGGATCTTGTTACAGGAAACAAACTAGGATTGAATGACCGTGACTTGGTTAATTTTAAAAATGATGACAGGATAAGTAATAATTGGTTTGTGGCTCAGGTTTTGGTTGCAAAAATGGAAAATTTTGACAGACTAGTGAGGCTGAGGGATATGAAAGTGACAGAGCTTGATTTTCCTGGAATGAGAGATGCTAATGCTTTCTGAGCCCCAGGGAAGGAAGGGAACTGCCTGAAGAAGGATACAAGAACTAACTGGAAAATCTTCAGGCAATGGAGAAGAGCCAGCTGACCTCACTGACTTGTAAAGATTTTTGTCACGCTTGTCATTCTACTCAAACCTAATCCCACTGGGTGTTCTTACTGGGATCTCAGCAAGTTTTATATTGTCCTAGAGTCATCTGATTTCAAGGGTTTTTTGTTGGTGGACGTGGATCTTACTTTGCCTTGACACATCCATCCATCCATCCATCCATCCATCCATCCATCCATCCATCCATCCATCCATCCATCCATCCATCCATCCTCAATTTGAGGCAAACAGTACGTATCTAAGTTTTTTTCAATATGACCACACTTGCTTTGCAAGTGTACTTTGTGGATGCACGTGGGTTGCTGTGATGTAAGCCTTCCATGGAAATGCCTGACTGCTTTTAACAATTAGCTTTTCTTTCCTCCTTTTATTTTCATCCCCTGTGCCTGAGCTCTTTAATGATAGCTTTACATGGTTTTGGTACTTCCTACCTCATATTAAAAGACCGTGTTTTGGTATGTGTTTTTGGTTGGTGTTTCCCCCCGCCTCCTTTGGGTTTACAACTGTTTCTATCTCCTGCAAGCCCTTCAGACCCAAGCTGCACTGACTGAATTGGAGAAGTGCAAGTGCACCCTGTTATCCACAAGAAGTTAGTGTCATAGGGAAGGAATGTATGCAGGGACTTATACGTAAATGTAATTTATAGCACAGAGGGTATAAAGGCAAGATCTTGGGGTTGGCCAGCTGGCCTTTTGGTGACTAAGGCAATTGCAGGGCAGGATATTGAATGATTGGAGATGGAACTCTGAAATGATGGGTGGAGAAGCAAGGGGAATGCTGTGTGCAGAAAAGCATTTTGTCTTGTGCCACAAGTGTGTCAGGCTTGGGATTCGTTTCACATAGGGAGGGTGTAGATCATAACTGTGGAAGCTATAGAGAGCTATAAAATCTTTGAAAGCTTATTGCATCCTGCCAATGTCTTAATGCTTTCTATCTTCCTCCATGCTTGCAAAGGTCCATTTACATGGCACATTAGCTTTTGGTCAGGTGTGTCTTGAGGAGACAGTTTAAAATCTGTTGTGAATTTTCCTCCTGTAGTGGAAAGTAAAACTACATGCAAACTAAAAAGCCAATCACACAGCAACAAAAATTGACCATAAGTAGAAGGTTAGATTATTAGATTGATGAAAAATGGAAAATGTCTTGTGAGCTATAGGACACTGGGCCTCTCACTTTTCAACTGATTCGGCCAACATCTAGGAATGGATTTAATGTACTGTTCTTGGTGAGGTTTTACTGGTTTGCTGCTAACATGTGTTGCATTAAACTGCGCTTAGTCTTGGGCTTGCCAAGGAATGTGACTAGGTTAGCAAGCTGCTTTCTTATCAATCAGGAGTCAAATGATCCAGAAGAGGAACACATAGTTCCTAGTGAAGGATCATTGGAAGCAGGACAGATTTGCTAATTAGATTCCTTTTATTTTAATTTATTTTTTTACATCAGTAGAATTCTGCAAACAAATGTAGTTGGGCAGTGAGTGTCAAACACTACAAATCATTGTTACAGTACATTAATTAAGGTCATGGAAGAACATCTCTGGGAGAGAAGATTCCCCTTTTTTGCATAAGCTTTGATCTGCATTCTCTCGGTCACCTCATTTCTTTCCCTTAGGACTTCTGATCCCAGAAGGAACAAAACTTGCCGTCTTCTGGCCCTGGCAATTTCCTTACAGTGAAACTTGTCAAAAGACATGAGATGGCATGGCTAAAGGCAGACACAAAGTCCTGGTTAAAAGTACTCACAAGCACACTCTTTTAATGGTTTCCTTCCCTTGCCTTCCCCAACCCCCCCGGAAAAAAAAAGCAAAAAGCTATGCTTTCGTGCAATTGAAGAGTTAGAAATGGTAGTGACTAGATTCTGGATGCAACTGCTTAAACATCATATCTTCATTTATCCTTAGAAACCTAATTTGTATGTCATGCTGTTACCTCTGAGAAGTGATGGAAGCCTCTCTATCCTTGAATGTTTTGGGAAATAATTGTACTGTAAGGAATTAACCTGCACTCATAGGGTAGTGAACCGAAAATAAATGGCGTTGAGGTCCTTTTGCTGTTCTAGCTAAGCAACCTGATGTTCAGAGGCTTGTGAATTTTCATCCTGCAATTCCCCCGTTGTGAGTCCAGCTCCCTGTGCCTTGTCCTTGCAACCCCCTGTACGGTCCCTTCCCCTCTGCTGCAGCACTAGGCTGGCTTTGCCTGCATTTCTGACTTGATCTTCTTCCTGATGGGCTGCACAACAGATCCTCAGTTGGAGCCCAGGGAGTATAGAAAGAAAAGGAAGCATACCCTTGTGGTCAGGGTACTAGCCTGAAACTTTGATTTTTTAAATTTTTTTTTTATTTTTTTTTTTAAAATACACTTTGTCAGACTTCTTTTGTTATAGTGCTTGGAATTTCTTTAGGATATGGATGACAGAGGGTATTTTGTCGTTTAATTACCTTTTGAAATCAAGGGGAGCTTGTATGCCTAAATATCTGTGTTTTATCCTGTATATGTTTGTTTACCATCTACAAAGGAGAGAATAATACTTTCTTACCTCACAGGACTTTGGGGGAGCAAAAGGAGGGATAGCTATTCTTCAGAATGATCTATCTCCCAGATATAAGACTGTATTTACCCTAACCTCTCCTTCCTCTGAACCTTCTTCCCTGATAACATCATCTTGACCAGATAACCTTCTCTTCCTAATACGCATACATATTATGTATGCACACATTTTCTTTTATATTTCTATATATTATATATTAAACATGTTATTTTTATACTTCATGTAGTATTTTCAATACATACAAATATTTTAATCAAAATACTTTGTGTAAACCACTGCTTTTACATTTTGTTAGGGCTGGGCCATAGGCGTATCTGCAGGCTGCAGAAAGATGTTGGTGTTTTGCTCAGAGTTAGTGGCTGCTGTGCTAAGGTCTTTCCTCACCATCGATCTATTTATGATTAATAAAATGCTGGGTCCATGGCTGCTTCTCACCACATGTGTTGATCTGGATGGATGGATGGATCTGAACTGCAACCATTGCTAGTTAGAAAAGAGCTTACTAACAAGCAATCTAAGGGAAGAAACAAACAATCTATGTATGATTGAAAGGGCATGGATAATAAGGTAAATGAGTTCTGAGAAAATGGTCCATATAAATGCTTTTCCTGCCTCATAGGCGTTTGTAAAGCGCTTTGAGATTGTTTATATAGAGATCACAATATCTGTGTGCAATTCTCAAATTTTCCTCCAAACAGGGAAGAAATTTCAATATGAATTGTTTCTGTGTAGGGGTTCATGTTTCTTTAAGCTCACAGAATGCTTCACTTGCTAGCAGTCACTCTGATTTGTCTTTAAGATAGTGATTTTTTTGTTTGTTTGTTTGTTTCAATTAAAACAATGTAAAAATATTGCCCAATTAGAAAGCATTATAGTGTGTTTATAAGTACCCTTGAATGTACTTATCCACTGGGAGCACGCAGATGTCTGGAATTTAATTTCTCTGCAGCACATTGGGGGTAGGGACAGAAGAGAAGTAGCCAGAAAATTATGGTTGCTGCAGTAAATACCAGGCTTTTCTTAGTGACCTGCACTGACTGCAGACCTTATTACATCTAATGTAAGCATAAAGCATCTGTTCAGCAATGCCGTTCTCTGTCTGGTCTTTATTTGTACCACCAAATGATGTGTTCCTGGCTGATTGTTGCCTGTTGTGGGGAGTAATGAAGAAAAGGGGGCGTCACATTTTAAAGCTGATTGTAAAAAAGATGTTATGAAATACCTGCAAGGCAGCACTGTTCATTAAGCAGTGGCAACCTTGCTTCACGTCTGTAGTGTGGTCCCTTCTGAGCTCCAGAGTCATAGGCACGCAGGTCAGCAGAAATCCTGTGGGTGGATGGTATAGCCTGTAGTGAGCTGAATGGATGGTGAATAAAGCTGTTGTTTCAGAAAGGTACCTTGAGGCCTCTAAGGGTGTTGTTTATTTGGGGGTTCCTACAAAGTCAGTCTGTGTTGTCAGGTGGTGACACCCTGTGAAAAGGCAGAGGTGGTGAACCTTGTGGTCTCAATCTAGCAAGTTCTTTTGAGCATGGTACTGCTGCTGGTACATGGCATGTACTGTCTTTGCTCTGGGCCATTGAAGGTGAATCTAGGGCACTGCCTTTCAGTAGCTTGCGATTTAGCTTGATTTTAGTCATTGTTGGCAAAGCTGGCACTTACACTGAGGTGGCTTTTACCAGACCAAAAGGGGTGCAGCAGCACTTGTCATTTGTGCTTTGTAGGAGTTTTTACCCCATCAGGCTACAAAGCTGCAGTAAGTGCATCTGGGCAACACGTTGGCCGTGGGTGGGTGTCATGGGGGCAACTCCCCAGAGCTGGTGAGTCTGCATCATATAGCAGTTCCTGGTCTGGTTGTACCCAGTGTGGTTTAAATGACTCCCTTACAACCTGATAAGCTGGCTATCGGGTTGCTCTGAAGGGTGGGCAGAGTCACAGCTGTTATGAGTAGAATACAAAGCTTTATGAAGTCAACAGTGTTCTTTTACCTGGTTTGCAGGCTCTGTACCTGCTGCTATTAGATACAGGAAGAACATACACCTTTGTTAGGGAATGTTTTATATTCTAAACACCACTTTGATTGGTTGTGCTTTTTTTTAAATGTAGTGTTTGTGAAAGGGATCCTGGCAGTAAGTATGAGCCACCAACCTGAGCATTTCTTTTGTAGCAATGCTTTGGATCAGTGCCTGTGTTAGCATATGTCATGGTTCAGCCCCAGTCAGCAACTAAACACCACGCAGCCACTCGCTTACCTCCCCCACCCCTGTGGGATGGGGGAGAGAATCAGAAGAGCAAAAGCACAAAAAAATACCCAACCAAAACCCACAAAACAAACCACAAAAAAAAAGCCAAAACCTGTGGGTTGAGATAAGAACAGTTTAATATTTAGAATAAAATAATGATGATAGTATTGATTATGGTAATAATAACAACAATAATGATAATATAAAAAGAAAAAGGGAAAAAACCAGAAGCACAAATGATACAACCGCTCACCACCCACCGACCGACGCTGCCTGTCCCCGAGCCGCGATTGCTGTCTCCCTACCCCGGCCAGCTCCTCCCAGTTAACATACTGGGCATGATGTTACATGATACGGAATATTCCTTTAGTCAGTTTGAATCTGCTCTCTTAGCTGTGCGCCCTCCCCTCCTGGCTTCTGGTGCACCCAGCAGAGTATGGGAAGCTAGAAAAGTCCTTGACTAGTACAAGAACTACCCAGCAACAACCAAAACATCTATGTGTTATCAATATTGTTTTCATACTAAGTCCAAAGCACAGCACTATGCCAGCTGCAGTGAAGAAAATGGACTCTGTCTCAGCTAAAACCATGACAGCGTATTTCCTAGGGAAGTAGCTGACATAGGATTATTCACACCTCAGATAAAATTTGTTTATTTTATTAGCAGCAGCTTCAGTATCTCCAATTTTCAGTCATTGGTGAAGATGCAGAATTTGCTTTTTTTCTAGAAAGCCTTCATGTGTTTCCATGTGTGGATCTTGTTTCCATGGCATCAGCCTTAAGCTCGAGAAGCATTTGTGGGAGCATTAGCCAGTGAATAGGCATTAGGAACCAGCCCTTCTCCCATCTCCCATGTAGGGCTCTGACGTGTGGTGAGGGTAATGATATGGGATATGTCAATGATTTATGCATTTTAAGAGTCAGGGTTTAAAGCTTTGCCTACTTGCGGTATTGTGGAATGGAAGACTTGATGCAGCCCAGCTAGTGCTCTTGCAAAGGCATTGCTTTTCCTGCTGCTCTGTCATGATTTTTCTGAAGATGAGTCCATCCTGGAGTGTGCTGTGACTTGAATTATTTTTCTTGCCTCATTTTCCCCAATGCTTTAATGTCTTGGCTAAGCACCTCTATCCTAAAGAATCTGTTTTTTCTTCCTTGCCATTTTTGTGGTAGGATGGCATTGACCAAATGTTTTCATGTCACAGCTGTGGTGTGGGTACATTGTGAGTAGTAGTGATTGCAGTGTTTATTTGGAACACAATCGTAATCACTCAAACTAGTCTGTGCGTCAGTCTTGGATATCTCTTTTGCAGTAAGTGCTCAAGCACAGTGGGCTGAGTACAAGGACTATTTTGTTAACTTCTGTGATTTTAGGTTATGCAGACATTGAGGCGATTGCAGCAGTTTCTCTGGCCACAAAAACTATAAAGTTATGCATGCAGAAAACCATATAAAATTTTGATGGTGTGGACTTCTATTTTTAAATTTACTTCTGTTTTATATTTTATTTTTGCAAATGTACTTTTAAGAAGTAGAAGAATGTGCTTATTAATGTTTTCCAGCTCAGTAGTACGTGTAATTGGCAGCTAGGTGTAAGACAGTGAACTGGATACAGGATTTTGAGGGGATTGCTCATTTTTTAATTTAAAACTTGAGGACACTCAGCAGGGTGACCTTGTGTAGGATGATGTCTGTATTACATCAGATAATTATGCCAGCAGTGACATTGCAAAAGAATTCGATGGGAGAGAGAGGCCCTTGCAGTAGGGCAGCAGGCTGCTGGTGGTGCTTGTTACCATAATTTGTGAAGAACTTAGGAAAGCTTAGTGAGTGATACTATGTGATATACGCTAAAGCAACTTAAACGTCTGACATGTTCACAGCAGCTGCAAAGAAGAAAGAAAAATACAGTGAACTATGGGGTTGCTTTGAAAAAAAATCTATAACTGATTTCCATTACTAATGAGTTTGGGAGAAAATGCTTGCATTGGTTTCTTTCTTTCTTTTTCTGCACCTTTTAAAAATTAAACCATCCTGCTGCTAATAGAAGAGTTGAGTTCTATGGTATTTTTTTTCTGCTTTCTAGACAAATGACCATAGGGATCATATAACTTCAGGTTTATCACACTGAGCCTGTATACTTTATGCAGTTCTATAGGGGTCATCTGGAAAAACAGTATAGATAAGAGAAATTGAGATCTTCATTGCCCTTTTGATTCTCAGCTGTCTCTGTGTGGCTCTGATTTTACAAAGGCTTAATCTGCATTTGTGCTATGACCATGAATAGTCTTGTTGGATCCAGTGGATGTTGTCAAGGGTGTGATGTTTTTGCAGAATTGTGGCCAGTCTTGCTCCTAAGGATTGAAACGTCACTGGTGACTGCATTTTGAAAAGAAAAGGCCTGTATATTAACAAAACAAACATACCCCCCCACCACTAAGCCCCTAAGTGAGATTGCAAATGAAATTTCATTTAAAAGTGAGAGCACTTCAACTTTGATTTTGCGTCCTACAAACTGTTGTTGTTTGTTTCAGGTTAATTTTTATTATCCTATCATAATTGTGGTGGTTGTCTTCCTGTTGGTAAGCAGGTTCTCTCTTATTCATTCATACTTCTTTTTCAGATCGCATGTGGCTCAGAGCATAATCTGGCAGTAGTTGGTAAGTAGCTTAATTTTGTATCAAATCCTCTCACCCTTTTTCACTTTTTAAGTAGCACAAGATGAAAGAAAAACATGTACATCAAACATACTGAGTAATTAAGGGCATTTTGTACAGCTGAAAGGAGGAAAGTAATGTATAGAAGTGAGGGAAAGAAGAGAAACCAGTCGCATGAGTGGTGGTGATGAAAAGGTGCCCTTGTTGACCAGTGTCGTGGTTTAGCCAGCAGCTCAGCCCCACACAGCCGCTCGCTCACTCCCCACCGGTAGATGGGGGAGAGAATCAGAAGGGTAACGCTCGTGGGTTGGGATAAGAACAGTTTAATAATTAAAATTAAAAGAAACAACAGTAGAAATGCAATGTAAAGGAGAACAACGAGAGGCGCAAAGCCCCGGGGGAGGGGGAAGGGAGGGGAGAGGGGGAACGAACTGCACGCGCCGCAGCCGCTCGCCGCCCGCCGACCCGACTCCGCGCTGCCACTGCCCCCCCCCAATATATTGGTCACGGTGTCACATGGTATGGAATGAACCTGCCATTGGCCAGTCGGGGTCAGCCGTCCCCACCATGGCCCTGCCCCTCCCAGCCCCCCCGCCCCGCCACGCGGCGGAGCGCGGGAAGCTGGAAAGGTAGCCCACCCCCACAGTGAGGAGAATTAACCCCTTCTCAGCCAAAACCAGCACAACCAGCCCCTGTAAGCAGAGAGGGGTTGACAGATATAACAGCAAGATACGTTTGCCAAGTGCTACAGCCTGTTTTAGAGTGGAGCCATTGCAACAATTCAAGATGCAGATTCAGAGTAGCACCTAATTTGAAGCTGGTCAAAAGCATCTTTGTTTAACATGGAAATTTTCCATTTAAAAAAAAGATCCTGTGTGTTTTGTTGTTTGCTTGGAAAATCCTCAAAATGTTAGTCAATGATAGTCAGGTTCTTTAGTGCATCTTAGTATAATGCAGCTGTTGTAATAGTGATGAAAGTACTACAAAGCTAATGTCGGTGGAAAAATTGAATTTTGTGTACTAATTCCAGGAACAATCAGATTCTTGCTTTCATGTGATGAGTTGACAACTGAAGTTTGATGCGCGATTGTTATTATTTATAAATACCTGTTTAAGAACATTTTAAACTGTAGATTTTCAGGTGCTTTATAAAAGATTTCAGCATAATTATATCCATTAATAGGCAGGGTGAGAGAGATGAAGAAAGGAATTCTATGCTAATCAGAGCTGGAAATGAAACAGTCTTCTAAGTTTCAGTCAGCACTCCATCCACATAGACATTTTTGGCCTAACTGATGCGTTGTGATATTAAGTGAAGAATTTGCTTGGTTTTTCTCAAGTCTGGTATGACAAGTGTGGAGAAACCAGCTGTTTGGTCTCCAGCCTGCATTCCATGCCCTCATTTTTAAGGTATTTATTTTAGCGTTGTGTCTTATCAGTTTCATTAAGTGGCCACAGTGGTGGTGTTCTATGTATGTAGTGTATATTTCTATATATCATAGAATCGTTAAGGTTGGAAAAGACCCTTAAGATCATCGAGTCCAACCGCTAACCTATCACTGCCCAATCCACCACTAAACCATATCCTCAAGCTCCACGTCTACCCTTCTTTTAAATACCTCCAGAGATGGACACTCAACCACCTCCCTGGGCAACCTGTTCCAGTGTTTGACAACCCTTTTGGTGAAGAAGTTTTTCCTAATATCCAACCTAAACTTCCCCTGGCGCAGCTTGAGGCCGTTTCCTTTCATCCTATCGCTTGTTACTAGGGAGAAGAGACCGACCCCCACCTTGCTACAATCTCCTTTCAGGTAGTTGTAGAGAGCGATAAGGTCTCCCCTCAGCCTTCTCTTCTCCAGGATAAACCACCCCAGCTCCCTCAGCCACTCCTCATAAGACTTGTTCTCCAGACCCTTCACCAGCTTCGTTGCCCTTCTCTGGACACGCTCCAGCACCTCGAAGTCCCTCTTGTATTGAAGGGCCCAAAACTGCACGCAGTACTCGAGGTGTGGTCTCACCAGTGCCAAGTACAGGGGCACGATCACCTCCCTGCTCCTGCTGGCCACACTAATCCTGATACAAGCCAGGATGCTGTTGGCCTTCTTGGCCACCTGGGCACACTGCCTGCTCACGTTCAGCCAGCTGTCGACCAACACCCCCAGGTCCTTTTCCTCCAGGCAGCTCTCCAGCCACTCTTCCCCAAGCCTGTAGCGTTGCATGGGGTTGTTGTGACCGAAGCACAGGACCGGGCGCTTAGCCTTGTTGAATCTCACACCGTTGGCCCCGGCCCATCGATCCAGCCTGTCCAGGTCTCTCTGTAGGGCCTTCCTGCCCTACAGCAGATCGACATGCCCACCCAACTTGGTGTCATCTTCAAACTGACTGAGGGTGCACTCAATCCCCTCATCCAGATCATCAGTGAAGATTTTGTACAGAACTGGCCCCAACACTGAGCCCTGGGGGACACCACTCGTGACCAGCCACCAACTGGATTTGATTCCTTTCACACCACTCTCTGGGCTCGGCCGTCCAGCCCGTTTTTAACCCAGCACAGAGTGCACTTGTCCAAGCCGTGAGCAGCCAGCTTCTCCAGGAGAATGCTGTGGGGGACAGTGTCAAAGGCCTTACTAAAGTCCAAGTAGACAACGTCCACAGCCTTCCCCTCATCCACTAAGCGGGTCACCTTATCATAGAAGGAGACCAGGTTAGTGAGGCAGGACCTCCCTTTCATAAACCCATGCCCATAAGCCCGATCCCCTGGTTGTCCCGCACATGCTGTGTAATGGCATTCGAGATGATCTGCTCCATGACCTTTCCCGGCACTGAGGTCAGGCTGACAGGCCTGTACTTCCCCAATATATTGTAGTATATTTCCTAATTACCCTTCTACAATTAAACCTTTTAGCGAATTTGTTAAGTTCTACTTAGTTTATGGCTGGCTTTAAGAAAAGATTTTTCCCTTTACCTTCTCCCTACTTGATCAGTGTCACATGCCTGTATTGTCAGGCTGGTGCTTCTGAATGTTGACTGAAGAGCAATCTGAAGAATCATATTGTGTTTCTTGCTGAATTGATGAAGTAAAAGTATGTTGCTAGCAGGTCCCAGTGTGAATGAAAGCAAAGCATTGAGTTTGAACAACCTTCTCTCTCCTTTATGTGCTTTTAAGCTTTCTGCCTTCTAGGGAGAGATCTCTAGAAAAAATGGGTAGGGGAATAAAGTTCTAGAAGTAAGTTACAGTAAACTAAGAACTTTGCGTATGTAAAGAACATCATATACCTGTCTAAGCTGTGTGCTATGCTCATGGAATCAAATGGGAAAATTATCAATGCAGGAAGCTAGCTGATTTTGAGGAAAACAGAGATGTGATGTTACTGGTTTTTTGTTGTGGGTTTTGTTGTGTGTTTTGTTGTGTTTGTTTTTTTTTTTAAATAACTATGATACCTTTTATTCCTGAAATGAATTTTTATATGTCCTTTTAAAAGGTTGACTTTTCAGAATATTCTGTGGTAGGATTTCTCTGATCACATATCTTAGTTCAAAGCTGTCATCTGTTTTATTCCTTAAAGATATCACACAGATTTCCATAAATATGCCTACTTGATTGTACAATTTTCTTATAATTCAAGCAGTTTATTTAAGATACCTATATCATCAGTTTCTTAATTAGTAAATGCTTGAATGATTGACTTTTAGACTGAAACACCTCACATTTTTTATGAAAGGTAAACTGAAAAGCAAGCCTTTTAACAAACAGTATGGTATTCAAGTCACTATTTCTGGTTGTATATACACATGTGTTTGTGCTTCTTTTTTCTTGCATCGTCTTTTAAATAGAAACATTTTTAAGACAAAGAGGCTATATTTATGATCCATTTCACAAACGGTGAAGTTGTATTCCAGTCATCTTGCTGATGATACAAACTGATTTGTAGGCTAGCAAGCAGTTAGCTTTTTCATGTTCCTTTATATAGTCTGTATGCATTTGTACGGTTCAGTTATATGAATTCTCTTGCTTTCTCCTGCTGAAGTCAGTGCACAGTTTGGCTGTTCTCGTCACTGGGGTGGCACTGACTCCTTCATGGGTAAATTGGAAGAAATCAAGTTTTCATTTGATCATGAGTTAAATGCTTGATACAAAGGAGAAAGTGCGGGATGTCTACAAATATACCTACATTTCTAAACTTAATGGGTTAAAAGTAATAGTACATCAAAAAAGCATAAACATCTTCACTTCTAGCTCTTGGTGAAAACGTGTACGTTTTTGTTTTGGTTTGGGGTTGTTCTGGGATACTAATTCTAAAATGAGCAAGTACTGGAGTATTTTTCATATTCATAGGACCTTTCACATGAAAACGAAAATCCCTGCCTAATAAGAAAAAACCTTGTGCTTTTTCACCTCAATCAAGGATTAATCATCATAGGACCTAGCTTATTTTTGATTAAAAAGCCGAATGGTTGTTTAATAAATGTTGTATAATATCTCACATCTGAAAAACGTCTTCAACACTGACAACTGTGTATGTACTTACTGAGCACAACAAAGGCTGGCTTTTCAACCCAGGTACGATAGCTGCACTGTGTAGCACTGAACTTCATTATATTAAGACAATCTTTGAATGACACAAAAACATAATGAAACTAAATCACTCTGATAAAATTGAGCTTTTCCAAGTTTGGGAGTCTATAGTGTTTTCAACACTGAAGAAGTAAGGAGGTTTGATTCTTACCCTAAAAGTATGTGATTAAAAATGGTATTTATGGAGAAGGGTTTGATCAGGTTCCTACCTGCTCCCCACTAAGACTTTGATCCTCTTTTCTTTTTGAAGAGAATAGTTATTCTTTAAAAGAATACTTAGCATGCCACCTGTAGCTCATACATTGCTACAACTTAAATAATCAAGCAATAATAACTATGCAAAAGTAGAGTTGCTATAAAACATAATGTCTTGACTGTACTGCAACCACAGGGCACAGGACAGTATGTCTTGAAAAGCCTCCAAATGTAACTGTGTTATTTTAATAAAAAATAAACACAGAAATTTTATTCAAGCCTCCTTGAAGTAGTTAAAAAAAAAATATGACAAGGATGACACTTCTATAATCTGGCTCCCCAAAACCTTGGTAAAGCGTAATATCCCTTTGTGGTCTTGCTTTTAGTAATTTTTTCAGCCTGTATAAACAAATAAAAATCTTCTAAAAGAAAGAAGAAATTGGGCTTTGTGATTACTGTCGTTGTGCAGTTACTCCCTTGATACTTGTCTCATCTGGACTTTTTCCTTTTCAGGTTAGCTACTTAGCACTGCTTTTTCCTTGTAAGTAATGGTAGTGGAGAGGGCACCATGTAATTAATGTTACAACAACAACAAAAAACCCCAAAGCGCCCAAGCTGGCCACCGAACCGTAAGCACGTTTTGCACATGGAAACACAAGTGACATTGCACATGGAAGCACAAGTGCCATACAAGGACACAAGCCCCTGTCCGATCACACTGAGCTCCCTTTCAGTGTTTTCAATGCAACAGCATTTTCATACAACATTTTAAAAATTTTGCTAAATAATAGTCCCCCTCCAGAAAAGGGACAGATTTGTCTGCCATGGCCTTTTTTGTTTGCTGTATTTTAGAATATGTTATCTGTTTCAAGATTCTGTCTTCTCTGTGGCTCGTTTGCAACTCCTGCTGTAAATATCATGACGTGGGCATTCACATCCCTCTGAAGCTGCAGTTCATCCAGTTGGGGAGTCAACAATAATACTAAATTTAATGGAAGAATAGTCTCTGTAGAGGAAATTAGGATAAAACATCTCCCTGCTCAAATGGCAGGTCGTGCTTCAAATGCTCTGAACTAAAGTGTGCAGTAGGGTTAGAGGGGCAGTAAAAGAATTGTTATTTCGTGATCTGTTAAAATTTGCTCCTTATCTTCTTATGCTGGAAGAACATACCAATTATGATCTAGAAAACAAGTGTGATCAAAGTGATCCCAAACTTAGGGAGCTGGTGATACACATCCTAAAATGATGGTATTGTTTAATGGCATCACAAACACTTTGGTTCCATATTGTGTAATAAGTAGCTTTAGGGTTCTTACATGGGAGACACTACCTCTTAATTAACAAGGTCATGTTCTTTTAGTGAAGTTCCGTGATTCCAACTAAATTATTGTGTAAAGCATCAGTTGAGGAAGTACTGTAACAGATTATGAAAGGCATATTCCTATGGCAGAGTGAGCACCAATGGGGAGAGGAGACTGCGTGGTCTGATGGACAGATCTCTGCGTTATGCTGACAGCATTATTTAGATGTTTGCAGCAGCCCTATAAAGCGGCAGATGTAGTCATGTGTCTGACGTTTGGTCCCGGGGGACACAGCAGTCTGTCATAAAGAGTAAATCATAAATTCTCTCTCTTGCTTTTCATATTGTTGTAGTATTTGGAAGAATCTTCCGCATACACAGTGGAGGGCACTGGTGTTCAGCAAGGAGCCTCAGTCTGCTAGTCTATTGCTTTATTTATTATGCATGAAAAATCCCAGTGCAGCCAGGGTCTCTATTGTAAATGTTTCCTGGCAGACCAGCATGGAGTCATGTTGCAGCACGCTGTCTCTTTGCATTGCAGCACTAATCACATTCTTTGCTTATTAAAGGGCACCTGGCAGGACTTCGAGTAACCATCACTGTTGTCGTTTTCATGGGGGTTATATGTTGGCCTTCTAAATTTGTTCTCTGGCAGAGCCATTTTGTATGTCATTTAGCTCTTAATGTGGCTTTGACTGTTAAAATAGCTCTTCAAAACATAAACTGCTTTGGTTGTATTCATTATATAAAAAAAGCAGCCTTGCTGATATCATTAACTTGAGCACCTGTCTGAGTGCTTTCTACAGAGCTAGATACAGATCTGACATCAGCGTTTTCCTGTCATGTTTAGATATAGTGAGCCTTAGCAGTGCTGTTCAAATGTCTTTCTGCTTTGCATTATTTTTCTGTAGACTGTTTCATGCTCCAGGCACACTAATAGTTCCTTTGGTAAGATGGAAACTGAAAACGAATCTTAAATGGCTGATTTTTTTTGTTATTTCCGGAAGTTACCCTCACAAAATTTGATCCTCTAATCTCTTTGAGCTTCTTTTTCCAAGGGCTAATGGAAGGTCAAGCTGGCAACGATTTTATGGATTTGTGGGTGTAAAATGATGAGGAGAGAAATGAGGAAATGCTAATTTGAGCATTTGGAAAAGCCTCCTGATGGAGCTAAAAATTTTTTTTTATCAACCAAATTGTCTAAGGTCAGTGGCCGCTGGTTATAGGAAAGGGAGGATATTTTGCTGTGAAAAGCTAATTAGATCATACTGACCCCCTAGAAAGAAATTCTAGAGTTTAGGACAAGATCTGGCTGTATTGCATTTTCTATGACTGAAATGAAGTCTAGATTTTACAGTTACCTTCTCTTCTAAGCTTCGTCACTATATTGATGCATGTTTTGGGCAATTTGACTCTGCAGAATGCTTTGTTCATCATCTTCTCTTCTCTGTATGGCTTGTCAATTCAGATTGTGAAATGTTTGGAATAAAAACTACCTCTGAGTGTATTTTCACACTGCCTAGCTTAATGGGACCTGATATATTTTTTTTAAAAAAAACTGCATTGCAACTAGTAAAAGTTGCAATCACTTTTCTTCCCCTCAGAGAGGCAATTGTAAAATATAATTAATCTTGGTGTGTGTGTCTCTATCTTAATTCACATCATTCAGCATATAAACCAGTAATAATGCAGTGCTTGTCATATTGTTTACAGTGTGGTTTCCTGTCATTACCAGATACAGAGCTGCTTAGGCTCTGAAGATAAAAGTTGTTATTTTTCTGTATAAAAAGCTCAGAGTTGTTGTAAAATTTTTAATTGAACTTTACATATTGCTGTAATTTCAGCTCATAGTTTGTCTAGGGTTGAGCTCCTGTGCGCTGTCATTATGTTTCCTGCGAGACACTATACCACATCTACAGGGATAATTCTGCTGCGTCAAGAACCCTACAAAAGATGGGTAAGAGGCAAGCATTCAATATTAACCTCTGGTGACAGCTAAAACCATCAAGCTGGAACTACGAGTGGCAGTTAGAGGAGATAATTGTCATAGGAAGCTAGCAAACAACCAGCAAACGCTACCAAGCAAGAATTTCACTTGAAGCAAAATTAGTAGAGAGCTCCTGCTTGTAGGTGTCGGTGAAAAGGAAAAGTTGTTCCACTTGGTTCTGGAAAATTATGGGGGATGAGAAGGCTCTAAAAGTAAGAGCTGCAGTACAGATGCATGCAGTCCTTTGTCAGAGGGTTCACTGGATGGATACTAAGTCTTTAGAAAACAAATTAGATTTTATTGTATTTGTTTACTCGTAGGCTTTAAGTGGAGCAATTACTTTAAAGTAGAAGAAAAATACATCCAATATATCTAAGGGATATTTATCTTAATTTTCAAGGAGCAAACAGGAGTAACAAAAATACTCACCCTTGCTCACCAAAGAAAGATTAAGCATTTGTTGGCTATAAAATGAAATAAAGGGAAGGACAAATATGTGGCTTCAGGGAGTCATCTAGAGCATGTAGGAGTGATGCTCACTGAAGGAAAAGCACAAGGCCAGCAAAGCAGCTGAAAGCACTTGGAAGTGCAACAAATTAAGGCTTCAGTACTATCCTACTGAGCAATGCCTAAGTAAGCTTTGCTGATAATTCTGGATAATTCTGTACATGTAACAACCTCAACACTTAAACTTCTAAGCATGTTGTTGAGTGGAAAATTTGCAGCTTAAGGGTTGCCAGGAGGGAAGGGTGGTTTATATTTAGAAAGCAGGCCTGAGGAGTGCCCTTACTGTGCTGGGGGATTTGTGGGTCTCCAGGAGTGAATATCTTGCTATACAGCCTTGTGTTGACACCCACATGTTAGTGTGTATGCGCTATCCAGCTTCTTTATGGAGCACCAAGAAATTTGTCTGTCAGCGCACAAATAAGACTGTGTGACCTAGCTTGCTTAGTACACGCTATAAGTGAATACTCTCTGAAGCTTTTTTTTCTTGTATTTTTTGTGTGTGTCTTACTAACACCATCTTAAAAACTCTAGGTAGCTTTCTGCTTAATAAAAACCTCTGAAGTAGGGATTTATTTGAGCTTTTGAGATTGGCTTGTCCATCAGTTGGGGTTTTTCACAAATGCACGTTTCAAAGTCATCTTTGCCCAGTTTTTGGATTTTACAGTGCATGTTGGTCACATTTTCCTACTGCTCTCTTGTAGTTATGAAGGACAGAAAAGTCTTTTAAAAACCAGAGCTGAAGGCAGAGATGCTGATAGGTCTGAGAGGTGATGCTATAAGGATATATATGAAATATTGCAAGGCTGGTGATGAAACAGGGGCACTTCTGGGACAATATATGTATCCCTTGCATGGCTGTAATTGCACAGAACTAAATGCGTGCATCAGAGCAGGCTTCTTGAAGCTTTTGTAAACCAAAGTGGACAAGGAATTGTTCCTTCAGCCCTCCATAGGGGCAGATCCTCTTTCCCCACTTCAGGAATTAGGACTTTGAACTTGAAGGTAGTGGAAATTGCAATGGAGAAAATCCAGAGGTATTAGCTGGCAAGCAAGATTGGTTTCTTTTCTAACAACAAAGCAGCTGCCAGCTATTCAAGCTTGCAAGCCTGGAGCAAGCTTTCAGGGTGAAAATAAAGCATTTTTATTAAAAACCATTGGCTTTAGAGAGTGAGTATTTAAAAAAATATTAGGGCAAAAAGTCAAACCAGAGATGAAAAGTTGGCATATTTGTAAAAATTATGCTTTCCTTGTCTTTGCTTTTTGAACTTGTTTCACTCCAACACTTCTTTATGGAAGGGAGGTAACAAAGTAATTAAAAATGCTTCTGGGATTCGTTTCACTATAGAGTTTTTTGCAGTCTCTGAGGAGCAACCAGGCTAAACTGGGACTTTTATTATTTCTGAGAAATGTCTTTACCTCATTTTATTTTTAGATTGTTGGGCTTATTTGAACAGCGAGAATGTGAGGAGGACTGAAAGCTATACTGAACAGGGCTTTAAGAGACATTTGACACAGCACATTTAACATTTCTTGCAGAGCAGTGAGGAGGGTTGATATATTCATGCTGATCAAGTAAATCAAACAGGAATCAGGTCAAGCATGTTACAGTTGTTGATGGCATGGTTTCAAACATAGGTGTAGTTAGCAGAAGCTGAATGAAGTGAGAGACTACAGCTACATATGAAGGTCTTGGTGCCCATCAGTCTTTGAGGAGCAAAATGCCTGTATTACCTATGTAGTTGATTGTGATAGCTCTAAACTTGCTAAAGATGGTAGCACACACGTTAGTATTCTTAAAAACCAACAACCACCACAACAAAACCCTCCCAAACTGTGGTGATTTTAAAAAGCAGTATTTAAGTCTTTCTTAATAGATTTCTTCCCCCTGCCAGATGAGATAGTGACATTTTCCTAGCTTAAAAGTGTTCTGGCCTAAATACTACTCCTCTCTACAAATCTAATGGAATAATTACCTTGAGAAGATATATGGTGTATTGATTCTGGCTTAAACATTGCTTGTATATCTTATAGCACTGATTTGCTAAATTAAATGTTTTCTAGGAAGGCCTTCATATGACGCCAAGAATTTTCTCTCCCTTTTGTGCAGATTTAACATCTTACTGTATATCCCTGCTCTGTAGCCTTGTATTGGAACAAACTACTAGCTTACTGTAAAATGATTATGATGGGGAGCACTAGCCCAAGGCAATAGGTGGAAGGGGTGAAACTGTTGGGCTGTCCTGTGAGTGTGGGGTTACAGCCATTGTACACCTTTTTTTGAAATATCTTCAGCCAGTTCATGTGATGCTGTACTGCAGTGAAATTTCCAATGCTTTATTCCAGCTGTGAGAGTGACTGCTGATGTTCTCTGTGGATTTTTCTTTGGCCTTCCTACACCTGGGTTCCTCTGGGGAACTTTGCAAAATGTAGCAGATTCTTAGAGTTTTGGCATTGTGACCTGCAGTGCTAGTGACTTAAAAATCTCAAAGCTGTTCTCAAATTTCCTCTTACCTTGTAAAAGAGAATGAGGCTGTTCTGTATCCCCCAGAATACCACTGCCAATGAGATGTTCTGTAATGCAAGATAAAATTGTTTTCTGGTGAGTGAAGGACATACATGGATAGAAGATTTCAGTTCCATTTTTCTCTGTTGGAAAGAATTTCTGTCACTCAAGAACTTTGAATAGAAAGGATTCTGAACCTGATGAGCTGCTTTTTTTCCTTGTGGATGTTGCTCAGAAAAACAACTTAAAACATGGGGAATTCTTCTATTAGGACACATCATTGGTCATCTCCCCTTCCTCCTCTTTAGGCATTTTGCTATTATTTTTTTTAAATATTTAACCCATCACAACCTTGGTGACAGATCTAAGTTACCAAGAGATTGAACAAGTAAGCAGATGCTTTGCTGTAAATGTCAAAGATATTAAACTGGAGGTTGTCTTCTCTATGCCTTTGATTTTCAGTGACACCAGCTGCTATCTTGCTGAGTTGAGACATCTCAGATAATGGGCAGGATGACAAGCAACACAAATCCATATAATCATTTAATTCTGAGTAGGGAGCTCACTTGGCTTGAAAGATATGCTTGCTTTGGCTTATAAACTTCCTATTTATTCCCCTGAACTCTCTCCTCCCATGTGCTTTCTCTTGTACTTGTTTTTTTTTTTTCCAATTCTGAACATTTCAAGGTCTTTTTAGATTGAATGAGATGAAAGGTGTATTTCTTCAAGCCCTACAACATTTTGTACTTCTAAATGAACATATAGGACACTTGTTGTGTGATATGTCAATGGTGAAACATGTACGTATGCTAAGGGGTAAGGACTGTTTTGCAGTGTAGCCTGCTGAATTTCACTGTATTAACAGTGTCTTGGTAGCTGTTACATTTGCCAATGTGTATTTTTGTGATATTGATTTAATAAATACTTGCAACTCCTGTAAAATGCTCCCTAGTTTTGATAGGAATAATTCATGATTTGTTACTGTTTTCTGCTGATGTAATACATTAGATCAAATCTGTGACCTTTACTTCAAGGAGAGTTCTGTAACCGACCCCTCCAAATGGGATTATTTTGGAAATCACAGTTGCATATGAATTCATCATGTTAATGCATGCTTCACGTTGGACGTGCAGGATGATGTGTTATGTATGACAAATTTGTAGCACTCACGGGCTCTCTATGATGTAGATCCAGTGCATAGGTAAATCTGGCCTTTTTCTAGAAGTAGGTGTTTGCTTAGGCAAGAAAATGAAGTACTTTATTTATGTTACTTTTGTACGGGTGAGGGGAAAAAGACTCACTAGTCTCTGTGCCCTACCATGAGTTGCCGGATGGCCTTCTCACCATCTGCGTTGTGGTCACTGAACATGACTTTCATCTCCTCTATTACAGGACTTTTTTGGTGGGCAATGAAAGGATCCATACCGGAGGCAACTTTTAGACATGCTTGTTTAACCTGGAGTCTTCCCTTACTCACAGTAGTGCAGTTCTCCTGTTCCTCCCTGTTATAGAGGAATGCCAGGCAGTAAGAAGGCAGCTGCAAGTCTCCCTGTCTCCCCATGCCAGAATGGAGGCATAATCAGGGTTGTTAGTCTATGCTGCTTTTTTGTCATAAGTCAGTCATGACCTTAATGCTCATGTGAATTTTTCCTGTAGGCCCAAAACAGAAAAAACGTTAAAGGTATCAGGATTTTATATCCTTGCTATTCTAAGACCACTCACCCTATTTTTAAGCTGGCTTTTCCTTTTTCCCCTGAGGCTCATTTTCCCACATACTAATGGAAGGAGTCAGGAATCCAAATGTATTCTGCTTACATCCAAGCCTTACATTGTCTGCCATTTACAGCAGGAGCAGTATGATGGTGTGCTGTCACTCAGATGTCACACAGATTCCTTCAGTCTTGATAGTACACTGTTGATTGAGTTAACTGCAAGGCAAAATTCTTCCTAGGTAAATTCTGGATACCCTAAAATAAAAAAGCTTGGATGCTACTGTATAGCCCTTATAGATTTGTTGAATAAAGAAGCAGCCACTTTAATTTTTTTTTAAGCACTCTAGTAAAGAAATCTTATTCTGTTGACAAGTTCAGCATGAATCTTGTGTGATACTTCTCTGTTTGCTTGGATCCTCCTCCTTCTCCCATCTGCCACCTTCTCTCTCTAAGGAAGGGAAACTCCATTCTGTCAAAGCAAAGTGCCAATGAAAAATGGGGAAAGACTTTTAAGAGCAGCTTTTGGATGAGACCATTCACTGAAATCAAAACAAATATAATCACAGATCACTATAGTTTTGCCCTGAATACTGAGCAAAGAAGGTTAAAGCTAACACATAGTAAAATGCAGTCCCTCCAGTGAAGGATGTGCAGTTTAGAAAGGCAGAAGAAAAAGAGGGGAGCAGAAAGGCAGAATCACTTACTAATGCTCATGATCAGTGCTCCATGGCAACATGTTCCTTGCAAGGAAAATAACATAAATACCTATTAAGCAAAGGGATTCCCTAGCAAGCAAAATAAATACCAGAAATGGAACAGAAGTGGGTTTTTTTATTTTGTTTGTCTTTTCTTCTCAGTAATTAGGGTAGCTACCATTAAAGCATCATAATTGAAATGGATGCTCTATAACTCTTTGAAGTAACCTGATTCAGAGGCTGCATATTTCTGTATGTTTACAGTTATTAGCTTTCTTATGCTTTGTGAAACTGTTGCTTTCTAACTTTGAGGATTGCTTCACTCTGCAAAGACCTTATGGTTGTTTCCGCCTGATGCTGAATTGCAAATTCCGTGTGAGCAGTTAAAGCTCAAGAACGATGAACTTGTACTATTACAGGGACTTTGTGTGTTTATAAGCCCCCAGGGCTGGAGTTCAAACATGGTAATTGTCTTGACTAGAAACGAATGTGCTGAGTTTCATCGTAATCCTTAGGAAGCATACGTCCACAGCTGGTGACCTCTGCCCTTAAGAGTTAAGGATTAGAGAATTTCAGGACTGTTTTTGATAGTTCAGCCTGAGATACCAAAGTACAGCAGTGTAGTCACCTACAAAATAATTACAGTAAATGTGCTTATACTTTCTTTATGCCTGGAATTCAGTTGGAAGATACTCATTTGGATATCTGGGGCAAGTACAGCAGAAATCAACAGGACTTTGTCTGCTGGAGATGCTGAGCCTGCAGGCTCCACAGCTGAGAGTGCTGAATGAACTGTGCGGTGGGTCTGAGGGAGCCAAAACCATGAGGTCCTGCTTGAGTCACTGTGCCACACTCTCTGCCGCTGTGGGCACTCCCATCACTTCGTCACACATTTATTGGGGTCCATGTGGCCATGAATTAGATGGTTTTTTCATTTCCTCTGTTGATAGGGTGTTCTAGATCCACACTCCTTGGCTGGCTGGAAGCTTGTTTTACTGTCCAGTGTAAAGTCTTCCCCCACACCTAAAACCTAAGCAAAAATTCTGAGTCAGAATTTTGTGACCTCCTTACAAAAGTGTAGGACAGGTATGGAGGGGATTATATAGGCGAGAACTCTACAGATACAACTTGTCTGAAATCAGGTTTCTCTGCTTTAGCCAGTGGGATGACATGTTTTCTCATGTACTGGCTCCACAGAAGAAAAACTAGGCACAAAGCAAGTATTTTATCCTGTGAAGAGCTGTTTTCCAGTCTGTTATATAGCACTGTAAAATAGTCTGAGCTGCACTAGTGTTGGGTAGAATAATCAAGCTTGTAGTCAAGTTTGAATCATGTTGTAAGCTGTTAAACACTTGGCCAAGACAGTAAAATGATGATGCTGCAATACTGCAAAGCTGTAGCTTGATGAATAAATGTCTTCTATAGTATATCACGCCTCCATTTGGTATTCTGTACAAGATGTGCAAAAATGAAAGGCATTTCTCGATGCAGAAGTTCAAAAAATAATTTTGTTCCCTTAATTTAAGCAATCAAGTGTTAAGCAGAAATTGCTTCCATCTAATTAAATTTTTCCCCTCAGCTTGAGGTAGATCTAATAGGTACCCTCTCTGTCTCTCAGTATAGAGAAACTATACTGAAGGAAGTTGCTGATTAAACAGTGCAAAAAATTGTGATGTATTAGTATAAAGTGCGAAAGTTAAGTTTGGATCGCATGGTGCAATGATCTGTCTGTCTTGGTATTTTTTTTAATTTTTTTTTTTTAAGCAGTTCCACGGCCCAGAAGAGCTGGATGTCAGCTATTAGGCTGTCCCCAGCAAAAGCAATAGTTTAAAAACCCCCTATGGAACTGTGCCAAATAAGTCTTTCTGGAAATGAACTTCACTCGCTTCTAATCTAGTCAGCTGCCATCAACATTTTATAACTATAACTTTCAGGCTTGATGACTTTCAGAACTAGCGTATCTGTGTCTGGCAGCTTTAAAACATGGATGGTGCATCTTAGTTGTCTTAGTGCTCTGGAGTGTTTCTGGTGTACATTTTCATGGTAAATGAGGTGCATGACACCTGTATGGAGTCTGATTTCAGGCAAGATTTTTAGAGTTATTTTAAATTTATTAATTTTTTCTGTACACACAGGTCATTGGGGACCCAAATTCTTGAGTTTTTAAGGCAGACTGAATTCCAACACAGTGGACAATAATCAAGCTCCTTATGGTGTATCAGATTGATCACTGGCTTTGGGTATTCCTTTTCAAGTTTTTACTGTTTATGTATTTTGGTGATGCAGGATGGTTATATGGTAATATCTATTTTTAATTTTGGGGTTTTTTTTCTAATTCAAATGTCAGAACCAGGCATACCCAGGCAGTTGCTTTATTACCTTAACCCTTAGTGGAAGCAACTGGATCATTTTGTAGATGTATGTGATGTATTGACCCAGATTTGTGGACCACTTAAATATGTATCTGTATGTGTACAAAGATGTGAAAACAGATGTACAGGAATAACTTTTTGATGTAATTTGTCTCCTTTTCATTCATGTTCCAGGTCTACAGTGCAATAACTTAGGGTTTTTTCTCTTTGTATTACAATAATTTAAAATATTAATACTTAAATTAAAATCCCGTTCATTCCCATTGTAATAGAAGGCCAAGCCGTGGCTGCTAGTCTAGCATATAGTAGAAAGTACTTTTAAGTATTTCTGGGTCTGGTTCTGAGATTTCACCAATTTGTAGCTGTTTTAAGGAGGGGGTAAAATAGTTTTCAGTTGTCTCACTTCCTGTTGCTCTTTATCAGAAGGGTCTGAGTGATCCTCAAAGTACGATAGATTCTTAAGGCCTTTCTTAATGTTGGGTTCCAAGGGAACTGCTAAATAACTTCAGCCTCCCTGCACTCTTTAATCGCAGCACTACTTACCATGCTCACCAAAAAGTCTTGAGTGTAGCTGTATTTGATGATCTTTCAAGTTGTATCAGTTGTGATTCACTGTTGAAAATTTGAGGTGCATTATTCTGTGTATTTTGGACAGTCAGAGCAATAGAAGTGACAGGGAAGTTCATACTAGTATCTGTACGAAACCATTCAGTGCCAAATGAGTTGCATTAAGATGGTTCCCTTCTGAACAGAAGGGGAGCAGATTTCTCTGTGGGGCACTATGGAGCAATCTGAGGTTCTGATTAAGGTGAGTGATTGCCTTTACAGAGGGCATAAGGTGGCCTATTTAATTGTTTCAGTAGAAGTACAGCTGAGCTTTTGACCTGGATGTTAAGCAATTAATTTCTCGAATATTTTTGTGAGGGTTATAGTAATCAGGGATTCATTTAAAACTTATCTGGTCTGATGCTCATGAATTTGGTGTCTTCTCGGTGTCATTATTTGTGTTTTCCCCAAACTGCTTTAGTTTTATATTAGCATTGCCTGGATATCTTCTTAAAGCTGAGCATATCTTGTTGTTCAGGATCACTTGTGGTTTCTCTTCCAGACTTAGACTGGCACTTTGCCTAGAATATTTAGCTGTGTTATGATCTTGATGAAACAAAGTCATCTTAAGGATAGTCTCAGCTTTCCTGTCGTGTATTGGTGATGATGTTCTTCATGGTAAGCAAACTGGAACTACTGGCTGTCTAGTGCAAGCCAATGCCCAACAGAAAGAGGGTGGAGTCTGTAATCATTCAGAGTAGTGGATCTTTCTTCAGAGTACTGCAAGCTGCGTTGCACAAAAGGAGCAGTGGTCTGTAAATAAGTAAAAGACTACAGCCTCCAGCATGTGCAAATCCTCAGTTTTTATCAGTGGGTTGGTTCAGAACAGCAGCAACAAAGGAGAATGGGGAAATAGGTTTGTAAAAAGAACAAAAGGTATTTCACTTTCCTGATAAACCAGCAAGGCATTTCTCCTCTGAGAATCATTCTATCAAATTTGCTCTGCCTTCTGTCTTTATCACATGAGGTTGAAATAGGCATAATAAAGATGACCAAGAAGAAGGAAATACACTGGCTTTGTGTCTGAAACATGTGAAAACTTTGTGTAAATGTGACAGTTGAAAACACAGCACTTTCTTCGGGGTAGAGAGGTGGAATACATAATTTTCAAGAGGCAGATACTTTGCGTATCTTTGCCAGATTCAAGACAAATAGCTGAAGTGACATAGTGAGGCTTCCAGCATGCGTGTTATGATCCTGAGAATGAGGAATATTTGCATGCGCGCTTAAGCAGTGTATGCAAATCTTGGTTATTCTTCATAAAGCTCTTAAAATTCATTCTTATATGGCTGCTTCTTCTGGGACAGTCATACCCAAATGTAACTAACAAAAAAGTGATGCAAACTTGACCAAATGTCTAGTACCTTAAAGGACTTGTCATCTTAAACCAAGGTTCTCCTTCAACTCTGAATACATAGTAAGTGGATCTCAGTGATGATCCTACTTATCTCTGACCTGTTTTAGAAGTATTTCTGCTGTTCAAATGCAATATTTAAGTGTGGTGATGGAACTAAGAAGACGAAATATGTTGCAGTGGTCAGAACATCCTCTCAGAAGCGACTATGAAAAACAGCTTCAGTGGCAAGATTTTATTTAAACATCTGTTGTGCTGTGGTCCAAATGCCAGTTCCTGCATTATCCTCGCATGTAGCAATGTCCAAAAAACCAGTGTAGTCCCATGTAATCCCAGTGATGAGCTGTGTTTATATTAATATAATTTCATATTTAGGGTTTATATTTATGCTTTCAGTTTAGACTGAGACTGAGTGTAAACCTTGCACTGGGTTTTCTCCCTGGGCAGAGGGCATAGCCTCAGGGGTCAGTGCAGCCCTGAGGGTTACCATCATTGGCTGCAGGGCAGCAGGAAAATTTCCCCTCTGCAATCCATAGCCGTATCTGTGTCTGGGCTCTTTACAGATGTGGCAGGGATCCAGTTTGAAGGGGCACGTTGTCAATGGCCACTCCTCAGCTATGTCTGAACATGCAAGCCTTTGCTAGGGTGTAATGCCTCATAAGATCATTAAATGTACCTGTGAGTGTGTAGATCAACTTAAACTGTGCCTGATGCTTTTCGGTTTGGCAGCATTTAATTTTGTATATTTTAGAAGCGTGTTTATCCAAAGGTCTCCAGAGATGCCTTTCCTGGCTGGATGCAGATAATTGAAAGTTGGCTGTTTTCCTGCTCCTGGATGTCAGGTAGCCTTTCACTGAACCTGGCCCTTTCAGAGGTATCTGTTCCCTGTGGCACAGTGGTGGGAAGCTGTAGCTCAGAAATTATTTGGAAATTTCACTTGTGCTGATGTCTCTTTATCATGCTAAGGATTTAAGAAACCTGGCTTGCAGCCCCAAGGCGCAGGACTGACCTTGGGTTACCCAAAGTTTGACTACCTGGCTAATTAGTAATAGAGGAAATCTGACAAATATGTTACTAATGCACAGGGATTCACCTAATGAAAATAACACCTTCTTCTTCCCTGATAGCTTCCTTGCAACATTTAGCTACATCGCAACTACTGCTGTTTTGTGAATGAAGCAAGTGGATTCCACAGCAGTCTTTGCGCAGACTCCCCAGTCTGTTTTTGGCTCACAAAACGAGAATTATATTTTAGTGGCTTTATAAACAGTGTAACAGCAAAAATACACATGGTACATAGGTAATACTGCTACTACACCAGCTAAAATGTAATTTCTCATTCCTGCAGAAGGCTCCTTTTCAGTGAACTGAAAGTACCTTGTAAATGTCAGGGTTTGCCAGGAAGTGACCAAAAGCGGGAAGGTAAATTCTCTAGTAATACTGTTCCATTCCTTACTTGCCAAGTCTTTCTCAAGTCATGAGGAGGCAATGATGGCATATAATTTTGATACCCAATAAAATAGTCTCATTTGGTGAGGGTGATAAAAAAATTTTAAGAGCTGAAAATGCTACTTTGAATGATTGCTCTGCTTGTAGTTAACAGGAATTCATCCCAAAGAGCTAAATAAGCATATTATTTTGTCATGGATAGTCAGATTTTCCATGTAAATTTAAAAGCAGGGTAATTTTCCCATTCCTATTTTAGAATGTTCCTTATTCTGCCTGTATAATTTTGTCCATTTCCTCATTAGTGCTCCTTTCAGAGCCCAAACATGTCAACAGTGACACCATTATCAGCCTGAAATAAATGAAAAAAAATTCTCATCTTCAGTTGTGGTTTGCCTATGACAGCTATTTTTAATTTTGCAGCTGCTGAAGACCAAGGCAGATGAGCTGGATTTGCAGCCGATGATTTGGCACCTATACTGTGCAGCTACTTTACAAGTGTTCTCATAGGTGTTAGGAAACATGGGGGTTTCTAAGGGGTCTCTTCACTGAAGTAGCGCTTCTGGAGAAAGAGAGCGAGCATGAGGCAAAACACCGATAGCAGAAGGAGATGTCCTGCTGGTTTAGCATTTGTTTGCAGGTGTTCAAAATGGAGTGTGAGATGCCAGCTAATTCACTGAATGTGAATATGAACTGACAGCTATGTGCACTCTTCTATATATTCTGAGTACTGCTAGTTCCAGGGGGTTTTCAAACTCAAGGATGTTTCTTTCCTGGAAGAGAAGGTTGGTGTGACTTTTTGGCCACAAGGAACAACTTCTGTTCTGCCCAGCTTCGACCCCCGTTTCAAAACCAGCTTCACAATTCGCTTGTCGATCAAACTGCAGAATACACAAATGTTGCAGTGACGTGTGCCAGGCTTTACGTGGCCATTCAGGCAGGTGAACTTAGGTGCACACCATATGCAAAAGTGACCAAGCATGGAAGGCACTGTAGGGTGTGGGTATAAAAATCTCTTATTGATTTAGGTACCCCCGTGCTGCTTGACCTAACCTGAGTGCTTGTTCAGGTCTCAAAGTGCCTCTTCTGTGACAGTATTTCTGTAATTTATAATTTGCTGTGATAGAAGTTAAGGTATGGCAGTTAATTTACTTAGTACCTCTGAGTGGTGTGGGCTTGACAGATTTTCTTAGATGCTGAAACACAAAGGACTTGATTCTTTAGCTCACCACAGTCAGAAGACAGTGACATGCAGAACCCAGCCTAAGTGATGAACTGGTTGAAGTTTTAAATAGTAAACTGCATGGTTTGGGGCTGAAATATATTTTGAAAGATCTTATTTAGTTTCATTTTGTCTTTGACCTTTAGCCCAAGATGGATTACGTATTTCCTACTCTTTCCCAAAAAAATCAGCAGCAGTGGTGCCTGTGTGTTTACACTGCGCTTTTAAATCCAGGTTAGTAGATCCAGGCACTTGGAACGCCGCACAGATTTTACCTTAATGATCCATAAATATCAGTTTAGCTAAGTCTTAGAAGACTTTAGAGCTTCATAAACCATGATTCTGGTTTTTGTTTTGGCAGCTGGTTTGCAAACTTATACTCAATTTTGACTTGCAAAGTGTGATATTAACTATAGTGAAGAAGGTTGAGATAGTTCCACACTGCTGACTGTACTATTAATTAGATAGTTAAATACTGATGCAAATTATTTCTTAGTTTCATGTGCTATGATTGTAGAAAAGTGGCGCAAGTAGTTTATTTTCACTTGTATTGAGCATCATTGCTTAAGTACTGTTATTTATGTTGCTAATACTAACTTAGATTATTCAACAGGTCAGATAACTAACAGGATGTCACCTATCATATGATCTTGGAGTATTTTGATCGTATTCCTCTGAGAATAATCTTATTTCTATAAATGGGATTTCTAATAGAGGAAGGTGCTATACAGCAGAAGCATTACTGGGGGGAGTGCAAAAAGAGAAGGAAGTAATGTATCTTTGAAGTGCAATGACTGCATTAGAAGTGTTCTAACTTAACTCTCTCTCTTCATCTGATAAGAAATATAAAGGTAGTTACTGCTATAGCATCTCAGACAAACTGAAGGTCTAAAACAACATCCTGTTGAGACAACTTTGTTAGTTATGCTAACTGCTAGTTAGGGTAAAACTGTGAAACATGCTTATTATCATAAAAGTAATGAGGACTCCATCTCCTGATTCTGTAAATAACTTAATACCCATCTCTCTTGCATTCTGGCGACTAACAGATCTTTCAGAAAAGTACGTGTTCATTTAAGAACAACTGTCCACATATACCAGGCATCTCTGTTGTGTCACCTGTACCCTGTGGCTTGATGATACTGCAGTGGGTAATATACCTTTGAAAAATATATATCAATGGACCAACTCCACCTTGACCTACTAGCTAGAAATAAGAAAATAGTTGTGGGTTTTTGTTTTGTTTTGGTTTTTTAACCTATAGTCAAGCCCTAGCAAGCTGTTGAAAATGTGGAGCTCAGGATTATCAGAGACGCAGACCCAGGCTGCTTTGTAGTGTGTATTTTGTGACTCTACAAACAATTGGAAATTGCACCCTGGCTGGCAAGGCTGGTTCCCTCTTTATTCTGTGAGCATGCTCCATATATCCTTGATTAGAGACTGTGTGGTTCTCGTTGTAGTGATGGCTGCATGTATTTCAGCTCATCTGTATCAGCTGGGGAGGATGTGGGTTTCTCATACAAGTTGTGACCCACAGTACCCCTGCCATCTCAGTAAATGACACCACATGAAACTCAGGCAGAGTTGACTGTTTTGTCCACTGAAGACTTTCGATTTTCTCTCTGACAAGAAAGCCCAGATTTGTCAGATGTTTTCTTTAGGATAGCAGGAAGTGAGAAACTTGGTTTCATAACTAAATAGCAATAAAGTTATGTTAATGAGACCACAAATCATTTGAATGGCTCAGCTCTGTGTGCATCTGCTGCACACTAAGAAATTCCCAACAGAATTGGCAGTGGTTTAAGCAAAAAGCTGACATGAAATAAGTCAGTTGCCTTTGATCTTTGAGTTTGGTTTTTCGATCTGTTTGTTTAAGATTGGGAAGCTATTGAAATAATGAAATGAAGATGTGATAATAGCTCAGGGAAACATGCTTTTACTAATGCTATTCTGTCTACCTCAAATAAAATAGCAAAGACATAGCATATTCTTTATGTTCAGTATTAAGCATGAAGTGCTTGATAATACCTATATCAGTCTCCTGCTTAGGCTCTTGTAATAAGTTCTTGCTCTGTCCAATTTATGCCTTCCTCTTTCTCAAGTTGTGCTGTGTAAAACTTGCCAGCTCGCTTCATGATGTGATAATTGTGAGATGACATGGATTGAGAATGGCAAATACAGTGGCTTGACCTTTTGAAAGAAGGTGTTTTCTTTTTAATTTAGAAGAACAATTTGACTTATCCTCTCTTGTTTCATGCCTTCTTAGACTTATCTTACTGAGGGGGCTTAATGAGAAAGACGTGGCTGTTATTCCTGTTAGGGCTTTTTTGTCATTAGAGGAGAGGTCATTGGGACTAGTGTTTCATCACTTGAATGCCTTTGAAACCATATTTTGCAAGAAAAATAATGAAAACCAGATTGTAAATATGGGCAAATGGGAAGCCAAGCCAACCATTTGTATGTTTATCTTCACAACACAATATAAATAATTGAGTTTGGGCTTAAACTGCATTGCAGAAAACATTTCAAACATTTTAGGCAAAATTATTTTTGTCTTCCTTTTTATCTCCATGAGAAGACTGGCTACATTCCTGGCAGTGAATAAGTTAACCTGCTTGATGTTTTGTGTGTAGGCAGCATGCAGTTCTGTGAGATAACAGTAGGCAACGAAGCAGCAGAATTCAATTTGCAGCAGTGACCTAAGAGGGGCTATTTTTAGTAATAAAATAGGTCAGGGGATATGGTAGTGCAGACTGATAAATGAACAGTCTTCCCCTTCACTTGTAGGGCTTGTTTTTGTCCTCCAGTATGGAAGCTCTGTGATGGGGGAAATCTGTCACGTGATTAGTGTTAGAATTTTTTTTTTTATTGCGAAGCAATCATAGGAAAAGCATTAAGTTTTATTTTAGTGAAGAAAGAATATATGTAACTGCTTTGGGTTTCATGGAAGGCAAAACCAACTAGGGAGCAGGGTGTTTTGAAGGGGTTGCTCAAACCTGGTTTTAGCACTGCTGGAGATACTATGTTGCAGTGTTGTCCCTGTGGCAAGTAGTTCTTGCTCTTTTTCTTTCCACTCTAATAGTTGTTCTCATGTGCTTTTTAAAGCTTGCTTCTGTTACCATTTTGCTTTCTCAGTGATTTATGCAGATGAGTGCTAGGGTCTTCCTCTCAGGGTGTCAAAGATGAAGCACAGCTTTATTCTGTTCCTTTGAGTCTATGAGCATTTGGATGAAGCTTGTGAAGGATCTGTTCAGCCAGTTCTTGTGACATAGGGTGGTCCAAGTCCCTCTTTAGTACTATGTTACTTGGCCTTTGCACTTCTGCACTCCTTTGGTTTCTCTGAAATTATATTTCAGAGCAAACTTGGAAAGCACCTCTTGCCAGTTTGTGTGCTGATATAAACTATCCTGTTAATTAGCAGTGTAGCAAAATCCCTATAAACTTCAGTCACGGAACAGTGCATGTTGATGCCATATAAACAGCAGAAAAAACAGTAGCTTTGATGCTAAAGCCTTTTTTTACCCTGGAAAAGAATGCTTAGCAGGAAGCAAGTGATCTCCACTCCTGACTAGCTGAATCGGTATTAGCGTATCACACCATGTAACAAAGTACACTTGCAGGATGCTCAGGCTGTTGCAGAAGCTCTCTCCAGAAGTTAATGAGCCCTAATGAGCCCTGGTGAGATGCACTGGGATGCCCAATTCTCCTGCTTTAGAACTAAGCATATATCTCCCCGGGGGCTGCTTAATGTCGTGTGAATATACATGCCCGTGCTGGTGCTCATTTGTCCATTCCTGCCCTATGCTGCACTGTGAAGCACAGATATGGTTGTATGACATGGGAGAGAGATGGCCTTAAACTTTCCCTTACTTTCATCTCCCATTCTAGCAAACTGTGTTTAATATTCTGACCTCTCCAGTTAGGACTATGAAGAAGTACCACCTAGCAGAGTTTTTATAGTGCTTAAAAATCCTCTGATAATATCACGTTGATATCGTATTTATAAGGAAAGTAAGCTCAACATTGATCACTGGCATAAAAATTGTAAGCTCAGGCTGTCCTTGGCCTTTTTTTTTTTAAGATTGCAAGTTAGTTGTGTGTCATCCTCTAGCATAAAAAACAGCTACGTAATTTGAATTTCTAATTTCTGTGTTTTTCTGCAGAGATTATCTGTTTCTGTATTGTAAATAAGCACCACATACCTCAGATAACCAATAGAGAGCTATGTCACTTGATATTTGAAATTCATATAAAAACAAAGACTTCCAGTGGGATCAATACAGTGGAGATATTCTCAGCAACACTTTAAGAAACATGAGGGGGCTTTTGATCATGTTCCATAATCAGTGTAATTTAATGTGCCTCTAAGGGACATCTTTTACACTATCCTGCATTTTCCTTTCTACAGAAATGGGCAGTGATTCTTGTTACCCTGGTTTTGCAAAATGAAGCTTGATAATATCATTGGATATAAACTCAGTATTTGGTCTTTCTGTCCACCCTACTCATCATGGGAGCTGAGATTTCATGACAGTTCACAGTCCGTTCACTGCACACATGTGAGACAACTCAGGTGAGCGGAGCACACTGAGCCAGGAGCTCGTTTATTAGGTGTGCAAGGGGAGAAATACACAAATACTATCACCTTCACTTCTTAAGAGTTTATAACACTACAGTGCACCCTCCCCATCTCTTCCCACCCGATAGATTACTGGCCTATCAGGTATCTGATGTGCTATGCTATGTTCCTTAAAGTAAATACCATAAAAAGGAAAGCTTGCACTTAAAAGGTAACTGGGCCCATCTTTTTGTTATTAGCATTTAATGGTAGTTTTAAATTTAGAGGAAGGCTTTTTGCTCTCCATTAGGAATGAATTTATTTTAATTATTTTTTAGAACTCTTGTTTTTCTTTATTTCCTTGTGTTTTCTCAGCATGACTGAATCAAAAACCAATTTGTGCCAAAATAATAAGCTGGGAAGACGGCTTTCTTTCTCTAGTGTGAAATCATGTTTAATGTAGGTATCACTAGTCTGATTGTGTGCCGTGTATTACACTGCCTTGCTCTGGAATTAATTTTCTACTTATTGTGGGGGTATGGAGGCTGGCGGGGAAAGATGAACTGCAGTGTCTGACGATGACAGTAGAAGGTCTGGTGGGAAGTCAGTGATTCTGTGACAATGCTCAATGTCTCTTCAGATTATGAGTAATTCCAGCTTCTTCTTGCTTTACAGACAGGTGTAAGTAAAGCCTTAAGTTTAACATTGTGTCCTTGGGCTTGTGGTTCCTGTGTACAGGAAACAAAACCAGCCATGTGGTGGTTTTTTTGTGCCTAAGATAAAAGGGACTGCATTTGACAGGTGGATTTTTAAAAATTATTTTCTTTAATCTTGACATGCATGCCTGCAAACCAGGCTAACTTGATGGGGTAGGTTGCCCTCGGCTGGCTGCCAGACGCCTATCCAGCTGCTCTCTGTCTCCCCCTCCTCAACAGGATGGTGGGAGCAAATAAGATGAAAGAGCTTGTGGGTTGAGATAAAGACAAGGAGATCACTTGCCAATTACTGTAATGGGCAAAACAGACTCAGTTTAGGGAAAATTAATATAATTTATTGCCAATTAAAATAGAGTTGGATGGTGAGAAACAAAAACTGTAAATCACCTTCCCTACCCCTTTTTACCCCAGGCTCAAATTTGCACCTTCATTCCCAAGTCCTTTGCCCAGGGAGGCGCAGGGCGATGGTGTGGGGGGCTGCAGCCAGCCATAACGGTCCCTCTCCGCCCTCCCTCCTCCTCACACCTTCCCAGGTGGCGGGAGGGGGGATCCCTGCTCTGGCACCCCAAGCTCCCCCTAACCATCCTGCCCCTCCGGCCCGGCTGCCAGCAGGGCTGCCCCTCACACCGCCCCTCGCTCGCCTTGTGCCCTTCATGGGGGGCGCTGTCCCGCGGCGCCGCCAGCGGCACTGACAGCCTGGGCCGTGCCCTGTGCTGGGGCCTGGAGGAACCGGCTGGGACTGGCTGTGCCCAGCACGGGGCAGCTGCCGGCCGCCTCTCCTCACAGTGGGCGCCCCGCAGCCCCGCCGCTGCCAGCACCACGGCACACCTGGCAGCTCTGTTAAGCTCTGAGGCACCAGTAACCAAAAGAGGTAAGACAGGTAGTGTCTGAAGCATCAGTGGAGTTATATGGATCTTTAGAATGGTAGTTTAAAAAAAAACAAAAAAATTCCCAACGCTGCTCCTCTTCCTGCCAACAAAACCCCAAAACAAAACCCCAAACCAACCAACCAACCGAACAAATAAAAAAACAGAACAAACAAACAAAAAATCCCAACTCAAACCAATAAAAAACCCCCAACCCTCAAGTCCAAAATGAAAAATCCAAACATATCACTTGGACAAACACTAGGCTGAGATACGAGAGAGGTAGATCTTGTTCCTGGTGCTGTTGCTAGTGTTTCAGATGACGTGAGACAAGTGACCTCCATCATATGTTCCTCCCTCTTCCATTTGAAGTATATATATTCATCAACTCCAAACTTTTAATCTAATCTTCACGAAGTAAGGTTTTCATGGGAAGTTTCTGGACTGGCCTTGGCCTGGAAGTGTGCAAAAGGAGGTGTGTGGTTTGGTTCGACTGTGTGCTGTTCAAAAGCAAAATCCTGGCTTTTTGTGTTCTAGATCTCTTTCCAGCCAAAAAGCTAAGAGTGAAAGAAGATGACTTGTGTCATCACTCTGACGATCCCAGGCCTCTTTCAGCTCAAAGACTTCCCGGAACAAGTAGCTCCAAAGCTTGCTTGAAAAATGTGATTGTAATCCAGAGGTTGAAAACATAAGATTTTCACACTAGGTATGTCCAAACCCAGTTTATACTTAAACAGTCTTTTTTTCCCCTCTTGCTTCATATGCATTCATACACGTTTGAGCAATGGGGAAACTGAGGCATGGAAAGAGGATGAGATCTGCCCGTGTTACCTACTAGTAGTTCAGCAGCAATGCCAGGAATAGAAACCATGTCTCTGAGTTTCAGGTCAAGTCACAGGTAAAACTTGTCTCTCTAACCCTCCCTTAATTGCTGCTTTTTCAGCTCTTTTGTGTAGTGATGCCTGTGTTCACCGAGATGCCCATGTCGCAGCCCTCTCCATCACAATACGGTCACAGTGGGGTGGATTGTCAGAAAAGGGTGGAAGCAATCTTCTTGAGCTGGCTGGAAAATACAAAATGTATCTGTTTTTCCTGTAGGCTCTGGTTGTTCTCAGGGCAAAGCAGTACCTGCAGATAAGTGTGTTTGGTGTTGCATGTCACTCCTAGGCATATTGCCTAAAGGAGGCAGCTTGTCTAAGAAACAGACGAACAGCATTGTGTGGCTGCAAGCAGTAGCAGACTCTGTCCTCCCAGCAAAGGCACAGTGTCCTGAGGGGACCCTCATGACTGATGTTTTTTTGCTGTGCCTAAGCTAAGAAATTCTGTGGTGAGCTCCAAGGCAGATGTAGGTAGATTTGCTTATACTTAAGTCATTTTTGAGAACAGCTGCACCCAGGATAAGGGCAGATCATTGTCTCTGCTTGCTACCTGGGGAGCAGACTGCAACTGTGCAACCATTGGTAGAGTCAAAATATGCAGGGCAAATCCTACCGGGGCAGCAAGCTTATTGACTTGCCTAACATAGTGTTTTACAAAATGATCATTGCTGGGGGTTCCCTTCTCTCCCCCTGCCGCCAGTTATATTTAATCACTTTTAATGCCTACTGTTCTGCTGTGGAGCCAGATGAATTGAGGATGTTAGGGCTTTTTTGAGCAAAAGCAGTACTTTTTGCTTTATTGGACTCTTCCTGCTCTTCTGCCTACTGCTCTTCTGATCTGCAGGGCCAAACAGAGCTGGCAGCAGCCAGGCACAGCGCTCTAAGCTGCCATTCACCGTCCTCCCAGGAGAAGTTTGAATTAGAAAAGGGAGACGCTATTTTTATGCCTCATCTTAATTGATGAGTATCAGGTTTGTCCAGCATACGTAAAGCTGCCTTGCTGCTATTTAATGTGTGTAGTTAACTTCTGGTTTTTGTTGTGGTTCTGTTGAGTTACCTGGTTTAGGGCACCTGGAAAAATTTTTCTTTCAAAATCTGTATGTGTGTCTTCAGGCCAAAATGCATGTCAGTAATATCACAGGCAAGATGTTTAAAGAAGCACCAGGATGCTGTGTTTGTATTTAGATCTGATTTTGCTCTCTTGGTGCCCAGATTCACATAGCTGAGTGTACCTGCTACACATGAGTTTATGCTTAGGTACAGATATGTCCCCTTTCTAGTTAAGTTCTTATATGTGGGCTTCTTGAGGCAGAGAGCATGCATTTATTTTGTTGTATTTGGACAGGGCCTAATGTGGTAGGGTCCTGGTTTATGTTTGGATTTATAGGTGCTGGCATGCAGTACTGGTAAATGTTGGGTAAGTGTGGACAAAAGACTTGATCGCAGCAGTGTATGCATGCAGGTGGAAACTAGCTTTTGAAAATTTGCCTCAGAAATGGTATACCAATTACAAATGAGAGAACATGTGCATTTCGTTGCATGCAAGGAAGGTTTTGGCTATTGTTGAAACTGTTTGGGAGGAGGAAAATTGGTTTTATTCCCAGGTTTGGAGGTGACTTGAAAGGATTTATGTCAAATTAAAGATCTTGCTATGCAGAGATTTTGATTAATAAGTTCACTCAGGAATCATAGCTGCAGTAATTGTAATTGGAGGCAGGGTTTTGATCATGAGTCACCTTGTAGGGGCTCTCCTCGCTGCCCTCCTTGAGAAAGTGGAAATCTGGGAGAGGAACTTGTGTGACCTTTCATTACCAAGCTGGCACTAGAAACTGGCACTAGCTAGACCCTGCTGTTGGAAAAGGCCTGGAGAATCAGCACAGTCCTTCATGCTCAGTTGGTGCTAGTTTAGGTCACAGGTGTGTAGAAGCTGTCCAAAGGGAAAAAAGCAAAACTGTAGACACTATTTCAGTGCAAGGGAGTGTGGTAAAAATGAGAAGGCCAGGGAGTGTCACGCAGCTTTGTTGTTCAGTGGCCCTCTAGATTTCAAAAGTTTTGAACGGAGGATATGCAACCATTGTTTGGAGGTTGCAGAGAATCCAATTTTACTAGGAGAACAGTCTTGGCTTTTCCTCCTTCTACCTGAATTTGATGATGGTTTTCTATGAAGAGCACACATACTTCCGCATTGAGGCATGGGGTTGCAAAGTTCAACAGAAGCAATAGCTGGATGTTCCTATTTTTTCTGTGAAAACTGGAGAAACGTGAGGGAACTATTGGGGGATAGTAGATGAGCTTTGGGGGAAAAGACACTTGGAAATTAAAGGCAAAGGAAATTTGGCTTGGTTTTTCAGCCTTCAGTCAAGCTGCTGTTTCTTTTCTCAGCAGTGCTTTGCTTTGAGTTTTTCCAGAGTTACTGTTTCTTTTAATTTAGTCCATTGCTGCATACAATATTGACTGGCAAGTGAAAATTTTCAAAATGTCTTTGACAAAATTTTAAGAAGTTATCCTTGAGTCTGTAAGCTTAAGGGCCCCGTGGGTCCCTGATGGAAAGAAAGTGTGAGATCTTCAGGCAGTGATAACCTTCTGAATATCTGATATCTGTTTGTACCAAGTTTAACCCACAAAGGGAAGAGCTAGGACCCTTTCTAGAAAGTTAAAGTTATCCGTGCACTAATAACTTGCTGAATACTCACAGGATTATTTGCCACATAAAGTAAATCTTTTAATATTAATTTCAGTCAGGATTAGAAACCTGGAAAGAAAAATGTGTTACTAAACAGTATTTAATGATACTTTGTCCTGTTTTTAGCTGGGATAGAGTTAGTTTTCTTCCTAGTAGCTGGTATAGTGCCATGTCTTGGGTTTAGGATGAGAATAATGTTGATAACACACTGATTTAGTTGTTGCTAAGTAGCGTGTCCTGGTTTCAGCTGGGATAGAGTTAAATTTCTTCATAGTATCCAGTATGGGACTATGTTTTGGATTTTTGCTGGAAACAGTGGCGATAATGTGGAGATATTTTAGTTGTTGCTAAGTAGCACTTACACTGGTCAAGGACTACTTCAGCTCCCCGTGCTCTGCCGGGTGCACAAGAAGCCAGGAGGGGACACAGCCAGGACAGCTGACCCAAACTGACCAACGGGATATTCCACACCATATGACATCATGCTCAGTATATAAAGCTGGGGGAAGGAGGAGGAAGGAGGGGATGGATGTTTGGAGTTATGCTGTTTGTCTTCCCAAGTAACTGTTATGCGTGATGGAGCCCCGCTTTCCTGGAGATGGCTGAACACCTGACTGCCGATGGGGAGTAGCAAATGAATTTCTTGTTTTGCTTTGCTTCTGCGCGCAGCTTTTGCTTTACCTATTAAACTGCCTTTATCTCAAACCATGAGTTGCCTCGCTTTTACTCTTCTGATTCTCTCCCCTGTCCCACCAGGGGGGAGTGAGCGAGCGGCTGTGTGGTGCTTGGTTGCTGACTGGGGCTAAACCATGACAACTGTTTACACTAAGTCAAGGACTTTTCATCTTCCCATGCTCTGCCAGGTGCACAAGAAGCTGGAAGGGGGCACAGCCAAGACAGCTGACCAAAACTGGCCAAAGGGGTATTCTATACTCTATGGCATTGTGCCCAGTATATAAGCTGGGGGAGTGGGCTGGGTGACAATGACTGCTGCTTGGGGATGGGCTGGCATCAGTTGGCAGGTGGTGAGCAGTTGTATTGTGCATCACTGTTGTGGTTTAGCTGGCAGCTCAGCCCCACAGAGCCACTTGCTCACTCCCCAACCGGCGGGATGAGGGAGAGAATCAGAAGGGTAACACTCGTGGGTTGAGATAGGACCAGTTTAATAATTAAAATAAAACAATAACAACAACAATAATTCAACAGAAAGGAAAACAATGAGAGGCGTGAAACCCGGGGCAGGGGAAGGGGGAATGAACAACCAAAACAACCAGCCCACGGCGCAGCTGCCCGCTGACCCTGAGCCACAGCCGGCCCCCCCACCCCCGCACGCCAACTGCCCTGGTTAATGTACTGGTTGTGGTGTCACATGGTGTGGGATAAACATCCCATTGGCCAGTCGGGGTCAGCTGTCTTGGCTGTGGCCCCGCCCCTCCCGGCCTCTTGCCCACGTGGCAGAGCATGGGAAGCTGGAAAGGCCCCTGACTACTACAGGCACTACGGTGAAGAGAATTAACTCTTTCTCAGCCAAAACCAGCACAACTTGCTTTGTATATTCTATTACTACTATTATTATTTTACTTTATTTCACTTACTAAACTGTTTTTATCTCAAACCACAAGTTTCTCACTTTTCCGATTCTCTCCCCATCCCACCAGTGCGGGGGCAATGAGCAAGTGGCTGTGGGTGCTTAGTTGCTGGCTGAGGTTAAACCACAACAGACTTAAATTTTAAATAACATTAAACTATATTGTATAATAGTGAAGAATTAAAGAAACGACCAATTGGTAATGTAGGCCTTGAGCAAAGTACAATATAAGAAGCACTGAAAAATGTTTCTCTGCATGATTAAGAGAGTCTGGTTTGGTGGTTTGATTTATTAGCTGGCTGAATGAATTCATTAATTCTGTATGACTACTTTTACTTCTGGGTGGTCATTTTTCACGTACAGATTTCATTACTGGATGAGCTTTTCCTAGGGGTGTTCTTATCATCCAAAATTAAATACATGAAAATGTTACGGAGGCTCAGCCCTCCCTTTTTATATCGATATTTTTCATACTATGGTTTTACAAACTGCAGGAAAATTCACTTAGGCTGTGATAACCTAGGTTTTGTCTGTATGTGCTCATTACTTGGACACAAAAATATTTCTTCTTATTGCACTATATGCCATGGTCTGTGTTTTTCAAAATAGCATTGTGGAACTAGAAAAAGCTCTTTTTTAATTAGCTGATGAAGAATGAGACAGAGACTTGTTTCTGAAACACTTAGGTGTATATAAAGCACTTAACATTCAAACACTATTATAACTACGTTGGTAGAATGAGAGAGATGCAGGTCAGTTAGAGGTAAGGATAGATAACATTCGTAAGAAATCAAATGACATGAGAGAGATCCTGAATATCTTGGCTTGTAGTTTGAACACTGTTTTTTATAGGAAAGACTCATTTCCTGGACAGCTTGCAAACAGTATGGTCTGCTGCAAACATTCCTCTCTTCAAGGATCTTTATGCTTTCAGCTGCATGGAGAAGCAGCACTTGAAGAAGCATTTAATACCATTGTTGTCTACAGCTAAAGTTGCTGTTCCAGTGTATGGTCCATCTCCTGGAAGGCAGCAGAGCAGGACCTCTGTGACCTTGCTGCTCCTTCTAGCCAGAGGGCAGTAGTCCCTGTATGGGCACTGGGTCTATAAGAACAGTGGTTTGGATGTAGCTTTCATTCCAAAGCATGTTTCTAAAAGTGAGAAGAAAAGAGTGTGGGGAAATTCTTATGTGCTTCCTTTTCTTTCTTAGCCCACATCTTTGGGTTGTACATCTGCAAGTAGAAGGCAGAGCTGTTAAAGACTGCAGAGTGAGGACTATGTCATCCCTTGTCTCCCCCTCAGTTTTGGCTTATGCTGACCCCTGATCCTGTAATTGTGTAGATGGAGTGGGTGAATCCCCAAGTCAGCTTTGTGGCAGAAGAGGCTGCTGTGATATTTTGACAAATCTGTTCTTGCCTGTGGGCTCTGACACTTCCAATATTACTTCATGTATTTTCTGTGAGAACAATCTCTGCCTATATAATACAAAAAAGAGGTCTTGTGAGGAAAGAAGGTGAATGAGGTAACTATTACCCTCTCATAAGCATATGGATGTGATGGGCATAGGCGTGGGTAGGAAGCATTGGTCCTGCTGGCTGGCCTGGTTCCATTCAATGCAAGCAAGTTGTAGTTACCAATCTCTTGTGATCCCTCTTACATGGTTTATTTTTTCTCTACTTTCACCCTACAGGTACCTATCTGCAAGGTCAAACTCCCATTTACACCTACTGTCCAAAATTGGAATAATGGTCCATGCTCCTTTTTGTCAGTCGCTCTATGGGTACTGACTGTAGAGAGAACTCTCTAGTGAAATATGATAATTGCTGTATATATGTGTCTCTGTGGGTAGTTTATTATGCCGAAGAATAAACTGTGTAGCGGAAAATGTGATATTTGTGTATTGCTTTGCTTCTGATTATTTGTAGTATTTATAAACTTTTTCAGGTAGACTGAATAAGCTTTATCTTGGTATTCATATACTTAAATAGGAAAACAGCAAAGATGTAAAGGATGAAACTGATCTGAACCTAGCTGATAAATATAGTGATGGTGCCATCCTATTTTTATGCAGAGTTTCATCCTGCTCCAGGATCTGTGAAGTGACCTTCGCTTCATAATTTAAGAGGCATACTAATTTGGACAAGGGCAGAAATGACTCTTACTGGTGTAGGGCTAATCAGAGTGAGTTTGAGTCAAACAAGTATTGTCCTCCCAGCAAATAGACACATCATGAAAAGTTAGTTTCAGCAGATGAGCCTAGCAGTTGGCCTTGAAGATTGTGACATTTGGTCTGTTCTGGGTGAGCGGATTAAGACTAAATGGCAAAGCTTCCCTTGGGGAACACATTTAGCAGGTATATGAGTTTGTGTGTGTGTGTGTGTGTGTGTGTGTGTGTGTGTATGTAACTTACAACCCCAGATGCATACATGCACATACTGTAAAGAAGGCTTAGGTTCATGGGATCGAGGATGTCTTTTTTTTTTGTTGTTGTTGTTGTTAGTATTCATTGGGCTTCATTATAGCTGAATACTCTGTTGTTCCTGACTGTCTTTTCTCTGTCTAACCTGGGATGAGATCTTGATCTGACCTGCAGCTTATGAGGTCCCTGTCACCACTTGATGCCTCTAGCTTGGAGCAGTGCTGGAATGTAGCAGCAAGGGGCAGATGTCTCTTCTGTTCCCCAGCTGCTGCCTCCATTACCCAGGCCTTCGGCTGTTTTGATTTTTTTTGCTGAGAAGTGTTTGATTGCTGGTTTGAGGTGAAGAAGGATTCTAATAAGAGAAATGGCTTTCGGTCCAGGGAAGACAGAAGATGAGAAAGTTGGACAAATTAATCCATTTCTGCAGCTCAGTCTTGATATGACCTCACTTGCCCTTAGCAACAAAAAGCCCTGTTTAATGCCTGTTATTTTCCACTCTTCTAATAGATGCCTTGGCCCCCTGAAGGGTATCAGCCGCCTTCTTAAGGACTCAAGAACACAGACTTTTATCTCAGTTCTAGGTGACGTATTTGTGCAGTCAGGCACTTGACTGCATTAGGGACATCTCTAGAAACTCGAGCATCTTTAAGGGTATTGGATCCCGCAGCCAGAATGTGGTGAGTCAGCACTAAGGATAGCAGTTTAGTTGTTTCCTCCTCTTCACAGCAACTGCAGCATGTCACTACATACATTTCCCTCCTGTTGAGTAGGTTTTGATGTCAATTGCTTTTAAAAATATTTATTCAGTTGGGGGCTGTCTGTAATTTTGGACTACTAATGAGACTTTTTTCTTAATATCATCATACTAGGGGAACTGCAGGAATGGTAAAGATGTAGGCCTTGGCATAATGCCTTGACTTCCAGGGTGTGTAATGATGTCAGGAGAGCTGCACCCCCTCAAAGTCAGCGTACTGTGAGGAAAAAGATGATATGGAAAAATGGGACAGATTCTCTTCACAACTGCCAAAATCAGTGGCAGAACAGAGCTTTCAAAGATACCTGCCATATAAGGAAGAGTTTTGGAGCTCTCTTGGATTGTTTCTGGCTAACTATCACCTAATCCAGTGTGAAAAAAAGGAGAGAGACTGGGCCTAACTTCAATTCCTATGCGTAGAGGGGTAGCTTAATGACAGTTTCCTTTGTGTTTGTGGGAGGTAAGCCAGATTTATCACAGTTTGATTTTTTTTTTTTTTTTTTAAATTGAAGTTTCTGGTATGGTCTCTCTTTTTACACTCCAAGATAAGTTAGTACCCTTTATTTAAAAAAAAAACAAACCAAGCAAACACAAATCCCCTGCTCCATGTTGAAAATGGCACATTTTAGAAGGAACTCATACTTCTACTCCTTTTTCTGTTCCTTTGTTCCAATATTCCACTTACTCAAACAGAAGGAATTTCCTGGACAAGCCATGTGTTATGATGGCTTTGTGCTGCTGTTACTGGTTTTCTCTCCAGGAAAACTGCTGACGTGAGGATCTATCCCTTCTGTAGGCAGGTAGGAACACACAAGCCACATGCTGACTGCTCCAGGAGGTCTGGATTACAGCCAGCACTGCTCAGTGGTGAGTCCAGGATGGTGTCAGCCTACAGGACAAGATGAGAATGAGCTCTGATCTTGTGTTCCCAAAGCTCAGGGCAGAGCTTGCTTCCTCTCAGGAACTTGTGCAGAGTAGCAGGACGACTGAAGAGAGGGGGAACACGGAGGAGTTAAGACCGTTACCTCAGATTACGTTAGATTTTTAATTGTTAAAATTGTAGGGTGGTGAAACCAAAATGTACCGTGAAAATGAGACTATACTATTAAACAGTCTCTTTGTGGTGACCACTTGTGGGAGTCTCTACATCTGTACAGACAGGTTTAAGATCTATAAGAAATCTGTTTCCAAGCTTTAAGTAAGGCCGAACAATGGTGCGTCCCCAGTGTGGAAGCCCACTCATTCTATGCCCATTTTGGGTTTCAGGTGTTCATTATTGTCTTGCATCTCCGATGTGTAACAGTTAAAGCTCTGACCTCCCACGTGCTTGTAATTTTTAAATGAGGCTGCAGGACTCTTTCAGAATGCTTAGGTTATAGGCTCCTGTGCAATTTTCCTGAAGAATCCTGTCAACACTCGAAGCCTGTTCAGGGTGCTGCGGATAAGTTAGCAGCAACCAGCCAGTACTAACAAAGTTTGGTTTGGGAGCACAATGCTCCAACATCTGCAGATGGTAAAGCAGCAGTTGATACCACTAAGAACAGTCAAATAGCTCACTTAAGAACAGGGATCCCTCTATTATGCAATCAGCTTGATCAAATGGATTTGTTGCTGCTAACAGCAATTAAAAATGGATGATGAAGATTTAATTCAGTGTGGCCTTCCACTCTGTCCTGCAAGTGAATTGAGGGGAAAGGAGGGGGAGATGAGAATTGCCTTCAAGTCAGCTGAACTAAGCAATGTGTCTTTGAATTGACAAAAGCTCAACATCTGAGATATAACAAAGAATGGTGATAATGAAATATCTCAAGTTAACACTTGCAGCGCATTAATGATAATGAGTGTCTGCTCAGTAATTGCACTCAGTCTTACAATTGATTTTCTTTATGGGAACCTAAATATTTTAACTGTATCACTTCATTTTCCTACCAATCTTGAATCTGAAACTTAACAGTGTTTCCTACTCTTACACATCGCCTCTTGGGAGATTAATGGCCACAGCAAATTGATCATCACAGTTTCATTGGGACTTGCCTCTTTTCTCGTGTTGTGCTGCTCCTTCTTGGGCAGCTTCCATCATGTTCATCCAGCAAGTTAATAGTCCAAGAACCCAGGGCAAGCTCCTAGAGAAACCTCCTAGGTTTCTACAGATCTCAAGTCATTATCTGATATGACTGCATGTTGCTGTATCTTCAAGACCAAATATGCCTCCTTAATTGAAGATAACGGTTTTGACTGGATGAGAATAACAAGAAAACAAAATAATAATAATGACTCACACTAACATTACATGTAACTCCCTGTTTACAAGCTGCATTTGGCGTGCTTTATTCTTTCATCAGGTCAGTGTTCCCAGAAGTGGCTAACAGGTTTGGGAATCCCTCAGTTTTTGGTTACAAGAGTTACTAATGGGCCATGAAGGTGCCTCATTTTAGAGGGTAGGAGGGGCCTGTCCTAAAGGTGTAGTCCTTTAATGAGTCTCAAATTGAGCGCCAAGAAAAACTAGTTAATTTTTAAAATGCTTGCTTGACCTTAGATGCATCTAGTTCTGAACTCAAATTGGGCATTATGTGTGTACTGTCTTCCATGCACACATGTGGATTAACACAGGTCATATCTCTGCATGCATGTAGACTGTTGAACCATCACAATTCCTCATGGAGATGAACTTTTTATTAAGCATTTCTAGCATACTGTATTCTAGTTCCCTTTCCAGTGTTTAGTTACTGTATTTCTGTTTACAAAGACATTAGTGAAGACAGAGAGGACTGTCCTTTTGTTTATTAAATTGAATGGTTTCCACTCCCAATGTGGCTTGCTTACTAATATGATACACTTGGAGGACAACAGCTTTTCTTCCTTTCAGTTTCAGTTAGTTTCACAGGCTAATGTAACTGGTGTATTTATAGGTGAGGTAATATTTCCAATGGCCCATAAAGAGATAATATTAATGATTTTCCAGCATATGAATCCCCCTTTTCTGGTTTTCAATTTGGAATGGTACTTGTGTTTGCAAACCCTTAGTTGCCAACTTTGGTTGCAGGATTTGTATAAGCATTAAGTGTACTTCTTTGGGTACTTCAGTGTGAAGTCTAACTTTTTCTAGCTTAGATTCAGAACAGTTTATCCAAGGAAAAAATACGTCCCTCGTTATCTTGCCCACTGTCTCTGTGCCACATCACAGTTCTGTGTGTACGTAGCAGCTGTGAGTTGGTAACATGTTCCTGAGTGACTGGTTTGTTGAAAAATATGGAGTATTGTAGAATTATTTTTTGTAGATTAGATTCAAGGATTTTCTACTTGAAAACAATCTGTATATGTAGATAAATCCTATCCTTAAAATCCAAAGGCAAACTCAAGCCTGTCTAAAATAAGAATAAGGAAGCTAGCAAACAAGATTGACAAAGGCCCAGGGAGTGCAGAGGTCACAGAGGCCAGATCTTAGTTTTGTAAAGACTGTTCTGTGCTGCCAAAAGGAAAAAAGCAGGAGAATGATTGGTTTTACTGAATCTCTTTTTGAGGGAGACTTCTTTTTTTGGTAACTGATTCTGACACACATTGAAAGTGAAACTCAAGCTCATAGCAGAACAAAGGCCAACAGAAGTAATTACTAAATTCTTTAGATTCAACTCCTGGAAAAATTGCCAAAGTCAGCAAGGGCAATAGATTTAATTGCTTGCAAAGGTCATAGGTGCATTTGGTTCTCTGATTGGAAGGCTGGAATTCAATTCAGAGTGATGCAGGATGTTACCTTGCAAAGCTCTTAGTGCAGATTACTGATAGGCATGTGAGGATATGGAGTCTTCCTAGCTCTACTTAGAAGGAAAGGAACCCACGAAGAGCCTACCTGCCTTCGTGGCAAGTAGTGGCGAGTCAAAGTTCAGCGTGTTGGTCGCCAAATGTAGGTGTTCAGGTAGAAATCAGCCTGCCAGGAAGAGGGCAGTATGGTTGTATTTTACCACACCTTGTAATAATATTTGATGGTAATCGCTCCAGCTAAATCCTTTGGATATAAAGGACAAAAAAAAAATCTCTCAATTTTAAGGGACTCATGCAGGAAACAAATAAGAACGGTGATGGAGGAGTATGGAAGTCCTTACTGCTTGTGCCCATTGGCCACTGGGAGGGCAGCGTGAGGCCTGAGGGCGGGAGTGTGTTGTGGTGTAAGGGTCAGGATAGATAAGTGGGTTATGTTACCTTTTCAGCCAGCCTTGATTGCATGCTCTCTCCAGAGCAGTGCTGCTTACATATGGGACTTCTGAGTGTGGTCCTGGCTTCCTCTACGAGGCAGGGGAAGGTGTGCTCCCATGTAGGGCTTGTTAGCTGCTCTGCAAGGTGGTGAGCATGAAGGTCACAGGGCAAAGCCCGTGTTCTGGGTGTTGTCTGATGAGCAGGCAAGGGTGGAAAGCAGTCCTTGTATGCCCCTCACCAGGGATTTAAAGGCATTGTCAGGGTGTATAGAATAACAAAAGAGAAGCCTGGTAACACCAAACACTGCCAATGCCATTTCTTAATAGAGTTGTCTTTATTCAGTTACAGCTGGAACCTTCTGGTTTTCAGTTTTTCTTTGTGCTGTCTGTCCATGTTAAATTACCCTTGCCCTTGAAGAAACAATTTCTTAAATGGCTAGCTGGTTTTTGTCTTCTTTGGAAAGGTTATCATTCCCCATTAACTCTCTCAAGCTGCCTTCTGGCTTGTATGCATGGCACCTTGCTAGATTGCTGTAAAATTTTTACAAGACCACCACTGTTTTCTGTGAGCCAGAAAAGTGTAAATAACTATGCACACAGCAGGACTCTTCAAAGATTCTCTGGTAACCTCTGACTTGATGAGTTGGGGTTTGTTTGGTTTTTTCTCTTACTGTCAATTTTTACCTTTCATATTTTGCTTGTCTGCTTTCAAATTTTGTTTGGAGACCCTCCCATTTCCCCTTAGAAATCTGATTCACCTAGACAACCCTAAATGAGGAAACACCTGAGCTGCAATTGCCTGTATTTAGAAATATGGTTGCATTTATCAAATTCAACCAAACCTACTTTCTCTGGTATTTTTCCTTTCCTTCCTCTGTCTCTTCAGATTTGCTCTCATCAAGAGTTTTTAAAATATATTCACATTTCAGGCTTAAATATAAACTTAGATTAACTAGCATTTAATTAAGATAACATCATCAGGATAATTAAACTTCCTAAGATGGAAAGACTAAGCCCTTGTGATTTACAGCCTGTGCCTTGTGATTTTCTGTTCTGCGCTGGAAACCTGTGCGTGAGTGACATCACCGTTGAGAGGGTGCACCGCTAAACACCTTGTCTGATCACAGTGCGACCACCAACCTGGCTCAGTGGTGGGAGAGATGGGAGGTTGGCTGAGGCTGAAGTCTCACAAGGCAGAGGCGATGCTGGCAGAGGCAAGGATCATGAAGAGTCTTGCAGACTCCTTTTATTAAGAATGTGCCTCAAGATCTGATCAGGACTTTGGTGTGTAATGAGCTGTGTTCTGGGGTTCCTTGTGGGTGCAATGTCCTGTCACCTTTCAGCTGTAATGCAAATGGTGGGATGGAGCAGGGTGTGTAACTGGCCACGTACAGGAACTGCCGGCTGCCGACAGCGTAACAGAGCCCCTCCAGGGCAGCTCAGCAGGGTTGCCTGCTGCTCTCTGCATTGCAGTCCCACAGCATTTTGAAGTAGACTTGAGGGGTTAAGGGTTATCTTCAGGCCTGTTTGCATGTAGAAGGGTGCTTTAGAACATAGGAATGGGGGTTGGGGGTTGAATATCGCTGTGTCTCCGATGAAAGAAAATTTTCCATAGCTGGGGTAAAACTTGGCTTCATGGTAAACAGTGTTTTTCTAGGGCTACCAGAAGGTCTGAGCTAAGGACCCATAAATGTATTTTCCCCTCTGGTTGTCAAAAAAAAAAAAAAAAAAAAAGCCATATATTTCAACTATGTTGCTTCCTAAGCTCCTGAAAAGCTCTTTGGATAACTCCGTTTTGAGTTCAGTAAGGTAACCTATGCAGAAGAAAACAGAACAACTTTGTACGCATTTCACAGAGATTTGCTTCTGCCAACCTTTGAAATTACTTATTAAAAGAAATATTTCTGCATCTGTAACTAATTGTATAGGAAACACTTCGGTTAGCAAATGTGTTTTTAGGAGGACAAGCTGGTTCATACTTTTCTTTCTACTTCATAATCTATACAGTTGAAAATTACTCTTATCCTTTCTATGAAGCTCTTTTAGAAATCTTTCCTAGTCAGATAAAGTAATTCTTATCAAAAGTAAGGGTAAAGTCAGTGGCTTAAAAATTAACACAAGGAAATGAAAAAAATCAAGATCCTAAGTTGTTGTTTGGGGTTTTTTTCCTAATAAATACAGTGGCTAAGGATTGGCTGATTGAAAAATACTGGTTTTTAAATCAAAAGTATTCATTCAAAGATTCTTGTTTGGAGCTGGCATGTAAAGATACAGTTTTAACTGTTTGGAATAATTAACTACCAAAACATGCTGTGATATTTGTGGTTAAGGAACTGTGACTTGATAGTGGTGGGGTTTTTTGAGGGGGTTGTTTTTTTTTCAATTGCCCCCTTCCATAGGAAGCTAAGCTAAACCAAGGCCAGGCCTAGCTGTTCTGCAGCATTTTCAGTACAATCCATTCACCCAAAACTTAATGAGATTCTTAAATAATCCTGGTGCATTCTGGAATTTGCTGTGCAGGCTCTATTGGTGCCTTTGAGGAGGAGATGAGGTCTGTAATGTTTCCAGAGCTCTGCCAATGCCATCAGCCTAATGACTTTATTGAAGTCATTCAGGTACCTGAGCAGAGCTGCTTCCAGGCAGGTGTAAGCAGACTTCAAGGACAGGATATGAGCATATCCCAAGCCCTTGTAAACAGTGACTTAAGTTGGTAACTACTGAACAGCAAGTTTCAGGGTTTTTTAAATTATTATTATTTTATGGTTGGTTTTGGAGGGGGGGAGCAAAAGGCTGCAACTCCCACCCTCCCAGAGTCCTGTGAGAAGAGTTGGGAGGTATTGATGCCTTCCTGCAATCCCTGCAAAAGGCAGCAGCCCGTGGGCTTCAGCTGTGAGCACCTCAGGCTGCCACAAGGTGTGTTTGTGCCTAATGCATTTGGCATTACCTAAGAGGAGGGAGCATGTGTAAGTGCTGTGGTTTGCTTCACACCAAGGGTTGGTTCTGAGACACGGAAGTATAATGGGAGAAAAGAGCTTTTCGTGAAGATGCTTCCTCAGGCTAAACAAACGCTATCCTGTGTACTGCACAGCTGAGGCTTAAAATAGAGATAATAAATCAATACATGTTGTGTTTTGTTTTTAAGCTGGTCTTCAATCTCCAGATTGGCTTTTAAGTATCTTGTTGCTATGGAGAAAGAACAACTCTCTCCTGTGCAGTGGGTGCGGAGAGCAGCACTCCTCACAGCATGGTGCCGTGCTGCCTCTTCATCCTGCAGCTTTTTTTTCCCAAGGAAATATGGCTGTTACTGGTATGCTGCCGTTGGATCTTGTCTGTACTTGTGATTGATTTCCTCCCCCCCTTTGCCTCTTGCCATTTATGAATGCCTTTTCACCATCTCTGATCTTATATTTATCTCTTCTGCTTTTTTTCTCAATGAGGGCTCCCTTTAGTTCCAAATGAAAATTAGGCTGTTAGCAAAGTCTTATCTTCTGTCTCCCAGATGCTTTCTTTTCTGTATTTGTGGTCAGTGAGAGATGCCAGATTTGCAGTAGGCACAGGGAAATACTTTGCTACCAATACATCCACTTCTCTCTCTTCATTGGTTTTTGGTTTGGGGTTTTTTGTTTGGTTTTGGGGTTTTTGTGGTTTGTTTTTTTTTTTTTCTCCAAGTAAATGAGTCTGGACTCTGGTACTACATATATAGCAGAGACAAAGGGTATTTCTGGAGATTGCAGCAACATTATGCATCTGTTGGTGAGTCCTTGCTGCAGCAGAGAGAGTATATGTCTTGACATCCAGGCATGTCAAGAGCTATACATGTCTGTTGTTCATGTAGCTTTGTTACATGTTGTTTCCCTCACCTCGGGCTCAGTTCCCAGCCAATGCAGGCTGCAATGCAGTTAGCTCACAGGTCATCTCTCCAATGATGAGATGATGTCTGTGCTTGGGGGAGCGAGGAGAAAGGCCAGGCCAATGCAGTAGCAGGGAATACAAATGCACAAACCGATGTACCCCACTGTCCTTGAACGTCAAGGGAAGCAGCGGGCTTTTTCAGTGCTACTCTGTCAGAGCCCTAGAGCTGCAGATTCAGATGCATTTCTGAGGCTGAATTACTGAGTGCTTTTGTTTGTACTGTTTTCCTCCTCTCCTGCTAACTGCAAGGCCAGTTAGGAAAAAAAAAAAAAGTATTTTAATTGAAGGTACACAAATGAGCAGGGAAAACTTGGAATGAACCAAAGGAAATGCTGTGAAAGCAAGTTCACCTCTTTTGCTGGTGGTTGCTTGATAGCTAGACACTGTTCCAGTTATTTTGAAAGGGCTCAGCTCCCACTGGGGCTCTGAAGTGAACAGGCCATTTTTTCAGGGTCATCTGCTGAGCTTCTGGGTGCTGCTTATTTCTGGAGACCTCTGCAATGTAAAAATCTTGTTGTCTACTTGTTTGTCAATGAGAATGTCATGTGCCTACCAGATTGACCCCAGTTTTTCTCTTGGTTTCCCTTTAATTTACTATATTAAATTGAATCTGTCTCTTTTCTGAATTATCTCTAATCCCCTGCAGTGTGAAGAAAGCCTGCTCATCTCCTGCTGCTGTTCTTAGCTGATATTATGTTGTTAAACTTCCGCTTGCTCATTGTCAGTCCTGTGCGTGTCTGTCTCCAGCCAGGGAGGTCTAATTGTGAAGCTGCTCTGGCTGCCCCTAATCCTTCAGTGCCTGTATTTGCCTGCCTACCCTTGGGTTGTCTGATCTCCTCGGGGTTTTGCCATCTCAGATTATGTTTCTTTGTGCTCTCTGTGTAGCCCTGAAAGCAGTTCCAAGATCAAGGCTTGGATTTACCTTAGTAAGGAAAGTTCGGGGAAAGGCAGCAATGCCTGGAGGGCAGACCAGTGCACAAGGCAGTGAAAGATCTCCTGGCAAAAGGCAGGTCTTTGGAGAAACATGGCACTGTTCCCCGGTGGTCTCTGTTTGGTTGGAGCCCCCTGGCAACCCAGCCCTTATGTCAGCAGTGAAGTGCAGTAGCTTTCTTGCTGTATAACATGTAAGTGGATTCTGAATTACTAATGATCAGCTCTTGCCATTGTTATTCAGTTAAGTTCTACTGGTGGCTGTTGGGACCACAGGGCAGCAGTTTTGTCATCAGTGGTAAGCCTGTATTTGCAAAAAGGCAGATAAGGAAGAGATCTTGAAGGACTATCTTTTAGTGATTCTTTGCTGGTGTATTTTGAGGGCATAACCTGAAGGCTTAGCAGCTAGAGGGCTCGGTCCCTCACGCAGTGGGCTCTTGTTTCAGCAGGGTGTTTAATATGACAGTGCTCTCTGTGATATGAGCTGCTGACTTCTGGGACTACCAGACAGATGGTGACTACATGAGAACACATGTAAGTGGCTGACACTGTAGATCTTGTTTTCCCCAGTCATTGTACTGTTCAGGATGCAGTGTTTAAGAGCAGAATCAGCATAAAGGTTTCTTTCCTTAAGAAAGAAAGGAAAATTAACCACCCTCAAAATAAACGCAAACCTCATGGTTCTGATGCCCTGAGCTATACGGAGCTTGTGAAATCTCCCTGTTTGCCAGGTCTGCCAAAATCTTCTGGGTGGAGTTAAGTGGTATGACACTATTGCAAAATTCAAGCAGTAAATAAACATGAATCTGTATAAAAAGAGTACTTTGAAAATAAAAATGAGGACAAAGGGGTCCAATGTTTATAAAGAAAACAATTTATTTCTTACATTTTCCACCAAGGACAAAGGAAATTACGGTATAGTGTCTCCTCATGATCGTTTGAAAGCTGCACTGTACTGTTGGGTTCTCCTTTGGCAATCTTTTCTTACTCAAGTGACTGAAATCTGTCAAATTCCAGTAGACAGAACATGATTTCAAAGTGTGTTGTCGACCTTCTTCTGAGGTGGATCTCAGAATAGATCAACCTTCTGATGTTTGTTCTTATATCAGTATATCTTTAGCTTGTAGAAATTTAAATATTAAAGCATAATGTCTGAATCATAGCAACCCATCAGTGTCCAATGAGAAAGCCGGTCTGCCTGGTTCACGTGGTACATTTTACTCCATCTGCAGAAATTAGCTTCGTATGTGCTTTTTAAAGTTGTTTAAAGAAGAAGAAGAAGAAAAAAAAGAAAATGTTGAAAATGCAACCCTCTCTGAAAATGATACAATTTGGGAGCTGGCTACTGCATAGGATTTTTTGCAGAGTCACGTTATGTTTCTCAGCAAAGGAAGAGAACTGTTGTCTGCAGAGAAGTGCTAATGGAGGAAAAGCAAGATCGTATGAGTTTGGAAAAATGGGAAATTTGGTTGAGACGAGCAAACATGAAGCTGCCTCAAATTACCCAGCTGCACCCACAGTTTCTCTGCATACAGTGCCGGGCGCAAAGTGTATCACAGCAGTGCAGTAGTTTCAAAGCATAGGAGTAGCTTAGCAGGAAGCACTCAAGCAGAGGGCTGGAGCAGGTGATCTCCAGAGGTCCAGCCTAAATTGTGTCCTGAGACTGTTCCTGTCTGGAATCCATGAAAGTTCTGAAACAAAATTGGGTTGAAAATACAGACATGGAAAAAAAGAGAACAGTGAAGCTACATGCTGGTTTTTAGGCAGTGAAAGCCATATGAATTAACTAAAGTATCATGACTAAAAGGAACCTTTCTGAGGAAAGGAGGCTGGGGGCACTGTAATCCAAATGTCACTGTGTCATTCTCTGGTTTCCGTAAGCTGTTTGTTTCCAAAATTTTCTGTTGAAAGCCAGAGCTAGCGCTGTTGCATCTGAAGCATTTATTTTGTGATTCATAACTGTGACTGACACTCAGGAGATATATGCCTGGATGGAAGGACATGTGAAAATAGTTGGTAGCCAGTGCAGATGCTCGGGGAGCAGCTAAGCCCTTAAAAACTAACAGGAATGAAACATTGCCTATTAACCCTCTGAGCCAAGGGGAACTGTATTGCTGAGATCCTGTTTTTTATTGCTGAAGGGGTAAATCAACATACTTATTTAGAAAAAAAAATCAGAGATTTGGTTGTCTTTTACCCTGCTGATAAAACTGGATAATGATTGTTTTCAGGGTTTTTTTTGTGTGTGGTTGGAGAAGGAACAATATGTGTATACTGTGTGTGAGCCTTTCCAGAGAGCGTGTGACTCTGTCCTGACCTGCTGTCCCCAGTATAAGATCACTTCTAAGAGAAGGTGGTTAAATAATGCCAGCGTTATATGACAGTTTTGTAATGTGAGTAAATATAATCTGTTCAGCTGTAAGCAAATAAATCCTTTTAAATATCACAGTGGATACCTTAGGGGAAGAAACATGTGCATTGAAAATGAAAGCAACTGGAAAATATTGTAGCTTTTTTAAAAAACAAAACAAAACAAATTTTTTTTAAAAAACTTTTTTGTCATTTTGTATTCTCTTGAAAAATGCTGGCTTTTCAGTGGTATATCAAAAATATGTCTATGTTCAAAAATAGAACTATTTAGGATGCAAAATCAAAACAATTTTAGTTCCTTCAAGTTTCTGGATAAATATATTCTATCAAGAACTGAATATGTATTCTGAAGAGTTTTGTTGGAATACATTTTTATAAGACCTGGTTAAATAAGATTCATAAGGTAAATTGTCCTGACTCACCGTCCATCTGATATTGTGTGTTCTGTTATAAAAACAAAATAGAATTTGAAAATGGATTTCTGAATGTGCTAAGCATTCCCAAGGTGGGCAAAGTGCAATTACTATCTTTTTGGAAATGCTGGTCCTAAAAGGTTTTGGATTTTTTCAAATACTTTAGTGCTTTTATGAAAAATGGAAGTATCTCCAACTTCAGCTGCAAGCTGAAGCTATGTATGTAGCTACTGCGTAATGCCTACACAGTGAGATCCTGGTTTGGAGGAGAGTTGTGCCTGCAATTGTGTCTTCATATTAATTACAAAGCCAGGAGAAAGAAATGAGGCTGTTGGTCCTCTTCTTTGAGGAAATCAGTGTATTTCAAGTTTAATTTAAAAATAACAAACACTGTAATCTTGTACAGTTGAACAGGACATGAGTGTCAGGGTTTTTCTAGAAAACTTCAAGCCCAGATACAGCAGCAGATAGAGAGACAGCCATATCTTTGAAAGTGCTGGTGTATTCCGGGAGCAGAGTGGGGAAAATCACCCCTACTCTACATCTCTGAAGGTGAAACCAGATAAGTGTGCCCTCTTTAAAGGATGTATTGCTCCTGTTGTCACTGATATCTCTTTTGATATTGGCATTTCTAATATTCTGGTTCAAGACCTCGGTGCAGTGAAGATTCATGGTTGGTAGGTATGGGAATTGGTTTTCTTCCTGTCAGAATGGACCACTGGAGTCTTTCTACCAGGAATATTGAAACAGAGGAATATTGTATACGTTAATAGAAATAAATTGAAATTTTAAAAAGAGTAATTTATAATGTATGATAACATTAAAAAAATCTGTTATGCACCTCTTTTGTTCACAGTATGGATTTCTTGTCTTTCCAGTTTTGCTTTACTGTTTTGTGATCCAGAACACAAAGCTTGTTAACTTTTTATTAACATACTCTGATATTCTTAACATTGAACTTAGCTATTTATAAAGAATGAGTTAATAGATTAGTAAATAGCATTAACAAAATCTTCCTTATTGATTTCCCAATGTAATAAAAAATAGGTGTACTGACATAGTTAACTGTACAGATAATTAACGGCTGCATGTTTGGAGCCAAATTCTCTCCTATTATAAACATGAAACAAGTGGAGGTTTGCCTGCAAATAACTTGGACTGTTTTCTGTTTGGCTGTCTGGAAACAAATTTTTACTTTGTAAGCCCCAATGTTTTGGAAGGTCTGTCTGCAGGTAAATCATGGTAAGATGGAAACTATCATTTCTAGGAAATAGCAGATGTCTAGGGCATTTGTTGAGCGATAACTCCAGTACTGGGGAAGTTGTCACAATTGATGGCCTTAAGCCAGTAATAACTGAAGAGTTGATTTTTTTTTTCTGGGATTTTAAAATGTATGTGTGTGTGTTTGTGGTGGGGTTTTCTGGGGGTTGGGGGTGTGTATGTGTTGGATTTTGGAGGGTTTTTTGGTTTTGTAGGGGGTTTTGTGGTTTTTTTGGTTTTGTTTTTTTTTTTTAACGGGGAGGTGTAGCCATCAATTAATAAATTAAAAAGCACGTTCTTATATGCACAAGATTTTAAATTGGGAAGCTGGTATCTATTGCTGAGTGGAATAATCAGTTTAAGTAGCTGGACTAGATAAGCTCACGTTGACATTTTCTTTTGTGCATAAATTCATTCTTAATGTTGTAGGGCATAGTTGGATATAGGGAACATTAAAAGAGCTTGACAATGTCTGAATCAAGAATCTGGAGTCAAATTGGAGGTGAAAATCACTTTATTCTAATTCTTGATTAAAATTTTATTAGCAGACTTTAAAGATATTGGTGGGGCAGCCCTCCAGGGATGAGCAACCTAAACATGTGCCTTCCTGTTTCCATAGCAACACATCGTTTTCATCCTTTCCAGGCAGCGTAGATTGCACTGTGTACTGCAAGAGTATTAGATTTAAAAGAGCTATGTTAACAGCTCGGTAGTTTTCCCTAAACCTTGCTATTAAATATTTTTGTTTGGGTGATCATTAGAATAAAAAAGTGGTTGGGATTGTTGTGCTTTTTTAGAGAAATAAGTCATGGCAGCAGAGCTGAAAATGAGAAATAACTGGCAACTGGAGTGAAGTATTTTGGTCTGATTCATTGATTGCAAAACTGGCTATTCCTGTGACCATGCAAATGTATTTTGTCATTAAGGTCAAGATTTTAGCAGGAATAGTTCTTGGTCTGGTGGTTATTGTTAAAATCTTTATAAGTGTTTTTGATTGGTATTTTTTGAGCCGTTGGAGACAGTTGAAGTAATGTAGTAAAGGTTAAGGCTATAAATGGTGCCCATCAGCAAGGATCAATTTTCCAGCACTGTGGATCATGTCCTTGGAAACACATTTAGAGGTGGCATTTTCAAGCTCAATGTAAGGGACTTGGTAACTTTCGAGGATACTTGAGGCCATTTCAGACTGCAGCATATTCATATTTTGCTGCGAGCTTGAAACTGTTTTATTGGATCTGGAAAGTCAGACTTGTCTATCAAGTCAGAGGTTTCTAAGACTGGGACAGAGCATCTCAGTATCATTTTCACACAGTTCTCCGCTGCTGTGAGCACAGGAAACTCCTTTTAAAAGTGTATCCTTCGGATAGAGAAATCTTTTAGAAAGATGCATCTTTTGTCTTGTCTGTAAGAGATGAATAATTCAGTATATCCCTATGCAAATGTTTATTACTCTCTATGAAAAGAATGTGTGCCTTACTTCTCTCCATTTGTGTAGTGTCAGTTTCCCAGTGATGAATCTTTGTCAAATGCAGCAATGTGCTACAGTGTTTTCTGAGCTGATTGCATGCATATCTTCTGTCTTGGCATTGGGGAGGCTTAAATTACTGTTTAAACTGTGAATTTTAAAATGCTATTTTAATGTTACCACTATACAGTAAAAGAAACAAATTACCGTGGGGAAGTATTTAAGCGATGCATAAAGATGCAGATCAGCACAATATTTTCCTTTGGCCTTCAGGATGTTTAATTTTCTGTTTCTCCACTTGCATAAATTTTTCCATGAGGTTACATGAGGCATGTCAATAAAAATCGAGAGCTTTCACAGTAATTGTTGCTATAGTTACATGGTGCAGCTTTTAGCCTCCTGCACAGAAAATAAACCACCTGCATTCCATAAAATTCTTTATCGGCAGAGAAAGATTGAAAGAGACAGTACTGGTGTGCAGGTACAGAGCAAATTCTACATTGCTCTGATATTCTTGCAGCTAACGCTGTCTTCACGCTGAGGTCTGCAGAAATGTTTTACGGATGAGGACAGCATGGAAAGGGGACAAAATACATCTTTTTTGAGGAAAAAATGGTGCTGGATGCAGAAAATGGAAGAAAAGAAATAAGTACCAAAATTAACTAAAAAGAATTTCAGTTCATAGCATATCTCAGCTCCAGGAAAAGAGGGACTAAGTTGCCTTTTAAAGCCTTTGGAGTCCTACCCTTCCATACAGACAGAAATGTCATGCTCACAGAATGCTGTTGTTCTGACTCCAGAATTCAGTGCTTTACTTAATCCTCAGGTCTGTACGGCACAAATGTTGAAATCAACACTGACTATTAGGAATAGCTTTTTGTCTCAACAGATCTCATATGCGTTCAGGAACCCTAAAATGGCTTTTAACATGGCTTCTCTGTACTGAACTTACTTAACTGAATTCTACTTTCACTACATACTATTTTCTTTTCTATTTCCTATATGGCCATAAATTTAAGGATTTGGTATGAATTACTGCTATAAACCATAGTCTTTTAAAATCTTCCCTGGGATAGACAAATGTCCCTGGTCTGTAGAGGGGGAAACAAAAGCACTGATGAGCATTTTCCTAAGGAATCACTCTGTAAAGCAGGCCTATAAAAAGTCATCTTTACCTTCACGATTCCCTTCCTTGAGTTCTTTTTACGACTGAATAAAGTAGGACAGGTTTATATCATATCAGTCACCATGTGAGAAAGGACAGTTAAGTAAGTGCATGATGTCTCATCTTACATTAAATTTGAATGTTCATATTTCAAGTACATTCTAAATATACAGGTGAGCCAAGATTCCAGGACCCAATAACTCCTTCACTGCAGGGTTTTTATTAAGTTTTTGTCTTAAGTTCCAGACTTGCAGAGCAACGTGAATTTAATTCCATAGATGATTAAATAAAACAGTTTTTTAGAATTTTTCCTTATTTCTTTTCATTACACAACATCCATGGGCTCAAGGTGAAGTCAGACCATGTAGTAGAGACGGCAGTTAAAGATGTTCCCTGGCCTAAACAGATAACAATATAAATAGCTAAAATAGTCAAGACGAGGTTGGAAAATGTAGAAACAGCAGAGTCTGTGAGTAGCCTTTGGCCACTAAAGCAGGCAGCACTCAGGAGGTTTAGTCCCCTGCTGTCTGCTGCTTCTTGTGATGATTTCTGCCATTTGTTGGGAGGGAAGGTCTGACCAGATCCCTTTGGAGCCCCGGTAGGAGAGGGTTTTTTTTTGCCTTGTGAAGGTAATTCTCCCTCTACAATGAGAAGGTTTAGAGTCACAGGGCTAAGAGGAACAAGATGTTAGTAACGGAAACTGATAGCTAGAAACAGAGGAATTAGTCACAACTTGGGTTTTTGCGCTCAACTTTTTTCCTCATAGCTTCTTTTCTCATTTCAAGGAGAAGTAATTGGTTACCTTGCTGTTCCCATCAAGGCTTGCCTTCACTGCTTAAATCTTGTTAAGACCTTTGCTGATTACCTGCTGGAGAAGCAGCTTTGAAACCATCTATGTAGTCAGCCTGAAGGAGAATTAGCTACCTAATCCCATTGTCAGCTAAGTAATTTTTGTGCCTTCTGGGACTTGGGTCTAGCCAGCGCATGGTGACATAAGGCTGAACTTGACTTACATTGCCTTGTGGATGAAGAATTGTTGTTGGTATCATGTTAGTCAAATGAAATCTTCAAAAGTAGAATCATGCTTTGGAATGAATACAAAGTGGTCATTGTTTAATTGCTCTCTGGAGAGCCCAAAAGTTTCTTGGTAGCAAAAACATCCAAAAAGCGTCTCTTGCAGAGAAAGCAAGAAATATTTCTGCCTGCGAGAGCTTTGGGAGCTTCCTAAAACAAACAAAAAAGCCCAACCAAACAAAAGCAAGCCAGAGTCTGGGCAGAACTAAGGAAGACTATAAAGCTCTGGGAAAGCAAGTGAAAAATACTGGTGCCCAAGTTATCTTCTCCTCCATATTACCTGTTGGAGAAAAATGGGCGACTAGAAATAGGCAAATAATAAAATCAACTCCTTGTTATGTGGCTGGTGTCAATGTGAGGGTTTTGACTTTTATGAGAATGGGATATTCTTCAACAGCCATAGGCTGCTAGGGAGGGATGGACTCCATCTGTCTGGAAGACAGACCAGCAAGGTGAGGCAGGGGAGTTGCTCTTTATGTGAGGGAGCAACTGGAATGCATTGAGCTCTGCCTTGGAGTGGAAGGAGAACAAGCTGAGAGCTTTTGGGCAAAAATTAAGGGACAGCCAAATATGGGCAACACCGTTGTGGGTGTTTGCTACAGGCCACCTGATCAAGAAGAGGAAACTGATGAAGCCTTCTGCAGACTGCTGGAAGTAGCCTCGCAACTGTAGGCCCTGGTCCTCTTGGGGGCCTTGAACCACCCTGATATTTGCTGGAAAAGCAACACAGTGAGCCATGCGTGATCCAGAAGGTTCCTGCAGAGCACTGAGGGCAAATTTTTGATGCAGGTGGTGGAGGAGCCAATGAGGCGAGACGTGCTGCTTGACGTTATCCTAACAAACAAGGAAGGGCTGGTTGAGGATGTGAGAGCTGGGGGTAGCCTTGGCTACAGTGACCATGAGATGGTCAAGTTTAGTATACTGCAAGGTAGAAGGAGGACTATGAGTCGGGTTACAACCTTGGACTTCAAGAGGGCCAACTTTGGCCGGTTCATAGACCTGCTAGGAGAAATCCCATGGGCTAGGGCTCTGGAAAGCAGGGGGGTCCAAGATTGCTGGACAGTACTCAAGGACCACTTTCTCTGAGCTCAAGATCGGTGCATCCCCAGGAGGAAGTCGTCAGGCAGAGGAGCCAGGAGACCTGCATGGATAAGCAAAGAGCTTCTAGAGAAACTCAAATGCAAAAGGGAGGTTCACAGTATGTGGAAAAAAGGGACTGGCCACTTTGGAGGAATACAGGAATGTTGTCAGGGTATGCGGAGATGCAATGAGGAAGGCCAAGGCCCACTTGGAATTAAATCTGGCAAGGCATGTCAAAGATAACAAGAACGGCTTCTTTAAATACATCAGCAATAAAAGGAAGACTGGGGCTACAGTGGGCCCACCGCTGAAGGAAGGGGCCCTGGTGACGCAGGATGCAGAGAAGGCAGAGTTACTGAATGCCTTCTTTGCCTCAGTCTTCACTGCTAAGGCTGGCCCTCAGGCATCTCAGCCCCCAGAGAAGAGAGGACAAATCGGGAGAAAGGAAGACTTACCATCGGTTGAGAAGGATTGGGTCAGGGACCACCTATGCAAACTGGATCCTCGCAAATCTATGGGCCCTGATGGGATGCACCCGCGAGTGCCGAGGGAGCCGTCGGATGTTCTTGCTGAGCCACTCTCCATCATCTTTGAAAGGTCGTGGAGGACAGGAGAGGTGCCCAAGGACTGGAGGAAAGCAAATGTCACCCCAATCTTGAAAAAGGGCAAGAAGGAGGACCTGGGGAACTATAGGCCTGTCAGCCTCACCTCCGTCCCCGGAAAGGTGATGGAGCAGTTCATCCTGGAGGTCATCTCCAGGCATGCAGAGGACAAGAAGGTTATCAGAAACAGTCAACATGGATTCACCAAGGGAAGATCGTGCCTGACCAGCCGGATAGCCTTCTATGATGGCGTGACTGGCTGGGTCAATGAAGGGAGAGCAGTGGATGTTGTCTATCTTGACTTCAGTAAGGCATTCAACACTATCTCCCGTAGCATCCTCACAGGCAAGCTAAGGAAGTGTGGGTTGCATGAGTGGACAGTGAGGTGGACAGAGAACTGGCTCAACAACAGAACTCAGAGGGTCATGATCAGCGGGGCAGAGTCTGGGTGGAGGCCTGTCACTAGTGGTGTTCCCCAGGGGTCTGTGCTGGGTCCAGTCCTGTTCAACATATTCATCAAAGACCTGGATGGTGGGACCAGAGTGTAACCTCAGCAAGTTCGCTGATGACACACCAGAAGGCTGTGCTGCCATCCAGTGAGACCTGGACAGGCTGGAGAGCTGGGCCAAGGGGAACCTGATGAAATGCAACAAGAGCAAGTGCAAGGTCCTGCACCTGGGGAGGAACAACCCCATGCACCAGCACAGGCTGGGGGCTGACCTACTGGAAAGCGGCTCTGTTGAGAAGGACCTGGGAGTGCTGGTGGACAACAAGTTGACCAATGGCCAGCAGTGTGCCTTTGTGCCCAAGAAGGCCAACAGTGTCCTGGGCTGCATTAAAAGGAGTGTGGCCAGCAGGTCAAGAGAGGTTATCCTCCCCCTCTACCCTGCCCTGTTGAGACCACGTTTGGAGTACTGTGTCCAGTTTTAGGCCCCCTGAGTTTAAGAAGGATGTGGAACTCCTTGAGCAAGTCCACCGGAGAGCTACCAAGATGATCAGGGGACTGGAGCATCTCTCTTATGAGGAAAGGCTTGGGTTTGTTCAGCCTGGACAAGCAAAGACTGAGGCGGGATCTTATCAATACCTATAAATACCTAAACAGAGGGTGTCAGGATGATGGGACTAGGCTCTTTTCAATAGTGCCCAACGACAGGACGAGGGGCAATGGGCACAAGTTGGAACACAGGAAGTTCCACCTCAATATGAGAAACATCTTTCCTGTGAGGGTGACAGAGCAGTGGCACAGGCTGCCCAGGGAGGCTGTGGAGTCTCCTTCCCTGGAGACATTCAAAACCTGCCTCGATGCGTTCCTGTGCCCCCTGCTCGGGGTGTCCCTGCTCAGGCAGGGGGGTTGGACAAGATGATCTCCAGAGGTCCCTTCCAACCCCTACCATTCTGTGATTCTGTGAAAAGACCCCCACAACCTAATTAAAAAAGGAATGATGTAAAGTGGTGTAGGATCTGTAGTCTAATTAACTAGAAGGATCTCCTAAGAAATTTTGGAAAAGGATAGCCTTTCATGCTGGAAAGTAAACGGTTCCATCAGCAACTTTTCTGGACGACACATTGGCTAGAAGAGGTGGTGTTGAAAATCAGAGCTGCTGAAATTAATGGAACCATGTTTCAACACAGGGATTTAAAGACAGTTCTGAACAAGAAAGAGCTACTACTTAGATATAAAAGTAATTCCTTCTTCCTAAGAAATTACTGAAGTGTAATGTTTTTCCTGCATAGTAATAGGCATTCTCATACAGAAATTGTGAACAAATTTAACCCATCAGGTAGCTGAAAGAACTTATGAAGTTTCCTTTAAATTTAATCTTACACAACTTAAATGCCTTTGAATCAAGACTTTGCTGCTTTTCTTTTCTTGTAGTGAATATTTGAACCAACTGGATACCAAAGATGCAGTAAAAGTGTAAAGAACATGGTGTTTACTGAAGTGGTGCCTAATGCAGTGCTGATTGTCATGCTATAGAAGGTTTTGTTAACTGGACAACGTTTTGAGTTGTCTGTGTATACATGACATTTTGGAAAATTAGTTTACATCTGTATTAGCAAAATTGTTTAAAGATTTTGGGGACACTTAATCTCAGTGGGCTTCTGATTTTGTCTTAAAGTGTCTGATTTTTCATAAGGCTCAGTGTCTTCTGACAAGTTTGTAAAGCAGCTTGGGCTGGGCAGCTAGGGCAATATTTGTCTGTTTTAACTGTAAACTATATCTGAGCTAGTCAGATGTGTGCAGGCAGTGGAGAGGAGGAGATGGGTAAAAGGGTGATAGAGGATTCGTTTGACTTCAGGTATCTGCCTTGGATGAGATGAACCTCACTCTGAAAGTGCCTGTTTGTCACTTAAGTATGATATGAGTTAGCTGCCCAGGTGAAGGACGGATACGTGCATACATATGTACATACATGTAAGTAGATGCATCATAGGTGTTTTGGGCTTAGGCAAATTGAATCCCAGTTCAAGAAACTGAGGTATTCCAAATCAATAGTGATCATCTGCAGAAGGGTGTGTGCAGGAAAAGAAATTGTGTCATGCATTGCTACTAATGCGAGGTCCAAAAGCATGAAATCTGTTAAGCAGATTTCTGCAAGCCAGGCCTGAGGTGGGCATTACTGACTATGAGAGGTGAGGGAGTGAGATTCGAGTGGGTAATGAAGCAGTGGCAAATGGGCAGTGCATATTTCAGTTCCAAAGTTATGTCACTTCACTGTTGAAAAGAGTTTTTTACAATTTAGACCTAACTCTACTCTCTCTGGCAACAGCCAAGGTGCTGGCTGCTTCATAGATCTACCTATACTAGGTACGTCTCCTCTGTTTGTCTATGCAAGATCCATAATTATATGTATGTTTTCTGTAGAATACATGTCTGTGTGTATGTACATACCAATATTTTACAAACACGTATGTTAAGTGTAGTGTTGCCAGTTGTGTTGTAAATCTTTTTACTATCTTTTTTTGGACAGTAAATTTATAAAGACAATGGGTGGCTGTGGTCATCCTAAAATACCTTGACCTGGTTTGTTCTTGTATCCTTTGTAGTATTTTAAAATAGAGATTATGTTCTTTGTTTTTAACCTTTTCATATCAAAAGTTAATGGAGAGCTTTAAAATGTTGATAATCACCAGGAAAAAAAAAAAAAAAAGGCTCTCATTTAGGGAGAGATAGCATTTTTAAGTGTTTGAATGATTTGGGAACATGAGTCACTTCTGCAAAGTTGACTGGACACTTAAAATTCTTATTTTTGCTTCATCTATTACTGGGTAGATTTAAGAAGCCTCCAAAGTCAAGAGAATGGCATTTTGGCTCACCCATGAGTAGAGACAGTTCTTTTAGTAAGTGATCTTGAAGAGTAAAGATATCTTGGCCCTGTGCCAAACATGGCTTAAATTCTAAATAATTCTTTTCTGCCTAGCTTTCTTTCTAGGTTGCTTTCTACTGCTGAACCTGCTCTGTGATTAGCCTAGCGCCAGCTATAAGGTGGAAGAAGCTGGCTTTCTGCATGGACACAGGAAGGAACAGTGAGTCCAATGCATGAAGGAGACTGCATATTTCCAGTATTTACAGTGCTTCTGCTTCCTCCAAAGCAAGGAGAACAAAGCTCTTGAATTCTTAATTTGGTCAAATATTCTTTCAGAGTTGGTTGGTTGGTTGGTTTTTTGTTTTGCTTTTGTTTTTGTCTTGGTTTTATTGGTTTTGTTTTGTTTTTTTTTTTTAATTCTGAAGAATATTTTGTTATCCTAGGTCTCTTGCAGATGTATTCCTTCCAAAATGGTGCCAGATATTACTGTCTTGATTCCAGCTAGTTTCCTCTTTTTCCTGAGGTTATGCAGAGGATCAGGTGGGGTAGCCCCAAATGGCATCTCAGGGACCCAGCTTGCGTTGTCCATTATGGTCCTCTGACCTTCTGGAGCTGGCATGGTGCCTCTGAATCCCTCTGCCCATCAGCTGTTCTTCCTGTCACTGTGCCAGATTTTACTTTCCAATCTCAGATCCCTCCACCTGATGCATGAATTTTGTTTTCACTCTGGCTATTTTGCCACGGTCCAGAAAAAACGTACTAGAGCAGAAATGTTCAGAAAACATCACTGCAGTATTAATTACAGGAGGTTTTCATCTCAGGACACTCTTTTGTGCTTGTCTTCTTCCAAGGACTGACTTGATATGTTCCCTCTCCTCAAGGAGCTGCCCCAATTCAGAATTTAGGTGCATCTTATACTGATGGAGGCAAAGTGGTGAGCTGTCCCCAAAATGTACCTTGAACCCTATGCAGCAGAAACATTGTTTGCCTTTCATAAACAGAATGACTCAAATGTTGCCACTTAGCACCCAGTGGCATCCCAAATTCTGCCTGCATTTCTTTCCCAGTCTTGCTCACCTCTAGGGAAGATTAGGCAAGAGTTGTGTGAAGAGCAAATGTATGGACATCTGACCCACAGAGGAGGCTGAAGGTAGAAATGTGGAGAGGCCATGCTGCAGCAGGGTTATTCCCCAACTAAATGGCCTGAGTTTGTAAAAGGTGTGCTTGCACACTAGTATGTACTCCATTCCACTTCAGGGCTAGGGTCTCTTTAGCCCTGTGTGTTGCTTGAAAGCTCAGGTTTTGCCAGCTCAGTATTGAAACTGAACAGCTATTTTTTTTTTCTTTTTTACAACAAGAATTATGGGTTTGTAATTAAATAGTTTAGTGAATAAAAGAAAAGGAAAATAGAGTGAAATTTGTCATACAGATATAAAAAGGCAAAAGTTAGCAAGCTGTGCTTTACATCTTGCCCAGAATATCTGTTCTGCACTAGAGAAGTATGTCAAAATCTGTTTTCATCTAAGAAAACTAGTCTTTGTTCTTAACAGATACTGATGGCAGAACTCTTCCTTTGCTTAATATCAACAAGCAATTCCTCCAGACTTCACTCAACAGTCGTGTATGATTTTGAGCTGATGTTTGGAGAAACAGATCCAATCCTGCCTTCTGGGCACTTCTTTTTTTTGAAGCTGTCTGCTTTGATTCTTTTCATGACCATTTTCAATTCTTATGTTTTTTAATTATACCTGACAAAGCCTATTCTCTCATTACTACTTTTATATCCAATATTGACCATTTGCTTATTTTTTTCCAGAATACTTACTAAAATATAAAATATTGCTCTAAAAGTACAGCTTAAAAATAAAGGTGTTATTCCTAAGATCCTGGTGATCCTGGTCTTCCCTGGTTACCTGGGAAAGGAAAGAAAATTTGTGTCTCCCCTCTGGTAAACATTATTTGGCTCATTACTTTGAATAAGTTTCTTGACTGGGTGATATGGCTAAAGTTTCTGACCTTTTCCTAACCCTTAAGAAATGGAAAGAGCTAGAACACTTGGGTTCTGCTTTACAGTAGACCCTGAAAACCCTCTCTGACGTCAGAGAAATGGCTTAGCCATATGGATGGCACTGAGGGTGCAGTTTGTGGTGGCATTACTTTGCAATTTGTTTGGGGTTTGGGTTTTTGAAGTGTTTTTCTTCAGTGTTCAGCTGCTGTTCCGCTTGCAATTGAAAGTTAACACAAGTCCAGCCCTGCAGAGCCAACCTCAAGTGAAACCAGTGTTTCACCTGTCCCTTTGAGAAAATGTGACTTGCCTTTGGTGTATGCACTTGAAGTAAACCCCTCTAAGGTCTGTGTTTGAAGTCTGAATAGTGGGATTTTTTTTTTAATTTTGTTTTTTGCTTGCTTTCATCTTTTGTCACAGCTCTGTCAACTATCTATTTTCTTCTTTGAAAGGGATGCTATTAGTTCACAGAACTATGTTATACGAGATAGAGGGGAATGATGGTTTTTTAAGTGACAGCAATGATGCTGCCAAGTCATTTACTTTTTGCTTTTTTTCTAGGTGCTCAAATGACCCAACCATTGTTGTATCTGAGTAGACATTGAGTTACCTCATTTAGACCCCAACACAGTGGCAAGTATAAGGATCCCTATAACAATAGGCAGAAAAACTGAGACAGACAAGGCACGTGACCCATAGGAGTTTTATTAGATGTGCGCTTGCACTACAGTACAGTGTGGTATAGGCACACTTGAACCAGATACAAGAAGGTTAACTCAAGTACAACAGTTGCAGCACAGAGGAAACGTAATCCACAAATCCTGCTCAGAAGGGAGGGTTAGTTCATCCTGAACTCTCTCTGACTACAGCTATGCTATAGTTTGTATCAGGCAAGGTATTTTAAAGCTCTCACAGGTGCACATGTACTACAGTGCTGTCACTGGTAAAACTGCACTGTGATGCTTGCAGGGGAGCCATCATCTGAGCCGTTGTGTTATGCTAAGATTACAGCTTGAAACTTTGCAAAGTAAGGCATCCTAATAACTTCACTGCTGAGTTGCAACTACTTTTGTTCTGAGGCAATGTTTACGTAGCTGTGAAAAAATCTGCTAGTTCAATCAGTAAGAAGGAAACGGAGAAAATCAATGACCACTTGTTTCCTTGATTTTTCTCTCTGCATTTCTAACACTTTAGCTTATGACTTCCGGACTTTACCTCAGATTACTTTCTAAGCATGGGAAAAAAGTCCTCACTTGTTTAATATGAACAAGCAGGTTTTTTAGACTTCACTCAACAGTAATGCACATTCATATCATGTGTCTTGAAACTTGACCAAAATGCAGCCTTGCAGTTGATAAGGAAGAATGAAAGGGAGAAAGTCCAAACTAAAGCCCAATTAACACAAAGCTATTTTACAGAAGATGTTCATATGGAAGGTTCACACATTTCACTTTCTGGTTCTGAATTAGAGAATTGTGTTCTCCAGAAAAGGACATCTTCAGAGATAAACCCCAGAATGCTCACTTTTGTTCAGTGCAAACAGCCCTTCAGGGGAAGAGAATAGCAGTCAGATAGAAGAAATTGTAGGTAAATATGACCATATGGAATATCTTGTTACCTCTTGTATCATAGGTACTTTTTATAAGCTGCCACGGACTCACAGCCATATATGGCCTGGTCTGCATGATCACCTTAAAACTACGTAGTTGTAAATAGACCAATGTATGATACAAGAAGTTGCTAAAACATATTAAGCACCAAAGCATTTCCAAAATATTCTTTTCCAACCTAGCTGCTCTTTCTTGAGGAGAGTGTTCCTGAGACCCCAGTGGGGTCTCTTGTTTCTGACTTCAGCCAACAAAGTAGAAGGAAGCACCATTTCACCTGCATGCTGCTGCTCATCTTGCCGTCTGTACTGTCTCCTGCTCTCAAATTTGCTTAGTGCTTTGAAAGCTACATATAGTACTGTAATACAGTTTGAGGGGTTTGTCAGATTCTCATTTCTGCATTCCTCACTGAACATTTTATCATTTATTACTTTTCCTAGGCCTGTGCTGAAGATGGCCTTCAATTCTAGGATGTAATGTTCTAGGTCAGAATGAATTGAAAATATCCCCTCCTTTGTATAATCATTTATATCAGTTTAAAGTATGTGAAATTTGAAATGGTAATGCTTTATACCCAGGATACGGGTGCAAATGGCCATGGCACTTGAATGACCTATGGGACACATGAATGACTTGTGCCCTTATAGATGTGCTTTGTCATACTGCTTCATCCATTTTATTTTGCATGGATGACCTCTTACTAAGCACTTAGTAGAAGGTATTTTCTGTATGTTCTGTATCTGATCATACAGAGGGTCATAGGACTGTAGTCTCTGGCTCTGCGACGAGATCATGATTGTCTAGTCCTGGTCATGCAAAGTTAAAGCACTGTGACACGTTTACTGCCTGTCATTTTAAGAGGCAGGGATGTAAGTTCTGAATGAATGTCACTCTCTGCCATGACTGATACTCTGATGGAGCAGACGTTAGTGTCACATTCAGAGCCGCAAGACAAATTCTCAGTTAACTAATTTCTGTCAGGTGTTTTTGTCCTGTACTTGAGAGAACAAAATTTAAAGATTTTCTTGTCTTCTACAGGTGTAAAAAAAAGCATCTTTAATGCTTAATCCTCTCTGCACTGCAGCTGCTTCATGTATGATATAATCCTCATGTATTGTCAGTGGACCAGATACGTTCAGTCTTGCACAAAGTCGTGAGCCCAGGTTTTGTTCTGTGTTGAGCTGGAGATGCTTTCCTGTTGGGAAGGAATTGACATGTTTGAGTAAACCAAAAGGAAAACCTTGTGCAGTACCCATAAACTTTAGTCGTAATAAGTACCATTTCTGTTTCCCTGTGGAAACAGAAATGTGAATGGTTAATCCTTGCAATAGATGTCTCTCCTTGCTACCTACACACAGCAAAGCAAACTTCTCCATCTTACAGGACTTCAGTTTTGCCACGGAAACTGTAAAGGTGCAGTGGCCCAAGAAATCTGTAGTTGCAAATATGTTGTTATTACATCCTAGGATATAGTTTTGTGTATTTCTTCCTCACATTTTTGTCTTCAAAATCACGATGCATAACTGAGAAGGAAAAAATGAAATCCATCATAAACTAGCCTGAATGGTAATCTAAACCACGGCTTCTCTGACATAACGTGGATGTGCGGTGAGCTGTTCAGCTCCTGCTTTGAAGTGCCCTGTGAGAACAGAACAAAATTTCTGTTGTCATTGTGTATTAGCAAGATAGCACTACCTCTAGTGAACGGGCTCAGTTACTTGCCTGACACTTAAAACAGTGCATAGAAAAATGCACAGCATGTTTATATGAAACTGCTAAGGCTTTTTTTGGTAAGTGCCATTCTGTATCTTTACTTCTCTGCATTGCTGTGCGTTGGACTCTTTCCCCGTATACAGTTTTCAGGCCGTGTCAGATGTGCTATATTGCCCTTCACTGCACGCTCAGAGATTATATTATCATAAATGTGATTCTTTCCCATTTTGTAACCCTTGGCTATTCGTACGCTATGGAAATGAGGACAGAAAAGATGAGATGTGCTCTGTACTGCTCTTCTGTTTGCCATTTGTGGGTTAGATACTCATATTGAAGGAGAAACTAGAAATTAGACTTCCCCCAAAATTAAGTTAATTTTATAGGAGATGTGTAGCCTTATTGCTCCATTTTACAGTACTCCACATACCACCATGGCTCCCTAAGCTGTACTAGGCATCTTGTATACTCAAGCTGATTTTCTGACTCTCTTCAACAGTTAGTTGTATATTGTAATTGGATATTTTGACATTTGGCATGAGGCCCTGACCCAGTTTGAAGTCCCTGCTGTATTACACAATATACAAGTATAGGCAGAGAGAAGGTCTGACTAAGAAGACAGTGCTTCTGCTGTAAAAATAATAATTCACATAAGATATTAGTTTAGAGCACCAAGTGAGAGAAGCCCATATCATGCAGGCTTCATGCATTTGTTATGAGTAGCTGTTTGAGGCCATTGGAAGTTGTTCTTTTCAGGTACCAGGATGAACCACAGATGCATGACCTGAAGTACTCTTATTTTTCACGTGTGTAAAACCACTGCTGAGGAGGGGACTGAGTAGTCTAAATCTGCTGCCTGGGGTAAGCTACTAATGATGTAAAAGTGGAGTGAGGACAGACTGTTGACTGGAGACTAACTTCAGAATCAGCATGCCTTTAGCACCATGACTTTGTACTTAATATCAAAAATGGATGTTGTTTCCTGTCTGTATATTGTGTTTGCACTGCAATGCCTGTGATTTTTATCCAGTTACTCACTGTAAAGTCAGACTTGCATTTCTGAGGGTTGTGGTCCTGAGCAACTCCAGCAGCAATTGGATGGGCTCCCTGGAGCGCATGACAGCTTGCTCTTTGAATATGTGGGTATAAATGTAGCTCCATAATAAAACTGGCACTATATGAATCTCTTAGTTGTTTTCTGCTTTTGGAGGTGCCATATAATGTCTTGGGATCATGTCATTTTATATTCTACTTAACCAAACTTTGCCTTTAATAAGATTTTGCAGAATGCTTAGACTTCCCTTTTAGTTACTAATATGTTTCCATGTTTTTCTGCAGAAAACAATTGGTATCAACCCTGTTCCTTGTATTCTAAAATTGCAAATCTTTCATGCTGATGACAGAATTGTTGCTAACAAAAATACAGAAGTTTAGAAGGGTATTTCTTTCCTTCTATTTTACATGACACCCTGGATTGCCAGATGTCCTGAAAAAATAGGAAAACTTATTCACTGTGTTTTGTAACTCACTGGGAGAAGTGTGGTCTAAATCTCCTTTTGTGTAGTGTTACATTTTTCCTTGTGAGGTTTTGAATGCTCCTGAATAGTCAAGGGGGGATAGCTGAGACACCTGAATTTTGTTTGTGGTCCAGCCTTGATGATGTTTGAAGTCATTTGACTTGCCCCGAGCTGATCTCTTGCCTACTGTAACTTTGTCTATAACAGTTTGTAGAGTAACACTAATTTCAGTTTAAAAAAAAAATAATTGAGGTATTTTAGAGTATTGCTAAGAGCACAGAGCCTATACAATAGAGCTGTACTAAAACATTTTAATGGATCCATAAAATGTGAAGCTGTCTGATGAATAGCTTGGCTTCAAGATAGTTGGACTGTCTTTAAAGCCAACTTCTCTTTGTTTGTGTGGTTGGAAGAGTGAGAGAGGACAAGCAGAAAAGAGACAAGCTTTTAAAGATTTCAGTGATAAGCCTCCAGGGCACAGGCTGGTTTAGAAGCAGACTGTTTGTAGCCTGAAACTAGGCTGCAATAATATTTACAGCTTCCTTGTTTCCAGTTTTCCTTGCTTTACCTTCAGACTGATTGTAAGATTGTGATTTATCATAATCTGTCTTCAGCTGTTTAAAACTGATATGCCTAGGCTAAGACAATTACTTGGTCTCCCTCTATAGCCACCAGAGTGGGATAGATTTGATTTTGACACCAGCGTTTGGGTAAGATTAATTGCCTGTTGGAGAGATGTAGATGACTCCATTGGCTCTTGAGGAAAACTAGAGAATAATGATCTTTAGCTAAGTTGCTGGATTTTTAGGTGGCTGAAGTTAAGTGCAGTGAATCTTAACCAGAGCGTCTTATTTCCTAACATTGATTCTTCTCCTCTGAAGAACAAAGTACTCAGCAAAGAGGAGTGACTCTAAATCCTCTACTTTCCCCAGAATTGTCCAATCTCCTGCAGCTTTATTTTACCTAGAAGTACTTCTCTCCAGTTTAATCAACTTGTGGATTGCAGTTGTCACTTCAGTTACCTTAAAAAAAGCCTAGGTAATTATTGCAAATAGAAGGAGGACAGTAGCCCCTTCTTGTTTTGTGACCAAACCAGACAGTTTCCTTAAGGGTTTTTTTTTCTTCCCGCTTTTTGTATATTTAATGTTTGGGGAAAAAACCTGCATAGTCTTACTCTAGACTTTCATTAGTGTGATTGTGAATGCCAGTGAAATTCCCTTGAGATTGTGCTGCATTGCCAGGTGAGTTCTCTGGTTTCATTTGTACTTTGAGTATTTATGTTTTAAAAGGGAAAAGGTGAATGCAATGTACTATGCTGTTTCATTTAACCAGTGACATGGGGCAACTTTCCCTCCTCACCTCACCAAACACAAATCATTTGGTTTGAGAACATGCTACAATGCTTGTTTTAAGTTTAGTTAGAAGCAATCTGTAGCTATGGTAATACACATCATTCTAACGGTCTTTCATCCTGGGAAGGTCTGGCACGGGCATAAAAATTGAATTTTCTCATGAAAGCATATACGGTTGCTGGAGCTGTGTTGGGGTTTTTATCAGCAATAAACTGAATAGAAGCAATCAAAAAGAAAATAAACAAAAATGGTGGGGGGATGGGAGGAAAGGAAATAATTGAAAGGAAATGGTGCCCTTTGTCCAGAGGCTAGCCATTAGTTCCCTGTAATGAAGGCCTTTCCTTAACTCTGCAGATATTCCCTCTATGTCGTTTTTATAATAGGTGCTTCATTATCTTCAATCTTCATTGCCTTCAACTTCTGTGCCAATGATTCACATAGCTACTTGTATCCTCCTGATCGGTGTCACCGCAGCCATTTTGCCCAGCTATCCTTCAGATTTTATTAATATGTTATTAAAAAAAAAAAAAAGGCTCTGTGTTTTCTGCAAATTCTGATTTCTGTGACACAAGTCTAGCATCTGGCTTTTTTTTTTAATGCACGAATCTTTCTTTAAATCTTCTACAGGCAGGTGTGATATAGTATAACTTTTATTTTCATACAATAATTCTCTGCCTTTTAGGTCTCCTGACTTGATGGTGATGAGAATAATTTTTGTGGCCTATCATTCCATATCTGTTATGACCCTTTCATCCCTTCAGATTTCTGCCTGGCTCTCCATATATGTACGAGATATTTTTGTATAAGACCATTCATAAATCCTAGTTAATCTGTATTTTTCTTTCACCAGTTTTCACTCTCAGCCCATTTCAGTAACCTTGGAGCTCATTGGAATCATGTAGAAAGAACTGTTTGGTGGCCTTTCTACATGCTTGGAGAAGTAAAGTCTGGAAAAGACTCAGTGATCCTTATTTTAGAGGAGATGTTCTTGACTGGGGGTCTCCTAGCTTGTAAATTTTTCTGTGATGTTTTTTCAAAAGATGTTTGACTAGATATATTTATCAATTTGAGAGGTTAATATTCTACCATGCTGTTTCTTTGAATATTTGTTATGCCATTAATGTTCCATTGAGGAGTTTGTAATTTAAGGTGACCAAACGCTTTTTGGTTTCCTCTCGTCCTGATGGGATGGGATTAAAAAAAAAAATAATCCTTTAGTCAGATGTAGAGAGTCTCCATACAAACATGCAAGTTGTTGTGCTAATTGCTAGTGGTCTAGTAAAAAAAGCTTACCACAGTCATCTTATTAATTTAAGGGCATGTTTTATATTCCCTTTTTATTGAACTTGGAAGTTTTCCCACTCTAAGTAGGCTTATTCTGCAGGTTCCACATATTAGCTGTGCAAAAGAATGCCTTTTCTTAAGTGCAGCTGTTGTTCTGTGATGTGTCTTTAGACTCTGTTCATGATGTCTTTTCCCTGCCTGTTAAAATTTACATAAATATTTTCACCTGGAACCTTACCAAAAAAATTCCAATTAACCTCTTAAATGTTCTGATCTGTGGATATTTAAATGCAATATGTTGCACATTTACTTTTTGGTACTTTTCTGCAGCACATACATGTGCATTTATGATGCAGGTTGGGCTGTCAATATTGCACACGCATAGTCATGAGAAAATCTGGTGCCTTCTAAGATAAGAATAATGGAACTGCTGCATTAGGTGAGATGTATCTAGCCTACTGTGACATTCTAGTGGCATTTTGTTGTGTTCAATTGCCTTAAAGATTGCCGAGAAAATTAAAGGTCATTGTTTAATTATGTCTGACTTCAGTAATGTTTACACTTAATTACAGAAGAGGAGAAATTTAATATACTAATACGTAAAGAAAACAGATGACAAATGTTACTCGATTTGCAGGAGAGAAAGACGGTTCTGCTAGCTTTGCAATAATCTGGTTTTGAATTTTGAAAAGTAAAATTATTTTAGAATTATGATTGGAATTGGATTTTGTGAATTTTGGCACTTTTCTTCTCATTATTTAGACTCCAGAATGGTACTTCATGCTGTTAACACCTGCTGCTTTTCAAAAATAGCAGTGGCATAAGAAACATGATTATATTGCAGGATGGCTTTCTTTTTTATTACAGAAATTCAGAGGCAGAGTCTGTGACAGCCAAATAAGGAGAAGAAAATAGGGAAGAAATACCTCTTGTAGTTCAGCATAAGGGGGTTCTTTGGTGGATTTTTTTTTAATTATGCCAGCCATTTATAGAACAAATTTTACATATTGTGCTTCAAGAAAGAGTACTATGGGGTAATAATACATGGATCATTATTTGGGATATAAAAGAATAGATGTTACAAAAATAAATAATAATGAGGGGAAATAAGGATAATAAAAGCACTTAAATGATGTCAAAGCAAGCAGAAGAGGTAGGATGATTAAGAGTAACTAGTCGGAGACTTGTATTTAAAGTGAAAAGGTGAGATGTAAACTTGAAAGTAGGAATAAAATGTATTTGGCTGCTCTGTGACTCTGTTCCCCAATCCTACAGATCATGCTGTGAATGGTTATTGTCCCTGGGCTTGGTTTGTGATAGTTTTGCTTACTAGGGGGAACTTGAAAGACTGGGTTTCCACATCATTTTAGGCAAGGACTGTAAAATGTAGAGATTTCTGTAGGCTCTGTATAAATACTGAACCGTGTGTTTACTAAGTGATTTTCAAATGTCTTTGTTATTTTAATCTCTGTTATGTTGTTAATGATATGGAACAAGATAGGGACTAATTAATTCGGGTTTATTTGCATTTTCAAGAGAACCAGAACATTTTTCCCCACCTTAGGAGAATTTCTTAGAACCTAATTAGAAGATGACTTGACAGATCTTCTCCCCAAAACTAACCAAAGCTGTCGTGTTTCTGTGGTCTTTATTCTGCATTTTGTATCCTCTCTTTTAGGTGGCTGGTGCTTCTCTTGGGGATGGAATGAACATGGGATGTGTGGTGATGGCACAGAAGCAAATGTTTGTGTCCCGAAGCCAGTCAAAGCTCTTGGTTATGCAAAACAGCTCTTAATTGGATGTGGAGCAGGACACTCCATGGCTCTTTGTCAAACTCCACATTAGACTTGGTACACCTGAAATCATAGCATCATGGATGTGGATGGACATCTTTGGATTGCCTAGCTCAGAAATGCTACAAGAGGATTGCCCATGATGCAGAAGAAGTTCTTTTCTAAGACTGAAGGGAAAGAGCATGCATCAAAAAATATAATATTTTAAAAAATGTTTCATGTGTCCCTTTCACAGGATTTACTTTCTTACCCACAGATAGAATGACAAACATTTTGCCTTCATGCAATACCACTGAAGAAAGAATGAAGTTTTCTTGTTCTTCTGAGAAGTCTTTGAGGAAGAAACCAGCTGCTTAATTGCTTATCATTGGTGTATAAGTTCAGTCTGAGGAAATGGTCTGAGAAGGTGGAGTCATAGGGCCCCTTCTAGTCTCTTATTATTGTATCTTTATGTCATGATGAGCGTGTGTTGCTCCCCTGCCAACTTATAATGGAGTTGTGAGCTCCCAGAATCTCAGAAAATCCAGTTTGCGTCCTAGAGAAATGCCAGTGTACATAAATAGATGCATACATACATTTTAAACAGAAGATTAGGATTTAAAAAGAAAAAAAGGAGACATAATTTGGAAGGCTGGCAAAAGGGGACAATGAGGCCCTTCTGAACTAGCTATATCTTGATTAAACTGTGAAAGGAGCAGTATTCCTGAAGAATTATCTTCTGTGCCAGACATCAGTTTATTACAGATTTACAGGGATGCAAATTCGCATGAATTATTATTAACTTGCAAATCTAACCTGAATTTTCTGAAGCTACTGCTTAGGGAAGAAAAACTTCTAAGAGCTCTTAGAAACAATAGAAGAGTTCTTGTCAAAGGGCATAAGACAGCTGTAGCTGTTAAGGGCAGTTCATTCTGACACAGCGCCTGTGTTTCCAGCTGCCTTCGAATAGGAAGATATCACAATCTAAACAGAAAGTTCTTACAAGTTCTCCAGCCTAAAAGGCAGACCAGAATGCTCTTGATAATTTCAGGTTAGTTCAGGCATCTGTTTCACAGCCCAACTGAGTTCAGAGCATGCCCACAGCACATGTTCCAGGTGAGTACTTGGCAGAGAATGCAGGCCTACCTATTTGATAGGAGAAATGAAAAAGTGTAAATTATCTTCATATATTATTAGTTACCTATGTTGAGTAGAGTTTTGGAAGCTATTTATAAAATTGTTTTTCACACAAATACAGTGGATGCCATTAAACTGGATGTTTACCACCCACGATAGTTACATTTGCTGTGGTATTTGATGTATTTCAAGTTCTAAACATAGAGAATACTACTGTGTGGTAAATGCACCTTTTAATGAGACCCACTGTTGTTTAATTTTTAAAGCAGGCTTGCCAGGAAAGAAGCCTTACAGAATTACAAATACTCAGAGAAGCGCTCTTAGGAAATAGGACAGGAAGACTTTCTAAAGATGTATCAGCTTACACATGAAGGGGAAGGAATTAAGCTGGTAATAGGGGCTGCAAGGCTTTCTCCCCCTTGGTTTTACAGCAGTTAGAGTTTATGGCCTAATTTTCAAAGGCATTTTCTTTTTCTATTCAATGGATGAGAAATTTGAACTGACTGTGAAGCTGGTTATAACAATTGTATTGCAGATACTGAAAGAATCTATAGGAATAATCAAACGGGTCCTCTGCAAAAAGTGCAGAAGTAAGACTTCTGTTGTAAAGTGGTTTTTTTTAAATCTATATGTTGGTTGTGGTTCTTCATGGCAATATACCATTCTGGGCTGTGACCTCTTGCACTCTTTACTTAAGTTACTATTTATGGACTCTCCTCTGCCATTTTCTAGATACCTCTAGCCTCTCTATTATATGCACAAAACAGTTTCTCATGCTTTGTTTGGCAGTTCTCTCTGAGGTTTCTACCTTTGTTTTCCTCCAAAATCTGTGTACTAAATAAGCATGTTATCTTGTTTCAGTAATTGTACCCTCTGAATAATTCTGTCCCTTGATTAATCACAGCTGGTATGTGTGCCCTATAACATAGTGGTTACTGTACTGAGCATATTTTGACTGTGTATGCTGTTGCTGCCGTTCATTTCAGACTAATACAACAAATTATGTAACAAATAAATATGACGTGGTTATTTGAAATGCTCCCTTTTTCAAATCTGTAACATGAACACACTCTTGGAAATTCAAAGTAGTATTTGGGGTGATAAGGAAGAAAGAAAGGAGTACTTTGGTTTGTTCTTGGTCTTGTTGTGTTTCATATCTGCATCTGATCTTCATCTTTGAATGGGTGAGAACTGTGTTTTCTCTCCTTTGTCTTGCCTGTATAGATTGAAAACTTGGGGAAGTAATGATTTTTCTTGAGAGCTTGACGTACTAAATGCTTTGTTGTCAGTCAGGACTTCTACATACTGCTGTAGTATGAAGAGTGAATAATAATTCATTGTAGGTGGTACATGGTTGAATGTCAGAAACAAGTTGTTGCTCATTCATTCAGAAATGAATGCCCTGTTTTGTATGTCAGTATGATTTGTTTGCAGAATAAAACATTGCATGAAATCAGCTAAGGCTTTCTACTGTAAGAAAGGGAGTACTCGGTGAAAAGCTCATAATCAAATGAAGAAATCCCCTTCCTTGCTGGTATCCAAAGCTCAGTGACTGTTGCCTGTTGATGTCCTGATGGAGATAGTCAGTCTGTGCAAGGCAGAATGCAGAGCTGGTGTGCTGTCCAATGCTTCTGCAGTGCATGCAAAGACAGACTTCTTTATGCAGGTCTTCAGTGCTAAACAAAGAAAGCCTTTTAGGTAAGCATTCTGCATTCACATTCAGATGCAAATAAACTGACACGGTTTGTAATACACACACACACACACACACACATATATATAAAAAACACTGGGACAAAGTAAGCAAGTGTCTGTGCAGCTGCTCTCCCCTCCCATTTTCTGAGAATAAGCAAACCTGCCAATGAGCTGACATTCATGAGGGGGAAAAGGTGAACTTAATATCACAGCTTTGCTGGAGAACGAGCTGTGAACTGTTGACCTTCAGTCCAGAGAACTTTCAGGCTCTTGGGTGGAGGGGGAGAAGGAAGCTGTGTGTGTACTTCTGTTGTTTGAAGAGGAACTCAAGCTAGGAGATGGGCAGTTGTTGCTCATGCAGCCTCCATGTGCACCTGTGCAAAACACTCCTGTTCTATTTTAAAGAATGCTGGTAGGAAGATGTGTGTGTTGACTCGAGAAGTTTCTATCTCTTGGAGGATTTGTTTAGGCTGCTTGGCAGTCATTGGTGTCATTTGACTTTGTGTAGTGTACCTGAGTGACTTGATGCTTTTCTGCTTAGAATGCCAGACCCCGTATTTGAAGTGTGCTCATCTTGAGGAACAATTCAGTCCTGCCTTTCTTCCTCTTTTTCCCAGTCACCACTTCTTACATGACACTGGCTTCCCTCCCCTATCTGCATGTTGTCAGTCCTGTTGGTGACTAACTAGTTCTTGCCATCTGCAGCTGCCATAAAGGTCACTTCTGCCTGAATGACAGGAGGTTTTGCTTGGCTACAGGGCTGAACACAGAGAAATTGAGGGAGAGGGGAAGAATGTGATTTGATTTTGCTTTATATGACATTTTTTGAGTCATAAGACTTAAAGATGAGGATGGCAAACAGGTGAAGGAGATCAGTTTGAACGTATGGGAAAAAATTTCAATGAATGTCAGTAAAGAGCTTTATGTTGTCAGCTAAAACATAGGGGAAAAGGATGGCAGAGGGGGAAGATAGATTCAAGATACAGGTCCTGAAGACTGAATAATCACCCAGAAATAGCAGCATTCCATCCTGCCGGTATCGTGGGAGTGAGATGGGGGACAAGCTATTCTATTTCTTGGATGTTGTTATTCCCCCTCTCCCACTGTTCATTAATAATAATATGAATTATTGACCCACAATGGGTTTTCTTTCTCATTCATAGCACATCTTGAAATTTCCAGTTCTCTTCAGTTGGAACAGCAACATCCATCCTCACCTTCCAGTCTCAGAAGTCTTTTGATCAGGCCTGTGACCTAGTCCAGCACTTAATCAAGTACTTACTATTTTTTCCATTAAATTCCATGAAACTCTAGATCTGATTTTAAAAAGACTTAGGTAATTTTGGGACTTCCATTTCCTTTTCCCCTGTATTGAAAATCACGATGATGACAGATCTTTGTCACTGAAATAGCGATGTTATGTTTTCACCAAAAAGTTTCGTGTTTTCTTAGCAATTTCAATATTTTTACGTCATGTGGCAAGTCTTGCGCTTTTTCTTTTAACTAGATATATCCTTAAAAAAGGCTCCAGAATTTTTCATCAGTATTTGAGTCATGTTTGTGGTATTTACTACCAGCTTATAGTTCAGAGCAGCTGAAAGATCTGTAAAAGGAAGAAGAAAATACTGAAGTGGAAAACATAAGTCTTGCTTCTGAAAGGCTAGGAATGGATGCAGTCTGTGGTAGAGAATCATCTTGTGTGGTTTTGACTGTGCTTAAAAATGTGGAGTTTACACTGAATTTGCTGAAAACTCTGACACAAAAATACTTGGACATTTGAACTTTTGACATAGCAATATCTTGATTTATGTACAAAAAAGAAAGTGGTTTGTGCTTTGTTCTTTTCTTCTAGCTTTTGTGCTATTTTTAATTCCTGATAAATGCCGATCTTAGATTTTTTACTCCATGTTAGAAAGAATGGTGTAATAGCCTTGAATTAAAATGCTTGGGTTGTATGGAAGTAGCCTGTTGGATGCATGTCCCGAAAAATAACTGCGAAGGGAGGTGTTTACCATATGTGCCTTTGAAGTTAATTTGGAGAAACTGCATGTGTAAAGCTGCTGTTGTTTTGTAACCCACTTAGAGGTTGAAGGGACTGAAGTAAGGCACATTCGTTAGCTGTTGGCAGGTTTCATTCGGGTTCATCTGTCAGTTGTATCTCCATTCACCTGTTTTTAATGCAGGGGCAGTTTTTACTTATCAGTGCCCCTGTAGAACATGGAAAGAGAGTATGTGACTGAAAATACTGAGCAATGAAAATGGTCTCTGTATTTGAGTCATGACCTGGATGAACCACATGTTACCTTGTGGGAGAGTGAGGAAGCATAAATTCAGAGTACTGGGAGAAAACATTTTTCAGCTTGATTAGAAACAAGAGCAACAAATAAAAGCTGGCTGTGTGGATGAGAAGGTTCAGAGGTGACATTTATTTTGCAAAAATTCCTCAGGCATTTTTTTGTGACATGTCAAAATTCTACTCATTTTCAGACAAGTCTTTGCAGGTTGGGAGGCAGTTGAGTTTACGTCCAGTTCCTGTGTCGGCTAGCTTCTCAATTAATTTTCATCTTTCTCATCTGTTTCCAGGTTGCTTTGCCTATGGACCACCTTGTAATTCAGATACAATGCAGTTTTGGTGGGAGTTCTGTCTGTAGGGTTTGGGTCAAGACTTTGTCACTGGAAATTGCAGAATTTCTATTCAATATTATTCCAGTGCTCCCTGAACATCATAAACTTATAAGACTCTGCATTTTTACTTTTTTTTAATATATATTTAGAAGTGGAGCCAAGAATTGGACAATTTTTATTTAATGTTCTGACATGATTTTTAGGTTTTTTTTGTTGCAAATGTCAATCAAATCTAGCTTCTGTTTTGTTTTTACTGATTTGAATGCATTAAGACATGTGGTACCTAAATTAGGGCAGCAGAGGAGTTGCCAATCAGTAATGAAGATTCTCTGTCATTTTAACTGTGTGGGTGCTTAATTGTTTTCCATAATAATCCTCTGTTTCAAAGTACAAAAGAAAAGGGATTCCTAATGGGCCATTGTGCTCTTCTGCAGACAAGGAAACATGGCATCTTTTAAATAATGGAGAGATGCTTCTCTCCTCTGGTGCCTTAATTCTGAGTAGCTAGATATAATAAATAATCCTACTTAAATACTGCTTTTCCTCTTTTCATCTCAGAACACTTTAAAAGGGGGATAAAGTCAAAGAAACAGAAGCTGAGGCACAAAAAATTGAAATGACCCAACCAAGGTAACCCAGCATGTCCACAGTGGAGCCAAGAATAAAATTTCCATCTCCTGTGTCCCAGGCCAAGGCTCTACCTTCTAGGCTAGTGGTCCATGATGTTTTTTAGGTAAGCCTCACTGCTACTAATTCCTTCTCTCCTTGCTCTTCATTCCTCCTCGCCACTGACTGCTGTTTCCTCATGTGCTCCCTTCCCTCCTACTTGCATAACCCATTTTTCAGACCCATCCTATGCCCTCCTCATTTCCCACCTCTTGTGCTACTGCTGCCTTTTCTCCAGTCACCCACTCACAGTGACACCACCACTGCAAAGCATGGCTGCTACTGAGCTTATTTGCTTGGGGTCAAGCCACGTGTCTCCTGTTCGTTCTGGTGTGACTCACTGTCAGCAGCCTCTGCATAGATGTGTTGTCCCTGCTAAGCCCTTTGGGCCCAGAAGCTGGGCAGGTACCCGAGAGTGATATCTGAGCTAATACAACTGCAATACTTTGCCTTTTGCTGACTCTAACCTACGCTCCATGGGCAGCAGAGAAACCAGTGGAAGCCTTGGAGGATGCGCTCTTAATATTTGGTACCCGGAGATGTTTGGGCCTATGTACTTGCATAAAGTTCTTAAAATGCTTAAGTGAATGCTGAGGTTTGAAAATCTGGCTTTGCCAGCCTGAACCAGGGAATATCTCTTCCCATGGGGGCAAATGAATATGCTTAGTTTTAAAGCATTTGCTTTGTCAGATAAGGAAAGACAGTCAAGAGATGGAGTTCTGGATCCATTTTCTAACTTGAAGTTCAATTTAAATTAAAATATTGTTCTTGATTGCAAATAAGCATTTGTATTCCCCTGAGAGAAATGTTGCACCTACAGTCCTAGATCAATGTAGGTGCTTTGGGACTTCCGAACAGACAAATATTTTATGCCCAAACTCAAGAAAGCGAGCAAGTTAAAAATAACCTGCATAATTTAAGCACATTTTCATGAGGTGAGGTTAGTTTTGTGTGAGCTCAGAGACAAAGTTGCTTCCAGGATATATACGGAAAGCAGAGAGGTAGGCTGCCTTGTTTTGAAACTATGAAAAGGATATACAAAGTGGCAAAGTAACAACTGCACTTGGGTTTTTTTCAGGATATCTTTTTTGTAAGCAGCTCTGTGCTCAGTTCCTTTCTGAATGCCCTTCCCTTAACCCTGCTTGCTCTCTTCTGTATTTCAGTCTGCTCATTTGTCCTAGCAGCCATTTGTTTTAGTGATGTATTTTCTTTTTGGCCCTGAAACTTTAAGGAGAGAGAAGGCAATTTATGTGAAAAATCACTTTATCCAGATTAATAATTGCTGCGCTCAACTGTTATCACAGCGGTATTAGCTAGATTTTTTTTTTTTTTGATGGAGTGAGAGATCAGAAACCACTTTGCATATCCTTGCTGTCTGAAATTGTAGTTGTGGAGACACATCAGGTTGGTCCAGAAGAAACAAGTACCTTCATGCAATCAGAGGAAAAGCTATATCTATAGAAGGTGTGCTTGAGATGTGCTTTTAACATTAGCAAGTAATAAACCATTAATTGTCAGTGGGTTCAGATGAAGGACCAGCATTGGGTCCTATAGTTGGGGGTCCAGTGCCAAAAGCTGAGTTTGCAGAGCAAGAAACCCAGACGTTCATTTCCTGCAGTAAACAGGAGGCGTGTAACAGAATATGCTTCTGCTCTTACAGTGGTGTGAAGTCAGAAGTAGTTGGTGGTGTTATTGCAAGCCTGAGGTCAGAACCTAGCCATGTGTATAGTTTTAATGCTTTAATCAAGATACGTATCTCCTGTAGTGGGAGTGGGCAGGCTTGAAGGAATTATTGTTTGAATCATAATACCCCAGCAAAAGCTCCTTAAATGTAAAACAGCTGGGATGATGTGGTAAATTTGTCTGAGGATTTAGTGCCAGGATTCAGTGCAACAGCTCCTAAAATTTTCCAGTTGTCTCCCTCTTTCCCTGTGTGTTGTCAGAGCTGCCTCTGTTGTGCAAGGGAAACTGGGGTCAGATACACCTTAAGGTTTAGATCATCGCCTGAAGAGTGGTGCATGGGAAGTGCTCTACCTTTTATTTTCTGGTTATTTCTGAAGTGTTTATAGAAGTCACCCAAAAGACATGGTTACCTCAAATCAGAATCAGCTGAGAGGAGTACCGAAAGGAAAATGGGACCAGTAGATGTAAAAAGTAGCACAGAATGACAATTGCCTTAGGGCACGTGTACCCAACCTGTTAGCTAAGGCTCATATATATGCAAAGCGCAATGGAAGAGGGAGACCGACGTGGGATTTACAGGGCTGAATTTATAGTAATCCTTATGGTAATGGAGAATTTGAGCAGCCTTCACGCTGGGCCCTTAAGTTAGTGTTAAATGAAAAATGGGGCAGATAAATCTATTTCTGGACTTTTAATACATTGTAAGAGGAAAAGTTGTTCATTAGGCAACTTTTGGATCCTGGATCTTACCTCTGGAGGTAAGAAATTGCCCGATTATCAGATGAGAACAGCAGCATAGAAACAGTGGGAGAAAAATAGTTCTTGGGAGAAAGGATAGTCAACTGAAGTAGAAATCAAGTACATAATGCTACGTCAAGGACTACAAAGGAGTTTTCTAATTACATACAAATTCAGATTATCAGCCTTTCTTGTATTCTTAAAACACAACTTGAGGTCTTCCTTGATTTTCCTTTTGGAGTAGAGTTTTGTGAAGACAAGGTCCAGCTGCAGTTGGTTTTTTTGTTTGTAATTTAGCACTTACCGGAGCCATGAGTGTTTCTTCTGGGTTTTTTGGGTTTAATCTCTATTTCTTCCAAACCATAGGGATACTATTCCTTTACATTTGCATTCTCATCAGCAGTCGCAGATGCCATTGCTTGCCTAGAAGGTTGCCAACTCCTTTAAGTTCCTCAGATGAAGTTAAAGGTGTATCCTTCCTTATAGAAGTACTTTACCAAAAATGCTCAAGCAACTAGTATGCTGTTGACACATAGTCCATAGTTGTCATATGTAGCACCTAAAATGAAATTTAATCCCATTCGTTTCTCGGTTCTTACTGCTGCATGTTTTGTGTGGCAAATAAAGTGCGACTTGGATACTGGGATTTCTTTCAGAGTTTCGTATCAGGTGGACTGCTGTGGCTCAGTGAAGAACAAGTGAAGGACAGGGCCCAAAGAAGTAAGAAAAACTGAATTCATTTAATCAGCTAAAAAGACAAACTTTTATTATTGTTGGGGAAGGAAAAGGAAGATACCTAGATAATTATAGGGTTTTTTAATCTTCCCTCATAAAATTACTAATGGTGTGGATTCTTCAGACATCAGTTGTATCAAGTGTTTGCAGGCTTCATTTATTATCTACTAACCAAAATTAGCATTGTAGAACCAAAGCAATACCAAGCTTTTTTCCTACGTATCTGTTGAGAACACTGTATTTATTCAAGATTTTTAGAAGCAAGTCTCTGGAAACCCCTGATCGCTTCAGAAAAGGATTCCCCTTTACACTATACAGCAGGCACTGAAACCATGATACAAAATTTATTTCATGCTAGAATTGTTTTGCATAACATTGTGCATGCATTTTACTCAGTACTAAATTGCATACAATGCTGTTGTCTTGTTTCTTAAACTTTGAGACCATTTATACTTGAGTATTTTCCTGATTTTGTACTATAAGTCCCAGTTTTAAAATAACACCTCTGTTTAAAATTCATACTGATTACTTATATGAACAATTTATGAAGGGTCTTTACGTTGGATCTATACATCAATAAAATACAACATAACCAGAGCTGGAAAATTAAATCTAGGCCAGCTGTTACTGTCAGGTCCAAAGGAAGGTCCCATGTGTCACAAGCATGCCAACAAAAACAGACAGGAAAAAGTTTTTCTTATTTTTATACACTTCTAGTTGGATTAAAAGTTCTTGATTTCCATGTCGGTGTGATGAACTGTGAAGGCGTGGTCAATATGACCGATGACTGCCTGATTGCACTTTTTAAAACCATTACTTTGTATCTTGTATACAAAAAGAAGCAATCCATAGCAAAGAAATGTACAGTTTTATAATGTTTTACATTTTGGCTACAACAATGTATGTAAAAGTAAAGAGCTTTGAAAGAAAATATATAACTTTGCTTTTTTTTCTCCTTAATCATACATGTGCAGTGTTTCTTGGTTTTGGGTGTTTGGGTTTTTTTTGTTTGTTTTGGGTTTTTTGTGTGGTTTTTTTGTGGTTTGTTTTTTTTTTTATTATTTTTGTCTTCATGCAATTCATGCTATGGAACAAAAAAATAGATTAAAAAAAAATTATCTTCTACAGTTTTGTTACATTTTGGCCGTAGAAAAAGCCTGCATCTCTAGTACAACTCCAAAACCACGAAGAATCATCCATAAAACCTGCATGGAACGAGTTAACTTTGTCCAAATGAGAAGGTCTTCTATGCCTGCACAGTTCCACAGAGATGTTTATTAGCCATCAATGTTCATCTCCATCTTGCCTTGTCAGGTCACTCTGACTGCCTCTGTTGGCATATATTTAGCAATGACTGGACTTTCTTTGCAAAGATCTGCATGTAAAGAATACAATCAGTACTTGAGCTTCTTCCCTGTGCTTTTCACATCAAGCTCGGCATCTTAGTTTTAAAAGAAGGAGGAAAAGGTGAAATAGCTACATGCAGAGGCAGCCATATTCTTCTTCAACAGGATTTTTTTTCCATGCAGTCAGCCAGACTGAGACCTCTCTACAGTGTGTCTGAGTATTGCTTTCAGCTTAAAATAGGCGCCCATGCAAAGTTTCATCCTACTGTGCTTGTTTGCTCAAACTCCTGCAGGGTTCCTATGGCTCAAAAATATCCTGAGAAAAGCAAAATCTTCCATCGTTGGCATGTTTCAGCATTGACTAAATGCCTAACCCATTCCATACAGAGCCAGTAGATCCACCATTAGCCAAAATAAGCATATACTAGCCGATGCACCAGGAAGCAGATTATCTGGTGCATCCACCCTTCTATGTACTGATACCATGCAGCATGTATGGCCCACCAGTACTACGTAAATGCCTGCCTATTGTCATCTGAGTGCTAGTTAGGAGTGTTGTCACCTAGCATCAGTAGTAACACCATTCCCAGCAGGTGCTACTGTGAGACATTGCATCTTCAGACTTAGTCACCTGGATTATATGCAACATAGCATAGGCTAATTGAAAATAAAGCTTTTTAGACCATTCTCTGCTACTGATCCATGCTACAAAATAGATGGGATGGGAGACCAAGAACGTCTCACTGGACTAGGAGAGCTGTAGGGCGCAGACACTGAGGATAATCCTATCGCTTTTCCACTTATGCCAGCTATGCTGTTAAGGCTCCGTGACATTTCGTAACCTTCATTTAAAAGAAAAATGCAAAGTACAGCATTGGATCAATGACAGAATGGACTAAGAATGAGGTCAACATTGTAGCCAGTTCAATAGCATCTGCATGCACGGACATGCCGAGAGTAGTATCGCTTGCAACATGACTCAGAAGGCCTTTGAAGTACAGAACAAGTTTAAAAAATATATATGTATACATATATTAAAAAAAAAAATAAAAATCATCATTTCTCAAGGGTGGTCAGGCTACGTAATTGATCCTACAGGCAGCAACATGGTTGTACCCTAAGAAGAAAAAAGAGTCAGTGGGAGGGGTTTTCTATGTCTCTGTCATACTTTCACACATACCTCTCCCTTCCACTTCATGCATTTTTGACCTCAGGCAAAATTAAGGTTTCTGGTATCTGTGGGGGTGGGAGGGGGAGAAGGCAGCAAAATCTGTAGAATTTGTTGTGTTGCTGTAGAGATACTACTCCTTTGTTCTCAGCATTTAAAAAAGAAAAAGAAAACAAAATTGCATGCATTTGGTTTCCCTCCCTCCCGCCCTTCTTTTTCAGACATGCACGTAAACAGCTCAGCAAGTGTACAGAGAGTTGCACAAACTATGGATGAAATTCTGTTGGAACAACAATTAAGATGCTCTCAATGTGTTTCAAACAGGCCAACAATATGCTGACATATATTACTCTTTAGCCAACCAGCCTCTGTTTCATTCAGTAACGAGAGGCGGTTGCAGTGCATCGTGAAAACCATACATTCCTCATCCCAAAGGATGTGCCATTTGGAGTGTTCCCCTGATCCACTGGAACCACCCGAACTCGCCCAAGCTGAATGAACACGGTCAATGCTTATCCAATACAGAATCAAGTAAAACACTTTGCTACAAAGGTAAATTTTAGAGGATATACTTTCATATGAAAGTCTTGTGGTCCAACTATATCTTTGTTGATGATAAGCTTTAAACTTATAAATACATACACTATCTATAACTGGCATTTACTATAACTATTGCCCATCATACAATGGCACATGGGAATTCTATAATCCATACTCAGTGTATGGTTACGTAATACAATCTTTGCAGTTTTAAAATATTGACTATATCATATACTATATACAGTACACCAGTGATAAACACTGATTTGAAGAGAGATTTCTTTTCCAATTTTCCCATTCCTTATCAACTTTGATGCATATATATATATGTATGTAACTCTACTTTTGGTATGTATGGTCTCCTTACGTTAAATTATTTAAACAAAACAGCCTATTTTAAGAAGGGAAGGCTTTTTTCATTTGATTTGACTTTTGTTGCTAAATAGGTAATTCTGACCATTAGCAAACTAAAATGCAGTTACTTCTGAGAGACCTGTAGCTGTCAGAAGTCTGAGAAACTAACTAGTAATGAGTTATTTATGAAAGGAAAGTGATTTTAGGTGGATTATTTTCCAATTTTAAGACACCTGTGATAACAGATGTTCTCATATGCTTCTCTTTCTCTGTTAAACTAAACAGCTATGAATAGCCAAATAATTTGTTTTAGTGCTCTGTCAAGGTAGCCACATAATCATTTCATATTTCTTAAGGATGTTTTGCTTTATGTTTTACCTTTTCTGTCTGCCACATCCAAGTCTGTGCTCCTCAGAGTCTGGTAAGATCTGTGAGCTCTCCGAGTGGCAAACCTTCATTGCTATGAAATGTTAATTGGCCTCTCCTCAGAGAATGGGCTAATTTAAGGACATTGTAGTAGAGCATCCTCCACTAAAGCTTACTGCACCAGCTGGGGTGGAAGACTCAACTCCCTAGCATAGCTGCATGGGGTAGTTACAGCTCCTCAGGCTTTTCTTTCTGAAAGAAATAGGTTAGAAACTCCAAATGCAGACATCAGGTGGTGGTTTCCAGCCCAAACGTGCATCTCTACAGCAAGCGCACTATCGCGTGCTACAGCTACAGCTGACTTTCTCTTATTTATTTAAAACGGTAGCTAACTACATGGTTACAGGACCCCAGCTACATACCCTTTCTTATTCCTCCATCAGGCGGGCAGGGATATTCCCCGGTTGATAAGAGGAAGCAGGGTCCATATCTCTCCCGAGTGCCAGAGCGAGTAAAGGGCAGGCCCTCATCAGGCGTAATAGCCTGGTCTATGTGGGGACAGTCTTCGTTTGCCAGCGCCGCCTTGGCCACCTCACCATTCAGTTTCGAATCTTCAAACATATAAGCAGAAGGCTATTGAAACACTATGCACTGTTTATTAAGAGTTCCAGCTGCAAATTAAGGGTTCACAGCTAAAGAGTTCTATAGCGACACTATAAAAGGTAGCACATCTGTCCTAGACACTGCATTCATGTGCACTGCACCAAAATAAAATCAAGTCTGTTAAGTGGGAGGAGAAACAAAACGTGATCGCATTAGGTGTAACAGCAGCCACCTGTACTTCCACATAGTGGGGCAGTTTCAGAAACGAGCGTGCATTGGTTCCTAGTCCTGCGAGCAGAAGACTGCAGTTAGAAATTGGATTATGTTTTTACATGACATCGGATGGTGCATGAATGACCTGTTTGCCATGAAGCCTTCTGTTGCTCAGACCTTTGGAGAGGCAGTGGACTGTGAGTTGTGTTTTAGTATTTGAGTATATTCTGTTTGTGCTGATTTATACCTGTCTGCAATATTACTGAGGGGAAAATTCCTGCTCTTCCCCTCCCCAAAATTTACCGAGATTGTTTTATACTGTTTCCAGTATCAGTTGTGCAGAATGGTTGTACACGTTTTAGACACACAGAGTACGTTATGTATGGAAATACAACAGCAGAATGTGGATTTTAAAAAAAGCAATCAATTTTCTGATTTTCTTCTGTGGAACACATACAGTATTTGCAATGCCGCCACAGGACACTACATATAGAAAACACTACAGCAGGCCATAAATTTGGAAAGTAGATAGAGTAAAATTTACTCTCAGCTGTAAATAATGAAAATATGTTGTCAGATTTGCCCATTTTACTCCACACATTCCCATGAGGATAGACTGAGAATAGTATGTTTTCTCTGTGTGACTTGTCTGACATTTATAAAACAATTTAAAGTGCTGTTTGGTGTAGGATATATTTTAGGGTTTTAAAGTGCAAATTAGTGTATTGAGAATATACTCGAAATATGGCACAGCTCAATATGAGTTTTTTGGTTGAAGGGAGGAAAAACTAAGCAAAATGTGCTTTCTGAAGTTTCACAAATACTGAGATATGTTAACCGAGTGGTATTGTCAGCATCCTACACCTCGGTTGCACAATGCTTATTACCTAGACACTGTAAGGCAATGGGTGGTCCTGCAAGTCTTTAAGGAAAGACAAACTCAACAAATAGACTTAATTTCAGTGCCTCTTCCAGAATAGCCTACTAGCTTGCTCTAAACGCTACATCATACTGTCATTTATTTTTTGGTGGTTTTGAAGCCAAGTAATAAAACAAGCCCAAAAGAAAAATTCATTAGGTAGAGTTGGAGATATGATTCTGAGCCTCTGGTTTCAGATGGACAACATAGGTAAGTAGTAGGCAAAAGCCTTTTCAAGTTATATTTGTTGCTTTGCACACACGCACACACAAGTACAGAGATGCATATGACACATACTATGCATCTAACCATGCACCAGTAATTGCATTCTATGCCTTTACTTTTCTTTTATTTAGCTGTCACTGATTTGTCACAACATAAACAGTCTTTTTTGCAGATCTCACCACTGCCCTTTTCTTCTCTGTGCAGAATAAGCCAATTATTTCTCCAGAGAGGGAGGTAGTAAAGTTTTGTTTTGTGAGCAATGAAATAATTGGGGGTCTCAATACATTTTAAAAAATGGCAAAAGCTATAGATGTACTTTAATACCTTTAATTTCAATAGGATTCTAAAGTTTTATGGTTGCACTGAGTCACAGTTCCTTTCTGTTCATCACACTCACTGCTATTTAACACCACTCTTTGCACCTGGCACGGCTGCCATAGTAACCGTGACATTGCAGGTACTGAGCTGTTGATTTAAAAATCATGTAACTGCATCTGGGGAGAACTGCTGTCCTCATGGGGATGAGCAAAGAACTGGGCTTCTTCATAAGCCTCTACTGCTAAAAGCTGATGGCTCTAATCCTGAAATGAGGGAGACAGCTGTGTCAGCAGAGCTCTGCGCTGAAAGCTCTGAGACTTCTACTGGTATGTCTGAGCCTTGGTTTGCAAACTAAACTGTTAGTGATGGAGGGGGCCCTGGCCCATTTCTAGAGCTCAAAACACCTCTGAGCAGAGTGGTTGTCGGTCAGGCTGTTCACTGTTAACAGTGAACATCCTTTTGGAAGCAGATTCCAGGCTCTGTTGTGCTTGAATGACAAGAAAATTGACCTTGGAATTAATTTCTTAAATTGCATTATACATCCCTAGCAACTAGAGCTGGGACTTGCTCTTGCAGCCTCCACAGGGTCCCTTAGCACTGATGCATTTTTCTCTATACTTGTTGAAAATCTACAACATTATTTTATTTCTGTTCAGTAGGAAGAGAACAGAGTAGCTGGGGATGTGGACAAATCACTGAACTGTCCTACTAATGTCCCTTGAATATTCCATGCATGGGCCATGCCTTAGGGATCACATTCTGGATAGCAATGCTAATCCACAGTGGCAATTTTGCTAAATATTTAGGAAGCAGAGAAATTACCAGCACAGAAGACTGCGTCTATTGCTGGTGTATATAAGTAAGTGTTAAGCAGAGTAGTTTTGTTCCAAACCACTGCTGCAGCACCTGATTTTCAGAAGGTAGGACTCGGCAGTCACATATTTAATATGTGGTTAGTCTGTATGGGAATAAAGAAAACATTGCTGATGCTATCAGCCCACAGTTAGAAGTTCCCATTGTTTTCACTAGCAGATCTACATGCTGAATAATTTCAGGAATGAGGTCTAGAGCTGGAATTAAATGATGTTATTTTAGGTTGATTTCTCAAGTTTCAATTTGCACATTTGCTTTTTCCAAGATTTTCCAAGACTGACCTTGGGTTTGAGAAGAGTCCAGGGAAAACTACTGAAACCATTACTGTCTGGTGACTACTAGTCTAGTTATACCAATAACAGCTACTTCTAGGTGCTTAAAGCTTCGAAGGCTTGATTCTGGCCTACCAAATTCAGATGAGTCTTTCCATCCCTGCTAGCAGAATCTGAATTAGGCCTGTACAGCATTTTTTGTTCTTTTAGGTTCTGCTTCATGAAGAAAAGTCAACGATGTTTTCTCTGTGTTACAGATGGGTAAAACTAGCACGCAGTGAAGTGACTTGCCCACTGCTGTGTAGGAGGTTATTTTTGACAAAATCTTCTGACTCTCAGCTTGGCACCTTATCTCCATACTTGTCCTATCTGTGGATACCTAGTTAACTGCACCAGCGTTAAATGTTCTCCTGCAGAGATTTGGCTAAGAGGATAAAGTTTTCAGCAGATCTCCCAAGGGAGTAGTTTGTTTCACAACTACCTCAGTTGCGTGGTGTCCACTTCCTTTTTTCCTCTCTCATCTATCTCCATTTGCAAAAAAGTACTATTAAAATGCCTCAGGTGTTTCCAAGAAAACACTAGATTTCAAAATGGGGGGGAGGGCTTCTGAAAAAAAAACGGGAGAACTGCTGGATTTTGCATTAGAATACTCCGCTTATTGTGGAGAAGCACAGTAGAGACTGCCTATGTCCTTGCTGCATGGTACATCTCTTTTGTCATAGCAAATGGTTGCATGCTGTCATAGTGATTTTACCAGTGCTGCTGCTTTTGGTTATAAGCTAGAGTCTGACGCTGAATCTCCACCTATTTGAACTGCATCTAATGTTCAGAGTATTAGTGGACATAATTGTATGATATATTCATTGACCTTAGTCTGTGCTTGGAAATGTGGCACTTGTACAGAAGTGATTCCTACACTGGGAAAGTCACCCCAGTCATCTTGCCTTAAGCAAACACTGCCATTCTCCAACAGCTACCAAGAAAAAAGTTCTAGGCCTACCCTTCTTACCTTAGATACCTTCAGAAATTGTGTGTGGGCCAGGGATGGTCCCAACTCACACTACTTCTTCTTGGGGTTGTAGCTGCCCCCCTCCTTTGTTTTCCATGTGTCTACAGAGCTGTGAAGTGGTCACTTACCCCGATGACTGGATGAGTGGAAAGGCACTGTCAGGGTGGACCACTTTCCATACTTACAGGATTGGAAATCTAATGCCTTTTCCAGTCCTTATAGAAACTTCTGTAGGTCGTAACCACTTTGACTGAAACAGGGCTGAGAGAAACTCCACAATTCATAGCATGGTATCCAGGCATATTTACTCATGAGTCAACATCTGGCTACATGAATCATGCCAGATTCTAAAGAAGATGGGGTCTTCTCAGCCCTAGATCAGAAACACAGCAATTAAGAGACATAGTGCTGTTTCCTTTTGTCACAGTAGGTCACTGGCAATCTCTTCCAGAAAAATGCAGACTGTCTTCCTCCTGGCTACCTTTGTCTGAGGATTAAAAGAGACAAGGACCCAGCTTGAGTAGCTACAACCTCCCTGAATAGCCATTTTCCATTCCACAAAGGCTTGGGACTTCAAGGTTCTGCAGCCCTGGTACAAGGGAAGGGGTTAACAAGCAGGAAGGAGGTAGAAGCAGTTGAGTGTAAAACAGGGCCAGCACTAAGAAAGAAAGTTGCTTGAAAGATGAAGAATTTTCTACTGGGGAGGCCTTGTCTGGCTAAAGTTACGTTCCACACCACCACCCCATGTACACCTAAAAATGAATCTACAGGTTGTCTAGATCTCAGCTGTGCTGTTATAGCCCTGATCCCAAACCTGGGATTGCCATTGTTACGGTCTGTGGATAGTCCCACTCCTGAACAATTAAGAGCGTCCTTTGGTTCTCATTCAGAGCTTGAGGGTAATTTTTATTTGCTAACCCTAACATGCACAGTAGCTGCCTGAAGTATCTTATGAAGAAGGATCTCTATGAGGTCCCTCTCAGCAGAAACCTTTAATCCAACTGGATCCCTGAAGAAACTTTTGGTACATTGTCCATTGAGTGTGTTAATTACTCATCTGTTTTTCAGTCCTCTTGCACTTTTCTGGTGATGTAAAAGGGATGTTAATGTGGCAGACATTAGTTGTGTCATACTATGCTGGCAATGGGAAACTCTCTTGGTATGATGGTTTTCCCTGGCTCTTGGGCTAGTGACAGAATGATATAGGAACAGAAGTGTCATGGCCAGGGTGAGGATGGAGAACTGCTGTGCTCTAGCTTTTTTGAGCTACAAGCCTATTAGCTGGAAGTGGGAAGGAGAGCAGCTATGAGGCTGCTGGAGTTGCTGCTGGAGGACAGAATTTCCCAGCTGTCTTTATTTTAGAGAAAATAAGAAGATCTTATATTCCTTTTTGCATCCTATTTTTACAGCATCACTTTTGCCTGATACTTCTTGTGCTAAGCAAATGATTATGAGAAAGTTAAGAGTATGAATCCAAGTATTCAAAGACTTTTACTCTGATTTGTGGAGGGGTTAAGGGCTGTGCAGCATCTGAAAATACCCTTTGACTTTATATCACTAAATTTCTCTCTGAGATGGTCCATGGAAAGGAATTGTTTACAGTTCAATTGTCTTGCATCTCTTTAATTCCAGTTTCACTCCTGTTAGCCAGTTTTTTCTGTTTTAGTTGCTTGGATAGTGTTTGCTCTCCATTAATATTCATGGCCACTCATCAATTGCATCAGTATAAATAACTTTATTTTTTTGTACTAGACTCCATCTAAACTCTGCTGTGCTTCTTCACTGATTAAGGGAGGGTCAGAGCATAATAGCAAACCAGGAAGTAAAGGAACTGCACCCTGAGAAAAATATGCTTTTCTTGACTTAGAACATGGCTATAGCGATTTCTGAGTTAACATAAAATTTACTGACAATTAAAATAAGATTAGTAGCAATAAACTTCATGCTGTCCGTCTAGAAAATTATCAGAAATGTCTATCAGCTATTTTTTAATGATTCTCTCAAAGTAGTGTTTGGGGGGTAATTGGGGGAGATTGTAAACAAAATACTTTGCTCAGGACCTGATTCAGCAAAATAACAATTATGCTTCTGTGCCAGACCATCTTTGGTTACAGAAATCAATTTTTATGGGCTCCAGAGCCTCATGCAGGATTAAGAAATGTGGATCTCATGGGTAGGGACTCATTTTTGTTGTTGTTAAATCAGGTCCTTGGATTGAAAGGGATATAAATAGATTAAATTAGAAAAAGAATTATGGAGAAGGTATATTAAACCACAGACAAAGGATGATGAAATTATGAAATTATGGCTTGGATAGTATGGAAGGAGTATAGGATAGAGAAGAACAGTATAGAAAATATGGGTTTAAACCTTTGAAAATGAGTAATGATGCATCACATGGGCATCACTGGTTTTCAAAATGGCAGTGAAAATAATCCTAAATTGGTGGGTTTGGGAATTTTTTTCTGCTGGAGAGTAATGAAAATTAATTTTTTCCATGCAGACTATCTGAAAAAAAGAAGGTAGTTTAACTAAGTAGTCTATTGTCATACCAAGTACTTACTCTTTGCATTAATACCTCGCATCAGGTTTTGTGTCACAACCTCAGTGAAGTTACCTATAGTCTGTGACATTCCTTGTTCTTTTGCATTAAAGAATTGTATTGTAATCTCCTCGGCTGCCCAACATGGAGCTCAGGTTGATGGGAATTGGAGAAAAACTTCACAGAATAAAATGTGACAGTCTGTAACATACACAAGTTGCAAGCAACGTACAGTAATAACAAGTAAATGTTAACAAACAGAGCGAAAGAGAGAAAGAGAAAAAGAGAGAAAATGTGAAGAACATGTAAAAGAATTAAGATTCCTATATAACAACTCAGTTTTAGTTATCCCAATATTCTAAGGCCATTAAAATAAAAATCTTTATTAGTTCTAGGTGTCTTTATTAAAGTTTCCTGATTTTTATATTACTGCATATTTTGAAAGTTGCTGTGAAGCTCTTCTGAGTAGATATCACACTGATGGACTTTACGCTGGCATGAGAGCAGAATTTAGTATGCTAAATGAATATGCAGAATCCTTCCAATCCAACCTACCTCTTCCACATTTACTCACCACCGTGTTGACCTGGGTCCCTCCAGGAAGCCGTGTCCCCCAGTAAAGGCACTCCAGTGATGGTGGTGACCGCCTCTCCCAGTACTAACTGGCCAACACAGTAACGTCACTCCCAGAGAATATCACCTTGAGAGGTACTACTTCTTGAAGTGAGGTGACAGTATGTTGGCTGCCTACCTATTGGTACCACTAGAGGAATTACAGGAGCTCTAGTTAAGTAGATGCAGTGCATCTTGCTATTACAAGTATTACTGGATATGTGCTTAATGCAGCGCTGAGAACTGTTGCTCCTGGAAGTGCTGCATTGCAAAGAGCTCTGAAAGATCCTTCCTAGTTTTATCCTGACACTTTTGGGGTTTCACTTATACCCATCCTGGAGTTTTGAGGGTCTCGCCAACACCATATTCTGTAGAGTGCAGTGGATCATTGACAGGTCAGGTAGAGGTTGCAGGAAAATGCAGTCAAGGTGAGTCATGCTACAATCTTATATTACCGCTCTGACTGAGGAATACAGTATGATGATCTGTACAGTATGGAAGGTGTCTGAGTCATGGAGCATGGATGAATACAAAGAACAATGACAGCAGGAATGGTAGATTGCTTGTTATTTTGGCTTTGTGCTTATAAACAGACAAGCAAGTAACCAAAAGGCTTGAAGAAAATTTCCAGCAAGTATAGAGTAAGAGGGGTATAAGCAAGTGGACTGGGCACAGAACTGGGACCTCTTACCTAGACCCTTTTGTCCCTGGCCTTTTGTAATAATGGGTAAGCCATCCCATCTGTCTGGTTCTACTGCAGCCAGGAGATATTTCTTGCACAGAGGTGCCTTTTGTTGTATCTGTCTTGCAAACACCAGTCATACTCAGTCCAGCAGAAGGGAGAGATGCCAAGACTACCTCTTTCATATCCTAGGAATGCATTCTGCACTGGGTGCTGTAGGAGCTGCAGTGGCAGGCACATGCCTGAGAAACAGGATTTACTATATCTACATCTGCCTTGTGCTGGAGGATTGGCACAGGTTGGCCTTATTTGGCTGGAGTGCTTGTATCTGTGTTTTCCCATCACTAAAAGTGCCTCGTGCTCATTAAGTTATTAAGGCATGAAAAGTCCTAAGATTTATTATTTAGTTCTGTGATTATTTTTCAGCATAGTGCAGTCCTGCCCCTATGCACACACTCATCCCTGGCTGTGGCCAGACCACAGGGGGCTGTGTAGGGAGGGGTTGGGGGGGTTTGCTTTTTGGGTTTTGTTTGTTTGTTTGGGGTTTTTTGTTTGTGGTTTCTTTTGGTTTGTTTTGTTTTTTAGTATCTCACATAGTGCCAGAGAAAAGTGGGAAACCCAAAGCACTGTGCTTGACTTCATATCTCCTCCTTTTTTGTTTTCAAATGACTTGGAGTAGAGGATGTTATTTTTTACTCAAATTCTAAAGTACACAAGCACCATAGTACAAGTGACACCCACCGGTTGTATCTCTACAGGAAATGACAGATGAATAATTGTACCACCAAAGTATTACATTACAGTAGTAATAAATTCTGCTTTGCATATGATCCACAGCTATGAGATTGCAGAAATGCCACATGGGGCAGGGGGCAAGGAATAGATCCATATTGCTTCCACCTAACTGTAGGCGCTTAACTGGGGATCTTAAGGTAGAGCTGCCATCACCTGAGATCACTTATGGTGAAAGCCACCTCCAGAGGGCAATTCAGATCAAAAATGAGTGAATTACTCTTCCAGGCTTCCTGACTCTTCTTCCAGTATAGGGGGGACCTCAGGCAAATGCATCTTAAGTTAGATGGGAAGAACTAAGCATTATTCCTTTTATTTTGACCTGTCACAATTTCTACATTAGATCCAGAGGACTCCATCTTCAGTGACATTAAGATGCGATTGTTACCTCATTTGCTATTTTGGAGTGATGAATTTTTGATTTTTAAAGGCTAGAAAGGCTAAGTATAGGGAGGAAGGAAAGAACATCTCCCTATTACCTTTTCCGCTGCCTTTTTAGCATTTTTTATGTCCAACACGTTTAAACATGAAAGTCATTTGAGCTGAAACGGACGTAAACTCTTTGCACTTACATTGCTATCTACTGTCCATTTTATAGAGAGGGTTAAAGGTTTTATGACATTAAACTTAGATGATTTTTTTTTTTTTTAATGTTCAAAGGCATTTGGTCAGAGAATTTGCTTCCCAGTGAACTGAAGGACCACCACTGTGACTACATACCTATGGCTTTAACAGTGCTTTGCTATCCATAAAAGCCACTGAAGGTCACAAACTACAGTGAAATGTTAGGCAGCATAATGGGCTTGTGACAAGAACTGCCAAGAGTCCTCAGCTCCCACTGAGCATTGGCACGAGAATTACAGTGCTCAGCACACTTTTGACGTTAGAACTGGTGTGTTGCACAAGGAATACAGGTTATTTAGGTTATGGTGACAGAAGGGATGAAAAATGAAGCCCTGAGAAAAGAGCAGCTCCTTCAGAAAGCATGAATGATAAAGCTGAAATGGGTAATTCCACATTATTTCTTTAAAAGGAGACCAGCTCTCTCTCAGGAAATTGCATTGAAATAATAGGTTCCTAATGACACAGCTTGCTCCAGTTCTTCTGACCATGGAGTACTCTGGAATCACTATAACTGTGTAGTTCCCCTCTGTCAGTGGTAGTCTTGGATTGCTTTAACTATTCAGACATAGGGATAGTCAAGGAGTAGGTTATGGAAAATTGTTTTTTTGGGCAGGTAAGTAAAATAACCACAGAAGTTTTTTCCGAAGCTAAAGACTGTATTAGTAATGACAGACATTTTCCCTCTCCTCTTAGAAGCCTGAATTCTAGTAATATTTCTTCCGTATTTTACAGCTATGCAGTGCCTAGAGCATTTTGTCATCAGTACACTGTGAAAAAGGCTGCACAATACATTTGTATGAAGGTATGATATCCTTAGAGTATAGCTTAAGTGAAGCTGCATGCAGAAGGGGTCAGAGAGGTGAGAAATTCTTATTTTGGCCATATTAAAGTCAATATAAGCACTGTGTGTGCTGGTGTTGTAAATATATATATGAAAACAACAGAAGGTTGGGGTAGATCTCTGAACAAACCCAAAATAACCCATCACCTGTGCTTATGTATTATGGATGCATTCTTAAGACCATTTCTCTGTGGCACCAGACAGTACTGTAGACATCAAATGAAGTTATGAATTCCATTCTTATTCTAAATTTCTTTTACAGTGTTGGAAAATGACATTCATCACTTCATCCTATGGCAACATAAAGATGTAATGGTGCAACCAACCTATCCTTCAGGTAAGCACATAGCTCACAGAAGAGAGGGACTGAAGAGCTGACTAACACTTTCAAAACAAAACTGAGAGCTTTCAAGATTTGTTTTGCATGTTTTGAGGTTTTCTTACAGACTTGCACCTTAAAGCATTTCACTATGTGTACTGAGATAAATTATACATGTAGTGATATACATGTATACATGTGCGTGGTTCAGAACAGAAATCAGCTAAGTTTAAGTGGTTGAATCTTGCTTTTTCTGGTTTGCTTCTGTTTGAAGCAAATTTTGCTTTGCTTTTTCTCTGTTTTGCTTCTGTTATGATGCTGACTGTTTGGAATACTTAGAAGCCTTTAGATAAAAGGCACTGCAACACAGCAGACTATGGTTGACTGATGCTTATTTAGTTATGTTCAAATAGTGGCTTTGCCACAGACCTTTCAAGTGATCTTGCTCAATTAAATTAAGCCCTGTGTCAAATGAAAATACTGGAGATTGCTTTCATTTCCTCTTTGCTGTCTACTTAGCCTGTCGGGTATTTAATTGTAATATAGTGGTTTTCACATACACAACAATGGCAAAATGAAGTCCTGATCTTGAATGGGGCCTGAAAGCAACACTGCAACATAAGAAAGTTATTGGTTGACATGGTGATGCTAGATCTTGGTGTGTATATTTTAGGTGAGGGGAACACCTGGTCCTCTATAGTCTGAGATATCCCCAGGTCAAGGACTTCAGTCAAATTGTCAGGTGAGATTTGCTCCTTTGTATCAGGCCCAGTTCCTCCAGGCACCATATAAGCAGTATCTCGAGAATTTACAGGCATCAGAAACTGCCTTGAAGAAGATCTTTTGTACAGAGGAAATCTCTACTTTCTTAATGCTGCTGGTGAAGGTCTGCCTGCAGCAGACGATCTGCCATCCTCTGCTTTGAAGTGCCTTTCCTCCCATTCTGCTGCTTTCCCAGCCACCCATTGACAGGATTGGATGGGACAGAGAGCAGGAAGGGTTGCTGCAGAAAGGGGAGGCGTGGTAGAATCAAACTCTGACATTCTTTATATAAAATCAAAATCAAGTGCTGTTATTTAAAGATACCACCCTGCCAGGTGTAGATTAGCCCAGGACTGAGCTGCTGAGAGTGGTGGGGACAATTAAAAAATTTAATTCAAACTTACCAGAATTTAAATTCAACCCATCTTTGCTTTTCCTGCAAATGACCATAGCAACATTGGCTGCAGCTGTGCAGCCTGTGGGCAAAGTTCTGCTGTTTGCATTTTCGTGCCAGGAAAGTACTCCTTAGCCTGAGAGGAGGCACTGGGCTGTGGCTGTGCAGAGCTCTCCGTAGAGCCCCTTCAGCCCTGTGTGTATGGACTGAGAACAGCTGTGAACCGCTGACACGGTGCATGAGGGGGCCATGGAGAGATAGTCATATGTGGAACTATTTCATACTCATCACTGTCTTGTGAAGTGTTTAATCATCCCACCGCACATAATATATGGAATTAATAACTTCATGTGATGTCCTTTACACCTGAGCAGCTAAACAGGCTTTTTTTGGAATAATGTGTTAGATATACATCGTATGACCTTATATCAACTAGACATGTCACACTGAAGCTTTACAGTTATACAAGAAATATCTTGGACAACTCAAACATTATTTTAGAAACAATAGGCCCCTTTCTGTGTTCCTAGTACAATGTTAACTGGTTGTTTACAGTTAGGTGCTGTTAACCAATCCAAATATTTTACAGTATGGGAAACATTCACTCCTTGCAAGTCTCTGTTTTCATGAACTGTGCAGGTTATAGTTTCAGGAACAAGTCAGTGCCGATGAATGCTTCATATTACATAAGTGAACCTCAACATCCAAGGCAATGCAGATCTTGTTTTAACAGTTCGGTTCTGATCTTACTTATTATTTTTTAGTTTTCTCTTGCACACATGTAGGTCTTCCCCTATTAGGATGCTAAAAGATGCAGGCAATATTTTTTTGCTGCTAGTGGTGCGCAATAATTAGCAGAAACAGAACTCCAGCAACAGTGTTACCGAGTCCATTTTGTTAGCTGAAGTATAAGTGTGCTTTGTTACTTCTTAAAATATATATGCTTGTATATGTATATAAAAATATTCTCTCTTAATTATTGCAGAAATAGATAAGTTGCTGTTACTATCAATACTTTATGGATATTGTGGTAACAGCTGATTTTTAGAGCACTGATGGTGGCAAACAGTTCCACATTGAACCAAAATTACTCGTATTCTCAGGATACCAGTGTGGCATTGCACTGAACTCGTAGAGTTCTTAGTCCTCTAGTTCCCAGAGAGGACCAGGGTAGGTAATGGAAGAAACTTTATAAAGCAAGGGATTTCTGAGAAGAGAGTCACTCTGTAGCTGACTGCTAAAGTACTCAAAGTCTGGCATGTCTTGCACATTACAAGTGGGTAGTTGGCATATTGTTCACAGCAGGAGACACACAATATTGTTTGTGCCCTCTTTCCCTCTTGATATGTGATGCCACAAAGACATCTACTTATGAGGAATTTGCTGCTTGGACGTGAATTGTGATAAGCATTTGCAACCTGAGGGGAATGGATGATAAAACCATAGGCTTATGTGCCGAAGATACAATAGGAAAGAGACAGTCTATCAGTCACGTGAATTGTGATTGGCCTGTTGCAATGGAATAGCCTTTAACAAAAAAGAAAAAAAAAGCAAGCTATTTACCTTCTGAATGGATTTTACATAGTTGCACAACAGGGAAAAGAAATAAGAAAAGAAGAGAGAAGAGAACAGAAAAGAAGAGAAAGGTTCCCACCAGCTCTTCCCCTCCAAAATTAGCATTGGCATTGGTGAAGTCACACACAAAGGAAAGTCTCACTTTCTTTGTGCCGTTCACAATGACATCAACATGCATGGCTATGAGATGATGAGAGAATACCTCACTCACAATGAGTAACAAAGTAGAATTTTCTTCAAAGCAAAAACATGATAACACAAGACCATCATAGGTATATGCTAGCACTTTCAAAACATCTCTTTTTGACTAGACGTCAGTTAAAATCACTTGACTGGCAATCAGTTCTATCTAATACAACACGGGGATATTCTGAATAGGCTGAAGAATGTCTACTATGCAACTTGGCTGGAACATCTGCCAGAAATGACATTGGCTTTGTTTTCAACGTGGTACTCTACTTTGAAATTACTCCATAGAATAAATAGTGATATTCCATGGGTAGAGGTAGATTATGGGGTTTAAATAGTCAAATTGGAGCCCCATAACTTTATGTGCTATAGGAGGATTCTCATAAAACTGAGATATTCCCATAATTAACCACTAGCCATGGGATATTATAATATATTCCATGGTGACTAGTATTTTTTCCATTTCCCTCCCCCCTCCCTGTAGAATTAGTATGATTAATTTTGCTCTGGTTTCACCTATTGCTAACCTGAATCAGTATAATTAAAAATAAGAACACCATATTATGAGGCGACCACTGTTTAGGCCAAACCAGCCAGTAATGACCAGTCAGACCTTTTCCAGCTGGCCTTTGCTGCTAGAAGGTTGAAAGAGCTGTAACTCACCAACCCATACTTGCAAAAGGAGCATGTTTTAGTGGTTCAAAACTCTTCATAGTTCTAAATGCTAAATTCTAGTGGAATATTATAGAATAGATTGATTTGCATGCCATGGAATAAACATCCTTACATCTAGTCTTGTCTCAGAGTGAGTCATTTTGCATTAGTGTCAAGAATTTGAGCTGTTGTTCTACTTTGCAGTTAATCATCAGAAAGAGACGGGATTGTCTCATGAATATGCATGATGGTATAGTTGTCCCTTCAACTTACTAGGCACCTAGTTTCTGTAATGAGATGTACAATATCTGCCATTTAAAACAGCTGAAAGGTCCCAAATGGGAACAAATGAGAAAGCATCTGGCTGTTTCGGATTCCAGCCCTGTTTTGTCAGAAAATTCTGTAATTGCTGAGTACTTGGCTCCTACTCTGCTCTATGAAGCATTCAGCTCTCAGGAGCCTCTCAGATGCATTACACAGTCCAGCAACATAGCTGTAGAACTCTCAAAATTCTTCCACTAGATGTAACAGCTCTTCAAAATATCTTGAGACTTGTATGCCCTTAACCAGGACCAAAGTTTGGGCTCCTAGAGCGTGCTCTCATCCTAAGTTTTGCTGATCAGCCTCCACCTGTACCATTTGTCCCTGCAACCTAGACTTCACACATATTCACTGTGTGATGGTGGGACTAGAATGGATAAATGTGCTACCCATTGCTCTAAGAAAGCAGTCTGGCTGAATCTTAAATCACTACACGGGATGGAAGTTAACGGTCAGATGGACATTCCTCTAAGAGGTTTCCTACCTGCTCTGTTAATTTCTAAAATTTCTTCTTGGGCCAGTGGGCAAGTGTCGCTCTGAGTACTGTGGTGTGGAGAGTTTACGACAGATTTACAATAATTGGGGGATCCCAGCTGGGGTGGTCTCGGGATATGCTTCTTTTTTTTCTTTGGTAGCTTCTGCTTAGCCATAGCTAAGGAGTAATACATTCCGAAATTGTTCACAATGACAGGGACAGGCATGGCAATGGTCAGCACACCAGCAAGAGCACAGAGGGCCCCCACCAGCATGCCTGACCAAGTCTGAGGATACATGTCTCCGTAGCCCAGGGTCGTCATGGTGACAACAGCCCACCAAAAGCCGATGGGGATATTTTTAAAGTGTGTGTGTTCACTGGCACTAGGGTCATTTGGTTTAGCACCTATTCTCTCGGCATAATAGATCATCGTGGCAAAGATTAGGACGCCCAATGCCAAAAATATGATGAGCAGCAAGAATTCATTTGTGCTGGCGCGGAGGGTGTGTCCCAAGACCCGCAACCCAACGAAGTGGCGGGTCAGCTTGAAAATTCGCAGGATTCGCACGAAACGGACTACGCGGAGGAAGCCCAGGACATCCTTAGCAGCTTTGGAAGACAGGCCACTGAGTCCAACCTCTAGATAGAAAGGCAGTATGGCCACAAAGTCAATGATGTTCAAAGAGTTTTTGATAAATTCCACCTTGTTTGGGCAGAAAGTGACTCTCATCAGGAACTCAAATGTAAACCAGACCACACAGACACCTTCGATGTAGGTGAGAAAGGCTTCAGTCTCTGCTTCCCTGTAGTGCCGCACCTGGGTGTCATTCCCGATGAATTCAGTTTCTGTCTTGTTCACAATGGGGTTAAATCTCTCATGGGTCTCGAGACAGAAGGTGGTGATGGAGACCAGAATGAAGAAGAGGGAGGCAAATGCCACATACTGTGGAAAGAAAGATATGAGAGAAATGTTAAACAGTAGGTTAAGCACAGGGGCTTTGATTCTGAAACACCAGGGGGACACAAGAGCTGTATTAAAACTTAAGATAATGCCAAGCCTTCTTCCTGTGGGCTTCATATGCCAAGTCTCACCTGCAAAGACAGCCTAACATTCAAACTTGGAGTGAGATCAATACATGCTAACATCCATTCCTATACAGATAGCACTTTAGTGTGAGTGTAAATTTAAGCAAGCATTAAAATCGTAGAGCTTTCTATAGGATTTAAGGTTAAGGACATATTGAAATCCTGCCTTCCTGAACTTGGTCTTCTGTTTCTTCCTGGTCTTAAAGATAGAGCACACGTCCTAAGAGAATTGTCACGCAAGAGTCTTTTCGCAGCATGGTGTCAGTGGTATGGTGGCTGCCTCCTACTCCCAGCTTAGTGACAGACAGTTGTGGCATTTGAGATCTCAGTAAGGTGCTAGTAAATGTAGGGGTAGTCTCAGGTGAGCTCTACAGCAAGGAGCAGAGTCCTGCTTGGCATCATCAGACTTTCCTGCCAAATCCCAGGGACAGGTTGAGGAACAGTCACATATCAAACCGAGCTCTCCTAGAGTAAACACCTCTGTTATCAGTTCCCTTTTCCAGATCTTTTGGGGGGTGGGGGACAGGGAGGAGGAGAAAGGTTCCAGGTAAGCCTGTCAGCTGATCCAAAAGCGGACAGATCTATTGGATTTTATCAGACAAGGTTTTCTTGAAGAGTTTCTCATTACAATATAAGACTTGTACCAGAATGAGATGAATCTTTTTTAAGGCTGTTGGATGACAATTTAGTTAATCAAGTTACAGTGAAGGTGGCAGCAGCCCCCAAAGTCAGTGAGTGTTTATCTTAGGGGAACTTGCCTCCTCTGCTTCAGTTCCTGCTTTTCACAGAATCATAGGATGGTTTGGGTTGGAAGGGACCTTTAGAGGTCATCTAGTCCAACCATCCCTGCAGTGAGCAGGGACATCTTCAACTAGAGCAGCTTGTTTAGAGCCCCATCCAACCTGACCTTGAGTGCCTTCAGGGATGGGGCATCTACCATCTCTCTGGCAACCTGTTCCAGTGTTTCACCACCCTCATCGTAAAATGTTTCTTCCTTATACCTAGTCTGAATCTACCCTCTTTCAGCCTAAAACCATTACCCCCTGTCCTATCGCTTACAGGCCCTACTAAAACATCTGTCCCCATCTTTCTTATGAGCCCCCTTTAAGTATTGACAGGCTACAATAAGGTCTCCCTGGAGCCTTCGCTTCTCCAGGCTGAACAACCCCAACTCCCTCAGCTTTTCTCAGGCTTTTCTCAGCCTAAAGGAGATATCTTGGTTGTATTTGAGGATAATTGAGGGGTACAGTCAGGCCAAAATTAGGAACTCTTGGAACCACAGTTCTTCTGCTTAATATTCCTTTATCAATTAAGTAGTTTGCATATGTCTAATAAGTCTCTTTGTGTGTTTGAGTAATGGTAATACCTCTTGCCATTTCACTCCCTACATCTGTTATCTCCCTGTTTGTCTTGTGTGTCACTTTGACAAGATGCATCACATAAGATGTTTCACTGCCTTCATGAGCAACTGTGGTAATTAAAATATTATTCAAATATTCTTATAGTGTACTGTTATTCATAAAGTCCCTTTTTCAGCAGTGTAGCCAAAATAGGGTTTAAAAAGAACTAGTTTCTTCTAAAATTGTCTGTTGCCTGTAAATGCAGTGCAATAATCTACAAGAAATTGCTGCCAAAGGAGTAGATCAGTTAAAAATAACCTATGCTTCAAGCTACCAAAGCTCTCCTGCAAGCAAGAAGTTCTTCCTGTCTGCTTTCCTGGGTACACCTAGTGCAGATTGACCCTTCCGTATTAGCAAACAAAGTCAAAAGCACAGATTTGCCACAGTTTGAGGTGAACCATTTGATAGACTGCGGAGAATAAAGTCACAGAATCATTTAGGTTGGAAGGGCCCTCTGGAGGTTGTTTGGTACAACTTCAAAGTTGGACCTGGTTGTTCAGGATCTTGCCTATCCAGGTCTGAATATCTCCAATGTCAGTGATCCCACAGCCTCCCTGGGCAGCCTGTGCCAGTGTTTGGCCAGTAAGAGTAAATAAGCTTGGAAGGATACAGAAGCAAACAGGCTCTTCTGCTTTTCAAATCCAACTTTGTTGCCAAAGAGATCAGAACCTAGCCATTGTCACATATTTTTAAAAACCCAGTGCCTTCCCCTAAATGCTTCAGGCTATCATAGCTTTGTTATGAGATGATCTAGTATATGTGCTGATATGTGCTAAAATCAGTCTCTAATATAAATAGCTGTCTGGAAGACAAACAATCTGGAGGTTAGGAAAATAGAGAAACAGGACTCTGGGTATCTTTTTATCAGATTCTACTGTTAAACAGGGAAATTTCTCCATGCAGTTTCTCCATCTGTAAAATAGGTTAAAAAAAATACCAGCTGGTATTTGTCATGTGCTTTTTGATCCTAGATAAATGTGTACAGGTTCTATATGCTTTCATTTTAATGTTACTGACTTTAGTATATTAACAGCCTCCCTGAAAAATAAGTTGAAGAGCCTTTTCAGTGGTCAAAGTCATTTTGTGTATGATATTGTTAACACTCAGAGCTTAATTAAGTAGAGGTTAATACCCCAATTGTCTAAGTATGAGTAAAACAAGATACGAAAGGCATCTTGCACCAAGAACTCAGGAAAACGTTCCTAGCAACCTCAGCATGTCTGCTCTGTTTCAGCCTGGAGTAGATCTCTACTGTAGAGTCATAGAGCCCTGAGAATTCAAGCCGCAGAAGGAAATGCTGACACTTTGTTAAGTCAGGTAGTACTCACAGATAAGAAGCAGAGAGGGGAATAAAACCATTTTGCATTTTAAGGGATCTGTAAAGAAGTCCCCTTTCTTTATGCTGACTCAAAATGCAATTCTCCTCTTGGTGTATATGAATATCTCTCCTGAGTGAGTTTTTCGTGCTGAGGATAACCTTCAGGCTGACCTTGCACAGCCAAGTATCTTGAAAAGTGATGCTTTGCTGTATTAAAGGGAAGAAATAACCAATTCTGACAGGACATTTAAGTTCTCTGCAGTGGTATATGCTAGCAGTGTTACCAGTAGAGAACATCACATCCATGATCTCTCTTGCTGTTAGCCCTCGTGTGTGTACACCTTGGCTTCAGAGGGGAATTGAGAACTTTTAGTCCCTAGTTCAGCAGAGAAGGAAGCATCTGCTAAATTAATGTGAAGCATTTGCTTCCTTCTATCTGTATTAAAAAACATCCATGGCTTTTTCCCAGGGATGGGCATGTTCTTGAATGCTTTGCAGCTTTGGAAGTGTTTACTGGCACCCATCTGATAGATTTATCACCTGCAGCTGCTTGGGATGCAGAAATTTAGCAGCTTGCCACAAATTAATGTGTAATATGTCATTGGCATAGATTTATTTGTGATCCCCAATTTTTACTGTCCCCATCCTTTTTTTCTTCTGAATATTCTTCTTTGTTAATTATCTGATATAAGATCTAGCTAGCTATAAGCAAAATCCAGTAGCACCCAATCCAGCAAGTACAAGTATATTTTTCTAAGGACACCAGCATTCATTCATGCCAAAGGGGTTGAAAAAAGAGTACTCTCTGGCCCACCGTCAGAGGCCAACAGAGATCAGCCATCATGCCTAACATGATAGCTCGTCAAATCCAGAGATAAGCAATGCTGCTAAAATCTAGTGAAGACTATGGGACTCCTTTGTTTTCTAATGTCTTTGAAAATAAGGCTATCTCTTTTTATTTCACTGAACACTCATCAAACCAATGGTTTGATGTATTATTTGTGGTATTGTTTGTGTTATTTAGTGGTTCTTAATCTTCTTTTCCATATATTTTACAACAGAATTTCTCTTCTTCCTAGGATCTGAATGGGCTGGGGGAAAGGAGTGAGGATTTTATGAAGTGAAGTCATGTGCTGTTGAGTTACATAATGGCAGCTAAAATTTTCTATAATTTAAGAAAATACCTGGGTAAAGTATTTGAAGTGATCAAAACTCTTTTATCTGCTTTGACACATGCGAATTATTCCTATTTCACTAGAGATGCTGCTGCCATTGCTTCTTTCTGGCTCTAATACCAACAAAGAAAAATGTCAGATTGTCCAAAACCACAGAAGCCGTAATAGAAGGCAGAGAGGAGATTTTAAAAGGGGATATTTTGGTTAAAATATAAGTTACTTTACAATGTCTTCATTTTCGAGAGAGAAGAAATTACTCCTGCATAATTTCTGTTAATAGCAGATATATTTTAAGAAGGTTATTTTGAAAGAGTCTAAAAGACATCATGCCCATAAGTGCATAATTTAATAATCTAATTTATATTGCCTCTGATTAAATCTATCTGCCTGCCTGCCTGCCTTTCTACCTGTCTATCTACCTACCTACCTCAAAGGCCTGCTTGTCCCTGCTCCTCCACTGCCCTATGTCTAACCTAGTAATTTTTGCCAGTGCAGTGTGAATATGAAGTGCCAAATAATTCAGAATAGTAGTGTTTAACATCAGCTTTGCATAGTTGTAAAAGGAGCAAAGTAACAGAATCAGATCTAGCCTCTTTCCACTCAGCATGGAAAGGAAACAAAAGTCCAACAGCCTTAAAGCCACAAATAAACCTTCTAATACATGAGGATTAGGAGGCTAGGCTCACTCAGGAAAAAAGGGTCTGAGGATTGGACCAGGCAGTATTAAATACACAGGTGTGGCTGTTTACTTCTGGGAATCAGTTTTTAAAACAAGACTTTACCTTGCATTTCTGAGATAGTTCTGGTCTTGGAGATAAGAAACCTTTTTTATGCTTTTTTTTAAACAAATAAGCCCAGTAACCCACTAGTATTCATTGATACAGCGGCTGGAATTGCCAGGCTTCATTGCAGATGGGTAGTGAAGGCTAGTGATGAAAGCACAGGGACAGAAATCGGATGAGGTTCTTTTCCAACTTCCACCACTGACATGTTCTTTGTCTTCAAGCATGTGTGCCTGCATCTTTTGCACCATCCTTTGTCTACTTTTTTTTAACTGACATACTAAACTCTTTGAGGCTTGGGACTGTCTGCCAATTTATGTCTGGCGAGTGTCTAGCCCAATGTGTGTCCGGAGTGGACACGTGGGAAGGGAGACCTTGGCTGAGTCTTTGATAAAAGAGAGACCACTCTTGGACTATAGACAACAAGAAAAGTGGGTGGTGGCAGTGGAAGCAGCACGGCTTTTGCAAGTCAGGTTTGAGTAACTTCAGGGTTTGTTTTCTAGGAAACAGCGGTCTACACGACACGCCATTCATAATTTATTCCAGATCACACATTCAGAGTGAGTTAGAAGCTGCATGCCACAGACGGGTGCTCTTCTCCTTTGATACTGCTCAGAATCATTTAAAAATCCTGACTCAAGCCTAGATGGGAGAAAAGAAATAGATCATATTCAGAGAAGACTTACCAGCCTCTCCCTTTGCAACTGCTAACAGAAGTATTTAAAAAGTGATTCTTAATCCCTATCCTTTTGCAGAGAAATTCAGGAAACTCTACCCTTCCCCAGACATCTGGATGAAGAGCAGAAGAAGATGGCAGCTTGTTTGAACTACATCTGTTGAAGCATCAGGAAATTTTCTGTAGAAGTGGCACCCTCTCCTTCTGCTGATCTATTCTGGTGAGTTTTGGTTGTAATGACAAAAATATTTAAATCACTACATCATAACCTTCCTGGTCCTGTTGAACCAACAAAGCACAGGAGCTAAGCAGTTGCTGCCTTAGTCTGTATGAGTAGGGCTTCTGAGTAGCATGAGATTTGCTGCTTCTCTCATAGGTGAACCCAGGGCTTGCCAAGACTGCAATGGGAGATGAGAACACTCTCACTATACATCTTTGTTCTCCAAATGAGAAATGATGGAGCAGTTAGTGCTGTGAGGCTTTCAGAAAAGTATGTTATGACTGTAGTGAGGTCCAGTATGTTGGGGTTGGAGTTTTTCTGAGGTGGTTTTTTTTGGGGAGGGGGACGGCGGGGACGGGGGACGGGACAGATATATGTGTGTGTGTGTTGGGCTGGGGGAGGAGAGCGGGTGGGGAGAATAATAAAAAAATTCAAAGTCTAGTAACTTTTCAGTAAGTCTATGACTGGTAAATGGTGTATATCTTACAGAAACAAGCTAGGCTCAGAAGAGCTTCAGATCAGTGCTGGCAACCCATGAGTTGGTTTTCTACAAAGCATCAGTAATTTAAATATATACAGACCCCTGTGCTTTTTGCTAGACCTGCATAAAACCTCATTATTTCCATCACAAGGCACCTCTTCAAATACTTTACCAACTTGCTTTTACATTAGTTCATCTGCTTGAGGTTTGTCTCCGAAAACTGTTAAACCTGCATGAAGCTGCCAACATTTGCCTATCTGTAACTTGAGCCACAAAGCTTGCCTAGTTTTTATTTTAACCTGAAAACCGACTTTAGCCTTTCTTCATTTAAAACTTAGTCCATGTATCACCAAAACTTTTAACAATAGAGACAAATCTTTTTGCTGCAGCTCAGCCAAAGTATGGGATAAATGAAAGCTGCTTTAAAGTACTTAACCTTATAACCACTTTATTATCTGTCAAGACCAATTTTCCAGGCTTTCTTGGAGATATGGACCCTGATTCAAACAAATGACTCATTTTGAACGTGCGAGTAATTCTACTGAATTTTTGAAAGAAGTATTGAATCCCTATGACTGATCAAATGACTAAATGTAGGCACATGATGCTAGCAACCAGATAATGCTGTGGAATTGAGCAAAATCTAGGACTCTGTCAAAAAGCAACCTCTGCAATATTTCATTAAGAATCCTATAAGATGTTTCAAGATCCCTTGAGCAATGATTATGAAACTGAAATTCTTTGCAAGGGGAAACATCCAGTTCTGCTTTTGGAGGTGTGATATAAGTATATGACGGCACACACTAAGCTCCTCTCTGCGAAGGGAGAGATGACCCTCTTGGCAGCCTGTCTTCTTTCAGTGAGATGATAAGACTATTGATATTGCAGCTCACCTCAGCAAACATACTGGTTCACTCCCAAGACTATTCAAATTCATGTTTCTTAGCTGAGACAAGTGGAAGAAGTAGGCTTGCAGATAGGCAAAGCTTGCTCCAGAGTCAGATAAAAAGTCCACTAGCAGCTCATGGATGAAATGGTTATGTAATGCCAAAAAATATATGACAGCTTGCAAAAAAATCTTGGAATGCTTAGTAGCACGCAGACATGAAACAGCGTGTTAAAAAATGTGCAGTCATCTGTGGAAAATATGCTTAAGTTATTCGGTGTTGACATTGCAATAAATAACTTAGAAGCAGATCTCTCAAATGTTAGTCCTAGCAGGCAGCCATGTGCTTTGACAAGGTAGTTACTGGGATAAGCAAGACTGCATGAGAACTGGCAGTGTGGTATGTACAGCATTTCTCTGTGACCACATGGCCAGCCAGCTGGTCACCAGGCGAAGGTTGGAATGGTTCTTTGTAGGTCACAGGAAAGTCTTCCAGTTTCATCTAGGATAGAGTAAATCTTGTGATTGAATAGCAACATGGTTACAGAAGAGATGTGAATATATTTTGCAAGCTTCCTTGCTAGCTAGTTTGGCTGGTAGTGAGAACTATGTGGAGACAGTATGGTGGGAGTAAGAAATGCCTCATATTGCTCAGCAACAGCTCAATGGGAAATTCTTAACATATATCGATTCCTGATCCAAAAGGGCCCCAAGGCTTCTGCAGCTAGGTATATGGGACACTGCAGAAGGAGCTGTGAGTGTTGAAAGTAAGTCTTCTCTCTCTTCGAGGGACTGTGGAAATGTACATTTAGTAGGGACCTCCAAATGTCATTTCCCTGTCCCAAAGTACAGTCTTTGATCATTCCTGAAAGATAGCTGTATTGGCTGTTATTAAGGACCTCCAATGGTCAGTGTTGTAGAAATTCTGCAGAAAATTCATCCCAGTGCTTCACTATGTTTTATCTGTATTTTTTTCTTTCTAACGCCTAACCTAAATCATTTTTGCTACATTTTAAGCTTGTTCACATTTGTCGTATCCATCACAGACAGCTAAGCATTTAGAAATTTGCAGATGTTTTCCTTCTTTTGTAAGCTAACAAGCACTAAACATTCAAACGTTCCATGAGTCCCAGACTCCTGTTTTCATATACTCATGCTTTTGCTGCATAAATTCAATATAATTATTGATCTCATTTTCAGATGGTGCCACACACTTTTATGCTGTCAGTTCTGTCAAATGCTCTAGAATTAAAGAAACTGAGAAAGTCAGGTAACTTCTCATACACTGGAATATAAACTAACACATGACAAATGAAACCAGGGAACTTTAATTGCCCATTTTTGCTAGGTTTTTCAGTCTTTTTCTGCTAGACAGTAGGTAACTTTTTTTTTTTTGACTCTGCACACTTTCTAAACTGAAGAGTTTTGTAGCAATGACTGGTGGTAGTGTCAGGCATTAGGATTTTCATGATCTCACCACCTTTGTTCTGGATGCTGTTTTACTCCTGAGAAAATCACACTTCCTTCCTCTCTAACTTTCTGCTAGTCCTTCCTTGTGGGAAGAGAAAAGGCATTTCTTACGCAATTCCTTGACAAAGGCGAATTCCTGACTAGAGCTAGGCAGAATTCAACTGGGAAAACCCAGGTGTGCAGAATCAGCTTAGTCCTGAGGCTTCCTATGGTTTAGAAGTAATTTTTATTTTTCTCCTTCCAAACTGAATAAAAAATTGCACACGTGCTCATGGCTAGGATGAAGTGCAGCCAGGTGAAGGTAAATACGTATCTCTGAGCTTCACATTTTGATTTTGGAAATGTGAAACTACAAAGATAACTGGTTGACAGGTTTTACTCTCTCTCATGCATACATGTGTGCACACCCACTCTTTCACTCTCTCTTTCTTAAAGTTGCTAACTCAGGCATTCCGTTTACTTGAATTTAGCTGTAGGCTACATGAGTCCTGGGACTGTTTGTGGGGAAGCAAGGCTAATTTTTTCCCTTTTAGTTACAGCTTCTGCACCGTGACTTGCCCAGAGGTGGCTTAATTCACATGCTCATGCTTATAAGGAGTACAGCCTCTCTCAAACCTATTTTTAGAGTGGTGCTAGAAGCCTTTCATAGAGCAGGGGACGTATTTCTGTAGCCTTTCAGGGCCCACCCTCAGTGGGGTTTGATTCATCAGCCTCAGCTGCACACCAGCACCTGAGGAATGAAATTGTTACAAGTATGAAGCTGGCACAGGGTGCTCGGAGGTCTCCAGCTCCATTAGAAAGACCATTCTGCTTGCTTATTTTTTTTGCAAGAGGGAACACTCCAATGTGTGGAAGTATTAAGTGCAAAACTCCACAAGGAAACACCTGAAATACACAGTGAGGCTTTGTCCTGAATACAGAACTCCTTAACCCAACAGACAAGGCTGACTTTTCTCCCTGTTGTTTTTAAGCCAAGATATTTGGAGTGTATTCCAGATCATGTTTATATTCAGACAATAATGCTTTTGCTTCAAGAGAATTTAAAATAAGCAGTTGTCAAATATTTAGGCTGGCTACATAACCACCCTTGGACAAGGTGTGAAATCTACCTGCAGATCTTCCGCGTGCACTCATCAATAGCTGGTAGGATGTGTCAGTCAGTAGGATGCTGACAGCTCCTATGTAGGACTAAGGGGAGGATCCAGAAGGCATCAGCCTCCAGAGGTGAGCAGTGTGGGTCTGCAGTGCCTGCGGTGGCAGTATTGTAGCAAAAGTAATTGTGACAGAATTCCTCTTTGGAGACACAGAACAACCTTTTTCATATTCGACCATGGATTTTTGAAAGCTCAGTTTCTGACCACTCTGTGAGAGGTTTTCCAAAGAGCTTTAAATTCTGGGAGCAGCTGAGGGTTTACCCTCTGACAGTTGAGCTGAGCACCTCAGAACTGAGGCACTGAAAATAACTCATCACTCTGAAAAACTGGAAGCCCTGGGATCTCTTTGGATTTCCTGTTTTCACTGCAGTTTATATGGATGGAGGTCACAGATGATGTAGCCTCTGAAAAACTAGGCTTCTTAACAAGGTGGCTGAAAATGAGGTGTTAAGCCCCAGACATTTCAATGACTGACTGCTTCATTTTAGACAATTTCACATTATTCAGTGAAAATGTTTTTTTCATTAACTTTTTTCTTTTCCAGATTATGGTGAGCAGTGTGTTGTAGACACTCTTCCTCACCTGGTGTTCACTTAGCTTAAGCCATAGCACCAGTTTGTGCTTTTAAAGCATTATGGCCACAGTTCTTTCCTTACCATTGCACAATGTGTAGCAGAGAAGCCCTGTTAAGCTCCTAGGTGGCCTAAGTAGGTTACAAAATACTAAGACCTTTTGTGCCCTTGTTCAACAAAACCTAAATATCAAATATCTAAATTATCTCATCCTATCACTTTTGTCAGTTATAACATATTAAGAAACTCCAACAACTATTAAAGCAAATGAGAAAATATTTTGGAAAGCAAAGAATGTTTTCATTCCCCACTTAGGCAGAGTCTTTTGCACAGCTTAATTTGTGCAAAGATAATGCACAGGATAAGAGCGTCCTTGCTCATGCAAAATCTCCACTGACAACAATCTTTGCAATGCTAGGTTTTGACTGGCTATGAGCCATTTTAGATAGCCAAATTAGCGACAAAATAACTTATACAATTGTGTTGGTAGCTTTTTGGAGGCAACTTCCAAAATAGCCTTTGTCATATAGTCTGTCTTGTCTCAGACCAACAAGATTGAGGATATCTGGCTCAGTGAGTGCTGACTGTTTTTCTTCAAGAACAAGTTCCCAGTAAGGTGTTGCCCACAACACAGGATCTCTTGCCCTTAGAGTGGTAATCCTGGTAATCCTGGTAGTGCGCCAAAATACAGGATTCTTCCCCACTGCTAGTCCCACAAGCAGCTGAAGTGTTTCAAAATTCACTTGTGGCAGAGTGGCTGCAAGTTTCCACTCAATAATAAACTCCTAAGTATATATGATGATGTGTGTTATTGATGGTGGAATAGAGAGAATCAATCTTTTGTATATACATATGTATAGAATAAGATTAACATATAAATATAATTATAAATACAGGCATACATATATATTTGCATGTGTATTAGTTATACTGTAGTCTATTACAATACTATATGGTATATATTATATATTACATACAATGTCGTACATAATATTTATAATATAGATACAATGATACATCATACAGCATACTATTACCTAATATATAAAAAACCTATAATGTTTTAAATTACCATAGAAATATGTTAAATATAAATACATGTTTATATGTTAGGTATCTAATATGTGTCTCAAGGACTGTGGGGGTGGTTGGCTGTACCATGTGGAACTGGCAAAAGGGCCCATTCTCCTCTCCTGTGCAGAGCCCTGCCAGGGTAGCTCCCATTAGTAGGGGTGGCCTTGGGTTAAGAAGACCCCCCTGAATGGGAGGGACAGCCACCCAGAGGAAGACAGAGGCTGCTTGTGGGGATCAGAGACCTTACAGAAATGGCCTCAGCGTCATGGCATCTCTGCAACCTCAGATCGCTCCTGTGACTCTTTCCACAGCATTGTGTTTCCAGGGCTTTTCCTCTCATAAGCGAGGAGAGGAAGGGCTCTTCCTAGCCCTTGACTCCTGTTCTGTGTTGCCTTTCTTTCTGCTAGCCACAGCCCCTCCCCCTCTTTCAGGTCTGTCAGGGCTGTTCCTCCCAGACAGAGAGGTATCATGTTGGGGACACCATTCTTGGGACACCATTTTCTGGACACCGTTCTCTGGAAGGAGGCTTTACCGGGAAGACAGACTTGGGGTCAGCCAAGAGGATCACCTGCTTCACTCCCTGCACTGGGGACGCATTGTGGGATTCCAGGTATTTTGCCCTGTAAACTAATCATGCTATGGACAGGCGGTTTGCTTCTACTGTCTGAATGCAGGTTGATCTCCTGTGCAGTGTTACTCTGATTCCTATTCCAAAAACTGAAACAAGCCCCCTGCAGCACAAATTTTTGCCTCAGCTTTTACTACTAATGATTTCCCTTTGTGGAGTTCTGCTTCACTCATACCCCGGTATGAGTATACATACCAAGATGTATACTTGCTATAGTCTCCTACCTACAGATCCCTTCTCTGCTGCATTTCCAAATTCACCATGCCAGTGAATGAAGGGGCTATGGTAGTGATACCTGGCATTCCATCATCCTCTCTTGTCAACATCAGTTCTACCTGATCTTGTTGAAGATGTCCCTGCCCACTGCAGGGGGTTTGGACTAGATGACCTCTAAAGGTCCCTTCAAACCTAAACCATTCTATGATTCTACACTCTCTCTGGAGACTAGAGTGTTTATGCCTATGTTTCTGTGGCTCAACTTTTAAATGTACCAGCAGTAAACAATTGGAGCCCTAAGGTGGCCACTTTGTGTCAGTCTCCTGTTCAGGTGGTCATGCATTTTGTTTCCCCAGTAATTTTTTTTTCTTTTTTTTTTTTCCTTATGTCTCATGGGAAATGTCTTGTTTGCTTCGTATTGAGATTCCACTGTTTTGTGGGCAAGTATGTATACAATATTTAGGGAAAGGTGTTTTTTTCTCAATAGTGAGCACCTTAGTCTGTTGTAAGTATCCTACGGTGTCTTCTTAAACCCTTTGAATCCTGTATAGATCTTTGCCTTAAGAAATTATTGCTCCCATATGTGAAAAACAAGGAAAATGTCTTTTTGCTGTGGAGCTTGGTAACACTAGTCAAGGTTTCCTATTTTCTAGGATGTTCTAGTAACTCTTTTAAAATTAGGCAGCACACTACATTTCAAAGATGCCTTCCAGAGTTTGAGTTTGCCTACATATGAAGAAGCACTTTGGGCTTGGAACAGAAGCTTTAGTTAGTTCTTCTTTTGTCGGCGAAGGTACCTCTGAAATACTGTGGCAAATCATGTGCCTGTCCAGCATTTCCAGGTATTACAAGGCATACCATAGAAAACCTCAGGAAGAGCTAGGACAGCTACAACCTAAACTCATGAGGGCACCTGCCATCCCATGAGTACCTATCATGGTATACAGTATAGGGCAGTTAGTGCACATGCCCACTCCCCTTGCTGACACCACTATCCTGTTTTAAAGGAGAGGGTTGCATCATTCTTTCTTTCCCTAGTAAAATATTTTCTCCTACTGTGTATGTTCACTGTACCCAATCTAGTGCACACCTACAGACATGCAAAAACTCTGTGCTTATAGGCAGGAGAGCAACTGAAAAAAAATAAACCTGTTCTCATTGTTATGTTTTTAAGGCTAAATTGATGGGTCACATATAACACCTGTGATACTAACCTGGCTATCAGTTAGGCGTAGAGAGACCACCCCTCCCGTAAGCTGGTTCAGTGTCAGCAGCTGTGAAGTTCTTGCAGAAAGAGGATTTCCAGGGGTAGTGCTGCAGGGCTGACTGCACAGCATTGTCATCTTGCTCACATCAGTTCAAAAGGGCTCCCAACAGCCCTTTGCAGGTAGCTACTGTGAGAGCCACCATCTCATCTGGTGCTGGGGGCTGCACTAAGTACCTCTTTCTGTTAACCCCTTTTAGCTGGGGCTGTAAAAGGCTCAGCACTACAGAGAAGAGGCCTTTAAACACCTTCTGTGAGGTATATTGCATAAGCAACAAGCAAATGTTTAAAAGCAACCTCTTGTGCTGTTGGGGTTAAAAGAGATGGAAAGATTAGAAAAGGAACACAAGGTAAGTCAGTCTGGACCTAGAGGAAAATTGTTTTCTACATAAGATGAAAGAAATTTACAGTATTTTAAGAGGTTTGCTGGCAATATTATGTAACTGTGCTTAGCTTGTGTCCTGCAGTACACTCAACATCTTGTGGGATAATAGCATCCTGTCATCTTTTATTGTTTGCTGCATTCTGGCTGTGTCATCTGTGGTACATTTGCATTTCTTTAGTTCATTCAAGTGTACGTGCAGGTACGATGTGAACTGTTGTTGAAGAACTAAATTAGTTTCTGAATTCTGTCCTCCAACATAAAGGAAATAACCTTCACTTGAAATCGCTTTGTTTGAATATTATGCATCTACCTATGCTACAAAGAACTTGAAAAATTGCATAGCATTGAACAGTGTGGAGCTCTTTATGCCTCGAAAGTGCTGTTGAAATGTTAACATAGGTATCCATCTCTGCAACGGTTATCTAATGTAAAACAAGTAGATACTACTTCTGTTCCATAGGCAAGGTGATTGTGAGGCTCAAAGATTAGAGCCTGGATTTCTCAAGTATGGTGTTTTAACTTTGCCTACACAGCTACCAGTGTTGAGGTCTTAGATTGGGGCAAAATTAGAGGATATTGTTCAAAACATCTCTCATAATATACAGGCTTCCACAGGGGTGGTTAGGACTGTCAGATTCTAAGTACTGGGCTGTTGTTAGGATACTGTGCCTGTTGGCCAAGATACAGTCCCCCAGAACTTGTGTTTGCAGAGTTCAAAGCCACCCAGTTGTGGAATTCCAGCTCAGTCTTTCAGCCACACTCTTCCTTTTCACCTTGCAGTGCAGTGAGTCCTGACACATAGCGAATGTGGTGGGGGGTGGGGTGAGGGTGTGTAAAAGATGGTGGGGACAGTGCTGTAGATTTGTGTAGGCTCTCAGAGTTCTGTCCTTCACTGTGCAACTCTGCTACATCAATACCCCTAGAAATGGCCGCTCTAGGTTAGAGAAGGGTGAGAACTTTCCCACTGCCCTTTCTAGTGACTTCAATATTTTGTCATGAGGCTCTGAAGTCCTCAACATTAAAATTTCTTATCGGATATTTTAACAGGATCAGACTACTAGCTTATGAAAATCTGGCCCTTAAGGAGATTTTGCTTTGGAGCCTCATTAACCCTGAATCACCAGAAATCACTAATCACTTTTAGAAAACTTCCCTAGCAAGTATTGCCATATAACAGGCACAAAACTACATAAAAAAATTAAGGGCAAATTAATGAAATTACCTGACATCAGTTGTGCATTGATTCCAAGCATGTAATTTCTCTCTGGGAACATCTGGATGAGTTGTGTTTTCCCTCCTGAATGTGTGAGACAGTGCTGTCCCACGTCCTTTCTGCAGCATGCCCTTCTTTGCTTAAAGAAGAGCTTGGGCAAATGGTTATATACAAAAGCCTATTTAGAAATAAGGTCTTTAAAAATAAAGAGCGGTCTATGATGCTGACTTGTTTGAAAAAAGCAATTCATAGACTTGTGGGTAGCAAGTAAGGTGAATACAGTCAGCTACAGAAAACAAAGAGATGGGTTGCACTGGGTATGTGATGATCGAGCTCTTCATGACAGTCTCTCAGTGAGCTAAAGGTTTGCAGCAGATAAATTTTCTTATTCTTAACCTGGTCTTGGGGGCTGAGAAAATTCACGTTTTACAAACCTTTTGTCTAAATGCAAGTGTTGACATAGTACTAGGATTTTTTTTTTCCTTTTCAAAATAGTCTCAAAAGTTGGGGAGTGAGGAATTGCTAAATGTATTTCAAAGGAGCCGTAGCCATGGTAACTGAGGTACCTTCGGTTACCAAGGTAACAAATGCAGCTCAACTGCCTTGCTGTAAAGCCAGACAAATCTACTCATGATCTGTTGATTTTAGGATGCTTGATAAATTGTGGAGCTATTTTAGGCACTTGATTTCATAAATCAAAATGTCTGTTAAAATGACCAATGCACTGTACTATCTGTGAGTTATTCACCTCCTTCTTATTTCACCAACTGTTTTTTCCCCCCTATCAATGTACCTAGGCTTTTTCCACTCCTAGTTTTTCTTATTTATTATTTAGAAAATGGCTCTCCTATCTGAAACAAATTATTCATATTATTGCTGGTTGTAAATCTTATTCATTAGAGAAACCCTGAAACCCTAGACCCCTCCCAATACCCCCTGCTCTAGTCCTGCAGTCTCTAAATGGAGCTTTATGTACTTCTGCCCTGAAACCACGAAATACCTTTTGCTAAAAATTTGCTAATGAATTAAATCAATACAATTTGGAATGAGTTCCACCTCAAATAATCAATATGGGCCCAGTGATGTACAACAGGCAGGCAGGTAAATTGGTCTAGATAAGTTTACAATTGATTTTACTTTTAAAACCAAATTAGGACATTTATAGTCTTACCAAATAAGATCAACTGCAACTTATGCAAACAAGTGTATTCCTATGTTTGTCTTTTCTAATACTAGTAGTGGGCATGTTACTATTTATAGCTCAGTAACTTTTATTCCTGGGACAACACACATAATTTATTGACCCAAAAGCATGGTTTGCCTATTATTAAAACAGGTCACATTTATTCAGGATTTCCCCTTACTAGGCTGTTTTAGCTAATAATTTGTGGTAGCCTCTGCTCCTTAATGAAGACTTAAGGATTGCATAATTCAGTGTAAGTTATGCAATAGGTTTACACAGCTGTGTCCTGGTATGGATGTGCAATGAAGGCCAGGACCTGTCTTCTGACTGTGCCTCTGGAAGCATTGTTAGCTTGGATGGGTGCCAGTGCTACGTGCTTTTGTTTTCCTCTCCCCCATCTGTACTACTTTTCAGACTTTACCACTGGCCTGTGTGCATGAGGAGAAGTAGATCCTTGTAGAGGGACACTTTTTTGTCCAAGTGGAGCATTGTGCTGAGGCTCTGAGCTCCTTGACTCTGGAAGGAGGACATACTGGGACATACAGTCCAAGGTCATCAGAGCTGCATGTGCATAGAGAGCTTGGACCTGGAAAGAGCATAGCAATGATATTGTGCCCAATTCTGTACGATCTGCCATTCCTAATCTTCTAATTTGGAGGTATTTCTCCTGGACAGATGACTCACTGGGGGACATGGAGCGGGCATATCATTGGGAGGAGAGCAAAATCTAGCTCATCAGAAATACGCAGTGCCTGATGCATTCATTTATTGTGTTTATAGCCATGTTGTTTCAATAGTTATGCCAAAGTTTACAAACTGAAACCAAGTAAGATTCTGAGTTAATGAAAAGCTGAGTTGTAGAAAGTTCTCTCAGCTCTGTTTATTTTGAGTAGTAGTGCCAGCAATGCCGTAAGACTTGCAAAGCTAAGAAGCTGCCTTTAAAAACCCATAGATATTGAGGCAGATGTCAGGGAGTTTAACACAGCCATTGGATTTTGAAGGTGCTTGGCTTATTTTTCCTGAACAACATATGCTTGCTCATGAGCATGACGTTACGGTCCTCTCTGTGTTCTTGTGTAATGACAATTAGCATGAGTAATTCTCCTTGCTGCTTGCTCAGAAAATCCTATTAATTCTTCACATGCATACACAACTCCCATTAGCATTAAAGATGAGCAAATCAGTTAATAGGTGTTGCTTTAACCCTAGGTTTTTGGCATATCAGATGAGATATCATTCTCACAAATCTTAGAAGTGAGAAACACTAAAAGGTGTATTTCGTACATCTTGTTGTGACTGGGAGGCCTTTCCAGGGTTATTCAGGAGATTATAAGGGATGAAATTTTCTTCATCTAAGGGAGAATTTCAGAGTGGAATATTTTCCTTTTTAGCCTCATCACGCTCTTTCATTATTCCTATTTACATGCCACTTTGTTTTGCTCAGCTTTTCCCTCCTTGGTCAAAGTGCCCTTCAGATCATTGCAAACTACTTTTTTACTTTTTAGTCAGTTGCTTAGAAAAGGTGGATATATTGAGTTTATTCAATCTATCGTCTTAGTTTCAGTTATTCCAGCCTGCAGAGGTATCTTTTGGTTTTAGTGATGATTGCCTAAAAAATAAGGATGGTGAATGCTGGGATCTCTTCAAAGCTCAGTTTAGATTGGAATATTTTTAATTTGAATATTAAACCTTTCCCTGATATCTGACTTGAAGCTTATATGTTATCGTTATTAATGGCAATAATTTGGTATCATTCACAGACATGTTTAAATTGATAGCATGTTATAAAGATTTTACTTCTCAATACCACAGTTTAAAAAATCTAATTAGTCTGCTGGTTTGTCTGCCTTTCAAACCTACTCAACAAGCAGCTCAAGTACAAGATGTTCTTATCTGCTGCAACTGACAGATACGCTACAGTTACCCAGCCCTCCCCATTGCCTGCCAGACAGGGAACTGTATCAAGATAGTTGAGCTGCCTGACCATAAAGAATATCTAGACTGATTAAGTGGCTCATGAATGCAAGAAGTATCATGCAATGCATTTATTACAGTGTAATGCTTTTATAAGTGGACTTGAATTTCTGACTTGCTTTCTGGGATTAAATATTTTCAACATTGACTAGAGGGTTTCTCTTCCCAGCTCTCATTTAGCTTTAATGGTAGCCACGTGGTGAACTTTCCTCTTTAGGCTTTGAAGATGCTAACTGGCATTGTTACTTGAAAGGTGTTTGGGAAGTGGCCTGGTTCCACTAATCCTGTGGGCCAGGGAGCCTGGATCTGATGTGGTTGTTAAGGCTAGGGCTCAAAGAGAAGGTAATAGAAGGGTCAAAGGTGGAGCATCAGAGAGGTGTTTCAAAGTAATTTTGGTGGGTTTGGTTTTTTTTTTTTTTCCAAAAAAGCTCAATTGGTAGAAGGTGGTATGCCAGCAATTATGAAAAAGAGAGTTCAACTGCTGATCTCTCGCTGAAAGGCAGCACTGGAATTTCCTTCTCCTCCTGACAAAATGAATTTCATAACTGTGATTTTTCTAAGTTATAAATGGCTATTGGTTTGACACTTTAGGCCACAGTCTTGTAAGCAGAAATTCAGATAAAGCCTCTGGTTTATCATAACTTTCTATCATTTGGCAAAAGTGCTAGGGGTGGAAAACAGTGCAGAGAACTACATCCTCTTGGTTAATGGTGAAGAACGGTGGCTGTGGGAGCTGGGAAACCACCTTCTTTGATGTGCTGTAACTATACCATCTCAGCCTCCAATGGAATCGGTCTCTGCCTGGCATTGCCATGGCTGTGTTATTTTGACCCTCTAAACTCTTCTCTTTATTTCATTTGTATGTTCAGTCAGTTTCTGCATTCTGGGATCCTTTTCTCATCTGTGCATGTTTGCGTGAAAGGAGAAGAATATTTGTTCTTAGGTTCTTCTGCTATTTCAAGTACAGAAATAGACTGGAGTCTTCTGAGAAGGCAGTAAACTCTTCTTACAATACCAGGGACATGTATTGCTGGGTTAAAAAAAGTGCTGATGCAAAGCTAGTCTGTATGTTGGAAGACAAAACCTTTTTGCTCTCTACCACTCTGGAAAAGACTACTATTGTGAGGAAGCAAAGAAATACAAAATGGGGAGAAGGTAGCATATCTAAATCATTTATAGTGGGTAGCTTTTAAAATAAGGCATCTCTTTCACTCTAGCAAATGAATTGACAGAAGCTGTTGTTAAGTTTTTCTGGCAGCCTTTTTTCCTATATGCACTGCAACACAAATACTAAATTCTCTAAATTGCCCTCAACAGGAGCTTCACCAGTACTGCAGTGACTGTATCTCCTGTGGGAATACCTGCTGTAGCTTTCAGCTGGCTGGCTGGGTAAGTTAGCAGCACAGCCTAAGCCCGCCAGCTGCTTGGCTAGAGATCTTAAGCTTTGGCCACAGAACGCACATTAAGGGGTGATTTTTACTAATAAGAGCAAGTGCTTTGAAGGAGGGTGTTTTTTCTATAGGTTGAGTGCATGACTATGCTTTCAATTCTCTTGTTTTCTTGCAGCCAATTTCCCTTTATTCTGGGATTTCGTCCTGTACGGTTAATTTAGCAGCAGTGTGCATGTAAGTGGGAGGGAGCAAGTGACGAAAACAAGGAAACATGACATTGCACTAATTAGCTCTCTGCTGCTTGGCAACAAATAAATACTACTTGGGAGCAACAGGAGTAAGACCAAAAGGAAAAGCAGGTAGTTGAACAGAGTTAGGATTTGGCTTTTTTTTTTTGTTCTTTAATCTAGTCTCTGCTCTGTACTCTTTTTTTCCTTTCCATTTTTTTTGTTTGCTTGTTTTTGTTTAAAACTCGTAAAAGTAAGAATAAGGAACTGAGTGAGATTATTCCCTATCCTGGCATGTTTTCTTTGACAACATATAACTTCTGAATAGTATATACTCAATAGTATACTAAGTCCTGTGCATTATGCAAGGACTGCACACAGTTGGAGGTGTGATGAGATGTGGTTTTCTTTTCCAGAATGATGGAGACGTCTAGATACAGATTACTTCATTACTGTGATAGGGTTTTGCTTGTCTGCTGAACATGGAATGGGCCCTGGTGACGCAGGATGCAGAGAAGGCAGAGTTACTGAATGCCTTCTTTGCCTCAGTCTTCACTGCTAAGGCTGGCCCTCAGGCATCTCAGCCCCCAGAGAAGAGAGGACAAATCGGGAGAAAGGAAGACTTACCATCGGTTGAGAAGGATTGGGTCAGGGACCACCTATGCAAACTGGATCCTCGCAAATCTATGGGCCCTGATGGGATGCACCCGCGAGTGCCGAGGGAGCCGTCGGATGTTCTTGCTGAGCCACTCTCCATCATCTTTGAAAGGTCGTGGAGGACAGGAGAGGTGCCCAAGGACTGGAGGAAAGCAAATGTCACCCCAATCTTGAAAAAGGGCAAGAAGGAGGACCTGGGGAACTATAGGCCTGTCAGCCTCACCTCCGTCCCCGGAAAGGTGATGGAGCAGTTCATCCTGGAGGTCATCTCCAGGCATGCAGAGGACAAGAAGGTTATCAGAAACAGTCAACATGGATTCACCAAGGGAAGATCGTGCCTGACCAGCCGGATAGCCTTCTATGATGGCGTGACTGGCTGGGTCAATGAAGGGAGAGCAGTGGATGTTGTCTATCTTGACTTCAGTAAGGCATTCAACACTATCTCCCGTAGCATCCTCACAGGCAAGCTAAGGAAGTGTGGGTTGCATGAGTGGACAGTGAGGTGGACAGAGAACAGGCTCAACAACAGAACTCAGAGGGTCATGATCAGCGGGGCAGAGTCTGGGTGGAGGCCTGTCACTAGTGGTGTTCCCCAGGGGTCTGTGCTGGGTCCAGTCCTGTTCAACATATTCATCAAAGACCTGGATGGTGGGACCAGAGTGTAACCTCAGCAAGTTCGCTGATGACACACCAGAAGGCTGTGCTGCCATCCAGTGAGACCTGGACAGGCTGGAGAGCTGGGCCAAGGGGAACCTGATGAAATGCAACAAGAGCAAGTGCAAGGTCCTGCACCTGGGGAGGAACAACCCCATGCACCAGCACAGGCTGGGGGCTGACCTACTGGAAAGCGGCTCTGTTGAGAAGGACCTGGGAGTGCTGGTGGACAACAAGTTGACCAATGGCCAGCAGTGTGCCCTTGTGCCCAAGAAGGCCAACAGTGTCCTGGGCTGCATTAAAAGGAGTGTGGCCAGCAGGTCAAGAGAGGTTATCCTCCCCCTCTACCCTGCCCTGTTGAGACCACGTTTGGAGTACTGTGTCCAGTTTTAGGCCCCCTGAGTTTAAGAAGGATGTGGAACTCCTTGAGCAAGTCCACCGGAGAGCTACCAAGATGATCAGGGGACTGGAGCATCTCTCTTATGAGGAAAGGCTGAGAGACTTGGGTTTGTTCAGCCTGGTCAAGAGAAGCCTGAGGGGGGGATTTCTTCAATATCTATAAATACCTAAACAGAGGGTGTCAGGATGATGGGACTAGGCTCTTTTCAGTAGTGCCCAATGACAGGACAAGGGGCAATGGGCACAAGTTGGAACACAGGAAGTTCCACCTCAATATGAGAAACATCTTCTTTCCTGTGAGGGTGCCAGAGCAGTGGCACAGGCTGCCCAGGGAGGCTGTGGAGTCTCCTTCCCTGGAGACATTCAAAACCCACCTGGATGCATTCCTGCGCTCCCTGCTCGGGGTGTCCCTGCTCAAGCAGGGGGGTTGGACAAGATGATCTCCAGAGGTCCCTTCCAACCCCTACCATTCTGTGATTCTATGAATTGGCTACACAACCTAATTTGTTTGCTTATTTTGTTTTCATTTTTCCAGTAAAGCTTATTATGTAAATCTGTGTTTCTATGTACCTTGCTTAGCAAGAGGTGTTCGCAGAGCTTTCAGCTAAGTCTAGAAGAGGAAATTGCCATATTTCTGCTCTCTGAAATCAACAAGGCCAGGCTAGAAATGATCAGGTGCTTGTTGGCACTGGGAAAATAATGGAAAATTATATGCACTTTGGATATAACTTGCTTGAAAACAGAGCTTGTCAAAGTAGAAAGCGTATTAAATAAAATCTTCACCACCATTTCACATAATCATCTAGAACATACCATTGAGACTTAGAGGATTACAGAAACTCCCTGTGGCCAGGTTTGCGCCCAATGGCATCTGCATTGCTAGCTGGAATGACCATAGCCGATCCTCAGCCCACCTCCCCTGTGATGCCCCAGCGAAGGATGCATCTGGCTCTCCCTTCACAGCCCTCGCCCTCAGTGGCTCCAGTTGGTCCTTGCACCATGGAATTACATTAGTTAGTTTTACACCTTTACTATTTGCAAGTGACACTTTAATTTTCAGTCTGCTAAAAACCTACTGCACAAGGTATGCCTCTGGCGGTTTTTGATATTAAAGCTTTGTAGAATCTCAAATGTGTGAGGCTGCCTACCAGATGTCAGAAAATAGTGTATTTTTTCATCCATTATGATGGGCTTTGTTGCTTTAAATAGAAGAAAAAAAGTGTGTGGGGAGGGGGTATGTTTGTGTGAAAAGCACATCAAATGCAACCAGACTATGCTGAAGTTAAAGAAAAACTTTTAGTGGCTGGAAAACAATGCATTAGTGAGGAAAACAAAGCATTCCTGAAAGCTTTTTAGACCGGTATTAGGTTTTGGTATTCAGTGATCTTCTCTAGAAATCAGTTTTTCAGTTGTAAGGCCACACTGACAGCCTATGTAGTAGAAGCAACTCTAGTGGATTTGATGCTTCTTGCCCCTTTTCCTGCTGGCACTGAAGGTCACGTTCCTGCTGTTGGTTTCTGTACCTGAGCAAGGTGTGATGCGGCAGCAGATTCCTGACTAAAAGTCCAACCTGAGACACTGCGTCTGGAAGTTTGGTAGTAGTGCATATTGATTTATGTATATGAGGCCTATTACTTTGTCTCTTGTCTTGCAAACTATTTAGGTAGGTTCTGATCTGCTCACACAAACCTCGGTCCAGTGGAACTTATTTCTACAGTGTTAAGTCAAATTGCAGAACTGGCCTCTCAGTTTCAACTAATAACTTTTTGCACTTGACTACTTGTAGGGTCTTGACCTAATTTAAGGGGAAGAACAGCAGGTAGTTGGAGAAGGGAGGGACAAAATGATAGTGTTCTGCTCCTTCTTCCTTAGAAATCAGTGCCTTTTGTGTTAAACAGTTAAATAGTTTTGTGTTAAACAGCTTTGCCCACGAGCATATCTCAAAATGATTTACAAAAGAGATAGGATAGCATTAGTTTCCCTTTTGTGGGTGGGGAGGACTGAGCCGCAGAGAAGATATTGTTTTTGTTCACTAGTGAAGTGTACATGCTTCTAGGAAATAAATAAATACAACCTAGAACTTAGTGTGGAACATAGATATGGCAAAAATGTCCCTTGAGAAAAAGTATTGCTTTTAAGCTACAATATCAGTGAGCATTCAGGCATGACTAAACATGATTCATTAAGTCTACTTCTCTGAAAATTCTGATAAGATAGAAGTTGTAAGTAGGACAGGAGCTTGCCAACTTCTAAATAGTGGAGCTCTGTGGCTTATGATGCTTCTATTCATTTGCTGTATTAATGGTACAGCTTAATGGGACAGTAAAAGAAAATGCAAGCATCAGTCTTCAGTAGCTTTAGCCTGTTAGACATGTTTTAAATCTAGGGCTATTCAGAAAAGAAAGCTCTGTAGTCCATTTCATGCTGGTTTTAAATTAGAAAAAGAACGCTTTTATGGACCTCCAAGGATGTTGTGTTTCCAAAAAAGGATAGGGCTTGCTGGCTTATTTTTCCTTGACTCATTTTTTAAAGAACTGGTGAGACTAGTAAAGATACAGGCTTCATGTCACAATTTCATTTGTAGCTTATTTAAATGCGCATAGTTGTCCAATAAAGTTGGTCAAGAAATAGCTTTGTTTTTTATCCTCATACTGATCCTAAATCCAGCAGATTCCAGGAATGCACTTTGTTATGTTTAAGGCCACATTCAGGGTGCAGCTTTCAACTGTGGGCTTAAAATTATGTACAGTGTGTATGTTCTATCTCCCGAATGTCCACATCAGACCAAATCATGGTGACAAAGGAGGTTGGTGAGGTAACAGGAATATCACACTTGAAGGTAATTTAGCCCCACAGGAAATCAATTCCCAAGTAGCTATTAGTGAGTGGTGAGACTGGTGGGAGAGCAAGGACGAACTGTACATGCATATGCTGCATTTGTGAGTCTGCTCACTGGCTTTATTCTGGCAAAATTAAAGTTTTGCTGGTGTGCAGAATAGATTTTATGGAAATGAAGACTGCAAACTGGATGATCACAATTTTCTTGGCAGGCTGTCCTTTTAACTTGGGCATCAAGATATTCAAAATAGACTTCTTTGTCATACATGGTTAGATTAACAAAACAGTGCACACGGGGGTTTTTTAAATTTTTTTTTTTTAACCTGGGAAAAGTAGTAAGTTGTTCCTTCTAAAGTGGCTGAAGAAAAAGTATTATGGAGTTTGTGTGCTCATTGCACAGGACTACGTGGTTAGAAGCATACAAAGTCAATTTAAGGAATGCTTTCTTTTGTGGTCAATTTATTCCTATTCACATGGGAGAATAAGAATTCCACGTCTGTCGTTACTTTTGCAATTTATCAGTATATGATGTTTTTAATTGTGCACCAGGGGAGATGAGTTTACTCTGAAGGGCCTTGCCTACAAGTGAAATAAGAAGCTTCTTGCAGTCAGGAGCTACATGCAAGTTCTTGGAGTTCAGTGCTTTAGCTGCAAGATTATTATCCTTGTCACATTTTCCTTCTTTCAGAGAAAACATCCACCTAGGGCAGAATCATGCTGCTGTTGAAATTGGTAGATATTTTTTGCTTGTTTCAGTGTGTAGATAATTCAGCTTCTGGTGTCTGTGGAGCAGTGAAGTGTGTGCTCTGTCCAAACTGTTTACATTCACTAAAGCGGCTGTGAACCTTTCATTACTGAGCCAGACTCATTCATAAAAATTCAATCTCTAATTTTTCCCTTTCTCAGTTTCTTGTTGTTGTGTGTTTTACATTGAGTTTGCAGTGCAAGGTAAGTTTATCCTTTCTACCTGTAATCAGTTAACCACATTTTGTGGCAGCTCTTAAAGTGATACCAAAAATGAAGTTGCTGGGGAGATGGAGAGATGTTGTGTAACGCATTGGGTGCCTGTTGGTGATGAGTGAAAAGGTTGGGCAATTCATTTGGGATAAACCTGTGCTTTGTAATACAGCCAAAGCTCTTGCATCTGCAAATGTAGCAGGGAACTCTGGAGACTTCATGTGTCTCTGTTGAAATGCAAATTTGGTATCCTATGAGAACAGAACTAGTGGATGCCATTTGTCGTTCTTTTGGGTGGGACAGCAAGAGATTACAGGGGTATCCTTCTAAACCACTACCTAAACCTAGTAGTTCGGTCAGTTCCCTCCCTTCTGAAGAGTAGCTGTCAAATATTTGGTTTTACCAGGCCTGAAGACTAGAACATCAAGTAAGTCCTGTTTTCATCCCCTCTCCACTGCCTTATTTTGCCAGGGAATATGCACTCAAATACATATAGTCAGCCAGAAATACTGGCCCTTCGTGGTAGGGGAACACCTATCCTTTTAAACTAGGTTCCTGGCTCTCATGCTGTGGGTCTCCTGAGGGCAGAACATGATGTCCCATATTTATGAGGGACTGCCAAGAAATACTATCAGTGAGGTAGGCAGTGAAATTCCTGGGCATGTTCAGGACTGGGTAATGCCAGTGATGGTGGGAGGGAGGTGGGGAGTTGGCAGTTGTTGATTTTTTGCAGGGAAAGAGAGAGGTAGATACATATACAATATGTGCTAACCCATTCCCACTTCACAATTCACATAGCAAGTTGGTGTTGTTGGCCTCAGCTTGAAAATATTGGATTTCATGTGTTTGTAGGTCTGTGCACCAAAGATACCTCTATCTTCCTCTGTTGTCCTTCATTTTATGCTGAACTATATACCTTTGAGAGAACAAACGCTGCAACAGCAGGTTTATAGTGTCATTCAGACAGGCTTTTGTTATGCATGCAAAGTCCAAGGCCCTTTTCTTTATTAGGTTACAGCTGGCATTAGTTTTTCACTAGCCAAACTAGGGCATTTGACAGTAGGTAGCAGAAGGCAGAAACTTCATAGCTAATACTTTGCCTGTGTATCGATCATCTCAATAAACTAGGAGGAATATCTGAGCTTAATAGCTCTACCTGAGCTCACAAATCTTTTTTTTCTAATGAAGCATCAGAAGAGCAGTCTGCACTGATCTTCCACTGAGTCTGAGGCAAGTCAACCCTCCTAGCTGTTACCTGCAGAAGTTCTTTGTTTTCCCAGCATGCTGTAGTTAATCTTTGTTAAATCAAAATTGGTGATGGCGTGGGGAGGAGGGGTCATAGTAACAGGATCAGAATTGCTGCAACTGTATGCACAAAAATGAATATTTGACAGTGGAAGCAGCAACCCCTCAGCAGTCCTCAGATCTCCCAGACCCCATCTCTCAGCATAGAGGTTCAGCCACCACCTACCCCTGACCCCCAGCTTCTCATTTCGAATGCCTTCTGCCTGACACCATCCACATTCCTCCAGCATTCTGCATATTTGCAGATATTGCCACATTGATGTCACACAATGATGTGAGAAGTTCTGCATTGGATAAATTGTTGTGTGACCCCATTTCACAAAAATGTTCTCTCCTTAATTTTCCTTGAAGCCACAGCAGAATTTCTAGCAATGTGGAGTTCAGCACGGGAGTGACTACGAGCTAGAGGGGCTCAGTGTGGAACTGAAGTGGTGATTTCTGTGTAGTGTGTAGTAGGGGAGCAGCAGAGAAAGGTGGGTTATGTGTGAATGTATTCTGGAGCAGTGGGTATACACAAGTGAAATGGAGTGTAAATAAGTGGTGGGATATATCCCATTTGCTTGTTTATTCTATTATAGCTAGAAAAGCTCTATTATCTTTTTATGTGAGTTTCATGTTTGTTCTCAGTTCAGCTTCCTGACAGGAAAACAAACCGTGCCTGGATTGTGTTTTGCTCAGGGCTGTGTAATTCTGAACAATGACACACACATTCAAGCACTGTGGTATGTACACCTGGTGGCCCATGTAGCATGCTCACTTCATTCTTTGAAAAGCTGTTCTCTGCTGCTAAGCTATAGCATGTGTAGCAATACAAAAACAAAACCAAAAAACACCCACAAAAAACCCCCAACCCTCCTCACATGTAATAAAGCAGTGAGCAAGCCAGTTAAAATGGGACGTAATCTCACCAAATAGTGGAGTAATAAAAAATAATCCACCTGAAAACTACAGTAAAGAAACTGTCAGCAAGAGCTTTTGTGTGTTATGTTGGGTGAAAACAATCCTTATGCAGCCCAATTAAAAAAAAAAAAGGCAAAACAACAGAGCTTTCATCCTTTCTGCATCTTTATAGATTGGCAAAACATTGTAAGGATCCAATTGTGTATCAGAGCAGTGAACCTGCTCAGCATCTCAGTGCTTCCTATGCTCAAAGCAATCTACAGGGATTTAAGTGAATGTTGACAAACTGATCCTTACAATATACTTCTAAGATTGCTTGGTAAGAACTGCTACCTTAGGTGATGGATCAGAAACAGGTGAGGGGCAATACTGAGCCCTGGATTAAGGGAAAACCAAGAGAATCCAGCTCGTCTTCCATTGCTTCAGACAGCCTTGCATTTCATTTCAGTTCCTGGTTTTAATACCACAGAGCTGCACTTAGAGTCAAGTGCAGGCAACCAGATAACTTAATAATAGCAAAACATCTTTGGACCAGCTAAAATCACAGAAAAATTGCAAAACAGGCTTTCAGAAAAAGTAAACATCCCAAAATTCAGTACTCACAAAAATCACAGAAAGTGATGAATCTGTGTGCTTTACAGTGTCTGCAAAAAAACCCGCGCTGAGCTTTGTGTTAATGTCATGCCCTGTGAAACTAGAAGCAGCTCTGAAAGACCCACAACATGCATCTTGTGGCCTGGCCTGCAAAAGTTACGCTGTCTCTATAATTGCAGTGTTTATCTCTCCTGACTGGGCACTTTGAATGTGCATTAACTGTGCTGCCCAAGTGCAAACTGTGACCTGTTTGTATGTTATTTTCTGGCCTGCTAAAGGAGTTATCCTAGCGGGAGCTTGTAAGTGTTGCTTATCCTGTTGAGATTCCATTTCCTGGACCCTTACAGTTGGAATTGCTTTTACAAACCAGCACTTTCCTCAGCTAGCACTGCTGCATTATTAATACGCTTGAGTTGCTCCAGGAAGATATTCTTCCAGTGTAAGATGAAGTTTAGGTGACAGGCTTTCATGACTTCCACCCCTCTCCCCCATAAGCTGCTGTTACTACCTGGCATTTTAAGTTTTTATTTTTCATCATTAAATTTACATCATCTGCTAGAAGTCTTGATGGATGGACTACTGCAAGTACTATATTGGCCAGGCTGCTCAGGCATGTTATCATCCACGTATGTACTGCTAGGTGATGCACTCCACATGTGCCTCCCTGGATTTAAATTAAACTTGCCCTCCAGTTGTTATTATTCCAGAAAAGCAATGAAGACAAGATATATTAAGACTATGGCTAAGAACAACAGCAAATTTCCTTTGCTATTGACAAAATAACTGCTACTACTAAGTAAATGCACGTGGTGACAAACCCTGACAGGAATAACATCTCTAGAGAGATAAATTGGAAGAGAAGCCCAGAAAAGTGAAAAGATGTGCTGTGCTCATGCAGCAGGAGGCTAATGGCAGAACCTGCTGGTCTGCTGACCTGGCAGGACAAGAAACTTAGATGTCTGGAATGGATTCAGTTAACAGAAGTTGTGCTTTTTTTTTTTTTTTAAATTTTGCTGTCATTAAAATAGAATTTAATCTGAGGTAATGTGAGGTTTTGTGCAGAAAAGAGGGAGAGTTATAAATAACAATTTCTTGCATTACACTGCACCTTCTCTCCATGGATATTGAAGAACTTGACAGATTAATTAAGGCACACAATTCTCATAGGAGATCCATAAAGCATCAAAAGCTGTTGAGTTACCAAAACCCTAATGACCTTTGCATGTCATCTGAGCAGCTCTAGGTGACTGGGAACACCCTTAACCCACTGCAAATGCACAGAAGGGTTCATTGATATAAATCCACTTGAGTATGTTTAAATCATAAAGGTGGCTAGTGATGACTTGGCAAGTGGTGAGACACTAAGCTGCGGTAATATGATGGTTTGGAGGCATGTTCAGATAATCACACTGGAACAAGTGTCCTTTTCCAGAGGCAAACAATGGATGCCAAGCAACTAAAGGCTGTATTCTAAAATGAGCTTGTCTCTGGTTTCAAATTGCCACATTTTAAGGTTGCACCCAGAACACTAGGGGGTACTCTTAGCTTTTCTCCCACAATGGAAGCTGAGTTTGTGCTGCTCCCAGTTGTTAGGGATGAGTCATTCAGAAAATACTGGCTTTGTCCACGTTTACAGGTGGTGGCAGCCCCAGAAACAGAATAAAACATTTGAGGGTGTTAGCTGCAGGAGCTGGGACTTTTGTAAGTGAACCAAAGTGGATTAGGAACCCAGAACTCTTCCCAGCTAAATGGGATGGAGCATGTGATTTCTGAAGATTCCTTGCAAAATCTGACTCGTATGACTTCGCAAGATGCAAACAGATGCATTCAGGTGTTTTGAAATAATGACTGGAATCTAATCTGAGAAGCCAGTCATGCATTTTATTCCTTTATATCTACACTTGCCTTCTGTGACAGACTATTAACAGCTACTTCTTGGATGTCATTTCTAAAGGTTCTGTAAGAAAATCGGGCTGGGAATAGCACCAGCAGACAGAAACATCAGACATCCTCTCCAGCATATAGTGAAAGACTGAGTGACTTACCGACATGGGATTCCAATTTTGCATGAAAGAATACCTGCTGTGGACCAAAAAAAAAAATAAAAAAAAAGAGGGTGGGGGAAGCTTGGTTCGCCTGGGTAGCTGATGATCGGCATTACCGGGAGTTTGCGTGTGTATTAGAGGGAGAGCATGTCCTAAGGTCTCCAGAGCTGTCATGAAGGAAGTGTCAGGGTGCCCACGCAAGCAGAATGCACAGAAGGGGATCTGCAGGGTTGCCGCTCTGGCATAACGGTTGACTAGAGTTGTCAGTTTGGGGTAATGTGATGTATGCGTTTAAAAGAAAAAAACCAACCAAACAAAAAACCCACAAAAAAAAACCCCTCCATAAAACCCCTGTCAGCAGCAAACACTTATCTTCAAGTCTTGTACACAATATGCAACACAACTATTTATATTTTTAATGACAGCGTGTCCTCCCCTCTCTCTCCAGCTCATGCCCCCTTCTTTCCTGTCCCCTTGGCTGTGTCCATGGAGAACAGCACTCCCAACTGGCTTGCATCTGTCAGATTTTCCTGTCCTGGACTCCCCCTTCCCTTTCTGCCATTTGTTTGAGTTTTTATCCAGGGCAGTTGGAAGCCTTGCCCCTCACATGCCGTTTCAATGTGCCAGCGACATAAGATATGCTGCAGGCTTAGGGTATGATCCAAAGCCATTTGGGCTTTTGGATCAAATCTTTCTGTTTTAAAACCTGGCAGCAAGGTTGGGGACTCTGTGCTGAGCAAGTGTGGCTTCAGGTCACTGATTTATTTGTTTTTATGAAGTACTAGCCCATGTAGCTGTGATGGCAGTAATCTCAGGTGTGTTGGCTTTCTGAAGGAGAATGTAGACAGAAGCTTTTTAAACAAAACATTTTCTCCCTTTTACTCCATTTTCTTAACAAATTGTGTGTTGCGGGGGGAGAGAAAAAAAATTGCATCCAAATTACAGCCAGGCCAATGTGACTGCTTTAGAAGGATGAAGAAAACAAGGAGCAAGCGCCAGGAGCCTTGGGGCTCTGAGACTTCTAAGAGCTCCCTCCGAGCTTGCTGTTCCCTTGTCTTCCTCCAGGTCCTTCCTTATCACAGTCCTCTTTTCTTCTCAACTCCTTCCACTTTTATTAGGAAATGGTTCTTGTTTCTATAATTTCAAAATACGGCTGGTGATCTTTGTCAGGCTTTTCTAGGCACTTCCCAAAGAGGAGAGGTCTCATTGCTGTGGTATGGGAAGCCAAAACCCAGAGCTCAGGTTAGCAGCCTCTGGGCAGCCTGCATGTCCTTGTCACTGTGAAGTGGGACTGGGCATACTTCCGTCCCCTGGCCCCAGCCCTGCTGGGATGGCATGGCAGAGCTCAGTAATGTCCTTAGGGGATAGGGTTACATTAACAGGACTTCTGGGGATTTCAAGCAGCCCCTATATGCTTTAGCAGAGCTGTAGCATTGTGCTGTGGGGCAGCCAGGGGTTGGCTATGGTTTTGAAACAGCTCTGAGAGCATCCTGGCTACCGTAAAGCAGCAGGAGTCGTCTGTGGTGCCATTCCCCCTTGTCCCCCTAAATCCAAGCAGCTGCTGCTGTTTGTGTTGCATCTTCAGGATAAACAGAAGAGCCTCTTTCTTCTTAATTACATTAAATCAATGTAAGAAAAACCAAAGTAGGCAGGATACCCTGTGGCTTGGCTCAGTAATTCTGCAGCCAGGCTCTCTTGTGCAGTTCTCCTGCCCCTTTCTACAAATCTACCTCAATTATGACATGCAGTATCTTCCCCTTCTCCTCTGACTTTTGTACAGTTTGCCGAGGGTAGCAGATTTTGCAGTACTTCAGAAAAACATCTTTCCTCCCTTTTCCTTCACATCCCTATCTTTTTTATTCCAACAACTAGCTTAACAAAGATCTCCAAATCTGGGGTTTCTGAAGGAGTATTGAAGGAAGCCGGTTATATTTTTTTCTTGTGTAGTAAGGCTGTTCAGTTTTTTTCATTTTTTTCCATTAGCTGAAGCCCCAAAATAGACCAAATAACTTAAAATAAATACATCTCAAATAAAATCATAAAAGTATCATGGATCATATTTGGCATAGGTTATCCACATCAAACAAAGATAACGAATCAGAATAAAAAGGAGAAGTAACTGCTTTCATTTGCCATTCTATTCATATGAATGTCACAGATTAATACATTTTACAGGATTTGGAAGGCTTTCAAAAGCCAGTATTGCAGTGGGATCATCCCTATAGCAATATCTCAAAACAGCTGTTACTAGAGAGTGGATGAATAACGTGAAGCACATTTTCTAATTAGCTTCAAGTTTATCTTTCTTCTACCTAACTGCCTCTGATATTCCATCTCAGCATTAAATGCTTCCTCAGATTGATAATGGCAGGAGACCTGAGCAATTACTTTTCTACTGAACACATTTTGGACTTACACTCTTCTTCTCTCCTATATTTATAGTAACTCTTTTCACATAATTAGAAGATCTGTTTCATTTTAGGACTATATTTTCGTATTTAGTTGCCTAAAGCTCTTGCAGGGGAATATGAACATTCAGTCGCTTTCCCAAAACTGATGTCTGCTCAGGCAATGCAAGCACTTGAATATTCGGCTATCCTTTTGCATTCTCAGCTCCCAAGCAAGTGTAGATACTGTTCTCACATGTAAAAATGAGTCTGGTGTATTAAAGCAATAAAGATAGATTAAAGCTAAGCACCAAACCCCACATTCTTCTGTTTAAAAGACACTGTTGCCAACTGTATGGATGTAATTGAAAATTGACCCGTAATGTTATATGACAGCTCCTTCCACTTCCAAGAAAATGATCGTGAAGTAGAAAGCCATATATAAAACTGCTGCAGTACACATAAAAGACCAAGACCTGCGAACTGGATTTTACATATAGCCAGATGAAGTACCCAGCTGACAGAAGGAATATGTATGGCACTTGCAAAGATTTCAGGTTCACCTTGCTTTGGATTGTCATGTAGGGCATACACAATGAATAAGGACTTTTTCCGCTTTTGTCCAAAATGTCTCTGCCATTAATGAGACAGAAACATTGCACCTCACTTCAGCATGCAAATTAGAGACTGGTGCAAGTCATTTTAGATATAATTACATTTTAGTGTATGTTTAAATTCATGATTCATATTGTGAAGCTATCCTCCCTGGTAATGTGTTGTCTACTTCCATGATAAATGTGATAAATGCACAGATATATTCTAGAGTATTAAACCAAGAATAGATTTTGGTTTCGTGTTGGTTTTTTTTTTAAAAAAAGCAGATTCCATTTTGAAAATTCAAAGCTCTTTTTTTAACTTCAGAAAACTTATTTGTTTTTAAGATTTTTTAAAAATTGAAACATATATTGAAGGTTTTATTGAAAAGTGTGTTACTTACAAAAAAAAATCAAGATGGTTCTTTTGCTATGAAAACAAATATGGGAAAGTTAGCATTTATTCTTTTAGGTTTTCTTTTTCTGACCAAAGCCACTCTTCTATTATGTTTTCCTAATTTTTTAAGCTGTCCTGAATGGCGATTTTAACATTGACAGAGTGCATGGGGCATCTCTAAGTGACACGAATGAACTCTCATAATGAAATTGCTCAGAGGGCAAAGATTTTGAAATGGGTTTGAGTAGTTCATAATCTGAGCCTGGGGGCAGGGGGTGCTGGGAGTGTTATTTGTGGTGGTTTTGGGGTTTTGTGGAGCTCTACTGCATTGACTTATACTGGCTGATGATATGATTTGGTGCATTTGAAGATTTACTTCTGATAAAATCTCATCCTCAGTCAAGCTCTCCTATTTTTACAGTGTCCAGTGAGTAGGGTAGAAATTAATGTTTCCCCCCTGCTGCTGCTTGTTATTATAGAATTTGGGCTTCTGCTAAATCTATAGTAGTCAGCATATCTTACTCTGTATTTGTTATGCTTTTTTTCTTCCTTACACTTGGGTTCCCTCTGGTCTTCTGTGCCAGTCCCCTGGGTCTGCTAATCATAGTGTTGCTTTCCCTCAGTGTTCCCAGTCAGACTTTCCTGCCTTCTGCCTGCTTTGAGAAAGTACTGCAGCAAAAGCTGTCACTGCTGCTTAATACAAGGTTCAGTAGTGCTATGATTTCACCTGGGTTTCAACACCTAGTTAACAGTCTGCTGAACATTTCAGAACAGGTAATGTAAAACCGGTGCTGGCAAGATCTAAAAGGCTTTCTAATTAGGAGCTAGGTGCTACATTGGGCAGTCTAGGTGACAACAGAGAATGAGTTTGAAAAAAGGTATGTAACCTTCAAGTTTTAGATCATATCTTGTATTCTACAGGAATATTAAGAATTCAAGCTAGTATTGATAGCTTTCATCTTAACTGGCAGGTTTAATTCTTATGGTTCAGAATACATTTTTAAGTCCTTACATGGATGTCATTGCTACTATACTTAGAAGTAGGTTGTGTTTTGAAAAGTTATTTATGTCACACCTTTTTGCCAGGCTGAGGACACAAATTCAATGACTTGTTTTGTCTCCAGAATGACTGTAAAGACCTTGGTCATGAACCTCCCTAGAACAACGGAAATTAGTTCTTCCAACACGGAAAAAAGCTTGAAGTCATCCATCCCCTCCCCTTCTTCCCATGAATTATTTGGCTGCTCATGGAAGAAACTGAGGCACAAGGAAAGTGGCATTTCCAGAAGTTGTTCTTCAAACTTTGGAAGTCTAAAGACAACAGTAAGTAAGTGAACCGAAATGAATGTGTTCTATTTATCTCGAGTTGCTGAAGTATAAGATTAAGTGGAAGTAAAAACAGATTTTCTGATTCTTGGCCTTGCGATTTAATGATGAGATCTTGTTTCCTTGTATGTATGTAGAGATTTATTTATATTTATGTCCGCATGTCTGCTTCTATGTACCCTAGAAACAAAGATATCTTCCATATCAACCATGTCTAGAATGTGAACCTGTGCTTCTGTGTTGAGGTCTTCATGGGTCTGAAAAATGTTTATAAGATGTCCAAACCACTGTGGCATTTTTTTAAAAAGCTCTCCATCCATTCCCATACATGAAATGGATGTATTTTACAAAGAATACAACCCAACCGGTTACTGTGCTGTCCTGTTCAAAGGAACTCTTAGGTCTGTGACTGGCTGCTATATACCTTTGAGACTCCTTGAGTACTGTCTTTAATATTGTCTTGTTACTTTTTTTTTGTGTGTGTGTATGAACTTCTCTAAAAGAAAAAAACCAACCCAAAAAACCAAACAACCAAAACGAAACAAACAAAACAAAAAAAACCAAACAAAAAAAAAACCACAAAAAAACCCCAGCCCCAAACCACAAAACGCTGGTTAGGTAATGCTGTTGTAAATTACCTTATCTTAGGGTCCTAGAAGCAATATATAATATCCCCTTCCATGCGCTACCCTCCTCTTCACTTCAGGATCCTTCTCCCCACAAAAGCCTCTAATGAAGTAAGTACACAGTCAGTCAACGTGCTGGGCCAAGACTCAAATGGTGTAAAGGATTTTTCATAGCTCTGCAACAAACTTCCTTCTGGCAGTGGCTTGGTCTTTTTCAGTACTTGTTGGTAAAATGTAATTCATACTACTTCTGGTTTTTTTACCTTTTGTTAGGCCTAACCAGACTTTAAACTCTAGATATAGTCTATGTCTCACTATGTCTTGCTCTGCTTATAACTGCATCTATCATCTGTCTGGAGTAGGCATTGTCAATAATAAAAGCAGAAGCTAATGGTATTGCCATTGCAATAAAATGTCTCAGTCATGTTGGCAGAGGGATAGGTTCATGTCAGGGTTGATGACAAAGGAGGAAGAACCAGGCAAAGAGCTAAGGAAGGGCTCTACTGCCTGTAGATGGAGGTGAATTACATACTGAGTTGTTTACATCTGAAGCTTTTTGTTACAAATCCATGATAACGTTAGCATCAGCCCTCAAAAATACAGTCCAGACCTTTCTAGCTTTCAGTGCTTTGAGCTTTTAGGACAGATGCTCTTGCAAATTAAAACCAGTTGAAGAGAAAAGCTTAGGTCTGCTCTTGGCAACAGGATTTCGGAAAGAACTCAAGCACTCCTTCTAGCAAAAAGGGAATAATAGCCAAGACTTGCAACTGTGCTGTCACCAGTTTTTATATCCAGATAGTTTCTGTGATACTCATGGTTCCTTCCCATTCACCATAGGGGAGAATCAATAATAATTGATATGTGTTAGTGTTTGCAAGCATTTTAAGGCTTTTGGCATATTGAATAACTAGGAAAGAAGGCTATTATAACAAAGAACAATAAACATCACTGTGAAACTGCCCATGTTCCTTGGCCTGCTTCCAGGGGTTCTGTGTTTAAAAAAAACCCAACCAAAACAAACACAAAACCAAAAAACCACAACGAACCACACCACAAAACAAGCAAACAAAAAAAGCTAGCACAATATGGGTCTGACAGTGACCTGTGGTTTTTCCACAACGTAACACTTTTATGAAATTTTATGTCAATGAGAAGTAGATCCAACAGATAAATCACAAACATGGTGGTGTTCCCTTGAAGAACAACTAACTTAGTCTTCAGCATAGGCTTTGTGGACTCTTGCCTCCTTCCTGTCCTTTCCCTTTTCTATTGTGCTTGTGATCTCAGTAGGAAACTATGCCCTACCATGGCTTTATGTCATATGGTATTGAATAGAATTGTTTCCTTCAGGAGGTGAGGCAAACAGCTACCTTTTTTTGCTGATTATCTGTAGACTGCAGTAAAGACAGAAGACTGGATTCTCATGTGTTACAATTCAACCTAGTTGCACTTCCTTCAGCAATTACAATAATTTAAAGAAGAGCGAGTGGCTTTTTCTCCCTAACTTTCTGTCACGAAAGCTACTGAATACCCAGATACACTGCTGTCCAGAAGACTAAGCTTCTTATCTGGCTCTTGAAGTAAATCTAATTGCTTCAAGGAAGGGGAAAGTGTATCTTGTATATTGTAATGTCTTGGTCTTTCACCCAGGACTGTAAACAGATAAATTTTGCTCCTAAATAAATCAAGATTTTACAGGCTATGCTAGGAAACTGTTGAGAAGATAATAATAAATTATCAATTTCTTTAATGAAAAGAGTGTCAATGTAGATTTTGGGGAACAGTAACAACCAGGAGGCTGTCCTGATGTAGTCCAGCACATAGGGTTCAGGTTTTTTGCTTAGAAAAACCATCCGTTCATGGAAACTTATCTGAGTCTGGGAAATGCCCTGTGAAGGGGGCAGGTGGTAGGAAATTGTGCCTCCTTGGAATATATTGCCTCTAAGAAACAGACAAAATACAGGAGATCAAAGCTGCAATTGTATTATTATTTTTAATGGTATATTTTGCATCTTACATTAAAATGACCTATTGCAGATGGGCTTGAAGTCTATCCAGTATTTATACCTAGAGGATTATACCTGCTAGAGTTTGAAGCATCTTTTGGAGATATCTGTGCTCAGGTTTCATTGGAAATTGGCTCCTTCCAAAGAAACTGTGGCATTGTTAAATTCAAGATACACAGGCTTTTTTGTTGAAAAGCTAAGGAAGGGCTCGTGAGAGGATTTTAAAGAAGTGGTTTGAAGAAGAAAAAGGGGAGTGCTTCTTGACCAAGAAAATACAAGCTGTTCTAGTTAAAAAGGAGAGATGGAAGACATTAGTATAAGTAGGAAAAAAAAGACTAATGGGATGTCAGGAGCAAAGACAAGTTGCTTAGGAGAAACTGAGGACAGGCTAAAGGTCTGAGCCACAGTCAGAGAAGCCTCTGCAGAGTGTGAGCAGGGTCAATATAGGGGACTTCAGAAAGAAAAGTAAGCTTGAAATTTAGGATTGCTAGTTGCCAGTGGAAAACAAATGCAGCTTAATGTGCAGGGCAGAAGTACGAGGACGGAAGTAGAATAAGACTTCTTAAGGAAGTAAGAATCAAGAGTGAAAGAGTGCAATGAAAATGACAGCTAGACAGAGGAGCAGAATTCAATGAGAGACTGAGGAGATGAAAGGTAGGAGATGATATCCATGTTGGGGTAGATTCAGAGTAAGAGCAGTGGAGGGGTGTTTGGAATGAAATGAAAACAGAGAAGCTGGCCGACACAGTAGGATATGTCTCAGGCATAGTTGGAGATAAATGGGGAATGCTAGTGCACAGATTTGGGGAAAAAATCCAGAATAATAGGTTTAGGGAGCAAACCTAATATCGTTGCCTCACTTTTCATGAGGTTTATGCTTCTTAAGATTCTTTGAAAATTTCCATGTGTTATCCTAATCATCTGCATAAAGGTACAGATATGTATAAGGAGAGGAGAATATAGAGAATGGAGGAAAAGACCAAGAATAGAAGTCTCAAAAAATTAAAACAAAGTGGGAGAGGGGAGGGTGAGGATACAGAAGAACAAAAACGAAGATACATAATATAGCAGTTTTTGAAATAGAAGTAGAAACCCTTAGAGCTGCGCATCTCTTCTAGGTGTAATCATCTTCATATAGATGTGAACTGGCAAGGTACAAAATTATTGTAAATGATTCTAAAATATGATTATCTTGACAGACTGATTATATTTGATTGTGTTGATTATGGCTATTAAAATAATTTTTCTCTGATGAAAAAATATATCCTCACAGTTTAATTGCAAATATCCAAAATGTAGATTTAACATTGTATACACCTTCTGGTTAAAAGTTCTCTTTTAAATGTGAGGAGGGAAACAAACAGATGCAAAATGTGACTGTTTGTTATAGGGTGCTTTGAAGGAACTCATTTTCTGGAGAACTTATGTTCTTCCTTCCTCATCCCTGAAGTAGTATAAGCTACATACCATTCAGAGGAAACATTCTGCTGTTATTTTCAATTAAATGCTTAGGTAATTCAGGTGAGCCTTTTAAGTAGTTTTACCAGAAAAAAATAAGAAATGTCATGTTGTGTTGTCTCATCTGAAAAGTAATTAAGGGAATAGTTCATCTGGCATGTGAGGAAAGGCTGAGAGAGCTGTGACTGTTTAGCCTGGAGAAGAGAAGGCTCGGGGGAGTGGGGGGGAACCTTATTAATGTATGTAAATACCTGAAAGGAGGATGCAAAGCAGATGGAGCCAGGCTCTTTTCAGGACAAGAGGCAATGGGCACACACTGAAATACAGGAGAGGTTCCCTATGTACATCAGGAAACACTTTTTTTACTGCTAGGGTGACTAAGCACTGGATCAGGTTGCCAGCAGAGATTGTGGAATTTCCCACCTTGGACATATTCAAAAGCATCTGAATATGTTCCTGGGGAACTGGCTTTAGGTGGCCCTGCTTGAGCAGCGGAGTTGGACCAGACAACCTCCAGAGGTCCCTCCCAAACTCACCCATTCTGTGATTTGTGTACTCTGGTCCCTCCCTTGCTACATAAGTTCTAGTGGCAAGCTGTGACCTGCATGGTTTGTCCCTAGGTGGGAGTTTGGTGGTTCCCAACCAGGGAGGCTTTGAATCCATTCTTTGACTGACTCACTGTGTGCCAAGGGAAAATCTTCTGTCTTCAAGTCTGGAGCCTTGTTACAGAATCATGGAATCATTAAGGTGGGAAAAGACCTCTAGGATCATCAAGTCTAACCATTTACCCAATGCTACCATGCTTCCTAAACCAGCCTTTCTTGTAGATGGGCGTCACGTCAGCAAGCCTCCAGTCCTCTGGGACCTCCCCTGTTCACCAGGACTGCTAATAACTGATGCAGAGTGGCTTGGTGAGCTCTTCCACTAGCTCAGTCAGTACTCTTGGATGGATCCCATCCGGTCCAATAGACTTGAGAGTGTCCAGCTGGAGCAGCAGGTCATAAACTGCTTCCTCCTGGGTTATGAGGGGTTTATTCTGCTCCTCGTCCCTGCCTACCAGCTCAGGGGGCTGAATCACAGAATGGTAGGGGTTGGAAGGGACCTCTGGAGATCATCTTGTCCAACCCCCCTGCTTGAGCAGGGACACCCCGAGCAGGGAGCGCAGGAATGCATCCAGGTGGGTTTTGAATGTCTCCAGGGAAGGAGACTCCACAGCCTCCCTGGGCAGCCTGTGCCACTGCTCTGGCACCCTCACAGGAAAGAAGATGTTTCTCATATTGAGGTGGAACTTCCTGTGTTCCAACTTGTGCCCATTGCCCCTTGTCCTGTCATTGGGCACTACTGAAAAGAGCCTAGTCCCATCATCCTGACACCCTCTGTTTAGGTATTTATAGATATTGAAGAAATCCCCCCCTCAGGCTTCTCTTGACCAGGCTGAACAAACCCAAGTCTCTCAGCCTTTCCTCATAAGAGAGATGCTCCAGTCCCCTGATCATCTTGGTAGCTCTCCGGTGGACTTGCTCAAGGAGTTCCACATCCTTCTTAAACTCGGGGGGCCCAAAACTGGACACAGTACTCCAAATGTGGTCTCACTAGGGCAGAGTAGAGGGGGAGGATAACCTATATGAGTTGACAATGTGTGCTTGCAGCCCAGAAAGCCAACTGTATGCTGGGTTACATCAAAAGAAGTGTGGCCAGCAGGTTGATGGAGGTGATTCTGCCCCTATGCTCTTCATGGGACCCCACCTGGAGTACCATGTCCAGCTCTGGGGCCTCCAGCACAAGAAAGACATGGACCTGCTTGAGCAGGCCCAGAGGAGGGCCACAAAGATGATCAGGGGGCTGGAGCACCTCCCCTGTGACGACAAGCTGAAAGAGTTGGGGTCATTTAGCCTAAGAAGAGAAGGCTCTGGGGAGACCTTATAACAGCCTTCCAGTACTTAAAGGAGGCCTACAGGAAAGATGGGGAGGTACTCTTTATCAGGGAGTGCAGTGATAGGATAAGGGGCTTTAAACTGAAAGAGGGCAAATTTAGATTAGATATTAGGAAGAAATTCTTTACTGTGAGGGTGGTGAGACAGTAGAACAGGTTGTCCAGAGAAGTTGTGGATGCCACATCATTGGAAGTGTTCAAGGCTAGGCTGGGTGGGGCTTTGAGTGACCCAATCTAGTGGAAGGTATCCCTGCTCATGGCAGGGGTATTGGAACTAGATGGTCTTTAAAGTCCCTTCCAACCCAAACCATTCTATGATTCTGACTCCTGAAGTGCAAGTTTGGTCAGAGAGATCAAATTCAGTCCTTATTAAGAAGCATTCAGTATAAATAGGTGTACATTTTTTGAAAATGAAAATAAAATATTAATTGTAAAATTTAATGCACATAGGTAATTATCAGCTAAGGAGCCATTAATTAGCATCCTGTACAGGTCTGGAGCTTTGCCAAGCCTGGGACTATGTTTATAAAAGCTCTGCACTTATTTATCTTTTTAATGTAAAAACACAAAGGGCTCTATTTGGAGATATTCAGAATTAAAATCCTTAAATCAGGCCTAACTATATGGTACATCAGTTATTTCTTCCAGGAAAAAAAAACCAAACACAGTTCAGTTGTTATTCACAGAAGAAGATTTCACACAAATCACTGCAGTTTTCCTGTATCAACCAAGAGCTTGAGTTTTATGAAGGTAATCCTTGATGGAAGCTACTACCTTCTAACTTTTTCTCCCACGCTTATTATTTTCTAAAAGTGCATGTGCATTTTCTTATTTAACGGCTTCTCTTTTTATGTGAGGCTGTGTGTGATTGTATCCAAGATTAAAGAAGCGTCTGAGGTTTGTCATGGAACTGGGATTTGTGTTGCCTATGTCTTAAGCTTTTTGACTGCAAGCAAATGAATTTTTTTAAAAGAGTTTGAAAATTGCTGCTATTTTGCCATGGTATCCAATGCATTCAGTCAGACTGAGTTGCAGATCTGTCATTTTGAAAGGCTGGTTGCCTTCTAAACTACTTGTATAAAGTGAAAGATTCTTTCGTTATATGTAGGTGTGCCTTAGTGCTGAAAATCATGTTGGCATTTCATTTGATGACACTTTCTCCTAAAATTTGTACCTTATATGTTGCCTCAGTGGCCCCCTTTGGAAGGGTAATTTGAAATAAAGATCTCACTCAAATTTCACAGTGGATGAAATGTTGGGAAAGGGAGAGAGAAGAGAGAGAAGTCACAGCTGAGTGTCTAAAATCTAGAACCAAGACTCACGAAGCTAGTAGCATTTCCAGCTGTGTTGACTCTGACCAGTTATTGGAGTCAGCATTTGTGCCTAGCACCTGTGCAAATCACCCTTGTAATAGATGGTCTGACTTTGTCCCTTAGCTCTGAAAGTCTTTTTCTTTTGATGGGAGGACATAAAGGCAGGGCAAATGATGACTTAAAAGAAATGGAAGTTGAGACAGGTGTTTCTTTGGGAAGAAAAATAAATGGCCTATGGACTAAAGAATGAAAATGTAGAATATTTTTGTAGATTACATCATACTTGACAATGTTGACAGGAGGTGGGAGAGAGCAGACAGAATTTGATAGTGTTTCTGTAATTCCTTTTCATTCATTAACGTTTCCCCCCATGATTTTGAAAGTCTAGAGTAGTTTGTGTGTGTGTGTGTATCTGGTTTTAAAACATTAAATGTGCCCAGGTGACTTAGGAGGCTAAAAGCAATTTCAGGAAGACTTAAGCTGCATTTTTCTGAACGTCTGTGGGATTAGAGGTCTGTCACTTTTTGATAACTGACTCTTCCATTATTTCAGTGCTTCTAGAAAACATCCTAAACCTTCACACAACTATTTACTTTTCTCTTTACCAAATTTGCCATAGTTTCCCAACAAATTTTCAAAGAAAATTAAATAAAGGTTTTCTCCAAATATGGTTGGAATTCTCTAGGACCTTGTGTGCTGTCTTTGGCTAGGATAGAGTTAATTTTCTTCACAGTAGCTAGTATGGGGATGTGTTTAGGGTTTGTGCTGGAAGCAGTGTTGATAAGACAGGGATGTTTTAGTTACTGCTGAGCAGTGCTTATACAGAGTCAAGGCCTTTCCAGCTTCTCACCTACCCCACCAGCGAGTGGGCTGGGGGTGCACAAGGAGCTGGGAGGGGACACAGCCAGGACAGCTGACCCCAACTGACCAAAGGGATATCCCACACCATATGACATCATGCTCAGCATATAAAGCTGGGGGAAGAAGAAGGAAAGGGGGGACACTTGAAGCGATGGCATTTGTCTTCCCAAATAATGGTTACGCGTGATGGAGCCCTGCTTTCCGGGGGATGGCTGAACACCTGCCTGCCCGTGGGAGGCAGTTAATTAATTCCTTGCTTTGCTTTGCTTCCATGCATGGCTTTTGCTTTACTCATTAAACTGTCTTTATCTTAATCCACAATTTTTCACTTTTACCCTTCTGGTTCTCTCCCCCATCCCACCGGGGGGAGTGAGTGAGCAAGTGGCTGGGTGGTGCTTAGTTGCCAGCTGGGGTTAAACCACAACACCTGGAAATTACTGTATTATGTAGAAATTATGTTTTATTTAGATGAATCTGTTTTCATTCAGAAATGATCCAGGACAGCAGGCACTGAGTGGATTTCTATCCCCTCATTTACTGCCTTGGCAATTCACTCTATTTAGACTTCTGGAGCATGACAGCATAATCAAGAAGTACCTCAGTGATTTCTTTAACTATTTCTTTCGCTTTCCTGCATATAGTTCTAATTCTTTTTAAGTGATACGTGTAGCTTGATGAACTCCTTTGAGTAATAACTTAGTAACATAGTACATGTACATGTAGAGGATTATCTAACCCCATAAGAGATCTAGATCTGTATTTTCTTGGAGGCTTGTGTTGCACTTTTTCCTGTTATGTGAGTTTTGATGTGTTGTATTTGGTGCATGTAATGGCACTTTAAAGGCCATGGGCCAATGCATTTTCATTAACTTTGTAACCAAAGTATGCTTTTGGAAAAGGTCTTTTTGACTGCAAGCTGCTGAATGAGCAGAGGACTGGAGGTTCTACAGTTGCCATCAACGTTTTCCAGTGGTTGCTGCCTAGAGACCTGCTCACATAACCGTGTTTGTTAAGAAGTGCTGACGATCTATGACTCTACCTGGAATCAACAGTAGCAAAAAAATGTGTGGCAGCTCTGCTGCTCAAACTCAGGTACCTTAAATATATGTCCATTTGAAGATGTTGTCAAAATGTTTACTTTATAGTATTTTTTGCTTCGCTGTAAAACTATGTGAGGTGAGAGGTTGAAGGGCACCACAAATACCTGTTTACATCCATGTTAGTTTGCATAGTGTCAGTTTACTAAGGGCAATTGATATAATAGTCTCTTTTTTTTATTAATTAAGGTGCTCTCAGCAAGGGTTGCAGGCTACAAGGGAAATTGTCCCAGCTTCTAAAAAATTAGGACTTCCACGGGCAGCAAAATCCACCCCACAAATTCAACAGACCTAAAGATGAATACTAATTAGAAGAAAGTATGTGCCAGACACTCAGCTGGTGGAACAGGAAATCATTCTCTTCCCTGCAGTGCTGCCAGGTTCACTTACATCAGATGAGAGTCTGACCAAATGTCCTGGAAAACGGCATATAGAAAATCAGTACAGGAGAGCCTAAACCTTGGGACCGTAAGTGAATACTAAATCTGGCAGGAAAGCTGCCTTCAGAACTTCATCAGAAATGGCTTTATCACCATAACTGTGTAACTGAACCATCTGGGACACACCACCATGTGCAATAAATGACTGTAACCAGTGGTAGTAGGCAAGGGAGAAGTCATTAGTGGTGCTGAGTATATGGTTAAATAGCTCTTTCTTTTCTCCTCTACCTATTGGCTCAAGTTAATATTATATGTGTATCTTCTAAGATCAAATTACCTGAACTAATAGGTAACATTTTCCCAATAGGCATTCATGAGCAGACCGTTGTTCTAAGGCAGACCTGAGACCGTCAAATGTTTGCTAACAGAAAAGTTAATTTTGGAATGAAGTGTAGGTGTTTGTAACATCTGTGCATTCCCCTGACTAACGTCTTGTTGTCAGCTGATTCTGCATAGACTTTGCCAATCATATTTGTACCCTAAAGAAGTGGCTGAGCAGTCATACCCCAGCAGAAGACAGAACTTGGCTGCCTATTTTGCAATTTCTCTTTCATGGTATTGAAGTATCTTTAGGAGGAAATCACTGTGTGTGTGTCATCTTGTTCTCCTTACACTGGAATTCTGTTCCGTCAACAGAGTGAAGGAAGGCTGTCGCTTCAGTCAGGCAGGTCTTAATCCTACAGCAGTTTTGTCTGAGAGAAGTTCCGTTTGATTCAAGGATTCAGTCTGAACCACTGTGGCTTACTAAATCATTTTAAACACCACAGACTATCCCTTTGCAGTGTAGAGAACATTAAGGTGTATGGCTTGCTACAAGCTGTGAGGAGCTTTGTGTCTGTAGATTGTGCTGATCCTCTTTCTGTACTGAGACTTGTGAGCTTGAGTTCCGAAGTCCATTTGGAAATAGTTGACATGCAATGCGAAGGACAAACAGGCAAGTGACACTTAAGGTCTAGATCAGTATTATTTCACTGGGTTTCTGATTGTAAAGTGGTTATTTCCATGCTTTCCACTAGGTATTTTATGTGAGGGTTGGAAAAATAGATGGTCAGCTCTGGGCATTGCTGTGTGGACTCTGATCCTTTGGGTTTATGTATTCTACCATTTGTTTCTGCAGTTAAGAAGCATTGTCATTTAACTTTTGCACCTTTGAACAGAACAGCAAAATCTACGTAGATCAGTCAATAATTTAATTGAAAATTTTGCTGCATTTCAGTGGACAAATCAGTACTGTATAGGCTTTGTAAGCAGCAGCCTATTTCTGATGCATTTCCTCTGGGCTTTGTGTGTGTGACTTATTGACATCTCCTAGACCACTTCTCTTCTGCAGCACATACCGTTAATCCTGGAGACAGAAGTGGTTTGGGCTGTACGGTACTTTGGTGGGATGGCATTAGGGAATGGCTTTAAATCAAGGAGTTAAAGCTTCCTTCTTATTCTTCTCCCTTTCCTTTTCAAGCTTCTCTTCCAGTGCTCTCAGACATTTGGAGATGTATCCGTGCCTGAGGGTCTATGTCATCTGCTAAGGAGTGCTTGTTTCTGCACCCATTTTAGGGAAGGACAAGGTGTTCAGCTGTCTGTGGGGCTGCAGGAGAGCTCCCCTCTCCTCTGCTGTGTGTGCTGTGACACCCTTGCTGGGAGGCAGCAGTGGGGAGCTATTTACTTCTTGCCACTTGCAGAACCTGCAGTCACTGCTTGATTATGAGTTGAATGGTTCCCAGGGAAGAAATTTTCAGTCCTTGCTGGGACCTGACTGTCTAATGGTGAAATTTCATGTCTGTCTGCAGTCTATTAAGTTTGTTAATAGCCAACTTTTCTATTAAATTCCTGCTTTACATTGCCTGAAAGCTATAGTACTGAAAGTGTCCCACACTTGAGCAGCTGCAGGATAATTGTGCTGTCCAGCTAGTGCACGTGTTTGGGTACATCACTTGCCCTAGAATGCGTATGTTTTAGTTCTAACTCACCATGGTCACCGAATGACTGGTCTTATAAATAAACTGATCTGTAGATATCATGATCATATATTTCTTCTACTGCTGTTTTAAGGGAAAACTGTGTCAGCTAAAGACATCCTTAAGAAATTACTGTTTTTTTAGTAATCTGTTTCTTACACATTTTCATGACTAGGAAAACTAGTATAGATTCAGGTTTGGTGGGTTTATTCAAAAGATTCTGTACAATTAAGCATTGGTCAGAGATTTGAAGGAAAGCTTGGCCTGAGCTCTTTGAGGGGCTGCGGGCTTTGTTTCATGTGCTTTCCACTGAAAATAACACAAAGTGATTATATTCCTTGCAGTGCTTTGAAAATCTTGCCCTGAAATTCTGCCCCAGAGTGATATAAAAGCTTTCAGACAGTAGAGAGCCTGAACTTGCTATCCATATGCCACTGAATTTTTGAGGAGTGTGGAAAATTGTTTGCCTGGGATAGTGGCAATCCACAGTCAATAGGGAATTTGGAAACAGGTGATAAGACTTCAAAATAAGTCTTTGATGTAGAAAAATCAGTTGTGTTTCTTTGCTTTTGTTACAGTTGGTGTTGAAAGCGCTTCACACACACATGTTTTCAGACAATGCAGAAATGACACACGCTTATTTGGGGAGGAAATTGGGCCTGTTAAAAGCTGCTGGTGTTGCAGGAGGGGTGACTTGGGGGGGTCTGTTTAATTCCTCACTGGTCTGATCTCATGCGTCATGTCTGTTCTGCTCCACTTTTTGTCTTTTGTCTGTCGGTTTACAAATGTAACGACTGGTGATAATGGCCACCTCTAGCTGGTATTTGTGTAGACCCTATCATAAAGGGTTGCGAACCTTGCTTTTGGCACCTGTAGACATTTTAATGCTGAAAATAATAGTCTTGGCATTTTTCTTGTTCTGGGTAGTTGCATTTCTGCATTGAGAAAAGTAAGACTCCAATTGTCTTTTTTTAATGAGCTTTGCTTCATGACTGCTGATAATGGTACCCTCCGTGTATGAGTATTTTATATTGTGACGAGTATACTAAACTGTAAAACTTATCTCTGCAGAAAGGTGCCTAATTCACAGTGTCTGCTTTCTAAAAAGTGGCTTTAATGTACAAGTCATTTATCAGGCAGGTCTATGAGATTTGTAAACCCCAATGCTTCTGTGAAGGGCATGCAGAGAGGACTGTATTTAGACTTTCTTGGTGGGATCCCATCTAAATATTAATTAACTTATGAATTACACTAAAACTTTTAAATATTCACTGTGAAATAAAAATAAGAATGTAGTGAGAATATACATTTTTTTCTCCCAATTTTCAGAGCTTCTAAAGAAAGGCAGTAACACTTAAAAAATGTTTGCACTTGCAAATATTGTGAAATATGTGGGATTTTCACGCTATTATGCCATTAGAGGAAAAAATACAGCAGTAATTCATGATGTACCCTTGTGTTTTGATATGGATTGGTTAGGCCATAGGTTTATACAGTCTTGTCTGAGAGAATAAAAGAGAATGGAAGATAGTGCCCCTTTAAGACACTGAACAGAGTGACCTCAGAAAAGTTGAGGATCTGCTGAGGAAAGGCCATTTTGGGGGAAATAGAGGCCTCCACAGTTTACTTAATCATTAGAACTCTTCTTTTTTCCTCAACTGAGATACTAGAAATGTACCTTTTACATAATGTGAATGTTCCCAAATGTAGTTTACTAGTAGCTCTCATATGGCTTTGCTATGGCTTTTTTTTATACAGCTTTGCTTTTGCTGGAGGGATTATTTTATCCAAACTAGCATGGCAGCAAAGTGGGGCTGTGTTTACTCTATGTTAAATATCCTTATTTAAATGGTAGTAGAAAAGCCTGAAAGCTTTTTAAAAATCCACACACTTAGTAGTTCTAGCAGTACAATTTTTAAAGCAAAACCAGACACTACTGCAGTGTGATGAATTCTAAATATGCAAGCCTTCGATTTGTAAGCCCAAAGTTAAGAAATAGAGTGAAACTTTTATTTCCTTCTCCCCATCCAAAGCTCTTGAATCCAGCAGTTCCCACAGAATTCTCTTAAAAATGTTTCCACTCATTCACTGGGTGCTGAATACTTCAGAAAATCAGGTCAGTTCCTTAGGTTTCCAAATACAGATTTAGGATCCTAAATATAAGCACATTATTAAAAAAGAAATTGGCTTCTCTTTATATAGATTGTGAAGCTACAATCAGATCCACTTGACTTATTCTATTTCTAGCTCTTATGGAGGTTAACGATTGTATTCAGTTCCTGCTTTATGTATAAAATTGTCCTTCCTTGCAGGTGAGTAGGTGTGATTCTGTAAGTCCCTCTAGTTACTTGCCTTTCCTTATTAATATAACAGGTTATTTTTCTTCACTCACAGCAATCTGGAAAGAGCACTTGAATATCCTCTGCTTACACGCAGAAAGCTGTACCTTCCTTCCAGATCAAACCTTATCAATGTCCTTTCGCCAAGTTTATTCTTTCTGGGATACCCTAAGAGGAGGTATGCATTCTTAGCCTTCCATTCAGGTTGCCTCAACTAAACCCAAAATTTAACAGCAAGGTTGGCAGCCCCTTTCCACCACTCCAAAAGCAGCTCTCTGCTTTGTCTCTATCCCAGCACCAACCCCAGGCATCCACTTAGGCTGGTGCTGAGCCCAGAAACCCCAGAGATGGTCTGGAGGAAAAACTTCTCCAGAGAATGTTTTTGGCATCCTACCTGCTCCGTGGTCAGCCCCTTTCCAGCCTCACTCCTACTGCAGCCCTTGGCTTTGTCTCTCTGATTCATACCTGGGAGGAAAATTGCAATTCCCATAGTGTGATATACCTCCAGCAGTTTATTTTAATTCTTGAAGTAACTCTATTTACTCCTGGGTGAGGTGCCCAGGGAGAGCTTTGTCCCAAATAGACAAAGTGATTGTGAATAGCACAGTAGGCTCTGAAAGAACATGCAGAGAATATGTTGTTAATAGTACACTTAATCTCTAGCCCTTACTATTAAAACAGTGTTTTCTCCTGAATTGCTTCCACATCACTGAATTTTTCTTTTATGTAGGAGGGCTAAAACAGAGACTAATAAGAATGCCCATCTTTTCTGTACCGCGTTTTATCCTAAAGTGTCTATCCACAAGAATTCTGTTGCCATAAATTGGAGCATCTCTAAATCTACTCTGGTTTATCTCAACTGAGTATCCTACCCTGACAAATATAAAAAACATATGTGTATAAAATACATACACAAGTGAGTTTTCTTACTTCTGGAATCAGATGGAGTGAACATGGCATATGTTTTGGCACTGTAATAAAGGCCTGAAAACTGTTATGTGCGCTCCACATCTGAACAAACCTGCTGGAAGAGCTAAAGTGAACATAGTATGGTTACAGTTACCCTACAGGAATCTGGCATGAGTGCAGACACTGCACTCTGAGTCTTTGAAAGTATACAAGTCATATAGCTGGGCGCTAATGGCCATCTGGGAATCCAGTTGGGAAAGAGGAGTAATCTGCCGGCACAGACCTATTGGAGCTGTTCACTGTATTAGTTGTCCCACTGCTTTTCTGTGTAGAGGAGGGCGAGGGTGCATGCAATGGTAGTCTTCTGTCAGTATAGACAGCGTACTGTAGATCTCATTTCATGCTGCAGAAGCTGAGAGTGATCAACCCTCAAAATCAGAGGCACAGAAGTCCATCTCCCCTGTGACTGCAGGAGGGCTGATACAGCTGCACTGAGAAAGCTACCATGAGGTCTTTATCAATGGCAAATGACTCCTTCCTCCCTCAGAAGTTCCAAACCAGAGCACCTTCTAGAGATGCAAACTCCAAACTGAATGAACCAGAGCTCAAGGCTGGGTGTAAAGGTAAGTCTCTGAAAGACAGAGTGCACTGGCAAAGCAACGCAGTGAAATCTATCACTGTGCCAAACTTCTGATAATTAAAATTTCATTGTAATGTACCAATGATTCCATCTCTTAATCTTCCAAATAGGAAGTATCTCAAAAAAATATTAATTTCTCTCCTTACTGTCTGTTGTGTGAGTCTGGAAGATTTGAAACAAAATTAATAATTTTCAAATTGTTGAACCCACTGAGTGAAAGTCAGCAGCTTCCCTTTAACTGTTTTATAGAGACATGTGCCTCTTGGGATCACTTGGCAAGGAAATACTATTTTTTTAAGATTACTCAAGGTCAATTTATCCCAAGCATTGAACCTATCCAGCTGTAACTGTGAAAAGAACTGATTTCCTGACTGCCAAGTTACAGTACTTCATCCAATGCATGTAGAGAAGAGGGGATCAGTATTTACCAAAAACTAGGGGTCCATTTCTTCAATTATGCTTGCATGCCTTACTCTGTTGTTTTTATAAGACAACTTCTGGCTTTCCATTAGTGAGAGGAAAAGAAGAACTGGAATCAATGTGTCAGATCCTTAATCACTATAAATTGCCATAGCTCCCTAGTTTTTCTCTTTGAATTTTCAGCTGGCTGTGCTGTATTAACTTCAACCCTAGATATCTTAACTGTCAGGTATGGAAGTGATTTGTGAAGCTTTAAGCTTGTATCTCAATCCCTATTTGCTCCACTCCAGCAACGGCAAGAGACACTTGGTTTCTAAGGGGAATGTTGATGTTTCATTTCAGTTACTTTAAAAACAAAGCTGGTTTCTTGAAATGGGGGAATCTGCAATATAAAGGTGAAATTACATTTGTCATGCCTTTCTTGAAAAGAGAGTGCATTTGTCTGTTGACTCATGCTGTTTCTACTAAAGGAGGAACAAAAATAGCATTTTTGGTAAGGAGAATATGGATTAGCAGTCTTAGAAGTAGGGATTTGCTGCTTCTTAGGACTGTCAGTTGAGCATTAGCTGAGTTTTTTTTTTTTTTTTTCGTTTCCTGCTCCAAAGTCCTATCCTGAGGTACGGTGTGAGAGGGAAGAAAAGGTTTGGCTGTCTATATCTGAGCCCTGGCGACAGCCCTGGGAAGTGGAAGGCAGGGCTTGACAGGGACTCTTACTTCCTGCACCCCTGTGCACAAAGCGTAGCCGGCAGGAGCTCTATAGTGGCAGTGGTGGAGGGTTTGTGTCTGTCCTTCCAGGCTAGATGGCAACACTCAGGAATTTTCCATTGAACTAGATTTCAGTTAATTAAATTTGCACGTTCTGGAAAATCTGTTTTTTATTCCCCTTTGTGTTATTCCAGAAATTTTCAATTCCCTAGAAATATTTTAATCTTCTTTCAGAGAAACAGCAATTGAAGTATAGCACTTCTGATCTGTTCAAAATGAATTAAGACTTTATATGGTAGAAGCTCAGTGCTTGGTGGGAATCGTACTGGTACTTCCTTTGACTGTTGCTTTTACAGTCTACTTAGAGAGCTCACATTGTCTCTCACAATACACACAGTCCCACTTTAACCAAGCTGTTCCATGAGTTGACGTAACCCATGCTAGTGGGTGTGCGTGCGCTCTCAGTTTGGGGCAGATAAAAATTGCTGTGTTTGAGCTTTACCAGGCTTTGGATTCTGGGAGAGGAGGACATGCCTCAAATCCTCCCCACGTTTCTTGGTGTGTAACTTCATTTAGACCTTAAGCATCAGACTAATGAATACATCTGGTTGCCTTCCTCTCTCAGGGCAAGAGTAGAAATGACCCAAGAATGCCTCTTTGGTTGTGGTTTGCCTTGTGTTGCATTGCGTTCATTTTTACCAGCATTCACCGTTGCATCCCTGGAGAGCAGACGGAAATTGAACACTGATGAAAAGGAGGAAGCAAAGAGGAGCACTGAGAGTAGGAACGTTTTGCTGCCAGAGGTGTTTACTACTTCTGGCTTTTTATTCAGCGCTGTATGATCATGCCCTTTGTACTGCCACGGGTGGTGGTGGCAGGTGGACAAATTACAGCTGTTGGTACGTGGCAAGCAGGTTTGCTGCTGTGCGTTATGACACAGCCAAAAACCAGCCTGCAAATAGTTGGAGGTTGAGATTCTGAACAGCTGCTCTGAAGAAAAGATAGTGTTGAAAACTTTAGAGAGGCGGGTAATTAGCGAGCAAGTTTTATTAAAAAGATCTGTAGAATTATTTCTGTAGTATTTTAATGTTACTTTCAGTTTGTAGTTATCCATTATTTACACTGTTTTCTTTACTTTTCTCTTTGCTGTGTTTGGCTCTGCATTCCCAGTTTGAGCCACAAAGTGGGTATTGCAGAAGGCATTAGGAATGAATTTGACCCACTCAGCTGGCATCAAGAAAGCTCAGTTAAAACCCAGTGTTAAACTTAACAGCATGCAGTATATCCCACAGCTTCCCAGTAAAGGCTGCCTCCTAAAATCCTCAGAAATACCTGCATTTTATTGGGTTAGAAGCTCCATTAATGTCCCCTAAATCTAGCAGTTTCAGCATTGTTATGGTGCTAGCAGTACAGGAGCTGAGCTGCAGAAGTGTTGCTGTAAATTCAGGACTTAAACCATTTCACAGGAATAGAGAATGTGTCTATTTCCCCTGTAAATGTCTGCTGTTTTTTCCTTGGAGAAGAGTATAACCTCTTTGCACCTTACTGTTCTTTCTTTCACCTTGATGCTTTTGCCCCTGTCCCTGTTTTGGTACATGGTGACCTTTTGCAACTCGCATGGATCAAGATGGGCCCACACCCTCTGACTAATAAAGCTTCTTGATTTTACCGGCAGGATTTTAGTCAAAGGCAAATCTTGACAGCACATAGAGTGTTTGGGGGGTGGGTGTGTAAAGATCTTGTAAATATGGTAAAAGTTCTACTCCAGAATGAAAAAAGCTGCTTCTTTGACCTTTTAGGCCAAAGATTTGTAATTCCTATGAGGGATATCTCATTACTGGAGAAAATGAGAATTGGGGATATTCTTCCCCAGACCTTACAGGTAAAAATTGCAGCATGACTTAGAAATTATCTGATCTGGAGAGCAGAATGAGAATAGCTCTCAAATATTTCTCCTATCCCAAAGGAAGGTTAAAGCCAAATGTTGTTGACAAACCAGTGTTTTTTACCAGATCCTGTTTCAAAGAATGGTTCTTCCTCTAATCTCAACTCTGCCATTGAGTTTCAACCAAGTTTTATACTCCCTGTGTAATATCTGTTATTAGTCTTGCAGGCTCTAATCACTTATACGTTTGAAAACAATTTCAGAATTTCAGCTGAATAATCTTAAGTAAATTTAGTTTTATCAAGGACCGTGATCATACAACCAATACTTCTCTCTCTTTCTCCTTGCCCCTCTCTTTTTACAGCACTAGCATTTTTAAAGGACAGGAAAGTCACAGTGAAAGTATCTAACTTAAAAGAATCACTTAAATAAGGCCCAGATAAAGAAATTAACAAAAAATTGAGTTTTGTGCCCTGATCTTTCTTCCCCTCAGTTTGTTTCTAACTCAGGTTAGCCTCTCCCCTGTCAACTCCATCTAGACCTGTTTGAAAGATACATTATGTTCTCCTCCTTGGTAGTGTTTAATCTATTAATTCCTTTTGCATGTTAAAACTGCTCCTAATTTCAGCTTCAAGTTTGTGTTGTTATTAATGACAAGTGCTCTGTGCAGGGTACATCTGTAAGGATTGTCTTTCAAAGGTTCTTTTCACTTGTATCAGAAACTGTCTTTGACATCTTTTTTTTTTTTTCTTAAAGAATTGTTTCCAGTTGGAGAATGGCTCTGAACGTTAGATGAAAGGAGCTGCTGCTTGAAGGACAAAGCAAACAACTTTTTCCTTCACATTAGTTAAGGAGCAATCATTAAAAGCTCTTCTTCATTACAAATCTGCGTCATAAGAGAGAGAATTAGGATATCAATAGTAACTGTATTAGATTCTTTGAAGTGTTGATATTCCATAGCAACTTCACAACCAGTCTAGTCGCGGTAGCATTGATCTGTCAGAAATGACTAGCTCTAATTCAACAGGGATCTCCACTCAGAGAGGAGCAATGATGTTAAGAACAGCACAAAACATACCCAACTTTCTTATGCTGATATCTTCTCTCAAAGCAGGGCACTGAGGAAGCAATTGTCTTTTAAGATCAATACTATTTGTGGGGGGAAAGTAGCTATTGATCGTTTGATCATGCTAATTTGAAGCGCATTTATTACCGTACAAATGGCAGAAAAATGTTCTCTATGCTAGAATGCTGTCCTTTGCAAACAGCCCTGAGTCTGGGCAGCTGCATCTCCCTGAGCAGAGCTGAGAAAGAAACTGATCCTCAGAGGCTCATGTTTTCCACAAAGCCATACTCTACCCATGTTCCTCCGCTGTATCCTAGTTGTCTAAATGAAAAGAAAAAAAACCCAACACCCAAACTTTCAGATTTCCAAAAGGCTGAAGCTGTGTACATTGGTAAGACAGAGTGCATCTCCAGAATAGCAAACTATTGAGCCAAAGGTACCTTTTAACTACATATACCTGCAGAAGAGCTACCTGCTGCATTCTTTGACCATCTATTAGAAATCTTTATGCCAGTTTATTTGTACTGTCCTTCTTGATATGTTTACGTGAGGCAATACCGACACTCGTCCTTGTCCTCATATGTGAATGTCACAATGAGGAAAACAGGGAGGAACTCCTCTATTGCTCATGTGTCTGTGCCAACATGTTGGACTGGTCCATGATTTTCTGATTTTAATGAGACTGGAACTCAGCCCAGACTCAGTCACTGAAGTGAATTCAGATGATTTTTCCTTTCCTGCACATATTTTATTTTCTATAACCCAGAAAAGTAGTTTAAATCACATCCAGTTATGCAACAGAATTATTTTATTGATGTGAAAACTTTCTCAGTTAGAGATGGCTGTGGAGACACCAAGTCTGATTTGTCATTCTTTCCATTTAGATCTTTAAGAAAGGAGATTTGGATATTGTGACCCATGCCTGCCTTTCATATGGGCCCTAAGCTAAGCCTTCATATCTGAACACTGCTGAATTTCAGCAGTTCAAAACTAGAACTGAGCTTCCTGACAGAAACTCTTCTCCAGTGATACCCTCATGAAGAAGCATAACAGAGCCTCAGCTATTCCTAAGCATAGTGGACAGTATATTGTCTTAGCATAAAACAAAACTGTTCCTATACTTTTTAGGATCCTTAAAGAACAACTAACAATAGCAATGCAGAACACTTTTTCCCCTTCAGTGCTGGTGTGAACTTCCACTATTATATCTCGGGCTTCTGCTGTTTTCCATTCAGGTTGCATCCTGTGATCATCGTTTGGAACACAGAGCAAAACCAAGTAATGACCTGACAGCAGTGGCTTCATACCAAATAGAAATACCAGGGCATAAACTAAGACCCTCGTATTAGGTCATGCAATGTTGAACTTCAATGAGCTACTTGAATGTAGGAGAGTGAGGAGGGAAAGCTATTTTCTTCCTAATTAAAAAGAAATGCATTGCAAACACTGAAAACATAAGCCGGATCAAGAAACTACAAAATATTTCTTGAATAATGGTTTTGTTTGATTACATTGGCAGGGTTTTGAAAAAAAAGTTCAAGTCACTTTGTTGGTTCTGGTTTTATCAAGGTATTCTTAGTTGTACTGGAGCTTGTAATGAGCAGTTATTAGATAATCCTATGCTTGTAATGAGATCTTTCTCCCAGAGTGATAACCAACTATTTCTCAACATGAAAAGTAAAAAATAAAAGCTGAGGATTCTAGTCAGGGTGGGGTGAGGGCGTGGTTTTGTTTTGGGGTTTTTTTTTTGGGGTTGGGGATTTTTTGAGCATTCACTGCATCATGTTTTCTACCAGCAGATCTTTTTCAGGTATCTTCAGCAAAGAAAAAGGTGCGGAGCTCTTCCAGAAAATAACTGTCATTAATGCACATGCACACGTCCAGCAGAGCTCTCATGATGCTTAGTTTAAAGCCTGCCCTTATTTTCAGCAAGCTTTGTGTCAGTTCCTGAATGTAGTCAAAATCTGGCCAACTACTCTGTGAAATCACAAGGCTGGTAATCTTCTGCTTTCCTTTTTTTTTTTTCTTAATATCACACAGGGTTTTCACTGTTTTTATCTGTGTGCGGGGCAGAACATACCTTTCTTATGGTCACATTGCTCTCATAGCACTGTGTAGCTGCTACCTTCCTGCACTCGGTTGTGGATGCCTCAGAACTGCACTGGTAAAATCCCGAAGTCCAGGTTAGTTTCATCCCTATTTCAAAGGACCTTGCCATTGCTTAAATTCATAGAAAACTTCTAATATTTAAAGTGCTTAAAAACCTTAACTGCTCTAATACTGGTGAAGTTACAGAGATTAGCTATCCCTGTTTTGTACCAAGTAAAGCAAAGGACAGAAATTAAAATGTGCTGTATCTCTGATTTGGATCACTTCTATGTGATTTGCTTAAGAGAGCTGAAGGCAGTCACAGCCAGGAATACAGCTGGTACCTACCTATCTACCAACAGCTCATGCAAAACTACATTGGCCAAAAGTTGTGAGGGTTTTGGGTTTTCTTTGTTGTTGTTGTTGTTTTTTTTAACTGTTACCAGTTATTCTTGTGTAAAAGCATAGAAAAGAGTACTTAATTAGTCTTTGGACTTGGAATACAATCCCTGAATTCTTGGCTGAGCAGGACATCGTATGCTTATCATGCTCATTCTGTTGAAATTATAAGGAAGATTGTTTATATACTCTTACGTCTGACAAGTAGCTCTGCTGATGTTTCATAATTTGAGACTTGTACATTTTAATTTACTCAAGCCCTATGCAAATCTCATGACCTTAGAAATATACTTGTTGGTGTTGGTCAGTTCTAATCCTCATTTCCACTAGCTAATTTATTTTACACTTAGTAGCAACTATGTTAATTTGCTGATTTTGTGTTTTGTACTGAACTTGGAATAAATATATTTCTATTTAAAAGTCTGTTTAGAAACACCTTCTTTAGACCTAGTTTTCTCATTCTTACATAGTATTCTTTTGGCAGTAAATGTGAATTTAATGAGGAGCCTGTTTATCGGATCTGGCTATTAGATAACCTGTTTTCAGGGCTGCAGATAGACTTGCACAGTTAGTGGTTTTGTTTTTGGGACAAGGCAATGATATTTTTTCATCGTCCTTTACATGGGGTATTTGATTGGCTGAAATTCTCAGTAGTGCCAGTGTCAATTTTTTTTTTTGCAGAGAACAATGAGATGAGACCACAGTGTCTACATATCTCATTGCCAGGGGAAAAGTATTTTGGTAAGTTTTTTTTGTATTCAGAGACTTCAGAGAAAATGGGAAGATTTAATTCTTATTGCTTCAATTTTTTCTACTACTTTTTCTCCTTTATGAATTTGGAACACAAAATCTTTATAACATTTTACTGGAAGGAATACATAGACTAGAGGATACAAGTGTTATATGTATTAAGACATGAGAAACAGGAATTATTGCCTGCTTCATTGAATTTTTCAAGTTAGATCATTTTATCTCTTCTTTTAAAAAGTTTTCTTTCCTGCCAGGTCCTAAGCTTTGAGGTTCTCTCATCTCCTCTGCCAAACTTCCTATGGCTACCAATAGAACCATTTACTCTGAAAGGACTTTTTAGGCAATTTAAGTTAAGCATGTGTTTAAAGGCATTGGTTTAAGATGAAAATGGTCAGCAGCTGTTAGAAACAAGTCCTTAAGCCTTTATTAGAATCCATAATTAATCTAAAGACTTGATGAGAAGGGGAATATTAATTGGGTTATTTTCTGCCAGGCCTTAAGTGGCTTCATTTTGTCTAAATCAAAGTAATTAAAAGAGACTAAAAATGTAAAGTTTGTGTAGTAGAGAACTGTATCTAGGTCTGCCAAGTGAATGGATTTCAAGCAGGAAGAGCATTCTCTTTGAAAGCCAAGAAAATATTACTGGTAGGATATTTCTCCTAATTTTTTTGGAATTAAGTGGGTTTTTTCTTACCTTTTGAATGACAGTTTTTCAAGTTTCCTACCAGATGCTATTGTTAATTTTAGAGTCCTGATTGGGTTCAAAGTAGGTCTTGGTACTGATGCTAGATCAGGCTGGAAGGAGTTTTTGCAATTGGAGTTTCAGAGGAATGAAAATCCTGCCAGCTATGTTTGTGTGTTAGGGCTCTGTATAAATAAGCATGAATCTCTTAGATTCTTCAAAAAAAGTATGTATGCTTCCTTGCAGCTTTAAATGTGGAACCTGGAAGCAAAATGAAATTGTTTATGGATTTGAATTTGGAAATAAATGTCAAGCCTCTTTAAAAGTTAAATGATTTGGACTTGAGGTTCTACTCTTTTTTTTGTTTTGTTTTGTTTTTAATTAAAGTGACGAAGTAAAATCACTTCATAAGGAAAAGATGATTGCTTGGGCCAATCCAGTTAATGCACAGTTAATATAACATTAGAATTAATGCAACACTTCGGATTGAAAGTGCTTTAGTTGACTTGTAGACCCCTCACCTCATCCCTCCTCTGAGGGCATCTAGAAAATCTTTGGCTATCCTTAAGGCAGATCTTCCTCCATGACAGCCCTGTCTCTAAGTCCTTAACGCTAAGTGAAAAGGATTACTTTGGTTGTGCTTGGAAAGTAATTGACTAAAGATATGAAGTAATGATGGTGTATTAAAACATGTATCATGTTTAAATAGCACTTGTATGACTCCAAAGGGAAAGAATGAAGATATAGAGTCATTCAAAGCCAATCTGGGGTTTATGATATCCTGTGCTCTGTTTAAAAAGGTTTACATCTAATGGTTTGGCAAGGTAGGAGCATTTTGCAAATAACACTTTGTGGAGTGAGGGTTGGCTTTCTCCCAAAACCAATGGAGGGAAACAAAGCTTACGTTTTAGTTTTTATAGTTGGTTAAAAGGAATAAATGTGCAACAATGTTATTGCATTTCAGTGATTTTTATGGTGTTACAATATATTTACATCACTTCATAGCCATGGCCAAGAACACTGATATTCCTCTGCCTAAGAATAAGCAGATAAGTGGTGTTGGCCATACTTCAGTGCTAGAGCTGAGAATGAAGTCTGCATTTTGTATGAAAAATATTGACCAGGGCACAACCAGTGTTCCAGGCCTATCACTAGCCTTGAATTTTCACATTCTTATAAAGGAGCCGCACCGTCTTGCAATCCTTATGCATGTTTAGAGATTAGCCTCAAGACAAGAGATGAATTGAAATACTGACCCTCCTTCAAATCATTGGGTGCTGTCATTCACTGTAGGCCTTCTGAAAGGGGAAAAACAGTTGATAAAATGAACATAGTATGAAAAACCCTCTCTTAATTGCCAAATGACAAAGGAATACAGTAAGCTATAGGATCCTGAACACCTGCCTTTGAAATCAAGAGTGCAAAATGGGATGCCAGTTCAGGGAATCTTTTTATTTGGCTGTTAGGGCTCTACGGGATGCAAGCTAGTTTCTAGCTAAAAATGGACCATTTTTTTGAAAATGTTGATTATCTTCCCTTCTTAAATTCCCTTTCCACTTAAATATGAGGAAAAAACTTTACTGTGAGGGTGACAGAGCAGTGGAACAGGCTGCCCAGAGAGGTTGTGGAGTCTTCTTCCCTGGAGACATTCAAAACCTGCCTGGACATGGTCCTCTGCCCCCTGCTCTGGGTGTCCCTGCTCAAGCAGGGGGGTTGGACGAGATGATCTCCAGAGGTCCCTTCCAACCCCTACCATTCTGTGATTCTTACTGGGATCACAAAATCTTCCCAAATACCTATCATTTGCTTTTTAATAGGAAGAAGGGCCCCATCCCAGGCTTTTGCCCTTTAGCTAAAGTTTTGGTGCCTGAGGAGAACAGCCACATCTTTCAGAAGCTACAGAAATGTTAGTGGTAAGAGAGAAGAATTACAGGAAATGGGTTGTGTTCCTGTGAGACTGACAAGGCAGATGGGCACAGTTGTGCAGACCCAACTGTGGGGTGCAGGTGGGTGGGGTAAGGCAGGGAAGGCAGATACCCCTCAGCTAAGAAAAGTGCACTCCTCCAGGAGGTGGGCTAACAGACTTCTGAGTTTTGTTTGACTGTTGGTGAGAGTGAGGGACAGGCTCATGGCTTGAAGCAGCCTCAGCTTTGTGGGAGGGTGGAGGCAGATGCCAAGAGTCTGCAGTGCTATGCCATGCTGTGCTGCGTGCAGCACCCAGCACCTGGGCCATCTATGCAGGCAAGTACCTGGTATGATGTTTTGTACTATGGGTCTAAAACTGGGCAGTCTGAAAACTGCAAAATGTGAATGCTGTTTCCAAAGAGCTGAGAGTTAATCCTTACTTGGATCACCAACATATAATTAAAGCAGTTTTCAAAATGAAAGGGAGAGATGCAAGAGATGTGTTATGTCTCTTATTTCTGGGCCCTGGTCCAGTTAAGCAAGAAGTACATGTTTAATTCTGAAGAGTGAATAACTTTGATGCCCAGTTCATATGGGTTTAAGTTATTTGAGCCTTTTGCTAGATTGAGGTCATAGTTTTTTCCCCTCTCTCTCTAATTAGTGCAACTGCTTTGCAAAGATATTTCCCATGACTTAGTGGTAAGTCACCACTTTATATTTCCCTTTTAACATTTCCAAACTGATTTCTCTTCAAAGATCACTACCAATTAGCACTAATCTTTCTGTGGACATTGGCAGACTTTCAATACTTTCTGATGCTTATGGACTACATTGAACTTAAGTTCGTTTTAGAACTGCAGGGCAAGGGACGCAGGGTTGGGGTTGTTTTTTTTTGTGTAAGATCACAGTTATGTATCTTTAATAATGATTCTTTGGTACTGAGGACATTTTGTAGGATCAGAGAGCTCCAGTTATTTCATTAGAATGAAATGGAGAGTACAGATTATTCACGAAGTAGTCTATAAATCCTCACTCTTGTGTGCAGACTTTTTCCCATAGTGATTTATGCTAAGCTTAGAACAATCTCTTTAGAACTTTAAGTACAGTAAACAACACCAAATTTCACATTACAGTAGAGGTTTCAGATTGAACTTAGTAGAATTATGGTAGGGCTAAATCTGACCAACTCTGTCATAGATTGTCTGGCAGTAAGATATAAGAAGGGAAGGAGCAGGGAGGTCAGCGGTTTGGTTTTGATCTCTTGGGACTCTTCGTAAATCTGTAAGAAACTAGTCCAAAATTAATGCAGTGACCATGGTAATAGTGGTGTGAGAACATACCTGGATCCATTAACTCCTAATTCCAGTCACTATGGAAGGGCTGAGACTGTAGTGTTTGCTCAAAACACTGTGAAATGCCTTGTTGCATTTTCAGTTGTGGTTCATACCCAGCTGGTTCAGCCAACACCATCAGTATTTACTCCTCCATACTTGTCTGCCTACCTGGCTTTCCACCTGCTTTAACTATTCAGAGGATCCATGCAACGCCACAGAGTGGCAATTGTAAAATAAAGATGATATGCTGGTGGCAGTGGAATTGCTTTCTTCTTTTTTATTCCTAAAACATTGCTCCCTGCTAGATTCAAATGAAGAAAAGTCTCACTTCTAATTAATTTATTCTCCTTCTTTGTAAAAAAATCATGACTAATGCATTTTCAAGATTTTGTCCCTTCACAAAGCAAGCTCTGTGGCAAAATGGTTAACACTGAGCCCCGTAGCACAGGCCCTGATGTAGATGTCCTCTGCAACACATACAGAAGGACTAAGAAATGTTTTATTGCTGCTATTTTTTTTGTTAGATGATCTTAGTGAGAATTAATCTGAGTTTAGCATCCTGTTTATCCTGTGGCTGGAAAATATAGTATCATGTTTTTCCTTCCTGTCCTAGCAGTATAGTTGTTCTGTAGAGACAGACACATTAGAAGTGCCAAAGATGGCAGGAAAGCTGGATTTGGGCGGGCAGGAGGGAAGACTTTCTTCTGTTACAGCTAGTAATTTTATGCTTACTAGCCTAGAAGTCCTTTTCGTTTTCTGCCTTAGCATGGAAAACCATCAGGGTGTGTGATTTTTGCATCAACTGGAGCCAATCAGGAGCTGTTGGGTGAGCAAGCCCTAACCACGTGGGTATGATAGCAATCATGAACATGTCTCACTCTTGGTTACCAGGGCACTTATCCACTGTAGGGCGTGATCTGTCAGCTCTATAATTGGATGACTGTGGCCACCTGCAGTGGTTGTCTCGTGCCTGCTTCTGGAGCGTGGCTGTCCACAACTGGGCCATGGCTGTGTCTTGTGAACCTTTCTGTCCTGTGGTCCCAGGTGCCTGCTAGACTCATCCTTTGTGTTTATATTCATCTGCCCTTTTGTACGTCTGCCAGGCCCAGGATCCACAGCCCCTCAGTGACTGGTAAGAGGAGACTCGATGGCTTTCTATTATACTTTGGTTTCTGATATTTTAGAGATGCTTTGGGAGAGGAAATACTACCTTACTCTCTGTGCAGTATTTCCCTCCTTCCCCAGCCAGGAGGAATCAGGAATGTGACTTCCATTTTGCAGGAATGTGCGTTTCATCTTGCATCTTGGGGGAGGATCAGCAGAGTCTGGAGTATCTCCAGATCTCTCTGATACAGCATTTGTGGAGCACTTGACTGTCCATCCCTTTCATTTGGCATATGCTGGATGCTAAATGCCTACCTCCACATCATGCAGTCCCTGAGCTGCCAGTGTCTCTTTACATCTGCAACAGAAGCTTTGGTATACCAGTATGCAAAAGCACTTTCCTCTCTCTCCTTCTCTACCTGTCCCCCAAGCCGAGTTGCAGGGGCTGTCTGAAGCAAAGTTGATAAAAATGCAATCTTTCTGGAGAGTCTTTGCCTCTGGAGGCATTAATGACTTTGAGGCCTGAGGGCCAGACCCAAGGTGGGAGGACTTTGTGACTATGTTCCACGTTAGCATCCCTCCGAAAGCACTTGGCACTCCCCTAAGAGGGGAGAGACTGTAAGACTCTTCAATTCATCTCATGTTATTCAGAGGAGATTTGTGTAAACTAATTGGTTCTTGGAAGCAGCATGGTTGCACTGTTTCTCTCTGGTTTTGTTTTTTCCTAAGGAAATTGAATAATTCTTAAACAAAACAGCCTCATTAAATCAGAATGAGATTAAACTAGCCTGGTTCATTCTGACTATGTTTTATTTGTTTTATGTGTTTTTTGTTTTTCTTTTTTCATTTTGGTTGTGTGAATGTGTTTTGATAACATTGTTTCTGCTTGGTGAAAGAGTAAGCAGGAGAGAAAATGGACTCTCACTGTAAATATTTGCAAAGAAGAAAAACAGGCTGTGTGAGAGAGGGAAATATTTGAGCTATGTGTTTTTGAATGTTGTCCTAATATCTGGCTGTGTTTTATCTTACATACCACAAAACAAGAGACACTTCTGTTAGGATTCTCCTCACTAGTAAATAAATGGTTTCCTGCTCCCCTACCAGCTACATTTTCTCCCAGCAGTTTATAAAGCTGTGGCATGTCAAAAAAAGCCCTTGAAGTATTGACTTGATTTTCCATTAAAAATTAATTGCTTTCTGTTTGATGAATGGTGATAAATAATGACCTTTGAAGTGTGTTGTGGTCTTAAGTATACTTAAAGCTCTTAGCCTTTCGTTGAATGAACTTTAGAAGCATCTGCAAGTCATGGCTTCACAGAGGTGACACAGGGAGGAGAGCTTTCTGTCATAAAGCACCACATAGAAGTTAACAGTCTAGCTGCTCTTAACTGTAAGTTTGAGTGACTTTAGCTAACAGGTTGTGTATATGAAAGCACCATTGTTGTACTACTCGAGTTAGTGTCACATCAAGATCTGGCATCTGTTTTATTTCCTTCCAGTCTAGAAAATCTGAATTCAGTGTGTATCAAAAAAACCCACCCAAAACAAAACAAAAAATGATACAAAAATCATGTGCCTAGTCCAGATGTTATTCTATGGGCAAATTAAAACACTGTCCAACCAATTTCATTCAGTTAATTGGGGGAGCATGCATGCGTGACTTGAACACGCAACTGAAAAAATTGAATGTAACATTCAGGCATGCCCTTCTGTGCCTACCCTGCAAAATTAACAGGCTCATGGTTTCCTGTTACTGTCAATTGCAGCAAAATTACAAACAGATTTGGTTATGTCCTTTTCTTATATTTGGCGTGTTGCAAACTGTCTCATGTCCTACTCCAACCTCTCCAGCAAATTCTGTCTATGTCCATGCCTGTTCAGGTTGTTCTATAATGGACTTAAGTCACAGCTGTTCCACACCATTCACTGCTATCAGCTCCTGCAGCTCCTGTCATCTGTGTACTCGTCAGTGTATTTACTTCACTGATTTTTTTATTTCAGATTGAATTTGAACTAATACTTATGTAGGATTTATATCTTTGTACCCCTTCTCAACCTCATTGTTTTTTAATATTATTTTTCAAACACTGCAAAGCACTTTAGAAACCATAAATTTAAAAGTCCATGCAAAATAACTTGATTTCTTAGCTGGGCAATGTGCTCGAAAATCTCTATTTTGTTAACCAGTTTTGCATTGCTCAGTTCTGTTCTTCCTATCTGGCTCTTTTTCCAGTGTCGCTGAAAGCTCTGCATGCAGATGAAGCAGAGAATGCAAATGGGGAGTGTGGTATATCCCTAAGGAGACAATTGTCTTTGTGTCACAGTGATAATGTCTTCCCCTCCCCAAATTTCTTGTGTCTCTGGGTGGCATTCAATAAAGTCAAACCTCTGAAAGCAAAGCAGCATGTTGTACATAGAGAAAATGCACAGTGGATCCCTGTGCAATTTGCAGTAAGACTGCTGGGTTGTGTGCATATGAGGGTGGAGGGTAGACAGGGGTAAACCTGCATGTAGCACATAAAGTTATTATTTAAACAATTCTGGCAGAATCTGTCAAGGGAAGTAAGATAAACCAGGGTGAAGGCAAAACCAATTGTGTAAGGTAGTTTATACAAAGCAGTCGCCATTATAAATAATAGAGCAAAAAGGCATCCTTTGGAAACTTTCCAATTCATTTTTACCAGTTCTGCCTTAAATAACTGACAATTTTGTAGTACTTTGTGTTCTCATTCATTGCTCTTCCTTTGCTATAGGAATCTCCACAAGTACTCTTGGCTTCTTGGTTTGGATCATAAATATAGATCTTTGTTTCTTGCTCTTGTTTGTTTGTTTTTGTTTTGCATCCCACATCATAGGACCTAATCACTAAGGCTATATTCTTTATATGGATGTCTTGGCATCCAAGGCTTGCTTCTAGCCAGAACCCTCCCAGCTAAACAGAAATGTGAAACCATGGTCATTAATATACTGTTCTACTGCCCATCTTTGTTCCCAGAAAGAAATAGCTGCCTAAGCCAGAAGCACAGGGTAAGACTGCGCTCTGACCAGTGCCCATCCACATGGGCAGAAAAGGCAGATTACATGTCTTTAGTACACCTGAGGTGTTTGCTTATCATTGACCTGCCCACAAGAGCACAGGGTGCCTCCATGTGCCCAAGCATTGCTCCGTAATGGAGTGTGGTCAGCAGCAGCCTGAAGCAGTCTCCTTTTCTGATGGTGACTTCTGAGCATGGACCACCACCTAAACAGATTATGATAGTTGTGGCAGCAGTCTGTTCCTAGCTGACACTGGTCTGAGGATCTTTATTTCTTACAGCACTCTGATAATATGAAGGAGGGGAGGCCGAGGACGTTGTCTTGAAAGACTTTGGGGATGTCATGCCGATCATGTGTTGTCTCCTTCATATATCACAGGAAACTGAAAAGCATCTATATTTTAAGGAAAAGTTAGACTGCTAAGGGATTCTGAACAAGACCATAAGAAAACATTGGCACCAGCTTATCATTCAGCTTAGGAGCATGCAAATTATTAATACAGGCTTTAAAATATTGGGCAAAATACTCAAGAAAATAATTCTTCTGGTCAGGGGTACTTACAGAAATGCTGTTTCTGATGGCCTAAATTCACTTGGCCAGAGAGAATGCTGCCAATTGCTGTATTTAGCATCAGTGCAGCATAAAAGTCCTGCTGTCCCAGACATCTGCCAATATCAGATGAATTGTTTGGTTAAGTGTGGAGAACAGGATACAGGTGAGGTTCTGTTCCCATTGCAGTCAATAACGAAATGCTTGCTGATCAACATGTGCAGTGTAATTAATATCCGGGGAAATCTTTAAACCCACAGCATCTTGAAATATGAATTAGTATCTTCAAATGCCTGATTGTTTTGCACATACCTTCCTTCTCCTTTCTGCTTGTATTGGGATAATGGTCTGATTATTTAAGTCTGAGGGACAGCATAGATATTATCACTGTTTTAACTCTAGAATAAATATTAGCCAATCATAATTTTAAAACATTTATCTTCTAAACCAAAAAGTAGGTGATGGTTTATGTACATACACAATGAGACATATTTCCCCTGTAACTGGATAAAAACAGGGTGTGGTGTTTCTCTTGATATAATGAAGTGCTGGCCAAATAATTAGCAAATTTGTAGTTAACCTGCAAATTTATTAACTTCTATCTGAAAAAGTTGTGCTAACTTCAGTAGAATCAGAGTTAGCAGTTCTTAAAATAACGGATAGTCATCTCTCTCTTGTATTTAGAAAATATCAACTAGTGAAGTTGTTCTACAGTTAAAAAACTTAACCAGAGGATTGTTTCTCAAAAAGACAAATCAGTAATGGGATTTCTTAATTTAGGTACCAATTCCTCTTGAAATCATTCTTTATTATGTAACTTTGGGAAACTTAAGCACCAAGTACTTCTAGGATGCTTTAAAACTCTCTTTCAGTACCCATCAGGTGCCTTTCAGCATCTACCAGGTAATACGTTTCATGAAAATGGGTGCCTGAACTGAGCACTGAATTCTTCATTCAAAATCAGGCCTCTGCATAGACAAGCTGCTCACCATCCTTTCCTGAGGATGTGGATTGGATCTTAGTTGCCTTCTAACACAGGGTTACTTAAAAATCCTGAGTAGTAACAGGCCCAAACTGAAAGTGGATTGAGCCTATATTTGTCCCTCTGAACTGACTGAGGAGGTAAAGTGACAGTACTGAGAGACAAAGGAGAACTTGCAGCAAGGAGAAATGAAGGCTCTGTTGACACATGGCAGATGTGTAATTTTAATTGGTTAAACAAAGCTTATCCAAGGGGGATATCTTTAGTGTGGTCTTTGGGACTTTACTTTCTTCCTTCTTCTTGCTTACAACATAATACTGGGCAGCCTCCATGCCTCTGGTGTGAGAGTAGCTCTGGGTGAGTCCCAAGCAGAGCAGCTGTTGAGCTGGAAGAGGGCTGCTGCCTGCCTTTCAAGGGGCATCTCCTGCGCTTTGAAGCAGCGCTGACTGCAATATGCTTGCAGGTCTGTAGCAGTCCTGGTGGTGACAGCCTGATATGACGGAGAGCAGTAACAAACAGCCAGGAGGTGATGACAATAGCTTTTGCCTGTTGTGAAAGGAAATGCTAAAAGCTAAAGAGCAGCACTGCCTAGGAGGACTCCCCTGTGAAAAGCAACTCAAGGTCCACCTCCACTCGGAAACTGAAGTAATATAATATTAAAGAATGTGCTGTACCAGCTGGAAATGCAGTTGTAGCACTGCTGAGTCTGAGTGCTCCAGGACAAGCTGGAAACCTCCACTACTCTGGCTCATGGGTACCACAGCCAACAGCAGAACAACTGGGCTTTTCAAGCACAATATATTGTTCTGGGGCTGTTTGTTTTTGGCCATGTAACCAGTACATCAAGTGATGTCCATGAATAGCTCAATCTTGTGTCTGCTAGCATAAATCTGTTGCTGACTGCAGTAGGACTTGGGCTGCAAAGTGGTTGGTATATGTCAAGATATTTCTGTGGGATGTTTGGTATCACTATTACCCTTCAGGTAGGAAAGTAATTTAGTTGAGAACACTGTGGTTATGGCAGCCTGAAATCTCTGTGTTGAAGAACACTCTTCAGAGCCGGACTGAGAGGAATGACTGTGCCCTATTTTTTAAGCAGCTAGTCCTGTCTCCTAGCCAACAAAAACATATTTCATAAAACATATGTGGATTGTGAGAAGCTGGTGGAAAACTAGTGCAGGGGTTTCCATCCTTGCAACTTGTTTGTCTTCCATTCTTCTGTTATTTTCATGACTAAACAAATTGGTCTGGATGCCTTAGTTCTACTCAATGAAACTTCAGTACTCTGCAGGAATTCAGTAAACCAGAAACACGGCTTGGTGCTTGAGAAGTTGCTTCCATTTTGAGAATGTGTTTCTAGAGAAGTAGGGTGTGAGATGTGGGTAGTGAAAGAAATGGCACCAACCATTGCCGTCTTGATTTCTGAAGGCATTTCCTGAGTTATTTTAAAGGTTTTCCGTATGGTTACTGAAACCTTAACTCTGAATATGAACTGCCTTTTTAAATGAAAGCTATTAAGCCCTGTCCTCTTCATCGCTTCATTTCAGTCACCTGAAGTGCTTACACAGCTTTGGTGTTCTGACCTGAGTTTGCTCCCCAAGATTAACACACATCAACTTCATCCATGAAAAAGGAATAGAAAAAAGCTTTACCTGCTCTTATCTTTCACATAATGTAATTTTCTATTTGCTTTGGTTTGCTCATATATATGTGTATATGTTTTATACTTTATACTTTAATATTTTCTATTTTGTGATTTTCATTGAGAGAGTTTGCATCCAATTTTCTAGGCTGTGCTGAATTAATTTTCCCTGTATGGACAAAAATCAAATGGGTTTTATCCTAAATTAGAAGTTGCATTTACGTATTGGCAAAGTATGGCATATAAAGTATGTCATATAGGACATTTAGTCAATGGCTTCCAAAATACAAGTAATAAATATTGTACATATTAACAGTTACCTTCCAACAATTACATCAAGAAATTGATTGTAATCCAAATCAAAAATGTATGCGTGTAAAACAGACCCCAAGGTAGCCATTGTTTACATGCTAGCAATTTACAGACTTCTGTGCCACCACGTCTTTCTCTATGCAGTCAGATGTTACCACAGAAACTGCAGCAACACATGGTACTGGGAGAGATAAAGCTCTTCCATTAAGAAACACAATCACTAGCATAGAAATTCTCTTCATCTCCCTGTTGTTTGAAGGGTGTAAAAATGCTGGTATGTCACAGTCTTATTGCAAATAATGTAAATTCAGCCCTTTGTAGGGAAATGCTTTTAGTTATGCCTGTTTGAGCACTTTGAACAGTGCAGGTTTTACTGAAAGCTTGTCTTTGTGCTGCTGTTGGGTTGGAAACAGCCCTACAATGTAGAGCCTGAATGGAGCATGGAAGAATTGGGACAGAATTAGCCACCATCTCCAGATATTCTTTGATCAATTATGGGGAAAATGTTTTGATTTTTCCACAGGAGCTAAATAAATATGCATTCAGAAGCTCTTGTTCAGGTCAATCCTGAACAGAGGGTTTGAAACTATCTGGACTCAGTTTCCATGAGCATGCTGGTAGAGGTGCAAAGGATCTAATTTGCCTTTATCTTTTACCTTAAGGGAGAATCAGAGGTTGGCTACAGACTAAAAACCCATTGGATTTGAGGAAATTTATGGATGCAGAGATTGTAGTCAGGTTGTGTCTCCATGGCAATAGAAGGGTGGACAGGGACTCTTCTGCCATTGCTTTCCCTAGAACCAGCTGGGCTTAAGGAATAGGGAAGAAAAGTGGGCACGAATTATTAGCCTGATGTGCTCAAGGCCCTTAAAGGAAAGGAACAGACCTTCCCGCTCCCTAAACCCAGTACAGCCCCCTTCTCCTTCAGGCTTTGACAGAAAGCTCATCAAGAATGGGGGTTTTATGGCATTCCCTGTGAGATCCATTCTGTGCTTCTGGGATCCCTGAGCAGGAGTGCCATGAAGAAATAGAGGGGCAAAGGCTTTCCCAAGCTTTAATTAGAGGTATTAATAGGCAGGAACCACTCTTTAAAGGAGCATCTCTATATTTCCATCTGTGTTTTTGGTGCTTGCTGGCTTCCCTCATCTCTTCGTAGCAAATGATGGACACCAAATTTGCCTCAAAGGGTCTGTCTGATGCCCACCCGCATGATGCGCAGGGCAGAGTTGTGACACCAAGCATGAACAGTGTTGGTGTATGTACATGCTTGTTGTCAGACAGCATCTTTGCCACTGAGGCATTAATTACAGAGAGCAGTTAAAATATAGGTAGCTTCAAGAAGCCAATTTTTTTTTTCTTACCATCAGGTAGTGGAAAAGCAGATTCTCACTGTCAAGAGGGAGAAATGATAATTCTCACTTTAAACTCACTGTTAAGTATCCTGTGAGATGCTGACGCTCTTTGCTTTAAGAAATGGGTTTGAGGTAGCTCTACTTCTTTTTAGGAAAATGTTTCAGTAGGTTGTGTAAGCCACACTTTGGCATGATAAAGTTGCACGGATACCAACAAATTTAGGCAGATCTCTACTCCTGAGCTGCTCTAGACCTCTGTCTGGTGTTGTTGTATAGCTTTAAGTGAAGACATTGCCATCAATCAGTCTGTCACCTACCTCACTACCCACTTGTATTAGATGATTTCACTATCAGCTAAGATGGAGCACACCAGTGAGTGGCATATTATAAGTGTCTAGAGAGATTAGATACTTAAATTAGATGGATAACATCCAGGCTGCTGTGCTGGATCTCTGAGATCCCACTATTGTGCCTGCCAGTGCATCCTGCTTCAGTCAGATAAAAACCTAAAGCTGCCACATCCTCATTCGTTTCCCTTAACAGAGGGTGCAAACTAGAGGTATGTAAAGTCAGTCTCCTGAGAAAGCCACAATAACTCTGTGCACTATATAAGTAATGTGGCATCTAATTCTTGTATAGAAATAGTGTAGCACATTACAGTATATGCCTGAACTAATCAGATGCCTTAACAAGCTCTAACCCCTCCTGTTTTCAGTTTCTTAAACTAGTAGCTTCTCAACCTGTTTTTTCCCTTGGGATGGTCCATGACAAAAGATGATTAAAAAGAATTATTGAAGTATCAGTAAAACCTGGTCAGTTAGTAGATCTGAAAGCTGACAAGACCCAAGATGACAGCCATCCGTGGGGAAAGTATTCTTTTCTCTGGGAAAAATTGATTTTAATATGTTGGAGTAGCATGGGATTTAAAATCGGATACATGGGCATTAATGTACTGCCCTAGCTTCTGTCTTCTTATGATGGGAAAACATTCTGCTGAGAAAAAGGTACAGTATATAGGCAGTAAAAGAAAACATAGCTACAGGTATTGAGAAATAACATTTAAATGACTGTTTCCACTGGTGTTATCCTTTTCTTACAGCGGGGCACAAATGTAGGAATATGCAAAGGGAAAACTGAGTTGATATGTGGACTCCAATATAGGAGGCCAAAGGCCTTACCACAAATGGCTGTCTGTTGAGTCTGTTGGACAACGATTTTGCGAATGCTTTATAAGTCACACTTATAGAAACAAATAGGTTCCTGACGGTTTATCTTTTCAGGGCTCAAGAAGAGCATGAAAACTTATTTAAAAAAATCCCAGTAACTTTTCTAAATTTAAAAATGTAATGACTTAAGGTCCCAAAGGTTAATGCTGGGAGAGGATCTCTGCTCTGTTTTCAGTAGAAAGATGTCTTTTCTAGTCTCCAGCTAGGCTCCACATTTGTAGAAAAGAAGTTTCTCAGAGTTTAAATATATATGTGGATATATGTGGATATATATACTAAGGTCCTTTTGCTCATATTAATTACCATTGAACATAATCTCAGCCTCCCTAGTTAAATGAGCTAACATAGCATGGCCTTGTTTTTTACTGGGGCCTCTGGGTGTTTCTCCAAGATAATACTGAATAACATTCAGGACAATAAAGTAATAAAGGCTGTAGTATGCTTTTTAAATAATTTGGAGGGTTTTTTTGTCAGAATCTTGTGTTAATTTTTTATGGTAAAAAAGTTATTTTTGGAAATTTCTATATCTATCTATTCCTGAGCAGCAGCATTTGGCAGCCTCGAAACAGAATTTAGATTTATGCTGATGGTGTCCTTAATTCATATGTTATCTTAAAATAATTCCTCGTAATTTGTGTTACAAAAGATTGGGAAAATAAAATTCTCATTCCTTTGTACTCTTTCTTATTGGGGTGGAAATAGTTGCAAAACAAAAATTTCATCCCTGACAAGATCACAGATAAGGATCTCAGCTTAGCTATACCAGCAAGTACAGGGTGGCAAGGGTCAATGATCAAACAAAATACAACTACTCAGGAACTCTAGAAGAGCTGAGAAGTGCTTTATTTAACAGAGACCTCCCTCAGGAGTTTAAGGTAGTCAGAAAGTCATTGCCCCGACTTCTGTTTCCAAGGAGCCTGAAGTTCAATGCTCCATGTATGACAGCTGATCTTAGCTGATTAACTGAACCATTGCTATAAGCAGAAATGGAAATGTGAAGGGATAAATTCCACACGTGTGGGATTTAAAATGGGAGCCGTAAGCAATCCCATGCACAGGATGCTGAAGGAAGGTGAAGGTGTTCTGGTATTATTTAGTGTTCTTTGTTATGGGGTAGGAGATATCCAAGTATGATGGAAATTCTGCCGAGTGCCCCCGAGGTTCAGAGTAGAAATAAGAATTTCAGTTTATTTGTGATAGTTTTAAACTGAGCACCTTGCAAGCGAGTATGGCGAAGTCACTAAGGGTAGCATCTGCAGAGGATGGTAAGGAGGAAGGTGGGAAGGGCAGCTGCTGTGTTGCTGCCAAGGAGAGGAGTGAAATGTTCCTGTACTCCCCTCCTCTCTTGAGGGATTCCTCTCTCATTTGCGTCCTCAAGCATGACCAGCTCTGTTGACTAACATGGTGCAGTTTTATTTTCATCACAATAGCAAAATACCCCCTCTCACCCTTCTCAAAAGGTGAGTTTGGCTCACCTTGCCTGGTCTCTCTCTTGGAGGCTGCACTGGCCAGCAGCTCTTGGAGTCCTCCCTGAGTATGGTCAGGAGGGGATGGGGACAAGCCTATGTCCCTGCCTGCATCTTGGTGGCACTCAGTGAGTCTAGAAAGAGGTTGGTTTGCTTTCTAGACAACAAAGATCAGTATTCAGGGAAGGAGACAAAGATGTTGTGACAGATGCCAGTCTGCCTGGAAAATACTGAGCCTTTGCTACCATTCTTAGGGAGAAGAAATACTAGGTTGGTTTTAGAGCAGCATCCATTGCAACTAAGCATGGCACAGGTACTCCTGGATTTAGTATTATTGCTTTTGACCTATTTAGACCTATTTACAATGCTGAGTCTGGTGAAATCTGGTTTTAGGGGTTTTTTTTAAGCAGTAGGAAGCAGGATTCCTTTCTCATTTTTGTTAATGTTTTCTTTTGAATAGCTTAGGAAAAAAGTGGGATCTTTCTGTGCCTCAGTTTGCACATTTTGCAGTAAAATCGGAAGAATACTTGCATTTGTCACTTAAGGTACTGAAAGGATTAAGTAATTTTTGCGAAGTATTTTGAATTTCTGGAAAAAAATGTTATAGACAAGCAAAATATTATTCTCTGCATAAATACTAAATATAGAAGATGAACAGTGCTACTTAAGATAAAAGTAATCTTAAACATTTATAAATACTTCTCTGTTTTGGCTATTCTTACAGGTCCTATTTCTGAAGCTGCTCACTGTTGGCAACTTGTAAGCAAATCACTGCAATTTAGGGATGCTCAACCCTGATGCCGATTATTTTTCTTTATCACAATTCAGAACATTTTCTTTGAGCTCCATGTAGGCCTAATTATCAGCTAGAGTAAGTGCAGGTAGCTCTGCTCAGCGGAACATCTCTATGCCCATTTGTATTAGCTAAAGGTCATGCCCATATCCTGACGTACAAATGTCTCAGTTTGCAATGTGAAAGCTATTGCTTTCTATTTTCCCAGTAGTAAAGATACTGCAGAAGAAATAGGCTTCAAAATCCTGCTGGTCACCTGTAAGATGGTTTAGAGTTCATCCTGTTCTGCTAATGTATGGCAGGGTCTGGTGAGTGAAACATTAACAGGAGTAAACTGGAACAACCTCATAGTTGCCAATATCAGCAGAGGCAACTGGATGCTACTGAAGGGCTTACCTGGTATTATTTCAGAATAAAATCCTTGCTTTAGGGCTTTGAATCCTGCTGACTGTCTGAAATGCAGCTGCTGTGCTGCTGAACTACCTGAAAAATCCTATCATATGGATAATTTCAGGCTGTCGGCAGTAAAAACAATAGCAGGCAAGGAGACTACAAAGAATGGGTTAAATCACAGACTTCCTACCTCTTTGGTATTCCTGGATAATAATCCACCTACAGTGACTCTACACTGTGGGTAGAAAATGCCTACCTCTTTTTAAACATAATTTATGCATTCCTTTGCCTTTTGAAAAGGATAGACACCAGCCAGATAGAAGACTGCTTTGCTGCATTAGGGCTCAGAATTAACCATCAAAATGTGTGCCTGATGTGCAAGTCAATCTGCCAAGTCATAAATGTTACAAACAGACATTTGATTACAGTGTGTATTTTTAAAGTATGCTTTTTGGCTACATAGCTTTAGCAAATACTGTTTCTTCCAGTCTGTGCTAAAAGGACAGGGATACATATGCTGTTAACCTGGCACAATACGAAATCTGCCATAAACTGATTTCCCCAGAGGATTTCTTTCTGTAAGGGCTGTGTGCTATGAGGCAGTGTCTCCCAGATGATTCAAAGTGCCCTTGACTAGATCTGCAGTAAGTAGGAAGGAAGGTGCACGATAGCTTCTTCTGTGATGCAGTGGTGGCATCTGAGGAGACTGGAAGTGTGAAGGAGACTTAAAAGGAAGCTCATTCCTTTTTCTCCTTTTTTTTTTTTTCTCTTATGAGAAAAAAAGTTCTTGTGCTTGGACCTGAAGGAGTTGGTTGGTGAGGAGTTTCTGCTTTTGAAGTAAAATTCAGACCTAGAAAATTCTATGGTGGTTGCATAAGTATTAAAATTACAACATTGCTTAAAGCCTGAAAAGCAAGCAATTGACTGGGGAACATATTTCTAATATAATTGCTTTCTGACCTTTTTTTTGTTTTGCTTTGAGTTTTGATTAACTTCATATTAATTCTAATCAGTGAACACTGGGGAAGAAAGGGGTTTTTTTCATTAAAATTCTAGCAGCTTTCCCTTGTTCTTCCATTTGGAAGAGGAGTAATTCCTGGTACCTTCAAGAATTACTCCAGGAAAAAAAAAACAGGGAGATCAAGACACTTTTGATCCCTTGAATTAGACAACCAGTACATAAGCAAATTCAGGCTATCCCTGCATGCCATAAAGAAACAAAATCATGGCCGATATGAGTTAGAATCAATCCTTCAAAAGCAATGCATTTTTTTGAGGAACACAATGGCCCCCGAGCAATATCAAAGGCACCTAGCCATTTTCTGCTCACCTGTAGCAAGAATTACCAGACTATTACAGTGGAAGGAGGCACCAGCGGGTGGGTCTTGTGCTGTTCACATATCTCCAGTATACTCTGTGATCTGCATCCTAGTCAAAGGGTATTTTCAAAGAGATTGGTATCTACAAAGCAGATGTGCAACTCTTGTATCAACTACCCTGCTCCTTGAGTCTTCAGGGGACTAACTAGGCTACTCCCTGTCCCAGCATACTGCCAGTGACAGAAGAGGTCCAAGTGTCATTCTAATGTGTCTGTCCTGACTTCCTTGCATCTCATCCTGATCTATAACAGTACCTCTGCCACTTCTGGCTGAATGTTTCCTCATTCAGCAATTAGCTTATCTTTAGTATCTGTCTGATGCCTTTGTGTCAGAGGTCTTATAATATAAATATGGTCCTGGAGATAAAGCCAACCCAGCTGAGAAAAAGGTGTCTGTTCCCAGTATGCTTTGTGCCTTTCTATGACTGCTCAGGGAGCTTCAGCATATGTTAGGCTTCTGCATATACAGCATCTGCTCCAGCATCTTATTCTGTAGGGTGTTGGTCTTCTTGGAAGAGACCCACTTTGCTAGACGCAGCTCTCAGCTCTTCATTAGTCTGCCTGTTCTGGGAAGGCAACATGTTTACTGACAACAGCCAAGATAAAAATCAAGGGTTCATTCTATTGCCACTTCCGGGCTGATGTATAACTTGCTCCTTCAATTTGAAATCTCTATTCAGAATACACAGGTTATGGAGATGATGGGTTAATTCACCTAGACTAATTTCTGGCTTTATGAGGGTGCTGCAAACTGGGGCCAGTTAAAATTAGGGTATGATTAAGTCTGCTGGTGCTTTAAATTTGTACATTTTGTTTTAAAATATCTATCTGGGCATATATTAATTCCATTTTTAAACTTTGTCATTATTTAATGAAAAGTTTAGTAGATCTTATGCACATTCTACTGTGCATTTCTTGCATTAATTTTGCATCTGAAAGAACAAAAACAAAAAAATCTTCTGAATTTTTAACTGCTGTTTAGAAAAGTTTTGTTAGGTACAGTGTTAAATGTTCCTAACTTTTACCTCCTTGGTCCACAAAAGCTTTGCTTTCTCATTTCCTGTCAATCTTATTGACAATAATCAGAATGAAGCAAAGGTAAGTTGCCTTCTGATCCCTCTGATTTATTTTGAGACCAACTTTAGTTCTTTCTGTGTCAAAAAGATGTCCTCACTTCACTTGCTTAAAGCAAACATGGTACTGGAAATTCATCCAGTATCTCCAATTTGTCTTCCAATTACTGTGCAAACATTAATTAGTCTCCACGATACCCAGAAGAGGTAGATAAACAATGTTCTATTATTCTGATTATAGATGTAAATCACTATCAGGAAGTTGCCACTTGCCAGAGGTCACATTTGAAGTCAGATCAAGAGTTGGTGCATTCCTGTTCTTCCTGCACAAGATTGTACCGCTTCTGTCTGCTACCTTATCTCTCCTTGTTGCTTCAGCTCGATCACTTTATCTGCCACTGAATCTTAAACATACAGTTATATTGGAGTCCTCAGTGAACAGAATACATTAACAAGCCACATCTTTTCATTAGACAACATGTATTCTCAATTAAAGGGTGCCCATTTATTCTAGACTTTTTTTTTTAAATTGATGTGATCAAACAAGGGCAAAGGGGTGCTAATTATCCCATGGCTTTAATGCACAATGAGAAACGCCCCCAGAATAATACCTATGGGGACTGCTGCCAAAACTTGCACAGCACCTTTTAGTCTGACAGAGCAAGAGCCTGTGGCTCCCTCTCACTTCCACAAGGGCCCTATATATTTATTAGGCTAGTTGTTCTTTTCTCCTGAAATCCCATTTAGTCTTGGATCACAGCTGAAATGAGTCTCTGTGTGTGGTGAAGACCATAATTGTTGTGCAGGACTCCTAAGAGGAAAAGCTGGTTTAGCTAAGGCTGAAGTCTCTGCCTTAGAGCTCTTAAAGAGATGAAGTTGGCCTCTTCTTCCCCCGCCCCCCCCCCTCGAAGCTGTTGCCAGCTCTCAAGGTGTTTGACCTTCATAGGCCAAAGAAAAAACTGAGTGCATCCAAAATCCTCAGATGTCCTTACAGCAATGGCTTCTCCAGTGCTAGCACTGGTGATAATACATAAGGCTTTTCCCTGTGAAGCCTAACTCTTTTTTTATTCTTTGGCAAGCTCACAACAACAAACTCTGCTCTTTTGACCACAAAATCTATTACTGTAAATTCTGTTCTTCCTGGGCTCTTGTGAGGGCTGCTTTCTTGCCTGTGGCACATGCAGAATGTACTGGCATATTGCTAGCTCACTTGAATTATTCTGATTAGGTTGTTCTCGCCTTGCTGGAAAAGGATTTGCCATAAGTTGCCACAGTCTGAGATTTCAAGCTCTTGACAGTCTTGTTTCTCTATTAGTAGGCTGGTGATCTGTCATCCTACATTCCCTTTCCATTGTTCTTCAATGTCTAGTGAACACTGAAGGGTGAGACTTCCCTCTCCCCACACTGATTTGTTCTTCTAATTCTGAAGCCGCCTCCTATCTCCTGTTTACTGTTGCTACATCCTACTCCAGGCATCTTCCTTCTCATTGCTTACAATGGAACCACTATTTTCTGTAGTTCCACTTCAGGAGAGTGTCCTTCTAATGTCTGATGGTGACTGCAGTTTCTCCGCTGCATGGCAGCCCATGCTTTGTGAGCGGGAGATCAGTTATCCAACAACAATTAACATGTTATTTAAAAACAGAATTGGTGCCACAGCCTCTGTGTGAAGAGGAACAATCAGAAGGACAAGATGATGTTGATCCTTCTAAAAGGAAGAGTGATTTCGTGTCCAGAAAGGGCTAGAGAAACACAGAGCCAGGCTGAGAATCATTTGAAGAACAAATCATGAGCAAGCCCATATTTTCCTGATCGCCATGGAAACCTGTTTTTTATTCTCACTTAAAAACAAACCAAAAAACCCCACCTCAAAAAAGCTAAAGGACTGCAAGCAGATGATCTGTATTTGTAAATAACACAATGGAAATTATAAAAGCAATTTGGAAAAAAGAAATCCTTTTTTCCCTGCAAACATTCAACAAAATTTGTCATATTTGTCCTGCAGACTTCAAACTGGCAAGGCTCTATCCTTATCCAAACATTTTAGCACAATTTTGTGCAGAAAATTCTTTGCTTTTTTTAATCTTTCAGCATTCTCTCTTAAACTTTGCTGGTTTGTTCTACTACCATTTTACGCTTTCAGTTTTTTATTAAGTAAGCGTGAGGGGAGAAAAAGAAACTAATACTGGGGAAAAAAAGATCTTTGGGATTCTTCTCATGGAGAAAAGCGAGAAACTGAATAAACTTCTTTGAGAAGAGGGGGAGAAATGGGAGAAAACCCCCCTTTTTTTGGCCAAAAAGAAAATGTATCTACACTATGTGACCAGCTCTAGATCCGAAACTGCAGAATACATATAATACTGTTGATACTCCAAAACCTGTTTCTTAGCCAGAAGGTCTGTGTATTGTGAGAAAGCTCTTAAATATCATCTGCAAAGTTTCCAAAAACACAACCCCCAAAAAATTTATCAACCTTTTCCCTCCCTTGCAGTCATTATGAGTAGCTGGATTTGAAAGACAAATATGGCTGTGGAATAAATTTTGAAGAGGGGCTGCCGACATGCATGGTGACTTTACTTTTGGCTCATCTCTTTCTATGTGTGTGTTTAAAAAATAAAATCACTGCCTCAGCATAATGGAAGATTCAAAACCACAAGTGACTATTTAGCATTTTGATGAAGGTAGGTGTATTTTAAGAAAAAATGTATTCTACCCTAAGCTGCAAGCCTGTGGTGAGTTTTGTTAACTAGAAGACTTCATAATTTGGGGTAGTGAGATGGTTTAAGAGCATTTTTGTGGCATGTGGGCATTTTAGTAGCAGGACTGTGGTGAGCACTTGCAGTGAGCACTAGCAGGAATTACGCAGCTTGATAGCTTCATGTCACCTTGAAATTTTTCTTTACTAAGCTAGTATCACATGCAGTGCAGGTAGTAATGAGAAGATTTTTTTTTTCCATGTGTTCCAAATCTTTATTGATATGCCTCTCAAAATACAGCTTCTGGTCCCTCAATAAACAAAGTACAGGGCTTGTGAATGTTGTTTCCCCACATAAATGCTCTGTGGTGTTTTTCTGAATGTATTTCTGAGCCCTTTGCTGTCTGTGTACATTACAGCTCTTGTAGAAAGATCTTTAGGCCAAACTACTCTTGTGTCTGGACAGTCATGTACAGACAAGTACAGACAAGCTCATTGTAGGAATCTTTTGTTTTGGGGTTTGTTTTTTGTTTGTTTGTTTGTTTTTTTCTGAAGTTGTCAAAGTGAGCAGCAAGGGATGCCACAGGAAGGGATTTCTACTATAAGTTTTGCAGTTACTAGAATTAATGAAGTGCCCACGGCTACCGTAAGTGGAAATTACATGTGTTAGACTGGCATTGCTAAATAAAACCTGGTTGGCTATTGGGATGAACAATGTGATCAGATATCCTTGTGGCAAAAAAAAGAACTCTTTTTCCTAACATTCACGTCTAGGATCTCTGCATAAATTTACCGCAATTCTCACACCTGTAAACATGTACATCTTACTTCTAAAATAGTTTTAGAAAAATCAGGATAAAAAGAGATCAGATGAAATTTCTCACTGGTCTTAATTAGACCTTGCTGCTGAAGTCAAGAGCAGGAAAAGCTTATATTTGCATGAAAGATCATAAAATCAAAGAGCAGTTGTGTGTGCTGTTCTCAGCAGACATACAGCTACTTCGAAATCCTACCTGGACGAAGAAAGTACAAAAAAGTACTTCACATCGGTGCTTATGAAAATGGTTCTCAAATTATCAAAACAATAGCCTATGGATACATGTCCCCCTGTGCCATATTCCATAACCATGTGGATCCAGGGAACAGAGTAGATACCGGCTTTACCTAGTTTTAATTCCTGTCTGATGGAGGTTGTGTAATGTGAGTCTCTGCATAAGAGAAAAAATGGCTTTAATTGCTTCACAGCAGAGTTCACCTCCTCACAGAATGAAAATAAGCATGACCTCCCCAGATTCCTACATGTGTAAGATAACTTTCCTCTATTTGCAAGAACCCAGCAGAAGCTTTGTGGATGTGCCCCCTTTGTTTGAATTTTCTTACAAAGTGACTTCCACCCTAATTGTCTTGAGTGTTTTGGACTTCAATTTTGAATAGTTGTTTGAAATTCTAATGATATTTTGTTTATACCTTGTCCTTTTTGTAGAAGTTTTAAAAAGTATTTTCATAAATAATTAAGACTCCTAGAACCTTCATGGTGCAGGGAGATATTAGTACTGGCAGTCTCCTTATCAGAAGATGATAAATAGATGCACAAAGCTATAACAACTGATACTTTCAAAATTTTTCAATGCCTTGCTTAAGAACCTTTGGGGATCAACTTGAAGATACCATCTACAGCTGTCACTGACTTCAAGGGGAGCTATGAAAACCAGGATCTGGTGCTGAAATTCCTGTTGTGACCTTCTTTGTGAGATCAGCATTTATATCTAAAGGGCAATTTTGCTACTGCAGGATGTCCAAGGCTTAGCGAGACCACTGACACAGGAGTTAGCCCAATGTCTGAAACCTGCTTTTGATTAGCTTGTTTTCAGCATGTTTTCAGACGCAGTAGTGGGCCTTTTGGAAGCCAAACACAGAGTCTTGAAAACACCATTCTTCTCGTTGCAAGAGAGTAGTTAAAAGAATGCACATATTACAAAATAGATTGGAATGGTTTTCACGTAGAACATACAGAGAAGAGGCCTAGGAACACAGCTCCAAACTTCCTAGCTTTTGTTCATATTCCTGCCACAGTTCACGATAAGATTTCTCTTTCAGCTACGTTTGCCGTAGTCCTTCCTTTCTCCCTTTCTAATAATTTAAGAGACAAGATGACAGAACAGATTAGAAAAATATCTATAAATAATACCGTATATAAAAAGGCATTTACCCACTGAATCCCAAAACTTGTTCCCTGATTTGGTTCTATTTTTATAAGCTTCATTTTACTTGACACTGACAATGATTCATATAAATATTAAGTATTCATTTTTAGTCCATTGCACATAAGTGAAGCTAAACTGTAGTGTTCTTTGGAGTTTTTACCCTGCAGGTCCATCCTTAGGATGGAAAGAGTTATAGGAGGATTCAGTTGCTGAGTACTCTACAATTTGGTCCTATGGTCCTATATTAGGTATCATAGAAGTAGCATTTTTTAAATTTTCAATCCCATTCATATTTCTAAGGGGATTTTTTATTCTTTTTTTCTTCTGCAGGATATAAAAATAGGATGTGTTTCCCTGAATTAAAATCTAAATCTGAAGGCTGTGGAACATAACATGATTTCGTATTTATACCTCTTTGTTGTGTGGTAGTTATGTAGAACAACTTTATCATTATTCTTTTGCTGTGTCTTGTTTTGTAATTAAATCAGTTTTTAAAACATTTTATTTATTGTCCAAATGTTTTGTTCTTTAAACTGCAAAGCAAAGCTATTTAAACAATGAAAGAAATTTTTTTTCAATATTTGTCACTTCTAAATTCTAATACAATTGTGTTTCTGTTATAGCAGATGTAGATTTGATAACAGATGGTGAAACTGCAAAACTGCCTCTGCTTCATTAGAGCCCCTGGCAAGACTCCTATATAAGGTAAATTACAGTAGAGAGGGATATTTAACAATATACCCTTCACAGTTTCCACTAAAATTTTGAACTAGTATTATGTGTATCATGAAGGCAGTAAATGTAATAGCTGTAATGTTTATTGATCACTTCTGTGTTGGCCGTTAATGCCAGAGCTAAAGCATACGTTCTATAAAAGGCCCTAATCTTGCAAAGACTTGTTCTAGTGCTTTTCCAAGTTAAATTTATCCTGGCAATAGTTTAATTTAGATTGCTTTCCTTTAATGGTGATAATGCACTTTGAAATATTAAAAAGTAATAAAATGTAAGTAATCAATTTCCATTTAAATTAAAAGAATGTTTATGTTAAAATATTGATGAAAAGGCAGCCTTCAAAGATTTTAAGAATGCTTGTGTTTATGTGGCATGACTGAAAGGTGACAGATTGATAGCCCTGGGAAATGTAGGTCTTTTCAAAAGAAATGATGTGATGTGTCCTTATACTGACTTGGGAGCTTGCTTTCCAGTGCGGCAGAACTGCTCAGACTCTGGGCTGAAAAAGTTATCTCTATTTCTCCATATTATCTATTTCTGCATATCATCTCATACTTTTTTGTGCATTTTGTCCATACTTTTTTGTCCATAGGGGTTGTTCAGAGAACACAAAATCATTGCACGTGGCTCATCTTGGAGTCAACCACATGATGACGACATATGGCTATTTCCTAGCAGAAAGTGGCTTTGAACTAGTGAGTGATTGAAAATAAAAAACTGGCACTGTCACATGCTAAAGTTACACTGTCTCTAACAATGTCACTACATATATCTGTTTTCTGCTGTTAATCTTGCTGAATTCAATAGCCCAGAATTACCACACAGGAACAGCTTCTCAGTTCCACATGACTGGGAAATGCTGCTTTGCCACATACCCAATATATTGGTTTTGTGAATTCCTCATGCTGTGCAAACTGGATCAACTTTACTAACTGCCTGGTGGATTATGCAGCTGTCTGAAGTTGGGAAGTCTCTTGAGCAGAGGTGGATGAAAATTTGAAATCCTGCAGCTGGAGGAAGATATTAAACCTGAAATTTCACATTCTAAGCAAAAAAACTGTAGCCAGTGGATTATTGCATCCGGGAAACTGTTTCACACTATGAATATCTCCTGTTTTCATTTGAGCATATTTTTGAAAAGAGCTTATATTCAGTGTGTATTTGCAAGTACATTTAAAGGACTGTGCCTGTTAGAGAGGAAAAATTATGGGCATTAACAGGGCTTTGATATAAGGTAGTTGCCAACAATACTAAAGCAGTTCTGGGTGCAGGCAGAAACAATACTGTAGGCACTGGGAAATATTAATATGGATTTTAAAAAGTTGTATCTGCAGGGTTAGTGTTTTGCGAATTGTAAGTTCAAACTTGCATGGCTACATTCTTTCATGAGTCTCGCCTCAGAAGTGAAGACGTAGAAACTGACTGCTAGATCTCTGTGATGATGAAGTGATAGAGAGGTGGGGGGGTGCCTATGCCTGCTGTCTTAGCACGGGCTGGCACAGGTCATACACAAACTGCACCTTTGGAAGAATCATAGCTTTGGGTGATCTTCTGCTCCAGTCCAAGTTGGTTTGGGAAACACTACATCTGAGTATAGCGTAAATTCTTCCCAGAATACTTACTGTTAACATGCTGGTTTAATGGCAATAGCATTTAGATGTGTCAACGGAGATTATAACCTTATTGTGCTAGTTACTGCAGTAAACATGCAGTGAGGGAGAGCCGAAAAAATGCAGGGCAAGTAACCTGAGAAGAGTTGTTTTCCTATTTTGAAAATGGCGTACTAAGTTTAAATGTCTTGTATGATTCCACACACAGTAAAATGCATAGAAAATGAGAAGGGCCGAAATCCAAATGATGTGGCTTGATGAGCTAATATAAGGTGCTGTTTGTGTGACTGTGCCATTGCAACTGTTCATTTGCTGAGCTGTATGAATATGGCCTGCCTTCATACTACTGGCATGCTGTAGATGCTAGCTGAAACCCCTAAGAGGACACTTCAGAGCTAACATATGCAATGAAGTTGGGTGCACAAATAATTACTTTAGTCAGATCTGCTAACAAATGCTCAGTTGATAACCTACATCAATTCAGTTGCTTGCAATCATCTGTCCAAATCTCAGGTTTTAGTGTTTCTTTTAGGGTTGGTGGGTTTTTTTGCTTTCTAGGAAATTCACACCATGTAGGTCTGGGTATACTTCTGTGGACATGCATGGACCGTTCTGAATGAATGTTAAAGATCACCTAATAAGAACAAAGGCTTACTTTGCTGTCCTAGCCAAGATATCCTTCGAGGACAGTAAATGTGCAGTTTTAGGAGTTGTTTACCTGATGGTAGTACATATGTGAAGATAAATTTGTGTTTTGGAGTTGAAGATGCAATAGAATTTCTATTGAATTTCAAACTTTTCACTTGCCTTTAATCTATGTCAGTGACACTTGTGAGGTAAAATGAGCTGCTTTTCTTAGTGGAGCAGGTTCTCCAAAAGATGTTTTCTTTAGAACAGTGAATGCACTTTTGCACTATTGATTTCCTGCTGCTTAGACATAACTAACATTTCAAGTCATCTATACAGTTTTGAAATTTACATTAGGTCTTTTTATACAATCACTAGCACCTTTGGGACTTCTTGTTAAGATAATATCAGCTGAACATTAAATTTTGATATCACTTAAGCAAAATTCAGATATAAGCTGATCTGCTACCTGCCCAAAAAAAAAACCCAAACACCACCACCACCACCCAGCAATTGACTCAGTCTGTATTGGTTGAGCTATTATAGCATGGTTAGGTTGTTCTTGGTTTGTCCTTACAAAGTGCTTTACTGAAAAAGTCTGAGTTAAAATCAGCTCTGCAGTATGCAGGACACATACTCGAGAAGCGCTAAGACATACTGTCACTAGATTTCTTGCAAAAACTCCACACCGTGAGCAATGGGGACCTCCACGCTAAAAACAAACAGAAACATGAATAACACAATGTGGCTGATATAATGTTGTCTTGTTTTTAGAGTAAAGATCAGAGGCTGCTGTGAAGGCAAGACCTTTTGCATTGAGTATTCTGGCAACTACATAATTGTCCTTGTCCTGAAAAAATTTGCCTGAAATAGGTCTGCATGGGTCTCTGGCTGGGTCCTACTGGCTCTATGAGGTGAGGTGGGATGGGATTTTACTAATGGTGTCTTAACTCCTTGCCCATGTCCTTTTCTGCTGTAGGACATGACCTCCCTTCTGCTGGCGGTTGTAGGTGCTCAGCATTTTTAGAGCTTTCTCCCTATTAATTTATTTTTAAGTCTGTTATCAAATTAGAAGCATTCTGATTGAAGGTTTTTGTTTAATTAATAGCTAGGTAAATCACAGAACTGGTCTCTGCCATCTATACCTGTCAATTGATCCGGCATAACAAAGACTACAGGAATCCAAACTGAAAAATAGAACACGGTTATTGGAATGAATTTTCAAACTGAAGTCTTCAGCTGAATTTCTGATGCATGTCAAATAATATGCAACCTGAACTGACCAGATCTTTCTGCATTTGAATAGGGAAATGCAGATAATGTTTCAAATGTGTTTTTGGAGGGCAAAAGTGGCCATAAACAGGGATTCTGCTGCAGTTGAAACAAGGAGCTGCTATTCTGTTGGTGTATTTCTATGCACCTTTTAAATTTTTTTTTTTGTGATTGCTGACTAGTTGATCCAGGAAATTCAGGAAAGTAGATAGATTCAGTTTGGCTGTGCAGAACAAAATGCCTGTTTTAACTCGTATTTGTCTCTGGGAAGTTATAAGACACTGTAGGAATAGGTTTTGCCTTTGTTATTTAAAACTAAATAATCCATCTTACTGCTTCTTAAAAGGCACATTCTTTCCCAGATTTTCAAGTAAAAAGCCAGTAGGCTATTTTAAACGGTTTGAGGCAGTCACAACACCTCAATGGTCTTGACCGAACGTTTTCTCAAAGTCAATCTAGCCGTGCTAAGATTTACTGCTGCTCCTGAAGTATCAACATAGTTACGTAAGTGTGTGCCAGCAGCGTGTGCCTGTGTTGGTAGCTCGTGTGCAGCACACACATCGCCTGGCTGGCCGCAGTGCACTGAAATCGGAGATTTATTGCATTTACAAAGGGCCATTACAATGCAATTTTAACTTACTGTCATTAAAGGGTCTTACACCATAAGCAATCACTGCAAAAAGCTTTGCGCTGAGATTTATTAATAATTTTTATAGCATGATTTATTAGAGTCCCCGTTATATCTTATAAATCATATCTGAAAGAAATGAAAATCAATTAGGGCCTGGTCCTTTCACCTTTACCCATGTTGGGTAGTACCTTTTTCTCAGCCTGAAGGAAATGGCAATATTCCTGGAGTAAGCTATCACTACAAGAGTAGGAGTGAAGATAGCAAAATCTGGGTCCTTACTGAGCAAGGGAAAAAGAAGTAAAAATTATTCTATAAATGACAGCATTCGGTTTGTATTCCTGGAGGAGGGGGTGATTCTCCATAGATTCATAGATTTCTCTGATTTCATCCAATCCTAACGCTCCTGTGTACCATTTGGAGTGAATCACATATTTATGTAATGCAATATTCAGTAGAGAAAGCCAAGTCAGCCTTCTAATACTGTTCTTTCCTCAGATCAAATTTGGCATATAGTAACTGAGAAGCTAATCGTAATACAATTGCAAAGATCTCAAAATGGCTGTTCTATTAGTCTTATCCCCCAAGAATGCACTGAAATTTCATAAAATCAAGCTTATGCAAAATGGAAACTCACTTTTGCCATCTGTATTTGAATGAGAAAGAATTATGCACTTGAGTTTCAATTAGGGCCCAGTTTTTCAATCTGAATACCCCTGCTTGCCCTTTTTATTATGAAATACAGCACTTGGATGTTATTCGGTTGAACATTAATTGAAGTCATGTGGTTTGAATGGCGATTTATTCTATAGTCCTCTGCAGTAAAAAATGCCAGTAAGATCATGAAGAGCTTTGTCAGTATTAGAGCTCTATGTCTTGATGCAATGTACTAAAGATGCTCATGCCTTTAAACAATTATGAAAATGTATATTTAAATACGTTTGTTCCTAATAAATTGCTAAGATCTATTGCGCCTCAGTGCTTTGGAATGAAAATATGCAATGTATCTATTAAAAAAGAAGTATGCTGCAATTAATTTGTTATCCTGAACCATACTGCAGGAAAATTCATTTCTATCCTTGAAGTTGGTGGTAATTTTGGCACTGAATTTCAATAACAGTTAGGCTGGGCCCTCTCTTGCTGATTTGCTAACAGCTCTCCTTATGTTAAAAGAAAGGCAATATGTATAGACTTTACTAAAGTACTACCATAAATATACACAGATCAGTCACGGATTTTTAAAAAAAAATGAAAGATGAATACCATTGAATACTAGACTGCACAGCAGAAGAAAAAACAAGATGGAAAAATAGTTTTCCTAGGTATAGTCTAATAGATCACATTATTGTGAGCAGTTTTAAAATAGAAATATTATAATCGATCCATGGATCTTTTTATCCTTTGTCTCATGATACACCAACCAAGAATACCAGTATTTTGTTGCCTTTTTTTCCTAACCAAAAAGCAAATGTCAGCAGAAGGGCAAAGAAAAATAATTGAAGGCACACAGGGATGGATTAAAGAGAGAAGGGACCAAATATACAGAAACCAGCCACTTAATTCGTATCGATTTCAGCGGCACCAAGGTTACATTTTTCAGAAGTATTTTGGGATGGTTTAATTTTGAAGTCCTTCCTCATATGGAAATCCCACTCAACATCGTAGGAGGTGGCAGTGATAGGAAGGCATATATATGTGTATGCATATGATGGTATGATCCATACAATCACAGCCTTGGCTAAATCAAGTAAATTTTGTAACCTAGAAACATTAAAATTAAGTAAGATTTAAAAAAAAAAAGGCAACAGATGCTGTTCTTTTTTAAGGTTTTAGAATAATAGAAATAAAATTGGAAATAGGCAAATGGATTAAAAAAACCTTCCTTGAATTGAAACTGCTAAGTCTGTACTAGTCAGCCAGAGATTTGTCAGGTGGGTAACATCATCCCTCTCGTCTCCCTGTAAGGCTGTGACTTCAAAGAGATTGTAAGATGTTTAGGGCAGACATCATATCTTCCTATGTGTTTCTGAACAACTCAAACCAATGAAGTAATGATTCTGCATGGCTGCAATGACTTTATTTTTTTTTGTGATGGTGGTTTTAAAATTTATTACTTCTGAAGTCAGAGGGACAATTCCCAAGAGTTATTTGTCAGTGTGTCTGATTCCACCCCGGCTAACTCAACAGGGACTGAACGTGGGACTTGGTGTGAGTAGTGAACACCTTCTAGCTGGCATTGCAAAAGCTTCTTTGGACAGGATGCAGAGAAGACTATACCATGCTTAATAATGGGTTATATAAGGATTTGGAGTAACATGTCCCTTGATAGCAGAAAATAGGAATAAAATGGGATTTTAGGAACTATATTAATAATGAATGAAAGAATGGTAGTTAATAGATGTCTTTCTGTAATTCCATTATACTACAAGTGCAGGGGAAACTTCATTTAATGTGGAAGGATTCTCATTTTTCCAGAGCTGTAATGCAGCGTGCAGTTAAAATTAGGCTTTCTTGTTAATTGTCGAAGTATATAGTGTGAATCACTGCAGCCAGCTTCAGTGCAGGATTAGACATGCCTCTGCAGGGGAGACCTTGCAGAAAGGCCCAAGGTGAGAGAGCAGCTCCTTCGGGGCCCCTTTGATGAAATCTCTCCCTGGGGAGAGGGGTGCTTGTGGGTAGGGGAAACTGTGTGGGGCGGCACTCCTTCCTCTGCCTATCTGCTCACGCTTGGTGGGAGCCCTCAGAGCAATGTCTGTGGAGCGCTCCTGTGCGAAGTCCCACGTTAGACAGCTGCAGACCCTTGTGAAGGGTGATGAGTATCTACTCCCACTCCCATTTCCCCAGTTCCTGAGCTTAGCTGTACTGGGCTAGGGCAAAGGAAGAGCAGAAATCACCCAAGCCTCTAAGCCTTGAGACAGTATGGTTATTCAGGAACTAGGATCCCATAAGCCTCCTCATACCTACATAATATAGTTTATATAGAGAAAAATCAAGTGTAAATGAACACAGCAAGGTTGAAGTGCTCTTGAATGTACAAAAGAAAGCTGGAAGAAATCCCTGGGGAATAACTTTTTCTCAACTTTTCCCCAATATCCTTTTTCCTGTCTCCTTCTCAGTGTCAGAAACTTGTCCTTCAAAAATCACCCACTGAGAAAAGGGGATCCTTCTGTAGGATGTGAAGGGAGAACATGAGGCTTTGGTGAGAGAGGGTTTTGCCATAAGCCATTCTTCCTCCAGATCAGAGCCATATAGCATATGCCAGGATGGCAAGTCCAGCTGTTGAGGACTTCCCATAGGACTCCAATCAGCTTTTATTTAAAAACAGTAAAAATGTTTATTTGGAAGGACTACAAAAGTTTTCCTCAGGGTTCATTAATGAAGCTTAATTGTCCAATTCAAATGTGCGCACTAGCGCAGAATCTCAGCTGAAAGCTTCTGGTTCCCAAACGACGACTAAACTAACAACTTTGAATTAACAAAAACACAGCCTTATCCTGCTGGGGAGGAGGAGAAGGAAGGGGACAAAGATGTTAGATACCTGCAGGCCAAACTCCCGAGGAAGTCAGCGGGAGCTTCGCAAGTGTAAGAACAGCATGCTAGACATAAATATGAAGGAAAGGGGATGCTAAGAAAACATTTTTCACACATTTGTGTACTGAGGAGCCTATGAAGTCTTAATGAGTGCAGAAGGCAGGAACTCTATTACAACCTAACTCTCACATATGCTGTTTTAGTGTATCTCTGTAGCTTTCTGTGTGACTCGATTTCCCCCTTTGCAACTCCTTATAAAAATAAATTTACAAAGCTGCCTGATGATGCATAAAAAGACAGTTCTAATAAGCTTTAAAGAAATGTCTCATCGATTTAGGTGAGACACAATATCCATTGACATGCAGTGATATTTAGCTGCCTGATCAGATGCTTTGGAAAAATCCACCTGGATGCCTGTATACCTACATATGCACCTAGTATTTCTGTAAATCTGATCTTTTCCATCACCTTATCTGTTACTCTGTTCAGATCTCCAGGTACTAGACTTTGCCTCTGTTATCCAAATGTGGATTCTTTAAGTTATGGAAAAGTGTGACACCCGTTTGTCTTATAAAGGTAGGTGTCTAAGGCAACATGTGATTTAAAACAAGCTACCTTTTCTTATTACGGATTTAGAAGATGATACAATTTTAAAAGTGTTTAATCATTTTAGAAAGAACTACTTTATTTAAGAAATAAGTGTTTAGAAAACTAGAATCTAATTAAACTTGGCCACTATTGTTCTAACAAGAAACCGTTGACTATCTTGCACCTAAATTTCAAACAATTAGTGAATGGGAGCTTATGCTTCATCAAAGTAACTTGAGAAATAGACAAAATTTGCAGAGTTAGCTTATTTTGCCTGACATACACAAATGCTCTTCCAGTTTTCCCTGGCCGTCTACAATGAGATCAGATGTAATTTAGTATGAGTTAGTTGCTGGTGAAGCAAAACAGTCAAATGTACTCATATTTGTAAGCAGTGTCCATCAAAATGCTCCAAGAATGGCTAGATTTGAGTACACGCTGAGCTTTCCATAGACAGTTCCTAAACATTCACTGAATTAGTGTACCAGATATTGTCCAGAGAAATCTTGCTTTATTCAGTTATGCAGGTTTTCATTTAATATTCATATACTGTGTGCCTTTTACTTGCCCAAGTGTAACAGCATAATGGTTACGTAAACCAATGATTATATTAAGATGTTATTTTGACATACGTTTTGGTGCCATATGTAAGCACCAAACATGTATATAATAACCATCATTAATACAAGCCTCAGATCCCGTTAGGATGATGAATTTTTGTGATGTATTTTTTTGACAAAATGGCAATGTGATTTTAAATTTTTGCATGACTGAAATTTGTAATTGAAAATAGTGTACACAATTAAAAGTGAGGTAACAGTGGATTTGCTGCCTGACTACTTTACTAATGATTACTTTAATATACCATTCACTTGTTAATGATGCTATCTGTTATTTTACTGTAAAGTAGCTATTGTGAGTTTGAGGTCTTTTTGCAATGTCTGTGTTAGGAGCATAAATCAAACTCCCATCTCTCTTTACATCCATAACCATAACATATGGCTTTTATTAGAAAATGTTAAGTGTCTTCTAATGTCTTCTTAATGGACAGTGTGTGCATGTGTTGATGATGAAAGCCATCTTTCTTCATGCAAAATATTAATGCATACGGCCTACATCTCCATAGATACAAGTTAAAGAATCATATTTAACCCATGAAATACTCAGTATAAACTTCAATTTTGCCCAGAATTCATATTTCTCTAGTTTAACAATCCTTTAAGGAAAGAGCAAGTCAGAGGTAAATCATAGGCTGAATTCTACCACGTATGCACATGCAGTTGTGACTAAATGGTACAACAACCACTGCGAAAAACCCCACCAAATCCAAATCACTTTATAAAATGCCTATTCCTAAATGAAAATACCCATGGAGGATTAGAAAATGGAATGTATATCCTCCTAAAATTCCAGCTTGTACATCACAAAGACTCTTAATATTGGTTATAGATTTTGTCTTCTGACCTAAAATATCATAATGCTTCCAAGCCAAGGGTGTTTTAGCCTCTGTTTGTGTCCTTTTCACTGGGACAGCATTACCCATTTGGCTTTTGGACCATTCCACAAAATCTTGGAGAAGCACACTGCTTTGACTTGAAATGTCTTTTCTGAACAAATTCCTGGGCACCAGAGAGATGTTACTCAAATCAACGCTTGCTAACATTGGGCTTGATTAAGGAAGCTAACTAAGCCTTCTGAAGGATACCCTCCAGCCTTCCTTCTCCGTTTCCATGTTCCCTTGGCAGAAATCAGGGATTTGGAAGCTGCAATTCAACAGCATCATCCTTTCATCTCATGGTAAATATTTTATTATTCCTTTATCCTCCATGCTGTTTAAAGGAATTCAATTAAAATATTCACTTCTTTGTTCAGGGAGGAAATCTCCAAAGTGTATGCAAACAAGAATCTTTAGAAATGTACCACGATATAACTCTAGGCTCTGCTCCAGCTTTCCCCATTCATTCAGTCTGCAGACCTGGCAGCTCCCTGCTGGAGATCTCTGCTCAGACCAAAAGTCTCCAGCAGCTGCTGTTCCACCACATATTCATACGCCACCAGCTCCCCTGTCCCTGTTCCCTGCATTTCCACTTCTCTTTCCTCCATCCATCCAATTTGCTCCCTAATCTGATCTCACTTCTTTGATCCTCCTCAGGAACACTGATCATCCTCCCACACTAAATACCACTCATCCCTACCGAGGGCTGGCAGCAATTATGCTGTAACAAAGGTACATTTAAGAGAGAATTAAAACCAATTTCTTTGTGAAGGCACTGTCCTTCATCTCTTTTCCTGCTTTTCAATATGGCTATTTGGGGGTTGATCCTGCCGCTGATCCTGAAGTAAATGTTTTCTTTCCTTTTGGCTTCAGGAGCAGAATCAGGCCCTAATTAATGTAATTATCCTCCTATGTAATGTATGAAAGGTACTTACTTAGAGTAATCAGATGACTGTTTAAGACCATCTTTACCCACATCTATGCTATGAACTGCACCAGTGTGCATTCCCTTTCCAAAACAACTGCAGGCACCAGGAGGGGAGGAGTTGTCCTTCAGTAGCCAGGCAAGAAACCTGTCAAACACAGTGTCCCTTCTACATGAATGAACCCTCTCCTCTGATTAATACTTTGCCTTTCCCACAAGGGAAAAGACAGAATGAGGAGGCAAGTGAGCAACTGAATCACTCATTCTCAGAGAAGCATGATCATAAATATTTAACATAGTACGTATGAGAAAAGAGAAAGGAACAGACTCCCTTTCCAGCCCAGGCTGAGAAACTCTCCAAATCCCCAGGTCCCACAGGGACTGCCTGCTCCCCTGCTCCCTCCTCCATCTCATAAAGGGGAGAGAGCCGTTGCTCATAAGAAGGCTGGACAAGGTGTCTTTCTTTACTGGGGGATGACTGACTGTAGAAATCTGTGCATGGAGGGAAATTGCCTGGCATAATGGAGCTCTCCCTGGCCCGTGAATAGGACCCTGCCCCACACTGTGGGTTTTTAGGAGGCTGTTAGAAAATAAGGGTGTCTGGAAGCCCACATATGAGTACATGAGTCCATGCCTTGGTGTCCGCTCGTGTCCCATGCATGGGGCCTGCTTGAGAACGTGGGTTGTGTCCCCAGAGCCTGTGCGTGATTTTTGTATGGCTACGCACACAGATGGCTCCTCTACTCTGGCAGTGGAGATAACCCTGATGATGCTGGGTGGGAGTGGGACTGAAGGGAGGTTTGAGTGTTTTGATGAGGGTGCTGATTGCGTAGCTTACCCTTGCATATCTGGAGGAGTAGGGATCCTCAAAGAGTGCCCAGATGCGGGGCTGCCACCGTCTCCAGAAGCCCCCAGACCTACCATCTGGGGAGTCACTAAGTGCCAGGCGTTTTGTCATCTCCAGCTCCTCTTCACCATCACCAGAGTCTCCGGTGCCATCTATGTCTCCGTCCTCGGCACTGCTATCCAGGGGCGCCCCACCAAAGCTGTCCAGAGCCTCTTCGGCGTCACGGTGCTGCCGGTAGGTCATCCAACAGCAGGGCTCCACATCGGTCTCATCGATGCCCCAGAAGGCCAGCTCCTCCTCATACAGGGGCCCGCACACGTCCGCGGGGCAGTGCAGCTTGCCAGTGCGGTAGTAATTCAGTATGTGGGCAAAGACGCCCGGGTGCCGGTCAAAGAAAAACTCATCCGTGCGAGGGTCATAGTCGAAGTGGCTGTGGGCATCGGGTTCGGCAATCCAGGCCAGCCGAGTGCCGGGCAGGGTGCGTAGGGTGCTGCGGTAAGTCTGGTGCCTAGTCCCTCCTACGTTGATCACAATGCGGTCGCTCTCGTCGCCCTGGCCCATCTCGTCTCTTATTAGGCATGTCGCAGACTCATCCAAGCAAGCACGGCAGGCGGCAAGCCCGTAGGGGGACGGCTGCTCGGTAGCAGTCGGTGCCTAACCGGAGCCCGCTCCAGGCCCGCGGGGGCGAAGGGCCCTGGCCGCCTCTGCTGCCCGGGGGCCGCGGCGCTCCGAGGGGAAGCCGCGGCCGGAGGCTCCGGGCGCTGCACCGCCCCGCTCTGAAGTCAGGCACTCGGGGGCCGCGGGAGCTGCAGCCGCGGCGGAGGGGCAGGGGCAGGGGGGGCCATGCTTCGGGAGAGCGGGCGCTGCGGTGCCGGGGCGCAGGGACGTGCCGGAGGGGGAGGGCCCTCCCCTGGTTGGACGTGGCCAAAAGCACACGAGGGGGGAAAAAAAAATTTAAAAAGGGAAAAAAAAGGGGAAAAAAGGGGGCGGGGGAGAGAAAATCTCGGCGCCGGCGCTGCCCACAGGTGCTCCGGGCAGGAAGCGGAGGTGGGCGCCGGCTGCAGCCCCCGCGGGGTTACGGCGGAGCCGTACCCGCGCCCTTCCCGGCGGTGCGGGGCGGTGCGGGGGGGGGGGGGGGCGCCCGCCCGCCGGTGCTGAAGGGACAGCGCCGCGCGCCGCTCCTCCCGCCGCGCCGCCTGCGCCCCTGCGCCGGCCGGAGCGCGCTGCCGGAGCGGGCGGCGGGGACCCGCGCTGCCGCCGCCGCCGCTCCTCCCGCCGCTCCTCCCGCCGCCGCTGCCGGGCGGCTCGGTGCAGCCGGGCGGCTCGGTGCAGCCCGCCCGCTCGCCGGACAGCGCCGCGCAGGCGCGCTGCTCCCGCCCCGCCGCTGCTCTCCGGGTCCTAGCGCCGGCCGCGCCGCCGCCCCGGTTCCTCGGCCGCCGCGTCGTGTACTTCCTTACCGGCAGGTGCCGGGACAGGGCTCCCTGCGCCCGTACCCTGGCTGGGAGAAGGGCGCCCTCACCCTCCGCTCACGTCCCCGGTCACCGGCCTCTCTCAGCGGCGCTGAGGATCCCCTTTGGGAAGCGCCGGGTGTCCTAGTGCTGCCCCGCGCCCGGCCCCGAGTGACCCTCCCTAGGGCCGCTGGAGAAAGTCACGGCTGTCCTCGTCCTTCGTGGACCGGACTCGCTGAAGGGCAAAGAGCAAAATTCAAGATCTCCCGAGGCATAAATTTCTCACATCGTCAGCAGGGGTGCCCAGGGTTGGCGTTCCCTGTTGCACTGCACATTTAAGTGGTCCCACACACCTGATCCATTTCTCTAGCTTCTATTTTTATACTGTTCAATTGTTTCCCCCCTAAAGCCTCAGTTGGTAGGAGGCTGCCATTTGGGTTCATGGTGTTTGGTTTTTTTTATTCTCATTAATTCACAAAGAAAGTCAAGGGAATTTTCACATCTACAAAATGAACAGTTCCTGCCCTGTGCGGAACTTGAAGAACAGCAGGGAGATGGTTGTGTGGAAGGGATGTAATGGAGGTATGTTCTGTATTTTGTTTTATTTGCTGCCAGTATCCCAAGAGGAGTGGGCTTATAAGAGAGCCTAGAAAGCTGAGCTGAATCATAGGAGGTCATGTCATGATGAGTGGATGAGGTGGAGAAACGTGCTTAAAGGGTATATAGTTGAAGAGCGCTGCTGGAGTGCAGTGTGCTCAACAGAAGAGGGTAGACTGGGGGAATGCAGTTAGGTTGAGCCTTGACAGAGGACAGAGATTTGCATGTGCTGGAACAGCAGGTGAAGAGCAAGTGGAGGCCTGCCAAGGAGCGAGAGGTGTGATCAGGTTTGTGAGAGGAAGTGTTTGGCTATCCACAGCTTCCTTGGGTTGCAAAGGAGCACTGCATGTTTGGGACGCCGAGAGGAGGACTTTGCTATGGTTGTGATAGGATATACCAAAGAGACCTAAATAGCAGGTTTGTCTGTAAAAATGATAACAGATTGGTCTTGAAGCTGGCGGGGCTGAAGGAAGGCCCAGGAGCTGGGGCTTGTTTGTGCGTGACTTGTGGGAAAAGGGAGGGAAAGCAGTGAAAATGGGGAGTAAGTTACTGCTGTCATCAGTGAAGGAGAAAAGGGATAGTGAGGCTAAACCAAGGCAACCCAGCACTTCAGCTAGCATAAACTGATGACAAAATCTCCAGAAAGAGATGCCAGACAGCCACTTGAGCATTGAGATTGAATAGAGGGAGAAAGGTGGATGACAGAGGGAGAAATCTGAGAATTGCAAGCACAGAAATGCTATCTAAAATCCTTAAGAACTGCCAGACAGAGGGCACAAAGGGCGAAGAGTGCCCATCTGTGAACCCAAGCCTGACATTAGAAAAGGAAAAAAGGATGGTGACTCAATGGCAGAAATAATACAGGTGACAATTATTTTGTAATCATAGTAAGTCACTACTTTTGATAGCAATAGATGTGGGAATCAATGGGAAAGCACCATAGGGTAGTTTCTGAGAGTTGCGGAGGCTGAGGAAGGTAGGGGACCCAGGAACAAGGTTTAAGGTCCTGTGAATCCTGGGCCAGTGCGTTCTTCTGGTCACATCTACAACTGTAGAGGCTCTTTCCCAGCTCCCTAGGTCCTGCCTTCCATGCCACCTTACCTCACATCAGTGATTCCTCTTCAGGAATTTCAGTGTTGAGATCTAAGGTGACTGTGGATGAAAGGGATATCTTGCAGCTTCTGTCGCTTCAGTTTCCCTCCTTGTCTAGGCATCTGCAGAGGGTGGTACAGGATCTTAGAAGTTATCTGAAAGTGTGTGTTAAAAAAACAGAAAGCTTGTTTAAGGATAGTTTTCATGGACTCAGGTGGGGAGACCACGCTTAAGTGACCTGCAAGGTTTCTTTGAAGGTACTAAGGCTGTAAAAGATAAAGGAGCGTTGGTAGACATGGAAGAGTTGGATATTTCAAAAGATGTGTGAGAGGGCCCCAAATCAGAGATTGAAGGGCAGGGGGGAGCTGTGAGATCTGGAGTGAGATAGCTGCTGAAATGGGAAGCTCTCTTAGAAATATAAATTGGAAAATGAAGTTCATACATTATTTTGTTGTGGAGAATGAAAGATAATATCACATTTGAGGCTTATATTGAAGTTTGAGGGGGAAAGTATTAGAAAAGAACATCTTTATTAAACAAGGATTGTGGCACAAAATAACTGCATATTAAGACACAAAAACTTCGCTTTGCACTGTGGATTATAGCATGATTTGCATTTGTTTAATTAGTGATAGTTGATGCCACCAGATAGGTAGTTGCTGATTTACACAAAATGAACATTTAAAGTTAGTTTAGCAGGTACTGTGTATCAGCAAGGTTTTGCTTTAAGCCTGCCATATAGTGATATAAAATTTGGGTTTAATTTTAAAAAATAATTTTCCATAATTTGAAATGTTTGGACTATGATAAACAAAACAAACCAAATAATTTCAAATATCTAATTTGAGGACAAAAAAATTGCCACAGAAGTTTGGTTAATCCCAAACTGTATAGTGGCAGTTCTGTCCCCCTAGTCCTACTGATAAATAACAATATTATAACTTTTTTTTTGTCCTGGTTCATATCTGACATCTCTAAAGATGGTTTTTGGCTGCAGAGTAACTGCTTATGCAGACTTGATGTCTCAGACTAGAAGCCTCCATCTTCAGGTGCTGGGATGCTGAATGACCTCCCCTCACTCTGCAAAGACTTCCAAGGCTATCATGAGATTCTGTAATTCCCTGTGTATGTGAGATGAACATGTGAATGAGTTTGCTGCAGTTAGACATACCCATATTCAGTCTTTTTGGTTTCAAAATAGCTGTGTGTCTTCTCTATGCCTTTAGACTTGCCTTGGAGACAACACAGCAATTTGCAGAAGCAGGGACATGTATTTGGCCATTCATATAATGTCATTGACTTCAGTGGAGTGAAAGAATGAATGAAACGAATGAATGAGTGAAAGTTTAGGTCCCTTGTCAATGAACTGAGAGCAGCCCTCTCTATACTTCCCTGCTGGGTGTCTTCTCTACACTAGAAAGAGAAGTTAGGCAGGGAGGACTTAATGTGAAGGTGGATATGTACATCCAGGCATTATCTAGTTTTTCTGTGACATCTCTTGTTGTTTTAAGCTAAATTACTAGTTTACCTTACTAAGTTTCACTTGCTAAAAAGAACTAAATTACCTTTAACTGTGCTGGGAGACCTCTGTGGGAGGCATAGAGTTGGTAGGTTGTTCAAATAGTTCACAGTCTGTTTGAAAAAGCATTCTGATACAGCAGCAACAGCAAGTAACGTTACCAGAATTTTTTAAAATGCATTAAAAGACATTAACCTTGGAATTACATTTTGTTCCCTGAGCTGATTCTCACAACTGGTGGGAGATTTTGGTGATCTAGCTTGAGCTGGGGCTGACCAAAACCTGGCACAAGTGGGAAAAATAAGCTGTACACTTTAGAAAGGCCTTTCTAAAGGCGTCCCTTGTGGGAGCCTTCTGAGAGGCCAGAGCTGTACAGCTACTACCCAGGAGAGTATATATGAGCTTTGAGCCATTCTGTTTAAAGTCATTGGGTCTACTTATAACTTTAGCTGTTCTCCTAAATCAACATTTTTAATGGTGACAGTGGAAGAATAGCTTTAAGCCATAGATCTATTTTAGTTTTTAAACTACTGTGGAACAGCAGAAGAGAGTAAGTCCCCTTACTAATTTTATCACTCGTGTTAGGTTACCCCACTGTCTCCTGTGTTCTGATGACACAGGAAGAGTAAGTCCTTCTTTCACCTCTGTATCTGGTGTCCTGGGATCATATTTGTTGTCCTATGCTTCAGCATCCCTAGGGTAATAATGTACCATGAAAGGCAGGTTGTCTTTCAGATAGAAGTCTAACTTCTGTCTACAAAGAAAAAAAGAGTTTGTGGGTTCACATGCTATTCATTTGTTAACTCTCCCCTGCTCCCTACTTACTGCTTTAGCTGAAAACTGCAGTGATTTCTAATCTAACTCCAAAGAAGATTTCTTCTCAATGTAGGGGATGACTGAGCATATATTCCTTGATATTCCTAATCTTAGTAACTCATAAAAGGAGTGAAAGTTTAATTTTTTAAAAATTTTTATTTTTGTACGAAGATATTTTACCAGTTATGGAAGATGCTGGATTGACAGATCAAAATCACAGTGTGCTATGTAGGCACAGAAAACACATAGGGAAGCTTTGCTGTATGCTTTGGTGCTTTACCAGTATAACAAGAGTATCTCATTCTGCACACCTCTTTAGCCTCTTCATTCACTGCGGTTCCTGGTGAGGATACCAATAATGGCTGACAGCTGATGAAGCACTCAATCCTGACATTTAAACCTACCTCATCTGAGTTCATCAGACAGTTTATATTCAAAGAAAAGTGTTATTATGAAAAACTTGACCGATTCTAACAAATATAACAATATAAAGAGGGAAAAGAGAAGTTCAGAGAACCTGTGTCTTCGTGGGCAGCTATGAATACAACTGGAGAGCATGTTCAAAATGTTTTAAAGCTGGAGGAAGATGAGGGAGAGACATACTTGTAAGAGTTATAACCTTAAAACAAAAGGCAGCCAGGGCTGGAACACCAGTTTGCGATGCTTGAATGCTATAATTCAGTCTGTGCTCTCTTGTATTAAATTCATGACAGCTCAACAGTATTTCATTGCAGTTCTTTAGCAGTTTTAGATTACACCATACTCTGAACTGCTCTATCTGTTAATATTGATCCTTGTAAATAATTTGGTTTGAGGTCTTCAGATGTAAACCTGTGATGCACTTCAGCATGCAATGTATTCACTTTGTCCTTGAAACTCATTTAAAAACAAAGCAAGCTGCAATTGCACAGATGATATCACTTTTCTGAAAGGTTAGATTGACACCTTTGAACTGTCAATAGTTGAGCAAAAGCCTTCCACAGAAAGAATGAGAGTGGAGGAGAAAATAGTAGGTTGGTGCTTGATGTTGACTGAGAGATCATAGAGGTGCTGCACGTCTGAAGAGCTGTGTGGCCCAAAGCCTGATTCAGAGGAGTCATGCTGCTTTTTATGACAGTAGCCAGAGCAGCAGAAGTTATGACTGAATGCTAGTTCCTGTACTTTTGTCTAGCTAGACATATTTTTATTAATTACCTAAGTTTTTCTTGACTATGTACTTATAGAATCACAGAATCATTAAGGTTGGAAGAGACCTTTAAGATCAAGTCCAACTGTCAACGCAACACTACCATGCTTCCTAAACCGTGTCCCAAACTGCCATGTCTACATGTTTTTTGAACACTCCACCACCTCCCTGGGCAGCCTGTTCCAATGCTTGACCACTCTTTCAGTAAAGAATTTTTTCCCAATATCTAATCTAAAACTCTCCTGACAAAAGGAAGGCCATTTCCTCTTGTCCTTCATTTTTATTTATGTTCTTCAAGTGCTGAATGGCTTTGCTCTGAGCTGAGACACATTTTCTACTTTCTGCTGCTGGGTTGCATTTTGTAGTCCATCCATTCATACTGGGCTGCATTTGTTTGTGAGTGAAGGTTCTTTTTGTTTTGCAGATACCTTTAGGATTCTTCAGAAAAAGTGCTGGAATAGAAACATTAGTGCTGCACAGATGTATATCAAACTGTCAGATAAATGGAAGTTGTTCTCGAAAAAAAAAGGAAGTAATATTGTGATATGTTAGAGATTATCATTCATCTTTACTCACTCCATCAACTAAGAGAAACTCCCACCTGAATCGATTGATTTTGCTGAAAATGTATGGGAGATGGGAGTAAATATGACAACAGGGATGGTGCACATGAGTGAGGTGGTAGAAGCAGTTTTCTGCTGCTTGCTAGAGGACCTTCCTGTAGGGAAAGCGAAGATTGCTCCTTCCTAGCAAGAAGGGCAGTAAGTACTGCAAACAACTGTTGAGCTGTCTGTCTTACATCCCACACCTGCTTGAATCCAGCACATAGCTGGACTGGGTCAGGCATGATGCTTCTCTGGAGCACACATATTGATCTGGAACAGTGTGAGTTCCTAGACATACTTTAGTCAAGGCTGTAGTAAAAGTGTCAGGATTTGTCTTCTTTGTTTGCCCAAAACAGAAAGAAATGTTCCTCACAAAATCATGGGGCTAAATCACAGCAAAATCTACTTTAAGTAACTGAAATTAGGCATACAGCTTGGCTAATGTGCCGCTTTGTTACAATGTGTAGTTATAGGAAGGATATAGATTTGTCTCGTCTTCTTCATGCTGCTCTAGGCGTGATCCAGCAAAACAAGCAGCTGGTGACAAGGAAAATTCAGTTTATACAGTTGGAAGATTCATGTCAATGCATAACAAAAACATGCTTATGGAAGCTGCTAAATACGTGTTACTATGAGCTGAGTACAGTTATCCTGAAGGCTCTAAATGTACATTTCTGAAAGAGTAAACCAGCGCACATAGATCTGAACTATTTAACTCCTACCATGTACTATAACTAGAGCTTCAAAAATGGCTAGTGATTTGGCTTTATTTTATTAGATGATTTGCTCTGGGGAGTCCTAAAAGGTCCTTGACTTTCTGAGACTGGCTTAGTCAGCTTATTCTGAGAACAAAACCCTACTAAAGCTGTCACTGCATTTTAAAAATCTCAGCCAATTTGCAGGTGCATGAACATAGCAACAGAAACAAACACACAGATAGAGATATTTCACATATACTATATACAGAATACAGAACAGGAGGTGCTAGTCTTTTCTTGATCAAGGCATGCAGTTCTCAGTGCCTCAAGTATATCTTTTTCATTTAACCACAACAACAACAAAAAAAAGGGGGGTGTTTCTGACTGAGGAGTATAGCACATGCTCCATTTTTTACAATATATATGCTCGCCTATCAGCTCACTCTTTCTCTAATACATCAAAATAATTAGAACATTTCTTTCTTCTTCTTTTTTTTTCAAACGGAAGCGAGAACTTAATTTTTATTGAATGATTCACTTTCCACAACTGTTATTACTTCTCCAGCCTACTCTGAGTTTGCAATAATGACTGAAATGTTCTGAGACAAGCAGATGGGAAAATGGCCTGTAAATCTTTATTGTTATAAACGGTTTGTAAAACTTTGTGTGTTGAAAGGTAAGAGTAGTTCAAATAAATCTCAACAATGCTGACTCAAAGGTTTAAAGCATTGCTTAAATGATTAACCCAGCTTCTCAATATTTGACACAAATCAATAACGCTGAGATGTCTTTGCTGTTCTCTAGCTTTGTAAACATTTGGTTTGCAGCCAGTCCCACGAAATATGACATTTAATCCTGTTGAAGTAATTTTTTGTATACTGCATATGAAGACATATAAAGTACAACAGCTCTGGTGATGTAAGTTAAATAATTGCCACCAAGGATTAAATCTGTTGTGTTTCTTTTGTAAATAACCAAAATTTATACAATGTAAGTGTGAGTGAATGGAAAGCAAAATCCACCTTCTGTTGCAAATCTTAGGCCAGCTGCTGGGAGTGCAGATTTTCTGATCCGGACTTGTGCCTGAGCCTGTGGCTCAGCATTAACAGCAGCCTTTTGTTCCAGTTAAATGAGGTGCTAAGAGCTAGATCAGGGGAATAGTGAAAAGATGGTACCTTTGTTAGCTTGTGCTCAACTTTCCCATTCTGGGATGTACTCTAATGGTCTGTGCACTCCAGGGAACAGGAAGATGCTGTACCCAGTTTCCAGGACCCGGGAAAGTAATCTGTAGGAATCTCAGTGCAATAGGATTGTACCAGCCCCCCAGATCATGGCTAGGATTCCTGCTAACATACAAGACTCTGCAGCAGGTTTGTACTTAAACGGTTTAGCTTACAAGGCACAGGGATATGCATTTTCCTAAGACACCGCACTTTTAGTCATTGTTTACTGATTCAGTCTGATTCATCTGTGGATTCTACCAGGTTTTGCAGTGGTACTTCTTGCCTCTAGGTATTCCAGAAGTAGAAGGGGTTGGGGAATAATGAGGAAGCAGAAAAAGATCACAGTGGCACAAGATGTTCAGAGTTTGCCAGCAAGAAATCAGAAGTGGATCTTCCTTCAGATATGCTCTCTTCTCATGCAAAATTGGACTTCTCTATGCTTCAGGAATGGATTCCTATCCTATAAGTGAGCCTACAATAGCATGTTTATTGGCTTTCCTATGAAGGGATGAAAGAAAGGGGTGCCCAGTTCCCAAATCCATGTAAAGGCCTTCTTTCTATGGAATTTTTCAGACTGTAATAAAAAATAAATTACATTTCTACGGGTTCTTTTAAAATTATACTCTATCTTATAGGTATCCTGCCCGTTAAAAAGTGGAGAAAAAGATTGCATTCTGTGTTTTATATTTAGAAGTATTTCAGCTTCTTATTTGCTTTATCACTCCAAACCCCCTAAGAAGCCTTCAGTATATGAAAATGTCTTAATGCAGAAGTAATACAACGGTGCTGTTCTTCTGTAGCCGAGTTTGACCACTGCATAATCCAAGCAGAGGGATGTATGCTCAGAAGAACAGTGCACCACAGAAAAGGTCATGTGGGAAGTCAGTGAAATTACTGTCAGTTTTCCTAGGTGTATGCTCATGCAGCCCTCAGGGGGTGTTTTTGTCTATATATCAACAAATACCTATAATTCTCATTGGGACAAAACCTAGCTGATTGCATTTGGCTTGCTAATGGATTCTTCTTCAGCTTTGTTTCCATCTTATGTTACATTGCTTCTCTTGTTGACTATTTCTTCCCTCCCAGGCTAAGACTGAGTATGACCTGCAGAATGTTGCTTATATTTAGGGGTGTACTTTGAGGTACTTTGGAAGGAAAAAAAAATATGTTTATGCACAAACATTTGCATTTTCAGCCACACCTGTTTGAAGGCCCAAGAGATCTGAAGAGGGTTTGGTCCAGTTGGAAATCAGGCTAGAGGCGGTATATCAAAATATGAATTAAAACTTTCAGAGCTGAAAATATAAAACTAATTATCTTGGTTAAGAAAAAGTAAAATCTTTTAATTCACTCTGCCCGATTAATGTTAGTCTTTAGATAGCAGGTTAACAAGTACATAAATAGCAATGGGACAAATTAATAGAGGAGCCTTATGTGCATAGACATCTGCTCAGCCAACTAAAGTTCCTAAAGGTTCAGCTGCAAGTCTGGAAATGTATCCACTGGTGTCTAAAATAGAAGACATGGAAATAGATGTTTTGGGTCTCTTTTATCTTTCTACATTGTGTGGTTTGCCACAAAAAAAAAACAAAAAAACAAAAAAAAACAAAAAAACAGGCCACAGGTAATGGTGGTCATGGAGTGCTTGAAGGGTGTATGCCTTCAGTTACTACAACGCGAAGACATGGAAAAGATAAGTTGCTTCAGCTACAAAACATGCAGGAAACACTACATACCTGGCTGTGAGGATTAAGTGATCAATCTTTTCTGTACCTCTTTTTGATAATAATTATTTGTACTTAAAAGAGGGAATAACGTTTTGTCATCCACATCTGACGAATAGCTTTCTTTTTGCCTTTGATGCAAAGCAGAACTCAGATTCTTATTGCAAAAAGAGGCTGGAGAACAGACTAGGCAAAATGACAGATTAAGGTAAAACATGAGCAGCCAGCTCACAACAAGCAAGTTCATTGCGTGACAACCTTCCTGCTCTTCCCTAGGGACCGGGCAGAACAGTTTAAGAAGGAGCAGATGGAAACAGCTGCCAGCAGATGAGTACTGGAAAGGATTTAAGCCACTGTACTTGCTGGAATTTGGGAATATGTGATGGCCTTAGCTTACCCAATGACACGTATCTAAGCTTTTGAACCAGACAGCTATCAGTCAGTTCTTAGCTATGAGAACCAGAAAAAACTATTGTGGAACAAAAGACATGCACAGGGCATTCTCTGAAAAAGCCACCAGAGCTTATTTCTCAGAGAAGTCCTATGGTGAGAGGAATCTTTAAGCTGTGGTTGCTTGTAGTACTAAAGATAAAAATACACTGCTAATGTATTTTCTGTGAATGTGTCTATCCTGTAATTCATTCACTCAAAAAGACAGTTTCTCTTGACCTTAAGCTAAGATTTAACAGGTGGGAAAAAGGTAAATTTAGTAAATCCAGTGATGCAATGCTGATACTTTTATATCTTGCATATTTTCTAGCATACCATGAAGAATAATAAATGGCTAAAAGCTAAAGTGTCCTTGGCAAACAAACAAACAAAATAGCACCCTGTGATATTTTTACCTTTGCTTCCCCTCACCACACACACTGTTTACCTCCACAGAGCTTGAAATATTAACCCAGCATGTTAACTTACTTCTTCCATAGTTGCCCTGGCCATCGGATTTAATGTCTCTCTTGGAAGTACTTCAAACCAAATGGCTGGCTCCATCTCTAGCTTTGATAATTAGGCACATTTCTTTCTTTCTTTTTTTCATATAGTTTAATGTAATCGGTATTTGTGAAGCTTTTGAAATGTATGTTTGGGACTACATTTTGTGCAGCTGCCTTTAAACTTCAAGCCACTTCAAGTGTCTAGTTCTGTAGAGGACAGCCTTTGAGAATATAAAGCATGCATTCTCAGCACATAATGCACTTGCTTTACAAAAGGAATGAAGTGACGAGTATGACACATGTTTCTGCCTGCATACACTTGTATTGCTGTGATATTATATCTGTAATGGGAGCATTACATGCCCCATTGGAAGAATAGGAACCCCTATAGAAGCTGTTGTATAAATGCTTTGCATCTTTGCAATGCGTGAAGAGCAGAGATGGCCTTCCGCCTAACCACCTTTAGGCAACTCATAGGGATACCTTGCTATATAGGCACAAAAGCCTGTGGTTTTTCACATGGAAGTGTGTCTTTGCAAGCCATGAGTTACTGTGATAATTCCAAAGCTAAGGGTGCCAATACTGGTCAACTGCCAATATGATTGAAGAATTTACACCAGGTAGGATTCCAGCTCATTAATTTCGGTTGTCTTGGTGTGAAATGATACTCTGTACCTGAACTGAGGGAGAGTTAGACATAAAAGTTTAGGAAAAAATATATGTATGCACTACAGAAATTATATCCGACTCATCTTTTTATCATAGAAATGCTGCCCTCCGGTGGTCTGGAAAAAAAGCATACATATTGCTTATTGATTGCAATAATGTAGTTTCCACTTACATTGCAGCAAGTAGGAATCAAATGTACCTCTTAGCATGACAGGCACATGCATTTTCTAGGCTGCAGCCTCGGGAATCCCACAGGTGGCAGAAGATCAAGTAAAGACATTTGTAACAAAAAGGTATCGGTTTATCAGTACAGGCCCACTGACTCTTCTGTAAACAACCGACTAAAATAAAAATCCTTTCTCACAAATGGCAGGTTCATAACAGTCTGTCACACAGTGACATCTGAAACCCCTGACTTCAAACAGAACCACGTGTAAGAAAACGGTAATGAGTTGGATGAACGTGTCTCATAGGATGTTTGTTCCTAAATGTGATGGATTGTCACTGAAAAAAACCAGCCTGGCCCAACAGTCAGTCGGACAGAGTTCTGCACACAGTGGTGGTCAGTGAACCATGAGGATCCTTCTGTCCTCACACAGCGTGTATCCCAAGCCACAGATAAAACACAAATTCTTCAGGTTTTGTTTTTCAGTCACGACAGCCAAGCGCATTTGTTTTAGGATTCAGAAGTAAAGCACCAATGTGAAATGAAGGAATATTGTATGGCCAAAGTATAAGGTAGATGTTATTTAGGTGTGTTGCCTCTATGCTTGCTTACCTTTCTCTTGTGTGACTTCAAATGGTCTTTCCAAATGTGCAAGACAGTTTCTCAGCTTGTCCTGTCCTACACCTATATGTTAGGTGGGGGTTACTGTGCATGCCGAGACGATCTGCACCCCACTGAGGGACTTGGCCACTAGAGAATCGCATTGTGGCCCTGCAGTCATCTCCTGTTTCTGTGCGTCTGCCCCACCGCCCTTCTGGTAAGCAACCTATTTCCCCCAGACCATTGCTCGCAGCACAGGCCATACCATGCCTTCAAAGACCTTCTGCTTTCTCTCTCCTTTTGTCTTTCTTTTTTACTTAAAGAAAAACAGAGCGGTACCCCAAAATTTGTGTAGTAATAGAAAAACCCCATACTACTACAATTTTTCCCTCTGTTTCTGCAGAAGGCTCTTGGTAGCAAAGAGCTTGACTTTTCTAATATATTTTTCCTGCTGTCATAGTGTATGAGGCTCCAGATACTGACTGAAGACCGTGAATATTTTTGCTGTTTCCCCACCAACAGATTTTCTATTGCAGAGAGATGAGAAAACAGAACAATGAATTCACCGAGATTTCAGCAAGAGCTGCAATTTATGTCTTATCCAGCAGATGATGCTGTTGGACCAAAAACCGGCTCAAGGTCAGTTCAGGTGAGTTAGGGAGGACTGTATTTCAGAGGGTTTCAACAGTTCCAGGATTTTATCCCGCATCCCCAGATCTGGTCCCTTGAGACTGGGAGACCTCTTTTACAACCATGGACTTGCAACACTAGCTGCCTGTGCTGAGACACAGACTTCTGAGTGAATTTGATTCCAAGCAAAAAAGCCAACAACATCCCAACCACAATCACAGCCTCCCTCAGCCTTCTGATTAAGTGGGTTATTGTCTGTCAGAGTTTTAAATAAATTTTTTATAAATAGTGGAAAGTTCCACTTCATATACAGTATTTGTCTCCCTATTGATGAATGTGGGGTTATTCATTGAGTCTTACACAAAATAGCACACCTGTTGATGTTACTAAGATGTGTGTAGAAGATAAATTTATTGATGTTTTAGAAAGAAAATGTGAGTTCAGCACTACACTGACTGTATTATTGGGAAAACCTTGAGTTTTTTTATCACCCTATAGTTCAGGATAGGTCACTTTTCAATATTAAGCTTACAGTGTTACGGTCTTTATTCAGAAGTGTCTGTGTATGCGAAAGGTAGATTTCTGGGTCCACAGGGGAATATCTGGGTTCCTTCTACTAGCCCAGATGGCCTTACGCCAGCCATGTTCCTAACTCCTGGTGGGTCCTGGGTGGGAAAGGACTATCTGGAGGCTCTTCTGTATTATGCTAGGGACCATTCTCTCCCTCATTAGCCCTGAAATCTCGAATATTGAAAGGAGAGCCATTGGTCTCCACTTAACGACATTCCCAGTTGTGCAATAAACCTTTTGAGAAGGGAGTGTGCTGCATACATCAAGGAGAGAAAGTCATGACTGTTCAACTGATTTATTGGAAAACAAGTGATTTGAACGGCTGAGGGAGGGTGAGCTAAGAAGCATTAGTAAATAGTACTTAATGACATATTGAGGAATGCCCCACTCCCACTGAAGTTGCAAGTTTTGCCACTGATTTCAAGGACCAGATTAATAATTTTTAAACAAAAGGGAAATATTAATTTATTCTCATTAACATTTGAGTGGTATGAGGCACAAATGTCTTCTGGTCTGCTCACTTTTGAGTATAGTTCTTCTGAAGATGATTATACTATTTTTATGAGTAAAATGAGCAGGTTTTGCCCTTTGCACAATTTGACCCTTTTGAATATCTCTGCAAAATACAAGCTGTAAAATGAAAACTGTTTTTCCTTCCACATTCAGTGGGGTTTTATAAGGTCTTTATCTTGTGTTTAAAATGACAAGTTATTTAAAAGTGCAGCATCTGGTGCAAAGCAATGGCCAACTTAATACTTCTTTAATATTTTTGGATACAGATTATAAAATATTTTTAAAAGAAAAAGTATACCAGGAATAGTTCACGTATATCTTTCACCTAAAATTGAATTTTCAGTATGCAAAAAATTTCTACAGCAGCTTCAATTATAATATGGAAATGGTGTATAATATTGTTATTTTTAAAAACCAGCAACTTTATTGCACTTCTTTATTGTGAAATATTGGAAGTAGAAAAAGGACCCTCTTTATTCTCATATTTGCAAATGACCTGATGAAATTTAAATCAAAGCACTTAGCATATATAAGTGAGGTATAAATTAATTCATCTTCACTTTTTCCATAGCAATAGTTTGAATATGATAAACAGATAATACCGGTTTTGTTATGCAGCCCCAGTAGGGATTTCTTACCAAATAAAACATTCCTAAGACACACACTTATCTTTATGTTCAAATTCAGCTCCTGTCCTTTAATTATTTGTAGCTGTATGACCTTCCCTTTGGAGGTAGTGTTCCATAGGAAACACCAGGTAATTCTAGGATCTTTAGTGAGAAGCCCCAAACCCATGTTCAGGCAGGCTCTGTACTGTCCTGCCGAGGCAGCTTGGGGAAAGGAACGGTCTGGCTTGCAGTCACCCCCAGTTTCTCCCAGGCTCTGCATGTCAGTGCAATCTGTAGGATTCAGATTTTTTTTAAAATCAGATGGTGTTTCTTTAGGTGCCCCGTCCTGGAGAATATTGAACTGGAACCTCTGTGGTATGAACCAATGATTTCAGGGTATTGGTATGCATTTGTAGCCCACGCTGGAGTGTTTCTGTAGACCAAGCTACGCTGCAGTTTGTCTTGTAGAATCAGCCCTAAATGCCTCAATACACCTTCAGGAGCCCAATTTAAGAACCAAAGTTTGTAAATGTTGGATCAGCTATATCTGTTCCTCAGCTCTGCTTACGTTCCCTGCCACTGTCGGAACTAAACTAAAGCTCTGAATCCAAATATTTCCAGCTTTGAAATATTTGCACATAGACCGGGACATACTTCTGTCACTAATGTGCTGTCCTCTTGATGCATGGAGGAGTGGAGTAACTTGAGGCATTTGTTTTAAATATATTACCTTAGAAATAGACAGGAAGAAATTGCACAGGGAACACATTTTCCTTATTTAAGTTCAAAAATAAATATAGCTGTAACCTAAACGTGTATTTATCAGCACTGACACCCTTTGGCTGTATTCCAGTGGACTTTTCTCACTGACATCAGTGGGAAAAAGATGGGCTCTGCATAGGAAATCTGTGAATATTTTTTTTCTTCTTCATCCATCCATCTATTTTGGGATGTGCTAAATGCTTGTTCTCTGTTGTAACATTAACATCAGTATGTGGAAACTTGGGTTGCTAAAATAAATCAGTGAAATGCAATATACATGACTTCACATGGAACTGCATGTACATTGTTGAGCACAAGCGCCCTGTGTCCGCCCTGCCGTGCCAGCTTGACAGCCAGGTACACCCGATTGGGTCCTGCAGAAGTGGGGGGCTTCAGTGAGGCAGGCATGAACTTTGTGCTGCTGGTATGTAGAGCATCTCTGTAGTGGCAAAATATTTCTTCATTGCCATCTACATGACATAAAATTGATACTTTTACCAGCCTCAGAGTACAGGGATGGCAAGAGCGATAATATTTTGCAAAAGCATCTTTTGATCTTTTGCATTACGGGCCTTATCAAGTGTTTGCTGGAGGCAATGAAAACTTTAAGGTTGATGTACAAGGCATTGATTTCTGAGGCACTAACTGTCTCTCTTTAGTTTTTGTAAGTTAGTGATACTGGCTTCAAACAAACCTGGGGAATTTCCTGACCTTAGTAGAGACCCTCCTGATTCATGCTAGTATGAATTAGCACATTCTCAAGTTCATTTAATTTTTATTTTTAATTGAAAAATGAAAGGGGTAAGCTCAACCTTTATGGGCTGGACTGTTTTCTGCCCACAATGAATCAGCCGGAGACCTTTACAAAGCTGGCCGTCTATGAAGGTGTTGAGGACCAGTCCTGCCTCAGAGTCCACTCTGATCCATGGGAGCCTGGCCTGCTCTGCAGAGTGGTCCTGTGCCTTGACGCCAGTTTATCATCCACTGTGGTCACAAACACACAGATGGGGAAGGAATCCCCATGGCCGCTACCTTCCCCGCTCCTCTGGCTTCAGATAAAACAGCAAGCCTGGAGCACACCTCTGCCCCAGGAGGAAGGAGAATCAAGTACCTTGCTCTGCTCCACACAAGGCCGCCCACTCTTCTCCTCTCCCCTCCATGGAGCAGTGATCGTCAAGGTCCCCACAACTAAAGGAGTGGGAGACATTCCCATGGAATTAGCTGTTCCCACTTCCCTGCTTAAGAGGTAAAAGCTGCACAAATTCCCTCTTTAATAGTCACATAAGAGAAAATATGACTGATCTGTCATCAAAGTATTTAGAGCTGATGCAGTATCTAGGTTGGTTTTGGAGATGGGTTTTTTGTGTTTTTTTTAACTGTGACTTCTGATTAAAAGCCATAAATCACAGGGATATGACATGAAATAGGTTGTTTTACACTGTCTGTAGCTGCTGGCTGTTCTTGTCCAAATGTACAGAAATGTCCTGCTGGTTACTTACCAATGGCAACCTGCTCAGGGCTTAACGTTTTTCAGTTTCATGGCACACTTGCAAGGTTACACATTTATACTGAATGAAACATAGCGCTCTTGTTATTTTTAGAGAGGCTCTGAACAAGAAGTAAATCCCTAGAGCAGTGCTGCCAGAGATGTGTAAAGTTCAAACCCAAATTAAAACTGCCTATCTTTGGCCTAAATTCCAACCTGAACTTGAGGAAATCTGTAATCTATACCTTGAACTTTATGACAAAAAAATCCTTTGCAATTAATTTTCTAATACCTCAGAATATAGGAACATGGTATGAACACCTGAAAATTAGAACTGGAATGAAAAATCTATACAGTTATCCAAGATGTAGTACCTGGTCTTATGAGATACTGTTGTACAACTTTTACGTTTCAGTAGCAACCCTAGAATACAGAGAGTCTAATTTATTGTGATTCCTAGTTCTAACACATCTTTGTAAGATCAAGTCCTATAATGTAATTGTAAGCTTTGGGGGGAGGAAGAGAAACATGCTTATTTACCGTACAGATTGCTTTAATAATGATCTCTGATGTGCAAGACCTTGTTTGGAAATCACCAAGATAAAATATGAAGAAAGTAGACCCCTTTTCAGGATTGTGTTTATGAAAAGTAGTTGAAAGTAGCGCAGCTGAAGTATGTTCTTGATTTCTTTGCTGAATCAGAGCCTGTATCTTCTTCCTGCCAAGGCAGTGATCTTAATACCACTCCTAAATACACTAGTAATTCTAGAAGCCGTAATGAAAGTCAAGATAACACCACAGATTTTATAAATAAGGGTCTTTATTTAGAATACTGTTGAAAACATTCTTGGCAACCACGTCGTATAAATATATAAAGTTAAAGTTTGACACAACAAACCAAGCAGTATTAAATATTTTTAAATTTTTTTCCCTTTTAATTTTTGCCTTTGGTTTTTTTTCCTTCTTTTCCTCTTTTTCCCCCCTTTTTTTGCAAAGCAACTCTTATTTACAATTATACAAAAAGTTTTATAAAAAATGGTCCACAACCTTATTTTGGCCAGAACAGGAGCAATAGGAAGGATCTGTCATGCCACCACTGTCGTAGATTTCTATCCTCCTCTGCATTCAAGAGCCAGGTTCCTATTCCCCAAAGCCCAGATTAAACATTGGCCATTTCATGGTACACAATTTTATCTCTAGACATATTAAATAACTTTAGTTTAACAACCAATAAATAACTAGGTTTATTTTGAAGTAATACAGGTTTGAAAAGTTATATATTTGAAGGAATTTTCAGTGATATTTTAAAACTGGAACAAGTCTTGAGAAGTCTTTTCAGTCTTAGAAGGCAGCTCTCAGAGCTTGGCTGAACGGAGCAATTTGTTTCCAGTGCAGTCCAGCTGGACCTGCCTTTATAGCACTTGGTAGATAGGGTTGCTGCTGCTGGTGCTGTTATCCTGGGTAAGTGGGGTGCAGTTGGTGGGAGAAGGAATTTGGGCTCCGGTATCATTCAGACTTGCTCCTTCTGGGGGGGAACAGGGACTCCCTTCAGCAACGGTTTCCACTGGAGGCAGTACAGGACACGTAGAGTTATCTGTGGAAATCCTCTCTACAATGCTTGAGAGGCAATCGAGGCTGGAAACAACAGAACTCTTCCCATGCTTTGGATCTAAAAAACAGACAAAAAGGTAATGAGTTTACCAAAAGGGTACTTAACATCAGTAGATGTAGCTCTTTCACAAAACCCTAGGCAGTGGCTGACAGTATGTCAGCATCTGTGAGCATGTAAAGATTCAGAGGAAATGAACATTGGTGAATGATGCCAATTATCAGAAAACAGAGATCGTAATTTTCAAAATGGAAGAGAGACTCAACCAAAGTATGCTACTTTTGGGGCAGGGTGGATCCAGGGCTTCACTTCAGGCCATAGAAAGGGAAGGGAAGACTTGAAATCAATCAACAGTTTCTTTCATTTGGATCAATTATAGAGTTAGAAGAGTCTTCAAGCAAAACATGGTTAAACACTGAAAATGCATTGAAGAGAGGAATATATTTTCATCCAGATGCTGTATCTGCAAAATAGGAGACGCAGCTGTAACATATCCCAATATTTGCAAATAAATCCAGAGAAAATTCAATGTTTCTATTAGCATCAACAGCTCGCTGGCTGAAAAGGCAGGTTCTTCTTTCAGCGCAGCTGGGGTCAGCTAAGAAACCGGGGACGGAGAATGCATGGGGAGGTTTCCTATATTGACTGCCTCTGTCTCCGTGTTTCACACAGCCATTACGGCACATACTCACCATTTGGTGATTCTGTGTAGTAGCTACTGTCATAGCTGTTCCTTCTGCGAGAGCTGCAAGGAGGCCCGCTGTACTCCATCTGGAAAGGAGAGAAATCTGAGTGAGGTCCCTGGTTGGGGACAGCATTTACTGAAATCCCAGTAACCATCCAATTTTGTACTTCAGTCCCTAGTCTGTGCCATGATTCCAGTCCTGGCTGAAATGCCATCAAGTTGTAGTTTCTCTGAATGAGGCAGAACTTAACTTGGCTAGAGGGGGATTCACCCCCAAATATTTTATGTGGCACAGCTGTTCCAAAGGAAAATTACTATTGTTATTGCATTGAATGCTGTAGCTTTACAAATGAGATGAGGTTTTCCAGCATTCTGATCAGATACTGCCCTACAGGTACCTTCAGTTTACAACAGGGAGACCAAGAGGGGAAGGAACCTTTTTATGATTTATTTTTTGAAGGATTTTCCCAACATGAGTTCCTCTTAAAAAGCTGATAGTCTACCTTTGTCCCTTCTTATTTTCTTTAGTTTCTCTTTCCACTTCTATTTTGTACAGAAAAAGGCCCAAAATGTTGACCAGTATATTTGTTTCCAATACTTCAATCCACAGTGAAATTTCTCTTTCTGACAAAAGAGAAAGGCTGTATTTTGGGGAGGGATCATTTGTGTAAATCTTCTTTCCAGTCTGCCAACTGTCTCATAATTGCAGATATTCAACTCAGTAATGACTATCCCCACCAGAGCACAGAAAAAAACCCGCAGGTCTTAAAGTGCTGTCAAGACACCATCCCAGACAGCTGTCCTGCACTCCAGCCACCATGTCACACCACCCCAGAGTCAGACCAGAGTCTGAGCCTATAGTCCTGGTGAAAAGAAGCAGTGATGAGACCCCATCTCTGGCACCCAACCTTCTTCTCCCCTCCCTGTAACGTACAAGCAGGGCTGAAAAGACTGGGGTCTCCTTCCTACTGCTGGTAAATGTCTACAGAAGGGGTGACGTGAGAGGAGACATGGAGAACCTTTTTCTTAAGGGTGAAGAAAAACAACTCCTGTTGCTTAGACCCTTCTCCTGTTATCATGATGAATGGCAGAAAGCAAAACCCAGACTCTTACCAGTTCCCTTGTAACTACCATGACTAAGGGGGACCTCCCCCTCTGCTGTCCTTAGAGGTTGCAAAGGTACAGCAGAAGATAGAAACAAATGCCCCAGGAGCTATGGGAGCACAGGCGGGACTCAGACCTCACCAAGTCCTAGCCACCCATCCCAGGCAGCTTCCCAAAGTGCTCCCCCAGCAGCTAGCAGCTCTCCCCCCGAATTCTTGGGACACAGGGGGAGCTGCCTGACTTCTCATCCCAGGGAAAGTAGTAAGAGATTTTTCTTCTTTCCCTGAGGTCCTGGCATGCAGGGACCCCATCTCCCTTTGCTGCTGGAGCTCAAGGCAGGAGAAAGGACTTTGTCTTCTGCCTGGGGAGGTATGCTGCTATAGGAAAGGCAGGAGGAGGCAACTCGCCCTGCGCAGGTTTGGGCCAAAAGCATCTGGGGCACCTCAGCGGCAGGGTGTCCTCCCTGGGGCACTCACCATGCCGTCGGAGCAGTTGGAGCGGGGGCTGGAGGCATCCGATTCCCCGCTGTAGTGCTCCAGCACCGGGTAGTAAGTGTCCTCCTGCTCCCGCAGCAGCGCCTGCAGGCTCTCGATGTAGCGGATAGCATTGCGCAGGATCTCCACCTTGGGCAGGCGCTGGTTGGGGTTGGTGGAGGTGCAGCGCTTGAGGGTCTCAAAGGCCTCATTGACCTTGCTGAGCCGCCGCCGCTCCCTCATGGTGGCAGCCTTACGGCGGTCGGCATTGGTGGTCTTCCTCTTGCAAGCCTTGCAGGCCCACAGCAGGCAGCGGCCGGCCTGGTGGTGCCCGCTGGGCGCCCGGACATGCTCCTCCTCATGCGGGTGCCCATGGTGGTGCCCATGGTGGTGCAGGTGCTCCTCAGGCTTCAGCAGACCCCCCACGTGCACCAGCCGGGGGTCCAGGTCCTCGAAGAAGTGCATGTCCGATGTGTTGAAGCATGGGTCATCGTAGAAGTCATCAGCGGCCGTGAAGGAGCAGAGGGAGCCCTCTGTCATCTCCATGGGGCCCAGTAAGTCCATGGGAGCGGCGGAGGAGATGGCAGCCGGGCCAGAGGGAATGAACGAGGGGATCAGGAGAGGGCTTCAATCGGGCTGCGCAGTGGCAGGTACGGGCCAGGCGGGTGCGCGGATCGGTGGCCCTCACACCCTCTCCCAAGCGAGGCCACCGGCGTTGGCTGCCGCCGCCGCCGACCCCCTCCCCAGCGGCGCCGGCCCGGGAGTGCCACTCGAGGCCGTATTTATGCCGAAGCCCCCCCGGGGCGGTGGTCGGGGCGGGGCGGGGCGCGGCGCGGCGGGGCGGGGGCCGCGGAGCCCCCGGAGCAGCGGCGGGGGGGTGGTGTGCAGCAGGCGCGGGGCGCCGTCGGGGCGCCGGGGATGTTGCAGAACTAACGCCAGCCGCTGCCGGCGCTCCGCTGCACAGTTGTGTTCCCCGCCAGCCGCCCTTTTTTTTTCTTTGCTTTAAGCAGCCCGCCCTGCCCAGCCAGTGAGGGAGCGCAAGGCTCCCCGATGCCCGAAGGCGCCGGCAGCCGCTGGCCGCTCGCCCCGGGGGACAGCGGTGCTCCCCGCTTCTCCCGCACGCCCCGGCGGGGCCGCGCTCTCGTGCCCTGCAGCCCGAGGCGTTTTGCAGCGCGTTGTCCTGCGCGTCCCGGCCGGTGGTCGGCGGCGGTGCGCACCTCGCCGCCGGGCAGAGCCGGGCAGGGCAGCGGCTCCCCTGCTTCTTCCTAGGGAAGAACCCCCCATCCCCGGGACAGGTTTCTCCGCGCCAGCCGCGGCTGTGCGGCTCTGCGGCCACAGGGTAACTACTGCGGGGGCGTTCGTGACAGCGGACGGTGCGGGCGGCACCTCAGGGCGGCGGCGAGGCGCCGGGGTTCGGCAGCGCAGGGCCCGGGACCGCGCCCGCCCCGCGGGGGTCAGCGGGTGTGAGGGGAGAGGCAGGTCGGAAAGGTCGTGGCCGTGGGGAGCCGGCGGGGTGGCCGCGCTCAAAATGGCGGCCGCCTGGTGGCGCTGCGCTGGGCGGGAGGCGGCGGCGTGACGTGGCCGCCTGTAGGGGGGGTAGCGGCCCGCCGCGCTCCGCCGTCCCGGGCCGCCCGGGCCGGGGGTTTCCTCCGTCACCTCCGCGCCTGGAGCGGGGGCTGCGGGGTGGGGCAGGTGTTAGGGGCGCTCCCGCGGGAGGTAGAGGAGCCGCCGGGTCTCCGGAAGAGGGAGGACGCGGGGCCATCCAGGAGAGCCGTTACTGTGGAGCAAAGGCTCTCTACCCTCACCGGGGGATGTGTGCCAATTCCCAGGAGAAAAAGCGGACGCGTTCGGAGCCCGTTGGGGTGTCTTAGCCTGTTTCGTAGGAATCAGGGTGTCCCTGCCCACGTCTGACCCAGGTACATCTCGTAGATAGCTACCGAGGATGGCAAATGGTCAGCAAGACTCAAGCACAGTTACTGGAACTATTTCACATCAGAGCAAAACGAGGTCGTGTGTGAGGGCAAGGTCTGGAGTGGCTGAGCCATCCAGCTAGCACCTCAGCCAGTTGCAACCATATTTATCACAGGAAGTATTTGACTCCTCCAATAAAGCAATGCAGTAATAGTTTGGTAATGACATACTGGTGGAGAGCTGAGGCCTGAGTTACATTCATGTATCACTTCAGCAAATGACTCTTTTTCATATGAACTACGATGTATAAATTTGCCTTTCACATTCGTCTTTCAGCTCCAGCCTCTGTTTACCTTTATTCTGAAGTCCTTGAAGAGATTGACTTCACTTCATGAAGAAGTAGCCTTTTGCTGCACCTCTTGTTGACTGCAATTGGATTGCTTGTGCAGTAAGAATTTGCTGTTTCAGGTAACCAGCAGTGCAGCATTTGGACCCTGGAGAAGTGGGATGGTTTTTGGTAACATCTCTCAAGGATGCTAGTTTTTATTCTAGTTTTGGCAGATCATTTGAGATCAGAAATTAGGTTCTTTTTCCAATACAGAAGCACTTCAGCAATTCAATTGAGTGATTTCATTGGCTTCATGATTAAAATAGTTATGGGTATTTTTAATGTACCATGAGCTAAAATTAATCTCCATTCTGCAATTATAAATGGTGAAATTTCAGCTCATTCAAAATCAAAGGCAAAGCTCTGTCTTCAGTGGGCCAAAGGGCTGACTGAGTGAATCTGAATCAGTAAAAAAAAATCCATCAATGATCTAGACCCCAGTCCCTGTGCCTATGACTTCTCAGAGGGGCTACTGTGATGGTGGCTTCTTTTGTTGTTAAATGATTTGGTTTTTGCAAAAATTCCTAATCTGCATTCCCCATTTTCTACTTACTTAAATGTCTTTGAGTACAGACAAAGATACTGTTAGTCACATTCTGTCATTATCCCCAAAAGAGAAAATTTTTATTTAAAGAAAAAACTCTGTACAAAGTTTGTTCCTTCACTGTATTCAGTGCTGAAAAGCGATATGTCCCAAGGGGATCCACTATTGACCACCCTTACACATTTAGAAGTGTATTTCCCAGCTGTTTCTGAGAGGCAGAGTAGCAAACTTGTGGAAACAATTCACTGTTATTACAGAGGTTCTTTGATCCAGAAGAAATGAACAGATTTTTTTTAAATCTTTATTGAACAATTTAAAAAGTAAAAATAATATTTATTCAGAGTAGTGGTAGGTATACAATAATGCATAGTAAGGCTGCTAAATGAGAAATAGTTATATGCTGTAACAATTGAACATGTAAATTGGGATATCAAGGCTCAGTGCTGGCTATGTGACCCACTCAAGGCACTTAAACTCTCACCAGATCATTGGTTTAATTTGTGGAAAATATAATTTTACCTTACATTTAGCCAGCGTTGTAGTGTATTCTGCCACGGTGGGTTCCTAGGTTATAGGTTACCCCAGGAAAATGCACTCTGGGACTTGCGTGCATAGTAGTTACCTTGGGCAAAGTGGTAACAAATGGTGGGACTTGGCCAAGGAATATGATGAGACTGCTGGTAGCTGCCCATGAATGTGCTTATATGCATGAATTCACCTAAGTGATAAAGTCAGGAGGAGGCCATGACCAGATGATGAATTCTGCTTGGAGTGATCTTCCAGTGAAGATGCCCTTGAGGACTCCTTCCCTGCTTCTGCCACCAGATCTAACATTCACTTTCCAGTATTATTTCTGAAGATGGGTTTGTCCAGAAAGATGTTGCCTTGTATGGTGGCGCCTGAAGAAAAGTCCTTACAAAGAACAAATCCTGAGGTGCTTTGCCCACTGTTGTGTGGCCATAGCGGAGAGGTTGAAGGACAGCATGATCTCCACCTAGAGACTTCGAGTGAATTCCTCACTGTGAGAGTAGGCAGCAGCAAGGGCCCTTTCTGTGCAACCACAGGTAGTGCTTATGGCAAGCATTTAGAAGTATGCAATTGTTAATGCCCATTTGGAAGCCTCTGTGGCTGTAACTCCTAATTTCAGTAAAGATTAGGTCTCTCCAGAGCTTGCAGTTTGGATGCTGTATTTAGGGTACTGGTGCTGCTAGAGCTATTCTCAGCTTCCCCAGATTGTCTGTTTGGATGCTTTGAGCATTGCTGTGGAAGTACAGATACAGGAGTGTGTATGACAAACATTCAGCAGAGAAAGAGAATTTGTAGTTTCTCTAAGTGCTGTTGCCCCTCCACCTGTTCCACATTCATCCTTCATCTTTTTTTTCAGGCTGTGATTGAAAAGGAAGATGGGAAGGCAGAGGCAGATTGTACTTCCTACGCTGAGAAACATGGACAAACTCATCCTATATACAATAGACAGGTATTGTTAACAAAGTTTGATATCATATTCACAAGCATATGCGCCCTTTCAGCAGAAGCAGCATGTGGACAAAAAAAGCTTGTTATCTACAGCAGCTGATTGATTTATCTTTTCTTTTTCAGAGGACAGAGACTGGGAAAACAAGTGATTGTAAGCCTATCTGAAATTAACACAATTGTCTCTTCAGGCAGAGGGCCCAAAATGTGTTTTGGAAAAGGGGGGGGAAAGACCTGAAGTCAGAGAATGTGTGGATACATTTGGCTACAAAGATGAGTAGGAGGAGAGTCTCTGAGAAACAGACATGGTAGCATTTCAGGGAAAAAGAAGAGGCAAGTAAGTCTTGCTTTAAAAAATTTAAATGTTGGGCTCTTTGTTATGTTGTAATTCATTTAAGGTAAAAGACAATCTTAAGTGCTGGAACCCATGGAAGAGGCTGTACCTACATTTCAGAAGGTTGCCAACTCTTAAAGACAACTATTGTAGAAGTAGGTTGAACATTACCAGTAGCATTTGAAGTGGTTTTATATGGCACTAGTTTATAATGACTAGTTAGTAGCTTTGCTCTGTTTATACTTAGTGAGCTACATTTTAATACGGAAGGGGATGGATTCCATTGCTCTTATTCATGTTGAGTTGCAGTCAGTGGAACTAATTGTTGAATAAAGTATGCTCAGCATGAGGATGGGTGATGGAATCTAGCCCAGATGGAAATATCTTTCAAACTACTGCTGTATTAGACAGCAGCCATCTCAAAATAGGCAAATCTAGCTTGTTGATAAAAGTGCTTCGAGCTGTTCTTGTGGCACACTGCAGTATTTTTACAAACGAATACAGGGATTGTTTGAAAGTGATCCCACCCCCCCCAAAAAAAAGACTGGGAAAGCATCTGCAGTATAATTGTCTGTCCTGTGTTACAACACAAACAGAAACTAGGTGGGGTTTTTTGCAGAAATGGCTACTTAACTACAGCTGTGTATAAGAGTTTACTGAAAAGGTTTCATTGGGCAGTGTTCTTGTCTTAATGCAGTTTTCTGACATTTCTTTTCGTTCTGTGATCTACTCTTCCATCTTGTGCAACTTTCTTAGTAGTAGAAAAAGTACTGGTGCAGTTTTGTATACATAAGAAAAAAAAACTGAGAAGAACACTAGGCCACGCCTATGTGGTAAATTGAGGAATACAGTGTAGATGCAAAGTGCCATTTTTAACATTTAACTGAATTTATTTTTGAGCATAATGGAACTACTGCTTACAGCGTCACATAGGGTAAAACAAGATTAAAAAAAAAAAAGAAAGAGTAAAACAATCTTTCAATGAAGCAAACCCTGATTACATAAAAGACAAAAAAACCCTAGCTGTAGGCAGCTTATCGAGGCAGTTGCTCTTCTTAGGTGACCTTGGTAGCCAGTTTAGAGAGGCACTTCTGTAGGAGATGAACAGGAGGAGTTTGGACACCTCTGAACATAAACAAGCTGGCTAAAGTAAAGGTCTTAGGTGTGGTGGTGCTAATAGCACCCCTAACTGAACACTACCCTAACTGAAATGCAAAACTAATGAGAGGCCACTCATTATGATGCTATTTTAATTAAGTGTGCTGCATTTTCACTAGGATCTTATTCCTCTACTGAGGACCAAGATAGGTAATACAAGAAGTAGCACTAGTACCATAGCATTGTGGTTTAACCTGTCAGGCAACTAAACACCACACAGCTCTTCGCTCGCTCCCCCCCTGTGGGATGGGGGAGACAATTGGGGTGGGGAAGAGAAGTAAAACTTGTGGCTTGAGATAAAGAAAATTTAATAGGTCAGAAAATTAAGGGAAAATAACAATGATAAAATAATATACAAAGCAAGAGATGCACAATGGAATTGCCCACCACCCACTGACCAATGCCCTGCCAGTTCCCTAGCAGTGGACACCCCCAGCCAGCTTTTCCCCTAATTTATATGCTGAGCATGACATCATATGGGATGGGATATCCCTTTGGTCAGTTGGGGTCAGCTGTCCCAGCTGTGTGTCCCCTCCCAACTTCTTGCGCACCTCCAGCCTACTTGCTGATGAGGTGGGTGAGAAGCAAAAAAGGCCTTGACTGTATAAGCACTGCTCAGCAGTAACCAAAGCATCCCTATGTTATCAACATTATTCTCATCCTAAATCCAAAACACAGCACTACACCAGCTACTAGAAAGAAAATTAACTCTACCAGCCAAAACCAGGACTCATCGTAATACCATAAATTTGCCAGCTGAAAGAGGGTCTGTGTAGTAATTAAAGCAATCATCCTAGGTTAGGTCTGGACAGAGCCCTAGAGCTAGTGTCTTCAGTGACACTTGCAAAATATGCACCAGAACCTGTAAATATCACATCTAATGAGAACCTCTAATTTATCTCTCATCTACTTTCGGAGGATGAGAGTAGCCAATTAGGCAAATAACTGTGGAGAAAACCAGCACATTGTCTTATTTCTACTGTTAAGGAAGTGTTGCATCCTTCATCTTGGAGAAGTATACCACTAAAAATAGCTGGGTGATAAGTAAAGACTACTTATTTAAATTGCTACTACAATAGAAATAAGACAAGAAAACTTTGTTTTAAAACAACTATAAAAAAGTTCATTATGTTAGTATTCTTGTTAGTAATATAAAATATTAATAATATAAAACTAAAATCTTTGGATTTTTGCCACATAGAAGTTTCCTTATACTAAAGCTGCATTTAGGTTCCCCCCCCCCGCCTCAGTAAAATTTATATATACACTGTTAAAAATAATTTGCACTAACTAATCCTATTAATCATTTAAGACAGAAGAGAGGCTTGAAAGCCTTTCACTTTTAGGAATTGCATAGATAAAAGCATGACTAACGCTGACAACCTAGGTAAGTAGCAACCTTGCTATCATTTAAACAAAATAATGGTATGTCCTAGATTTTGAGCTGTGGCTCAGCAGAGGACAAGGGGACAGGGTATAAAGCAGGAGGAGCAATACAGCACCATGTCTCCTGAGTTCTGGTCTCAAGGCCACCCTTTGTACAGGTCTGCCTTAGGAGCTGCCCCATAGCTGCAAGAGCCACAGCATTAAAGTCCCTTCACTTTTGCTCCTGTCCCATCATTACACTGTGGCACCATGGTAGTGCAGTGTATGGTTGCATATATTGGCCCTATGCTGTTTCTGTGCTGGGAGAAGTCTCTCTGGGGTCGCTTCAGACCCTCCTGTACTCCTGCAGCTCCTGTATGCTGCTGAAGAGGCGGGCAGGAGCTGCAGTGCTGACTAGACTCTGGCTCTGTGCCTGTTCTGAACTCTTTCTGCAGCCGGTCCATAAAGTAATCCCCAAGACTATTTCTGCCATCTTGGGAACAGTCAAGCCTGCGAGCATTGGTCAGTAGATCTCCCATCAGCTTGATCTTCTGGATTTTGGGCCTGATAAATTGTTTCTTGATAGTGCTTGCGCTATGAGGGTCTGCATTTTCAATACTCAGGGCATAAAGCTCTTCAAAATATCGTATCATAGTTTTCCACTGTACCATTGTTACTTCCAGGGCTTTCATCAGACCGACTGCGTACTCACAGTTTGGTTTCTAAAAAACAAAGACAAAGTTACATTTATTCAGAAGAACAGCTCATCTTACTCTGTTCATTGATGGTTTCCGGTAACTTACCTGGTACTCTAAACAGCTGTGCTAGGATTTTGCAACAGCTCCTAGTCTGGAGCCTCTGTTGTTTTTAGCAGAGTTGGATGGCTGTAAACATACAGAAGTGGCAAAACCCAAGCACTTTTTCAAGGAACAGAGATTTAGATAGCAGGAGCTATGCCTGAGGAGCATTCTTACACAAGGAAACCCTATCACAGAGTCATAGAATGGTTTGGGTTGGAAGGGACCTTAAAGATCATCTAGTTCCAACCCCCCTGCCATGGCCAAGGACACCTTCCACTAGATCAGGTTGCTCAAAGCCCCATCCAACCTGGCCTTGAACACTTCCAGGGATGGGGCATCTACAGCTTCTCTGGGAAACCTTTTCTAGTGTCTCACCACCCTCACAGTAAATAATTTCTTCCTAATACCTAATCCAAATCTACCTTTTTTAAGTTTAAAATCATTACTCCTCATCCTATCACTAGACTCCCTAATAAAGAGTCTTTCCTCCCCATCTTTTCTCTAGGCCCCTGGACTGCAAGTCCCCTACAAGGTCCTCCCTAATTCAAACTGAATACTTATACAGAGGTCATCTTGAAAAACTTTTTTTTATTTTCTACAGCTTAAAAACTGCTATGATAGGCCAAAGAGCATTCTGTGTTAGCTATTTATGGAATACTGGTTTGGTAGAAGAGAATCAGCCCCTTGGTCTTCCAAAGAATGAGTTGGGATTTTTTTCCTGATAACTTTGAATTATTCCTTTGTACTGTGCAAGCCTGAGTCAGATCTCTAGTTCAAATTCTATCTTGAGGTATGCTCCAACAAATCAACTACTGCCCCAAGCTGGGTGTTTCTCCTACCTCCTTCCTTACCACCTTTCTTAGGTGCTAACAGCTTCTAGGCTTCTATTTAGTTTTAGTGTGAAGGAGACAAATGGGCTGTTTCAGCCCAGTTTAAGGAGACTCTCTAAGGAGACTGATCATCCATTATAGCACACTGGAAACAGCAGTCTCCAGCCAAATGAAAGTAAAAGGAGACCACTGTTCATATTCTTTTGGCCTAGAAAGCAACCGCGTACAGTTAGGACTGTATGTCTGACAGTTTCTAGGCATCACAATCAGGAACAAAACTATGTACACTAATATGACAGGGAAGCTGTATCTGGAAATCTAATAGCGGATGAATGCAGAAAGCTGTACTACCAACAGTATAATGCAAGAGGTTAACCACTGCAGATTGCAACTGCTTGAAAGCTTGTTGTCTACTACTCACCTGGATAGTTTTAGAACAGTAATGGCCTCCTCTTTCTTGCTGATACTTCATCAAAGCCTCTGCAGCTTTTCTTTCTTCCAGAGCTTGATGCAAGAAGAACTTCGAAACGTTTGGTAGAGCCACGTGCGACTGATCAAAATATTCACCCTAAGCACAGAAAAAAACAAGTGTTAAGATTTGCTGGAGTTGGGACTTGCAGCAAAACATGGCTTTATCAGAACTTGGGAGACCCTTCCAATGGAAGCTGTTCTACCAGCACAATCACTTTGAAGAACTTAATCCAAATTTCTGCAATAAAGGAAGTATTTATTTTTATTTAATTTCATTTTATTTTTTATAAATTATAAAATTTATTTTATTTAAGACCATTATGGTCTTAAATGAAAAATCTCTATACTTCTACTAGAACTCCTGTCCTTTAATACTGGACACGTAACTGTAGTACTGATGTTCTCTCTCAGTAACAGCCAGAGATCCTCAGAATATTTTACTTATGAGTGGTTTGGGAGGTAGGGGGTTACTGTGGCTTTTTTTCTGTTGTGTTTTGTTTGGGTTTTTTTGTTTTGTTCTTTAAACATAGTGCCAGCACAGGGGACATAAGATTTATCCCTTCAGGTCAGCATTCAAGTGAAAAGTTAGCTTTCAAAGGTATGAGAAAGATGAGGCAAATACCAAAAAGAGAAAAAGCACAACTTCGCATCTATTTATCAGCTTCATTATGGATAATGTTATTCCAAAATGAAGAATACTGCTACTGAACTATGCTGTATACACCTTTAATATTGTACGTAGCTCATGCCTAGGAACACTTCAGAAGTATTACAGCCCTAAACCCACTGCAAGCCTTGTTCTGTTCTATGTGGGAAATTAACAGCTTCAACCACTTAACTATACTAATGGATCTATCTAGAGGAATTTTATCCATGGTATTGCTGTCCCATGAGGAGAATGTATTACAGACAGGTAGCGAAGGAAAGCCACCAGGTAATACTAGTTTCAGTATTGGCTCTGCACAGCTCCAGTGTTGAGGAAAATGAGAGGCAGCAGCTAAGAATATGCCAGCAGCCAAATTGAGGGAGCCACAGTGTCTTGATCTCCTGCTTCCCTAAACATCCCTATGTAACACAGCACAGCTTTTGTCTCTTGGACATACTCTGGGTTGGAGTACTGCATATCAAGCAGTCAGCTTGCAGCCTGCCTAGGAGGGATGAGGAATAAGTATGTGCATTTCATAAGTTTTTCTGCTTCTTCCCTACTTACATCTATTACCTTACTTAAATACAAAATACTTGTCTTCCATCTATGTTACTCTGTTTAGAAAAAAAATGCAGAAAAGTTATATACACAAGTTTATGTTTTCCTCCTATACTTTTATGGCCATCTGGGATATCCCAAACCTGTGACACATACATATGCGTGACCATAAACCATTCAAGAGAAAAGTACATACTGGAATGTTTTATTACAAACATTCCTTGCAATATTTGCCCAATCCTTTTCCTGAAGTCATTAATTCATGTTTCTGTTGACAGAAGAGTCAAGATTCAGTGTTTTATAAGCAGTTCCTCAGTGCAAGAGTGCAGCATGACTTCAAGTAGAGCACAAGTTGCCACACCTGCTTAACTGTTAAGGTAAGTCTTTTATGTCAACCATTAACTGCTTAAAATGTTCACATTTCTAGGTTTGATTTACCCACATTCAATTTCTAACTGAGGTTTCTCCATTCTGCCCAGCTGCCTATCACTGGTATTATTTTATGCTTAACAAGCAGAGGTTCTACTGCATGCTTAAATTTTTATTGGACTAATTGACACCAAGCTTGATCAAAGGATCTTAGAGCTATATTGAATATCATTTGTGTTGCTTCTCAGTGGATGGTTGGCATCAGAAGGGATAGAATTGATCATTTTGGTTTTTTATTTTGATGGCTTTGTTAAAATATATGTTGCCTTAACATTTGATATGTAGCCAGACACAATTTTGACACGCATGCTACACAGTATCAGAGATAACTTCTTAAATTCATGTCCGACGTTCCTGCCCGTGAAGCAAACACACCCTAAGCCAACAGTGATGTTCACAAACTGTTATTCTACCAGTTAACCACACGCACCTTTTTTACGTACAAAATTTGGGAAAAAAACACCCAAGAGTTAGACTCCGAAGCTGTTAGCGTTTCCTGTTCCTATCCCTCTTTCCACAGGCGTAACTCTCCATGTGAATTATCCAAAACACACAAGTGCCTGATTCATCACCCGCTCGTTCCAGACCTTCGTCGTTTCTCCAGCCAGGGCAGCGGCCGCGCCGGGGTAAGCGCACGAGCGGCGGCTCTGACAGGAGCGCTGCTGCGCTGCGGGGCCCGGCTGCGGCCCCGTCGGGCCGAGCACTGCTCTTCTGTGCCCGCCCGACTGAACCTGAGCGCCTCGGCACCTCCTTACTCCGCCGCCCGCGCCGGGTCCCCCCCGCTGCGCCCTCGGTCGCCTCCCGGCGCCTCCCCGCCCCCGTCCTGCCGCCTTACCAGCGCCTGCAGGCAGTAGGCGAGCTCCAGCAGGGCGCCGGTGACACCGCAGAGGCCTTCCTCCACGGCGGGCGGAAAGCTCTGCCTTACACGGCTGCCGGGCAGCGGACGGTGCGCTGGGCAGGCGGGCAGGGTGACGCGGGGCCGCTTGGAGCGTGGCTCGGCCATGATGGGTACCGCCATGGGGCAGCTGCGCCACCGCGCCGCGCCGCCTGATATAGCCCGGGCACCTGGGACACACCTTGCCGCGCACGGCGGCGCTGGGCCGCCCCCTCCCCGCCTCCCTCCCGGATCGCGCCGCCGGGAGGTGCGCGGGGGCGCCCGCCCTCGCCGCCGGGGGAGGCGGGGGCCGCGGCGGCCGGGCCAGCGCCGCCATTTCTCCAGCGCCCGTGGGCCGGCCCTGCCGCCCGCGGAGCCTCGCTCCTCAGCCCAGCGCAGGTCCTCTCGGCCGACCGTCGGTCGCTAGGGCGGGAAGGGCCGACTGGTGGCTCCTCAGTTCTGCAGCTTATTTGGGGGCCGATAGCGAGGTGCGGCCACGCACCGGTACCCTCCTCGCAGCGAGCAATGCGCGAAAGCGCAGCGTGGCAGAGTCGAGGCCAGGGCAGCTGATGATGGCTTGCAGTCAGATGCGGCCGTGGGGAGGGAGCGACCTGGGAAATAATCCTGAGGAACTTAAACTATCTATGTGTGTCTTGTCTTTTTCTCTTTTGATTTAGGGCTGAAAATGCTTGTGTCAAACTGGTCCTACCTAGGCAAATTAAACCACCTTCAGTGTTTTAGTAACTTAACGATCCTTAGTTTGTACAGTAACTTCAAAATTCAGGTTTCTGACTCCTTCAGCTGCTTTACCCTGTAGACAGAGCTTTGCATGTTATTACTTGAGTGTTTACCTGTAATAGATTCAAGCCAGTGGAGTGGAAATATGAGTAATCTCAACGCCCTTCAAATCTGATAATTTTCTGTTCAGTGACTTTCTGCTTAATGTAGTGTGCTGTTCGGTGGAATATTTTTGTAGTAGATCACCCTACTCCCCCACAAAACCAGGATGCTAATAGCAGAATCATAATTCCATCGCACATTTTAATTGTTGTTGGATCTGACTGCCTACAGCAGAGTGTACATCATCTGAGAGTAGTTGTAAAACGTGAAAAAATCGCTCATGGGAAATTTATGGACTTCTAGTTCAGTGCCTCCATCTCTTAAGCATTTGAGTAAAACTGCATGTAAGGTATGCCTGTAATGTTTGTAAGGCTAAAATAAGTACCTAAATTGATAAGTTACGATATATTCATTGACAAGACAGTTCAACAATATATGACCTTGTTCTCAAGTTCTCGGTAAGGGTCCTCTTTTTCACTAGGGCACTAGGAACTTTTAATGGGAAGATGTACTTCTGACAGTTACCTTTTAGCTCCCTGCATTCCAGCTGTCTTTGTTTTAGCTAGTAGAATAGTTGCCAGTGTTTTTTTTATTCCAGGATAATCCTCAGAAGAGGAAAAGCAAGTGTGGTACCTATGTGTATGTATGTGTTGACATCCTCATCTAAATGGAATACTTGGCGACCTCCTTTCTGTGGACAGTCCAAATAACTTGAAGTGTGAAATCACAATAGAAAGCAATTAGCTAGTGTCTCTGTGGAAGAGTTTATAGTTGTATTTTGTTAGGTGGGCGTTCATGACAATAATTTCTAAGCATATCAGCTCATAGAAGCTTGTATCTCTATTAGTGGACTTCTGGTGCCTCGTAAATCAGTATTAAGTTATCCTATTTCGGTGATGGAGAACTAAGATGCAAAGGCTACCTTAAGGCCACCTGTGACGTGTGGGGCTGATCTGAAAACTGACTCTAAATTTCTTTAATCTCCATATGCTCCTTAACCCCTCTTTTTATGAGAACACCAGTCCATTTATTTTGCTTTATTCTTCATAACACTAAAGGAAATACATGTCATTTGTACTGTAAGAAAATGTATTGTGGAAAAATTCCATTACAAAGTAACATAGGGGTTCTTGCTACATAGGACAAGGTGGTGTCAGATGCCAGTTGTATCTGGACTGAGGAAACTCTCATCTGTGCCATAAACTTCTGATCTCAAGTCTTGGTTTTCAAGAAATGCTGTATCGTGGGGAATGAGCGTTTTGTTCCGTTTCTTAGTTAGTTACAACATTTCAACAAGGCATGGAGAAAGTGCAGCTGCCTGCAATTAGGTAGGGTTGCTTTTAAGGTAGGCTGCTTTTTTCCTACCTGCCCTGACCTGAAGGGGAAAGTCTTGCGTCTCTCTCCCAAACTGTATGCTTTAGAAAAGTTTTTACTTGCTTGGGGTAACAATAGGACTTTGGTACAAGTGAATCTGGGTTAGATCCTTAATCTAAGTCCTGAAGTATGAAGGTACTTTACAGATTTCCTTGATGAGCTGCTGTTGGGGTAAAGAGAGTTGGGCACTGAGTGATCTTGCTAGAGGGAAAGCAAGAGCAGGTAGTTATGTACAAGTCATTGCCAAAAGGGTTGGTGACATCTATAAATAGGATTGCCCCTGTTTATTCCCATAATCTAGGGTTATTTAAATGCTTAATGTTAGGTACATGCCTTGATGAAAGGTGTCTTCATTAATTTTTATGATCTGGCATTATTTTGGTACAACGTATTTTAAAGAGTGTTTAAAGTGTATGGCAGAGCGGGAAGCCAAATAACCACAGCGTGGTATACAGAACTGCAATTAAAATTCCAGCAAAATAAGCTCTCCTGCACACACACACCCCCCCACTTCACACCCCCCCACCCCTCACCCTTTTTATTTGTTGGCAGAGTGCGGCAGAGGGGACTGTTACTGTCAGTGGGCTTTAGCAATCACCTGAAAATATCCTTTCTGCTGCCACTACTTTGCGAACGTTTAGTTGTATCTGGCCATTTTCTCCCTTGCTTCTCTCTCATTTAAAGCTAGGCTCTTTAAGCTGCAGTTAGTCTGGAGGTGATATTGTTTGTTCTTTAACCACAGGTAGCCAGAGTTGTGGCTGTTGCTTCTATCCAGCTACTATCTGTTAGCTTCTTTCTAGCTGTGACAGACTTTTCATGTGCTTTGCAAATAGTGTATCTAATGCTGTCAAACTTTTTTCTTAGGTGATTATTCAGTGCCCATCAATAGCTATGATGAAAATGGAGGTCTATGTGAGAAAAAAAGTAATAAATGCATGTATGGTATGTATGCATGTGAATTAGCCTTCTTCATTCATGATTCTGTTTCGTAATTAAGTGAAACCTAAGCTCTCAGGCAGGAAATGGGAGAATGATTCATACGAACACCCATGAATTCACAATTGCTTATATTGGACTATAAGTTGCTTAACCCGTTTATCTGTATGCTCTTCCATTCTCAACAGGTGCTTCATTTCACTTTTTTATCTGATGCCACTCTTTTTTATTTCCTTTTTCCCTGGAGGAAAACCCAGCAAGACTTCTGAGTCGTTTTGTTGCCTTTTTGCACTGTATGACTCATAAAGTTGAAAAAGCAGCCTGAAATTTGGGAGGTTACTACTTAAGTCAGCATAGAAAAATAACTTTTTTTAAGTGTTTCACAGTAAAAGTAGTCATCAGCAAAATGTGAGACGGCCCTGGGGTGACAATAGCACTGTGACCAGGCTGTGAGGCAGACATTCTAGAAAATTATTTTGGGCTGTATGTCACTGAGCAAATAGAAAGGTCCACTTTGTTGTAGTGCTGTGAAATCAGCATGTGTTAGTGATACAGGAGAGGGATTTCCCAAAAGTAAAAGATAGAGTCTAGTCCCTTTGAAGTCAGAGTCTTGATATTGTTGGTATCAAACAGAACAGACAGGAGCCTATTTTTTGGGCTTATAGGTGCTGAAAATTACTATGCAGTACTGTATCTACACATATTTTATATGCATTCAATTTACTAAAATGAGGTAGCACAATGAAATCCTGTTTGTAAAATACTTGAATTAATTTTGATTTTTGAACTAATGTTTGAAGTGCCTTTTTTTTTTTGGCACTTGCCTCAAATACTCCAAAGTTTAGTTTTCTATTGCTTTCCTTTTCTAGAAAGTCAAAGATATTCTTCCTCTCATTGATATATTTGTATTTGCAAAATATCCATTACTGCAGCATTTAAAGCCAGTTGAGATGTTTGAGGATGTTCTTCAGTTGTACTGGAAACAGCTATCTCTTTTTTGCCTTCATTCAGCTTTCCCGCTTTGCATCAGTAGCCTTATAAAGTTGCAACACTTTGTGCCTCTGATGTAACTTTTATCTCGGGCAGTTCAGTTCCATAGGCTTCCTTGACACAAGTCTGCATGGCACAGATATTGAGAAGCTGGCTTATTTGTCTTTCTTCTTTTGTGGTGAAGTTCTTCCTTAAGGAACTTTCCAAATGCTGGATAATATAAAACATCGTGATACATAGAGAGCTCTTTGAAATTTTACTGATTGATATCTGTCCTTCAAACAGAATATGCCCACAGCCTGTGGGTATGTCTGTGTCTAAAACAGGCATAGAAGACAAGTTCATAAGGGTTTTGGAAACACAAGCAAAGCTTATCTTTAACCTTGTGTCACAGAACAGGTATAGGAGGGTTTCCTAATTCATGTTATTTTCTTCTCTGCAGCATTTAAATTAGATTATCTGTAATAAATGCTTACTTTTACCATGGGACCCTTCCAGTAGCAGAGAGTTTACTTCAGGTAATGCCGTGAGGAGACAGGCAGCCTCAACTCCTTCTCAGCGGGGTGCTGCATGGATATGGAGAGGCCCAGTGCCCTGCAGTGCGTCAGGGAACTTCCATGGCCACTACGGCTGACGCTTAGAGCTGCCAGGTGGCTTTGGTGTTCAGGGCACATCCTGCCTCAGTAGCACCTGCCCTCATCCTCCTGTCAGTCCTCGGGCACCCCTCCCTTCTTCTCTCTCCCTGTAGGCTCTTTCCAGCTGCTGCCACAACCACTGCACTCAGGCAGACTCATCCTCTCCCTTTGCTCCTGCCCTCCCTTCTTTGGGCCCCTGGGAAAGCTCCATGCCAACAGCAGGTTTGGGGGCGGGGGGGTGGGTGGGGAGCTCTGCAGTCAAGCCTAGAAGATGTAACTGCATCTCGGCTAACTGCATAGGTAGACTCAGCTGTGACTGTTGTCCTGCCTCAACCTGGTTTATGTCTGACACCTTTAGCTATCATGTTGCATCTCGAGACAAGCTGCTTATGGCTGTGTTTGAGTGTGTGACTGTGTACGTGTGTGTAGACTTCTTAATGCTGGGGCTGCAGGTAAAACAGCACTGTGGCCATTACTAACTTGTGTCTAAGAGTCGTATATCGCTATTTCCTCTTAAGCATGTATCACTCTTTTCCAATGTAGTTTTAAATGTTGATGAATCACCTACACCGAGTTGTTCTCCCCTAGTCTTTTCTCCTCGTATTTACAAAATTGTTAGGTGTGCCGACTAGGCTTCTCAGTTCTTCTGTGTCTTTAAAAGAGACCTGCCTCTGCCACCAATGAGGAAGCCTGTGGTTTGGCTTGGGCAGAGAGGAGAGCTGGAGTCCTAGAGGCTGTCTGTGCTCCCTGCTTCTTTGCCTGGTGGCTGCAGAGATCTGGCAGCCAGGCTGAGCAAGCTTCAGCCTGGTCAGCAGCATGATACTTGGCCCTTCAATCTCCATTTCTTCTCTTATGCATATGCTTAAGCTGTAAGTGGACTATTAATTTCAAGTGGAACTGGCTGATACTACCCATTAGATTTTTTTAAAGAGGCTGTTCTTAGGAGTAAGTTAGAATAAATTGGCAGGGTTCATCTGCCTCTGAGATTTTGCAATTGTTTTTTTAACCCACGTTTAAAAAAGCATAGGGTAGCAAACTTAAGGCTCATCCTTACAATCTGTTCATGGTGCATCGTAAGTCCAGTCACTTATTGCAGGCCACTGGGTCTCAGCACTGGAGCAAATTTAAGGGGATTCTGTGGAGTTTCTGAAAACATGTGGCGCATCCCAGGCAACATGTTGCATAAGGAGGGTGTACAATCCCAAACTGCCTAAAGTCTGTCATAGTTTGCGTACCATGCCTTTCTGTTTTACCGTCCTTTCCACAGCTGTGGATACGAATCTGTACTTACTTTTGGACAAATGAGAAAATAAGACTTGACGTGTTGAAAAGGGCAGTGCATTTTTTTGTACAGTCTGTGCTTTCTGAAATCAGTGACTACCTATAATGCCTTCCAGGCAGTGTAAACTTTGGTAGGTGCACTCTGTGCTCCAGATGGCCCTTGAGGGAGCATCAGACCTACCTCTTTGAGGTGAGCATGAGCAGATGCACTCTGTACATACTCAGAATATTTGGGCTAGCAGAAGTAAACTATGGGCAAGGAGTGAAGGTCCAAAACCCATTTACTGTCTTGCTGCTGTATGCTACTGTTAATCAGTGTTCGTAGAGTCCCTGCTAGTACCAAGAGCACCTGCTTCTGAAGTACAGGTACTCCTGGTAGTTAAACGGTTCAGCTGATGCCGTTTGCTACTTGGCTTGACAAAGAAGTTAAAGTCACAGATGTGGTGAGAGCTGTGTGAAATGTTTGCAGGTGAAGAGGAAATTATTCTAAATGTTTTAGCTTTTGTATTCACCAAAAAATAACGAATGAACCCTTTTCACAGTTTTAGTTTGAAAAAGAGTCCTTTCAAAGTTCAAATGGAACTGCTTGAGAACAAAAAATACAAAAAGGTTTTTTATTTGAAACTTTAATGTGAACATTTATCAACTAAATGTTTGTTTTAAATTTTGTATTAATATGGATTTGGTGGTGGTGAATCAGACAGGAGTGGATAATTTCTCTCAAACTTCATAGACCTTAGGGGCCATGCTAAATTCCAGTTAAGTAATTCCTTTTCTAATTACAGTCACAAATAACTCTATTGCTGCTTTCTGCTCAAAACACTTCTTTTAGTCTGTCTACATATTGTCCTTCATAGCATAAGTGTCGTGATTCCCTAGGGTGCCTCTTTCCCTATAATTTTCTGCCTATTACCATTTTAATGGCTTTAAATACATTATAAAAATCTTGTAATGGTAGGCGTTAGATTGTAGTCTGTTTGTGGCAGTATGTACCAGGCAAAGTCTTTTGTGTCGATTTGCAAGGATCAAACAAATAGTTTTCCATGTCAGTGTCTTTATGCAGAGCATTTGTTGAGTTGGGCATTCTCCTGATTTCATTGGAATCACGAGGTGTAGCTCACAGTGTGTTTGGCGTCTATCACTTAAGGCAGTTAGCACCATTAATTGATAATCCTGGGAAGTTACTTATTTGGGTCTTTAGGACACAATGGCATTACCTACAGTGATGCAGTGAATGCTTTACTTTTTGATCTTTAAACCACTAGCTCCAGTTGCTATCTTTTTTAGAATTTAGATATTACTCTGGTGAGTATTTACAAATTTCACAGAACATTTTGTTCTCTGAATTAAATCCTGCATACCAAGCGCCTGCCTGGGGCAAAGACAAAAAAAAAGTTAGCTTTGATACTCCAAAATTGGTTGAATAAATCCTGTGCAGCTGGTCTGCGTGAAATGTGCCCAGTGACAGCAAGCTGCAGAGAGGATTCAAAGGGTTCGGAAGAGCTCTGTGCCTGTCAGGGCTAGGGTTGTTTTATTGCTTTTTCTGTGAATGGCAGTAACATATAGGTATCCATGCTGCTCAGTATTAAGTGTGCGAAGTGGTGATCGCCGTGTGGTTCCCTCAGATGTATATGCAGACAAAACTGATGCATAAGTGTGCGATATTGCCTTCTTTGTATGTTTATACATGCTTTGACGTTTTCCAAATTTGGAACTGTGGTTAAAGCCTCAAAGGGAATCCACGAGTCTGCAGCAGCTGAGAATATGTTGCTAGCACTGGACGTTCCTGTGTGGTTGTGTGAACGTCTCTTCATTGGTGAGGAAATGGTGTTGTCTAGCCTGTAGTGCAGTGTTTGTCAAGGGAAATTCTTGGAGACTTATTTAAATGGGCAAGCCAACACAGTACAATTTACACTTGTGTGTACTTGTGGATGAGATGCCAGTAACTGTTATGGATTGGAGACTATTTTTTCTGCCTGTGCTATTCTCACCACCAGCTCTGCTCCTTCAACTGTCTCTGCTTTGCTTCTTTTTGTAATATAATCCAGCTAAGACATGGTCCCAAGGGGAAGATGACTTAAATGAATCTAAATCTGGAAAAGTAATGAATTAAAAGATATACAGTTCAGGAAAATGAATTTTGGATTACAAAGTTATGAAGGCTCTGACTGGTTCATGTGAGCAGCTTGTAGCGAGGTCATGTTTCCCTCCAATAGTGCATCGACAGAAATTTGGAAAGCCTGCTTTTACTCATGTTGTGTGAGCAGAGTGCTTTTGGCAGTGCTCTGCAGTGCTGCCTTTGTGAATCCAGCTTCATTCTCAGGCTGCAGAGAACTTCCAGGTTCTCTAGAAACAAGCACAAGAGTAACTGCAAGGAGTGAGACCAGCTTTGCAGAACTGACCTTTGGAGGTCAGAATGGCAGGACTCAGAAAAGAAAAAACATAGAGGCTTTCATTAATAGAAGCATTTACCAGTAATACACTAAGAGGAGCTTAGAAAAGAGAATTGTATGCATTGGTTTGTAAATCAACTTCTAGCAAAATGAGATAAGAAGGCAAATTTTCCTTGGAGCCAGTTTGGCCAATAGCTGTTTCTGGCAGGGTATTTTTGCACTCTTCCCACATCATTCTGTAGTGGCCATACATTGAAATAATGCACTGGGCTATGTGGACAACTGGCCTGACCAAGTGCATGGCAATTCTTATGATGCCTGTGCTGAAAGAGTTCTCTTAAGGGACCTTGACAGTGTTTGATTTGATTTGTTCCAGAATGGGATTGCCCTTGTTCCTGGTGATGCATGCTCATGATCTGGACTCCAGGGCTCAAGCAGGACTGAAGGACACATCTTGTCAGGCAACGGTAAGACTGTGTTACCTATTTAGAGGCGGATGTTGAAGTCTGATATATGTAGCTTGTGACTTTCAGCTGTTTGGTCTGAAGCAAGGGGCGGGAAGGTTTCTTTTTTTTAAAGGAAGATCAGTGCAGAGCAAAGAGAAGAGTTGGAAAATCCTTAGGAAAACCAAAAAGAGAAGAGAAGCAGCACTGAAAGTGGGCCAAATCCTTTACTGGTGTATGCAAGCATTACTCATATAACTTGAGGAGAGTACATGCTTTAACTGAGCATGTACCAGCTGAGGACTTGGCCCATAATGTCCTTTATAAATCTCTGATTCCTCCCCAAATAGTTTTTCCCTCCCTCTTCAAAGAGGCACCTGTTGTTCGTGGAGTTGGTGATGATACTGGATTAGTGCACATGCGGTCAGCCTGCTTGGCCTCGGCCCTTTGGACCCAAAATGAACTCCAGCTGCTGTTGCCCAGAGCAGGTGCTTCATCCAACCCTAGCAGCTGTTTGAATGTACAGTGTCATGGCCAAGAGGAGGGGGTAGGTCCCCTGAAGTACCCAGAAGAAGAGCTGATCAGCAGAAAGGAAGGAAAAGGGAGTGTGACACAGAGACCTGATTTTTATACCCTGCATTTTATGTCAGCATTTAGCAGACAAAAGTTGTTCTAGCATTTCCTTCTGGAAATGGGAAATAGTGGCTGTCAGTCTGCATGTACTGAGCCTGCACAGCACTGTGATGGATAATGGTTCCCAAAACGAGGCTGAGGGACCACTGAAGACCAGTAGGGCCATGACAAATGACAGACCTCTAAACTGCCAAGCCTGTATTGTCAGTTGAAGGTATGATACAGGTACATGGTGGTGTGTGAGAAATTTTGAGGGCTGGTAGTGTTTCACAGTTATTCAGTGTTTGGAGTCATTGATTTAAAGCTCCAGTGAGTGGCCTGGCAAAAATGAGATTAGATGCAGAACAGCGTACAGGCTAATAATCTGCTACATGTGATAGCTTGGGCTTCACACTCACACTGCCAAAGCCAGCACCAAGGGAAGAAAACAAAAGCAGACATAATCTGGGGTTATAAAGCAGCCACAGGGGACAGTGTCAGGGAAATGGAGGGTGATGAGACAAATATGGGGGCATAGAGAAATGTGGATCGTTGGGAGGTAGCAGCCAGAATTTGAGGAGGGGGCACAGATAGCCCATGTCAGGGGCAGAGGAGCAGCAACCCAGGGTTAGAGTGAAGGGAACAGGTCAAGGATGCAGGTTTCTTGGGGTAAATGAACCGTGGCCTTCAAAGGGAAGAAGGCAGCTTAGAGTAAGGGCAACTCTAACCTGAAGCAGGAGGTACTCTAGGAATGTCTTGCAGAGTGGGTAGTCTTACAGCACAAGTGGTTCAAGGTTGTTCCCATTGCTGGTCTCACAACGAGTCCCTTCTAAATCCCTTCCAGCCTGCCTTCAACTTATTCCCCTTGGAGTATTCTCACTGACCTGGGAGGGGTCTCTGTGCAGTCCTGCACTCTCTGATTATTCATGTGCTGCCAGCGACAGCCCTCCTGGCCTCCTTTTCCCTGACTGTGCACTGGTCCCTCTTTTGGCTGTGCCCGCATGCGTCACTGTCGGCATTAACACCAAATTTAATATGACTCCTTAGGTTCCTCTTCTCTTACCTATATTCACTAAAGTTACAAGAGTCCTTCCAGTTTCTCTGATAATCTGTATCCACTTTATATACCTACCCTGTGCATGGTTTCAGTCATATTCCATCAGCCAGGCTTTTCATTCCATTTACTGATTGCTCAACCAAGTTCCCACTGAACCTCCATAAGGAGGGCTAAATGCTAAGCAAGGACATTTCCCTGTGTAGCTATGAAAGGATTATTCAGGCCATATTTCATTACAGCATGGCCTAAGAGCAGGAGAAAAACATGAATATTGGAGGCCTCTCTTTGTCAGGAAATGGGATTTCCGCAGGTGCTCAGTTGCAAATGCTCTGCATGCTTCTGAGGCTTGGCACATGGCATTGCTAAACCCTGATTCAGGATGTAAGAATGTCTCATGACCCCTGCCATGTAAACTGGTGTCTGGCCATGTTTGGAAATCAGCCGTCAATGATGACAGTAGATGAGTATGGGTGAAATGAGCAGCTTGGCTTCAGCACTAAGCAAGACTTGTTAAACATTGTACATGCAGATGTCCAATTCATATTTTGAATAATGAATATTATGAGCATTTCTGTAGCAAGTGGTAAGAAACCGGGTAGTCTTTTTTCATCTCCTTGCTGTCTTCCCAGGATTTGAAAGTGTGAAAAAGTATTTCATCCCCTTACAGGGTTAGGTAAAATTGGTAACCATAGTTCTTGTACAGAATTACACAGAAATACTCTAGACAGCCAAATATATTGATTTAAGATCACCTATGTGGTGGCATGGAAATTGTTTCCATTTTGGCTTATCCTTTTCTTGGATTGGTCAGGTTATCCAGCTGACTTAAGTTCTTTGTTCTTTCAGATAAAAACTACTCGTGCTGGTACAGGCCTGTACAACTTCTGTCCCAGTGGAGCTCTTCTGTCAGGTATTCCTCCTATTTGTATTGCTTCTACCTGAAAATTAAGGAATTAGAGAAATAGCATCAGGAACTCCACATGAATGAAATAGATGCATTAGAAATAGGGGGTTTCTGTGCTCATTCTGTGCTGACGTCCCTTGGACATGTCACTGTTATACATGGAAAGAAACATCACACATGACTATTACAAGTGCATGATGTACATCTGTGGGAGGGGCGGACATCTGCTGATGTGCTCCTGGTTACTGTCCCTATGTTTTTGCCACTTTCAGTAAATTACAGTTCACTCATGCTTCTGTGTGTTTATCAGCAATAGTTCCCCGGTCTCCTTATCTGCCTGGTAGCATGGCTGGGTTATTCACACACCCGTTGCTGCTTCACTGGCGATGAAGTGGCAGGTGTTGCCCTGCCTTCTTCCTCTGTACTTCTCTTCCTCAGCTTCCTTGCACTGTGGTGTGACTCAAGAAAAATGGAAATGCAACTTTCTACTCGTTTTGGAGTAGTAAATATATTTTAAAAAGCAAGCCAAATATCATTCTCACAGTGGCCCAAGATCTATATTTAAGTATGGCAGCACACTTTCTTTTCCTGAGATTTTTAACCCCCTGCATGTGGATAAGAATTTTTTAAGCACCTGTCTCTTGCTGATTTAAATATAATTAGGTACCAAGGAGCTTTCCCCATTTAAGCTATTCCCAAAAGGTGTGGCAGGGTCCAGTGTGCTGTCTGGTGAGGAATGAGAGTGAGGCACTTTGGATGTAGTAAGTCATAACTTACAAATTGCTAGATTAAGACTCAGGAAATAAAGAGCTTTTTAGCAGGCCTCCATGTTTTGGGAGTCTGGAAAACAGAGGGTTTTACTTTGTATGAGGCCTATGTTATGCTGTACAGGGATTCCTAATTCAGGGTGAAAAATACTGAAAGTGCCCTTTTACCATACAGCCAACAATTAGCTTGCTGCCAGTAGGAAAAACAATCATTAAGTGGTGAGTGAAAGTAGTGTCAGAAACAGACCTTGACAGAGTGGCAACATACAGTTAGACCGAGTGACATTCTTCACACCTGCTGTGGTGCATAACAGTAGCTGGCTGACTTAACTGGTGGCACTACAAGCAGAGCATTGTGCTGTGACACAGCATGGACAGCGATTGAATTACACACCGATTAGGTCTTCGGCTTCTCTCTGTCACTGTGGACAATGAAGAATCAGAGAAGTGGACATGAGAGCTTTAGCAGGCCTTGTGCCCTTGAACGGAGGAGGATTAGTTTGTAAATGGTAAATTGTGTTGGGGCCAAGAGTCGTAAAACTGAGCTCTTGCCCTTCTGCTGCCTCAAAGGCACAGGCTTTGCAGAAAACCGCTTCTCTCCCTTCTACTGGCTGCTGTGATCAGAGGAGGGGTGGACATGTGGAATCTACTCCTCCTTTTCTCTGCCAAAGAAGGAAGAAGACACTGGTACATTTGTACAAAGTTTGCCCCTGACTATCTCTTACTATCTTTTCTTAGAAAGGGCATGGGATTAAATTAATGGCATTAATCAGTCTTCTGCCATTTCCACAGGGATGCGGATTTGCCTCTCACTAGGTGCTGCTGGCTGGTTCACTGCCTGATAGAGGCTGTCTCTGAGACCTGATTTAACCTGAAGCATACACTTTCTCAGGAGGTCTGCAGTAGGGCCGAAGAATTGCAAATATTGCATCCTTCCCCTCCTGTCATCTGCTTCCACATGACTGCAATGCCTGTGCTGTGGTGTCAGCTCAGTCACCCTGAAACGCTCCATGTGATGGAGGTTTGTACTGAGCTGGTACAGAGCGGACTTTGCTTTTGGTGGCAGTATCCCTTGTTGCCGTGTTGTTCGCAGAGAAGATGGGTTTATCCTTGCCTTTATTCCACTGGGACCAGCTGCTTTACACACACGAATCAAAAGTGGCAAATCCTTGATATCCTCTTTCTACATCACATGAACTTCTTGGGTTTTTTGGAGAGGTAAAGCTTTTTTTTTTTAAAAACCCCACATGTTGAACCAAAGTTGGAGAAACAACTGCATCGTGTAGCTGATACAGTGCATGGGAGTACAAAGCATTCCCATGCCATCAGGTCTTGTATGTCGACTCCCTGTACATACTAAATGTGATAGGTATTAGGCATGAGTGTAGACCCGATGAGCAGCACTAGTTTGTCATGCAAACACTTATATGATGGCCCTATCCTATTTTCTAGAACCAAAGATTTCACTGTGATGAAGTGGACATCTTAAAGCATTGTAGGAGGTAGGGGGATGTAACTGCACTTAACCTGAGCTTGGATTAGCCATATCTAACATCCTGGATTTTGCCAGTAAATAGCAAAGTATGTAATCAATGGGGATATGACCTTCTTAATCTGTAACTATGAAAAAGAAAAGGACAGTCTTGAAAATCGAGCGATCTTTCAAATCATCTTAAGACATATTGACCCTGAATCATCACAGTGAAACTCAACAGGAGTGTTCCTAATAGTGATCTAAGAAGATAGATGTTGTTGAATACATCAAAAACAGTATCTTGTTCCAGTTATCCTTAGGAATGTAATAAATGATACTAACTCTTTCCCTACAGACCTTATCTCACCTGTTTATAGTGTTTGTATTCATTTTGTTTTGAGCTGGGAAGCAATGCATACCTAGATACTGTTAAGATTGCAATATGTTTTATTATGACTATACCATTTTAAAAAGAATTGCTTGTGCTCTGGTCACTAGTTTGACCTGAGAAAATATACTTACATTTCATACTCCTGAAAGCAGAGGCAGATTTGCTATTATACGCCAATTCAGAGCAATTTGCTCATAAAATATCAGTTCCAGAAAACTCCCAAATCTCTTGCACCTATCTTCTCTAATACATGGCAAATCCTTAGTACTTCCAAAAAGCTGCTCAGAAGTCTGTAGGGTATAAAGGATTTGCTTTGGTTTGTTTTTTTTTTAAAGCTCAGTAAAAAATTATGAATGAGATAAATTCAGCTGTTGCTCCACATATTCACTACTGAAAACTGATAGTTTGTTTTCAGAATTGGAAAATAAGAGCTATTCTAAGTAGCCACTGTTGGTTTTAATACTATGGAATATTTCAAAGGTAAGTTTTAAAGAAAAAAAATGAAAAAAGGTCATTCACTGGTGCTGATACAGGAATGACAGAGGTTAATACCACTGACATCATGTTGGAACTGTATAGCATTTTGTTAATGGTTATTAATGCCCTGCTGCTGGGAGACAGACAGTGCCAGCTGCCAGTTAGTGTGGTGCCTCTCTGTGGGTGCGCCTAGGCCTCTGCTTGGGAAGGAGAGGGGCATGAGGAAGGAAGGCTCAAGTCTGCTCCCCAGCTAGTCATCCCTCCACTGAAACAGGAGGAGAGGAGATACTGAGAGAAGGTAGTTACAGCTCCTTGCTGCTGTCTCTGCTGACTTCAGAACAGGTCTCGGAGAGTGAAGCTGGAGCAGCAGACGTTTACAGAAGCGTGTCCAGAGTGCACTGAGGACTTGTGTTCAATTCAGATCTTCAGGACTAAACTCAAGATACGCATCCTTTGGAAGAAAACAGCAAGAAATTCAGACAAACATGGAAATGATACCAGTAGGCCTAGGGAAGAAGCCTAGGTTCATGTAAGAGGGCCTTAGAGCTTTGGACATCAGTGGGAAGAAGTTGGAAGTGGCACAGAGTGAAGGAAAAAAGCCCTTGAGAGGAAGGGGAAGGAACTTTGTAATGGCAGAATGATGATGGATATAAAGCAATTAATTAGCTTTGACTACATCATATTCATTGCACATCCAGATTTGTGGGTTTAGCTGCCTCACTTGGGGCTATCTAATACTTTGTGTAATACCTTTAAATTTCATCCACCATAAGGGAATGAAACAGATACAGAAAGGTGCAATACATCAGTGTAGTGTATCAAATTGAGAAAGGCATTTTTAGCAGTCTGTACTGAACACAGGTTTAAGGCAGCATTAGATTATTCCTTAAGTGTATTGTTGTTATGACAAATCTGAAAGGAGCTAAAAGCATTTCAGTAGATGAAAAAAGGAAACTTTTATTTCCTTTCCCACAGCCTGGACGCAAAATGGGATTGCCAGCCAGGTTTACACAGCCTGGCCTCGTACCACACAAGCACCCTCTGGTGAATGTAAGTGGAACACATAAGACATCAGGTGTGATTCCTGTGGGATGAACTGGGGCCAGAGCATGTGGTATACTGGGAGGGAGTTGGGCTTGTTCAGCCTGGAGAAGAGAAGGTGAAAGTGAGGCCCTGTATATCACTGTCCACAACTACCTGCTGGGAGGGTCCATAGAAGGTAGAGTCAGACTTGTCTTGCACAGGATGAGAGGCAAGAGAGCCAAGTTGGAGCAAGGGAGACTCCAACTAAAGGCTAGAAAAAAATATTCCCAAAGAGCATGCTAGGCTTTGGAGCAGGGGCCCAGAGAGGAGGTGGCGTCTCTATCTTTGGAGATGCTCAGAATTTGACAGTACAAGCCCTGAGCAGGCTGTACTCTAATCACTAGACTAGAGACCACTGGAGGTCCATGCCAACTGTATGTGCCTGTGGTTCTGTGGTAATACTTCGAAATTAAAAAGATAAATGGACTAAAAAGGGCATCAAAATGCATCAAAAAGGGCATCGCCAGCAGGGCTAAAGAAGTCATCATCCCGCTCTACTCAGCGCTTGTCAGGCCACACCTGGAGTACTGTGTACAGTTCTGGTCCCTGCTGTACAAAAAGGATGTGGACAGGCTGGAAGGGGTCCAGAGAAGGACCACCAAGATGATCAGAGGACTGGGAAGCCTGCCATACGAGGATAGGCTGGGAGAACTGGGTTTGTTCAGCCTTGAGAAAAGGAGGCTCAGAGGGGATCTCATCACCGTGTACCAGTACTTAAGGGGCAGCTACAAAGAAGATGGAGACTCCCTTTTTACACGGAGTCACATGGAGAGGACGAGGGGGAATGGACACAAGTTGCTCTTGGGGAGATTCCGATTGGACATCAGAGGGAAATTTTTCACAGTGAGGACAGTCAACCATTGGAATGATCTCCCCAGGGAAGTGGTTGACTCGGTCACATTGGACACCTTCAAGATTCGTCTGGACAGGATGCTGGGCCATCTTGTCTAGACTGTGCTCTTCCCAGAAAGGTTGGACTAGATGATCCCTGAGGTCCCTTCCAACCTGTGATTCTATGATTCTGTGGTATTTGCAGAGGGCTTTTTTTCCTGTGTAATTCATAGCACCTTGAATTCCATGTAAACGGAGAATTTTTTAATGGAATGTGCTTTGCAACCAGTTTATCTGGAATAAAGTAGATTTGGTCATGCACTGGCGTGAAACAACAATTGCAAAGCCAATAATGAAACTACCTGTGGTTAATGGTCCTTTTTATTTTTTTTAAGCCTATCTCAGCTACAAGCATCTTCCATGGTAACTTTTCAGTGCCATCATAACTGCAGTTAAATTGTTTATCCGGTTTTAAGGATTTTCTTTAATGGTAGCTAATAAAAAGAGTTCATCTTGTTCTTTCCAGACACTCAGACTTCCATAACTATTTTGCAAAGATAAAGTTGGGTAAGTCCAAACATGACTCTTGAAGGACTGAAAATAACATTGGAATCCTATATTTCTTCAAGAAGAGAGACTCTTACTTGTTAATCTCTAATCTTTGATTACTCTTTTACTCTGCTAGTAAATAATATTTAGATGATTTCAATTACAGGGACTCAAACCTGGCTTTTCTTTTGCATTTCAAATCTCTGCAAATCAAACAAAAGCAGAATGAATCTAGGGAAGCCTCCACTCATCCCAGCACTTTGGTGCAGGGTAGCCCCCACAACCCAGCATATTTTTAGGTTTTGACTTGCTTGACTTTTTTTTTTTCTTCTCTTTCAGGGGTCAGGGAAGAAGAGAATTTGGCTTTAACAGTTAATCTCTTGTTTCAAGCAGAATATTTTGGGGTAATCATCAAACTTTAATTTTGCACATTTACCTTTTCTAAGTCATTCAAATAAATGTTGTATCACAGATAGTACTGGCACAAAAAATAGCAAGGTAAAAGGACACTAGTAGCAAAACCAGAGGATCATTACACCTGAGCTTATTGCTTCAAAAAAAGAGGAGCAACTTTATGTAGATTCATATTATCTGTGCTAATGTGCAAGCAGACTAAAAAAATGCTCAAATCCAGCAAGCTGTATTACTGGCTTTTCCATTATCTATGGTCATTGTGTACTGAGCAGAGGCAGCAGGAACCGTCAACTAGCGCAGCCTACCCCAGCTGCGCTAGTCCCATAGTAGCAGATATTCCTTAAAATTAACCCAACTACAGGTGACCCTTTTATTCTCCTTTTCCAAATGTCTCACAGATTTGGTTCACTGGAACCTTGTCCACCTGGAAACCAGTCTGAGGCAGTCCCCAGAATTGTTTTTTCATCTCGCAGTCGGTTCTCAGTCTGGGACTGTAACTGTAAAGGAGAATGGACAGGTCTCAGGGAACAGAAATTTGGTTGAGTGCTCTTTGCAAAGAGGTGAGACAGAGCTGCTCCATGAGTTGTGTTTTTTGCAGTACGAGAGCACTGCACCTGAGCACAGCCATAGGCTCTCTGGCCAGGCCAGCTGCAGGTGTGGGCACTTGGGCAGGATTGCTGTGGCCAAGGTGAAAGGCAGTGGCGGGGGAGAACAGTAGGGGAGACAGAAGCTTGTGGAAGGTGTATAGGCCAGAGTGGGCTTTACTGATGTGAAGTTTTTCACAGAGCAGCAATGAGCGTCTGAAAAGTGCTTCCATCTTAAATTGATAATCAGTGAGTACAAGGTCATTTCTGAAGGGTAAAATGCTAGTATGGTTGGGGTGGGGCTTATTTTTTTGAGTTGTGAGTTTGGGTTTTTTGGTTTGGTTTTTTTTTTTTTTGAGTGTAAGGAAATATAGTAACAGATTCTGATGCCTTTTATTATGTTTAGAAAGTGTGTAACTGACCCTTGAAGCTTGATTTATTGTTCTTGAGTTGTAGCTGGTGCAAGGGAGATTAAAAGTAATTTCTAGAATCTGTTCTATAACAGATGGTCTTGCAGAAGAGCAGTCAGGTATGTTCCAAGGTACTTGAGGCTTTGGTGGTTCTCCTGGGTCTTGCCTTATGAGTCTGTTTAAAATAGTTCACTTCTTTCAGGTTTTGACTATGTTGGCATTTCCTTCTGTTGCTGGAGTGGTATCTGTAGGGAAGTTAATCATCCTTTATTTGTGTAAACATGAACTACTTGTCTGGAAACCTGGGTGGAATGGTTGAAGTCATGTGCCACAAGCTGGCTATCAGCACATGTAACTGCTATGTACAGAACAGTGAACGAGCTATTTCTGGCTGGGTGTCTTGAGCTTTTTGAGCTGAATTCTGAGTCTGTTTATTGACCCTAATGTGTACGAGGGTGCCTGCCCTCTCTGAAAGAGGACTTTTGAGTTGGTCAAGACAGCAAAAACTACTGAAGACTTCTCCATGATGTGTTATATCACTTGTATGCCCACTGTAGAGATGAGTAACTCCCTGACTTGAAGTCATGCATGCCAAGGTAACCTCTTTGCTAGCTCTGCAAGAGCACTAGCATAAAGCTCACTTAATTATTAAACAGAATTTTAGGAGTAAAGTAATTATACCTTTCTTCTAGAAACAGGTAGTATCCTAAATGGCCTCACTTAACTAACTCCAGGAGCTTTAGTATGAAAAATACTGAAAAGAACTTCTTTTCCTCTTTTCTTCCCGCCTTCTTACAAAACTGTGAAGGACTCGCACTCCTGTTACTTCATGAGAGGTGCAATTCATTCAGCATTTAGGTGTTTTATATGAGAACAGGTTTATGGAGTTATGTTGCCAAATTGATAGTATCGGAGGAAGGTATAACAGCATAAGGAAAAATAAAGCTGCATACTTCTTAACTAAAGGTGCAAGCTGCGAAGCTACTCACATGATGAAGGAAATGAGGGGAACTTATTTCATTGAGAGCTGAAGACGTTAAAGAAACACCTTGTGTAAAAAGGGTCCAGCCAAACACTGGCTATGGGGCTTGGCTGTTGGTGAAGCAGGTGATGCCCCAAAGCTAGTTTTCGTGGGGGCGGGGGTAGAGTGAGTGGGCTTATAAACATGAAAACATCAGTCATGTGCCTCTGAAGAACACCTCTTGAACTAGTACCCATTATAAATAAAGCAGATTAAAAGGGGAAGAGTTGAAGGACTTTCTTCAATTAGTTAAAGAAATATCTGAACTATCTGGAAACAGTTAAGTGAATCACACTTCTCTTAAAAAAATAAATATGTAATAAGTCAAACCTGTAGGCTAGCATAAGCATCCGTCTCTGTATCTGCACATACGCCATCACCAAACTGCGGAACAGGGTTCATAAGAACAGTGTAAGATTTTGATTGGTAAGGCTTAAGGAAGAGAGCAGTTTCTTGTCTTCAGAGCCTGCTTTGCTCTTAAAAATAGAGGGCCTACTTTCCACTGCCACAACCCTGTGGCGATTGGCAGTGCTTCAGCCTGATCTATGAACTTAAAACACATTTGATCTGTATGATGGTGCTTACTGACAGGTCCTGCCACTCCACCTGAATAACTATAACATGCTCATAAATCAGGAGAGAGCATTCCTGTGTGACACCATCCCAAATGCCCTACTGAGCCCAAGCCTGTGTTAGCCATCAATGCCTCTTACATAAACATGTCATACTTTAAAGTAAGGTCTTACAAAAAGCACAAACAATATACTGGCATAGAGGGGCCACACAAAGTCAAGAGCTGTTAACTGGAGGGAAGAGGAGGAGGAAAATCTCTTGGTGATAAAAATATCCTTACCTGATACAGGTGGAAAGAAAATAGCTAAGTTTAGGTTAAGTTCCTTTGAAAGTGAAATAGTCAGATGTGGAAATGGTTGTCTTATTCCTCATAAAATTTTGAAGTTAGGAGTCACTAGCAAAATAATGATGCAGGAAGCTTTAACTTCTGTTGTGGTCACTTCAGCCTGGTCAGTGACTCTACCCCACGCCTCATGCATCACTGTTTCTTGCTTAACAAGACCTGCGTGCTGGATCTTTATGCAAGATTAATTGTTGTTCTAATCTTAAAATGGTGTAGTTAAGAACCATGAAGGATTTCTTTACAGGACTATTTAAAACTTTCTGTCACATGCCATGAGGTTGTGTATCTAGATCTTGAAGTAGTCCATGTACCTCATTAGGTAGTAAAAACGTTGGTTTGCATTTGGTCCACTACAGAAAGCTGAGTAAGAACTGTGGCTCGGTCCTGTTTTGAATGCACATACTACTTACTAAGTCTTGCTTAAAGTCACCTTGTCCTCTGGTACCAACATCGTGGCTGGTAGTTCCTGTCTACCTGATCTTAATCCTTGCACAGGCTGATCCCAGCTTTAGGCATGGTGAGAGAAATGTTATGGAGCACATAACATTTCTCAGGCACACCTTTGTTACAGTGCACAGCTGACTGACTTGTGAAACTCACGTGTTTGTGTTGGTACAGCCTTTGATCTGAACCTGTAAGGAAAGTGCTTCCAACAAGAGCAGCTGGAACACACACAGCCAAAAGTGACACTGGGATGTAAACAGTGGCTCCAGCCGTCCTTGTCAGATGGGTCACAAATCATGGGGGCAGACAGGTGCCCGTCCTGGTGTCCTGCACACAGGGTGTGCCTTGGTGTGGAGCAGCAGGTAGGAAACCTGCGTGGTGGGTGGCCAGCTTGTGACTTCAGTACAAATAACTCAAATTCTTTGCTCAGGAGCAGCCCATTGCATTACTTGGTGCAGAAACTAGGAACTTTGCTTTTCTTTAAAGTGGGCTGGCTGCTGCTTGTGCTCTGGCTTCAGGGTGGGTTGGCAGCACCATGTAACTGCACTGCAAAATGGGGATTTATTCTGCATCTCAAAGCAGAGCTGCTCAGACAGGTCCAGCAGCCTTGATCAGACTAGTTTTTCTGTATGAACCGTAAACTGCTGTCTTGCTGTTTCCACCAGCGCTTCCCTCAAATGTGTTGTAAACTTCTGCCACTAACTAACTGGTATTAGTAGCTTGGAATTAGTAATAAACTGTTACTTTAAAACCAGTTCTACACTCTGTTAACAGTCATGATAACTTTAAGGATAAATTGTAGTGTTAAGGCAAGCGCTTTTTGCAGAACAGCTGAGCCTGCAGTTTCTCAGTTGCTCATACTGGGATCCTGCCTTTGGCACCCAGGTTTCTTTCCCAGGGAGGGAGATCCAGCGTGGAACAGTAGGTGTCGTCTCAGAAGGGCTTTGGACTTTCCTTAGGGATACCTAATCTATCACTAGGAGTAATTTTGCTTTCCTAAATGTAGCTGGAGGAATTGATGAGTGTTACTGTCCTCTGGGAGCCTGAAACATAGTATTTGATTGTGATGACCTTCCAAAAATATATGTGGGAGACATGACACAATCTTCTTCCACTGTCTGCTTAGAATTGGCTTTTAATGCCTTATCCTCTGCCTGCATACATTAATTTCTGTGCTGCTCTTACCCCCTCACCACCTCCTTCTGTATATAATTTAAGGTCTTTAGGGCCTGATCCAAAGCAATCAACTGGTGTTTCATCCTAACACCTTGTTCATGTTAACTGGAAGCAACTCTCACCTTATGTAGGCGGTGTAGTGCCTTGTGCAGGTCTGTGCTTTTACATCTCAGCCTTCAGTGAAGCAGAGGCAAGGTTTTGGTTAGAGTGACTAGCTTCTACATAACTTTTTTTAGAACCACAAGGCAAAGGCTGAAACAGCAGCTCTAAACACGCGCTGCCCTTGGGAGAGGCTCCTTGCTGCTGTGCAGCTGTTGTGAGAGCTGGGGAGGACGTGGGCCTCCATAGGGGAGTGCCACATGTGCTTAGGCAGCTCTTGGCAATCAGCAATCGTGCCTGAAGTCAACTTCTGTTTAGGTGGTATTTTCTTCTTCCAGAGAGTCACTTGATAGGGTGTAATCCTGTAAGATGCTCAGCAAAGAAGCTGATACAGTAAAGTATTTCTGCAGATGCTTTATTTTCAGTGAATAAGTGGTCCTTTTATGTGGGTGGGTGCACTCGTGCTTAACGTTAAGCACGTGCTTAAGTGCTTTCTTGGATCAGGGCCAAAACACTAATGTGCTGGAGGTTCCCCTTGCTTTCTCAAGTAACAGGCAGTGTTTGGGACCTTCGTATGGACCCCTGGGCTTGCAGGATTGCTGAAATACATCCATGACTGACAAGTATTAGACACTTATGTTCTTAAACTTTTCATTTTCAACAAAAAACTACATGAGTTTTTGCTATATTATGACTCTTACGCTTTGTGTGCAAGAATAGTTCTTGAGTAGGCCTGCGGCAGACTTGAAGAAAAAAAATTTATTTGCTGACTTCAAATTTGTTTTATTCAATAGGAAATTTTGTTTTTCTGTTTGAGAACAACAACAAAAAAACCTTTTTGTAGCATCTTCTGCTCTGACCCAATATCTTATCTTTAAACTCTTCCTGCTACACCTCTGGAAGAAAATAAGCCTTTGACAGGCACCACTAAGATATTAAATTCAAACTACTAGGAGTCTCTCGTGTGATGTTGCACTTACTGATAATAGTCGTCTTTGACAATTCTGGTAATGAGCCCAAAGTACGCCTGTTGGGGATGTGACAGTGCTGTGCACCTGTCTCGAGTAGGGGGCACTAGGTCTTCCCCTGCGGCAGCCTTCTCAGTGGCTGTGCTAATCACCAAGAGTGACACTTGCCATACCCGACAGACTGAGGAACAGAGCAGGGTGTTGTGAGTCTAAACACACAGCTGCTTCTCAAATTATAATGCAAAGGTTCAGAGGTCACTGCAGTAAAAGCAGATAAAATTATGCTTTCTACCACCACTGTGCCACATCAAAATGGTAAATTGTTTGTTTTATAGTGGGTCTGTCAAGCTATTTGCCCCTACTACAGCAAACATGATTTTTTTGGATCAGTTGTAGTGCTTTAAAAATAAAGGGGTTTGTTTTCTAAATATCATGTTAGAGATTTCTTTTTATCCACTGTTGTTCTTTCACTGCTGCTGGAAAACAGAACTTTTTAGACTTTGAAGTGTTTGCTCTGTAGCCAGCTTGGAATGAGGTGGCCAAGCTTTGAGGCTTGGGAGCACGTTGAGGGTATGGTGCTGGCAGTGCTGCAGGATTTGTCTGCTCTAGCCATGCTCTATAGCAGCCTGTGGGCTGTCCCTCAGATACCTGGGACTCAAAGCTAAGCTGTTGGCAGATGGCTGTACACATGATGAGCCATCTAGGTTAATAACCTGGACAATAATGTTGTCAGCCATTCTGTGTATAGCTGCTGCTTCTGTTTCTATTTAGCAAATAGGGCAGATCTTTATCCTGCATGCAGCATCCGTTCATTTTTCTCAAAGTTTAATGTTTCTGTTTCCAGCCACATCTTCTGTTAATCTTTTGCAATCAGCAATGGTTTTCAAAGGAGCTGTGTAAGTTGTGTTGTCCTCTCTTACAAATTGTGGACTATAAGTCTCAGATGCCTTCCTCTGGAGTAGGTGACCCCAAGGAAATTGGGTGATGTGTCTTGTTGATCTGAGGTGGTGCTCTGTGTCAGGGCTCAGAATGCTTCTGAACCCCATGATCTTAAGGGTTTGTCCAAGGGTGGACCTGTTGAAGCATGTGAATTTTGGGACAGTCCTCTGCCAAGCTGGTGCCTGGAACCTGTGTTGTTATTCATGTAAAGAGGTGGTACTCAGTATGACCTTAGATGATCTGCAGATTCCTGTTGGCCCTCAGGAGTTTGGAAAGGCAATACTTCTCAAGCTGTCATCCCCAATCACCGTAGGGCAGATGGGAATAGCTGGAGGCTGTGCAAAGTGCCCAGGAAAGCTTCAAGCCGTAGGAGCCCTGAGACTTCCCACAGGCAGTGGTATCCACCATAAAGCTGGTCGTGAGCATGTTTCAGTAGGTGAGATGGTGAGGATGGCTCTTTCTTCCTGGCTAGTCTATGGGGCAGTGTAGATACAGACAGAAAAAGAATTTGGAATGAGCTTGGTAAATACCTTTACAACTGCTTGTTTAGTTACTCTGTATTTATTGGGAGACTAAAGGGAAGAGCCTCTCTGTCCTTTCTGCTCTGGAATTTGTATTGAACAAGGGATGGGACTTATAAGAAACTCACTGAACTGAGAGTGAGAACCAGGCTGGAAAAAAACATAAGAATTCAGACTTGTAGGGTATGTGATGCTTTCTCCAGCTTTGACTTTTTTGAGTTAATTTTTATTGTGAATTGCTTGTTAATTTTTTTGTTAAATTCTTTGACCATAGCTGTGACCAAAGGAAGGAATGCATTTGACAAGTGCAATAAAGCAACTGTTCCATGTTTATGGCAAGTGCTATACTTTTATGCTATTAATTCAAATTGCCTGGATTCTTATAAAACTGGGACAGTGTAGGATTACCTACCTTGCTGGAACGCAGTTGAAATGGATCGTACTACAAAGTAGTACACATCTCCCTATCAAATTTTAGAGGAAATAATCTTGGAGTCATAGGGTAGGCATATGTCTCTGGACCACAACTGTTTTAGGTGCATTTTTGTATCCAGCAACACTTGGAAGCCTCTCTCTTACAGATAAATAATAGAAAAATGCCAGTAAGTAAATACAGTAGTTCTATGTAAAAAGAATAACAGTTGCCCTCCATGTGAGGTAATGACGCTTGATAGGATACAGATAACTTCAAAAATGCATTTTGCTCCAGTACTGTAAATAAGCAGAGAAGGTACCACTAGGTGACTTCAGTAGTCAGTCCTCTTTGAAGTGGAAAAGTGTTGAAAAGCATGTGTGGGGAAGCTCTTGTAGTATTGGAAAAATACTAGCACTGAAGGCTGCATGATAAAGCTTCCTTTGAACAGACTTCTGCTGGAAACCAGAAGTGTGTGAATAATTGGTTATTTTTCTCCAGTTTGGCTGGACAGGCAAGGAAAAATTATCTGGGGACAGACAAACTTTTTAGAGGATGAAAAAAGCAGTAATGTGCTCCAAGAACAAGACACTGCTTCAATTTCAGGGATTTTTAAACTCTCTTTCTAAATAAAAGCAAGAAATCTGATTTTCATAGGGTAGAATTCAGAAGTAATGAACAGCTCCAAGATACCTGTTGGAGGGAACGCGGGGGTTTCTGCCTCTTTACGTGTGGCCAGTAGGGTAAGCATGTATGTTACAAAGCTGCTGACACTGTCCCGTGAGCCTAGCAGAGCAGTAGAAGGGTCTGAATTCAAGTTTCTGTATCCAGAAAGAGTTCTGACCACTGAATGAAGGCTATGAAGTGGAAAAGCTAACAAGAATGACCATAGTGAACAGTACCTGAGCTCCCATGCAGATGTAACTTCAAGATATAGTGTTTTCTGTAATGCTGCGGGGGGAGGAAAGGGGATGGGTCAACGACGGACATCTCCAGATAAGCTGGGAAGGATCTCCTAGTTAAACCTTGCCAAAACCTACTTGAGTTTAAGGTCAGTTCAGATAATTCAACAGTTAGTATTTAATTTCTTGAAATGCACTTAAGCATGCTTATGTTTTCTCTGAAGCCTGGTCCTAAAGATTTTTAGTACTGAAACAAAGATAAGCTGCTTTGCTGTCAGCGTCTTCTTGAAGGGAAGGACTGTCTGCTATGCTCTGCCTGATCTCGGTGTCCATGTCGCACTCGGTCACTTCTGGTCTATGACTGCAACCCGATAGCCAGGGCTAAATCTTCAGTGTCTTGTTGAAATGACTCTGCTGAAAAGCACAGGGCTAGTCACCGTGACAAGAATAGCTTGTACTTGGTTAGGATCTGAGCGGGACTAAGGCACTTGGATTTCGGAGGTGGCCGCTTGTGTGGCAAAATGGCTAATCCCTCTTTTTGTCAGCACCTCATCTTTAAGGGAAACATCTCTTTTTGCTGCCTTAGTTTCCTTCTGGTGGCTGGGGCAGGCAACCTAGGTACCTGCAGTGTCTAGTGCATTAGTTTTAGATCTAACTACCTACTATGGTGTTTCTGTGCAAATGTATGGGTGGCTTCATGAACTGCAGTATTTGAGTGTCACTTGACCTTGAGGTCAGTAGACACCAGTGTTCATCTTGGACAGATTTTTGTTTTTTATGGTCAGACTTGTGTTCTGGAAATGCAGATATGCTCCTTGCTGTCACTCTCGCCAGTGACAAATATAAGGCAACCAAAAGGAACTAACCACTAATCCTTTAAAATTAATTTCATAATAGTTAATCACTGAACAAGCAAGTATAGCTTGGGAAGACAGTGTAAGGTATCCTCATGTGGTTTGAGGCAACTTTCTCCTATTAACAAATGCCAGATATTTTCACTCATGATACTGTTCTTGAACTCTTACGTATTATACAACTACCTTAATCACTTCAGTTCTATGGTGTTTGCTCAGGTCTTTAAGGTGACTTTTAACACCAGTGGGAGAAAGAACATTGATGCTTTGTAAGTATAAACTTGAAGTTTGTGGTACATGTCAGTATCTACCACAGCATGTCATTCCCTGCCTGTTGTATTGACTTTTTTTTTTTCCCTTGAGCATAAGCAAGCTTGTATTCAAGGTTTTTAACTTACACTTGCATCCTCTCTTCTGAAAGCAATGTCCCTACTAATATTTAGTAATACTTTTCATCTAAGCAGTTCCTAAAGAAACTTTTTTTCAAAGATTTGGGGGGCTAGAACTAAAATAGCGAACTGCTGTTTGGGCAGCTTTCCTTCCATCCACTGTTAGATATACTGCAGCTAGGGACAAGTAGGTCATCACATGCTATATGTTATTCTATAGCTAATGCCAACTGTAATTTCAAGTGCTCCACACTAATCTCTTCCCCTCATGCATTATTTCCTTGTGCAGCATTAGCAAACCACATGCTGATCCACTGTTGCTTCGTGGATTTAGAAAATAATCTACGGGCCCACAATGATGTAAAACATTAAATATCATTTTAAGTATTGGAGGCGCCATTCTGCCTACATGGTACTTAGGGTGGGCAGCATGCCAGCATGTTTGCTGGCATGTGGCTGAGAAATGGAGCATGCCCGCTCACAGCGAACAAAGCAAAGCCCAGGACAATAAGGCAAGAATGATGACAGATAGAAAAGGGCTGGTTTATGGGTTGTGCTATTTGACCATAATATCAGCTTTGGAGACTATACTGTCTGGATGGCTAAGACTTTCTTTCTGCACTCCTGCCTTACTGCTTGCACCTGCCCATCTGAGGGCAGGCAAGAATGAAAGGACACTTTATAGGTCTTCCAGGAGCTTGTCAGTTATTGCATAGCGGGTTTACACTAGCTGCTTAATGCTTGTTCTCTCACTCCCAGCATTGCCAGATAACACTGGGTTAATGCATTTCTTATTGATTTGCTTCCCTTTTTGCAGCAGCAAAAAGCCTGTATGTACATCCGTGGGGAAAGCTGAGGAAGACTGTGTGCTGCATGTGTGACTGACACAGTGGAAGTCACTGGCTGGTAGGAGCTGGGAGTAATACTTTCACCCCCATCTTGGGGAATGCTGCTTCAAGGATCCTCTGTATGTGGGTGCAGTACTTTCTGCTGCACTGTTTTTGGGAACAGTCTGTGGAGAACATGTATGCAGACACCTCTGAGTTGTGCCTTTTCTTTCTGCTCCAGGGTAGTTAATTGCCTCTACAGCCCTTCCTGTGGAGTGGTTCATCTTCACTGTGTGCTAGTTACTGTGGGTGGTGTGCAGAGTTCTGATGGGCTGCTCTTCAGCCACTGTTTTTCAGTGATGAATCCATGCCCAGGCTCACCTTTCAGAGACAGGAACAGCTAGGGGAGAGGATCGTTTGTAATTTTCCTTATATTGCTTGGACCGTGGAGGTATGAGTAACCATAGGGAGTCATCCTGTTTTCATACAGAAAAGCTGCAGTTGCATGATGTCAGCCTAAAAGCTGTAGAACTTCTGAAGGTGGCAAGTGTGGTGTGTGCTCACCCCCTGAGCCCAGCCTGCCCATCTATGTGCACCTGTTGGGCACAAACTGCTAGGGTTTTATGCTGTGTCTGCTACCTAAGGACTGGTGACTTTGTTCTTACCTGGTGTGTTTCAGATGTTGGGAAACCATCAGTCACCTTTAATTTCCTCACTATATCAGCTCCTGTCTTTGCTCTCAAATTGTTTGGGAGGCTGAGCAGTCATCCTTTGCAAGATGGTTCTGCATGTCTGAACTCACAGCACAGTGACTGAGGTTTTGGAGGGGAAAAGCTTCGACTAATGTTGGAATCATATACCTATGAACTGCTTTTAATAACCGTTCAGTATATTACAGCGTCTGTATGGAAGAGACAGGAGAAAAGGGTTGCCTGTGAATACTATTGGTACTAATAAGCATGGTATTAATGCAGCCAAGCTATGGTTTATTTATATACCCACCTTTTAATGCATGTGAATGTGCTAATTCTGTGAGAACTTGCAAAGCCATGAGCTATATGAACTTGGATGCCACACACTTTTAATGCATTATTTCTCCTTTTGTCTGTAGATCCTTCTAATGCCAAATAGTGCAAGAGCTTCAAAGACATGACACAACTTAAATCTGTCCTACATGCTTTCACCTCCTTCAACATCTTGCTGTGACAAAGCCAGCTTGTCACTGGCTCTAGATTAAGGCTTTTAAATATAAGCAAATTATAACAGTTCATGTTACCTGGCCCAGCTGGGCTAGAAATAGGCATCTTTTCTCATTAGAAAAGCAGGCATCTCTCTTCCACTGGACTGTCACTCCTCATTAGGCTTGAACTATTTCTCACTGCTCCCACCCCCCCAAGTTACAGCTTATTTGGCCAAATGCATTAGTTCTTATTTCCAGAAATTGCTATATGTCAGAGGTCATCTAAACTGATTACAAGTATGACTGTAATATAGGGAAGGTACCTAACCTAATTTTCATGTAATTGCCACAGATTACTTGCTGAAGTTGCTTTCTTTTGCAAAAGATGAAAGCAAGTCTTGTGGAGTATTGGTGTGCAGTCTTGGAGCTTTTATAGGATACAGATAGGATACAGAGAGACTCCTGAATTTTTCTCCTAAGATGTTTGCCTGTGTCTACTTAGACTCTCTTTGGGAGAGTTGTTGTAACTATTAAGTTGGAAGACAAAATGAATAAAAACCAGAAATGCAATTTAGCTACAAACCCCTAAAGGCAGTACTTTTTTTTTTTTTTTAACCAAGCTGATTGCTTACCTACGTGCTATCTTATCCAATATTCCACTTCAGGCTGTCCCAGTGTGCTGTTCCTTCCCTTGCTGGCCAGCAGTAGGCAACAGTCTCCCGTCATGTTCGGGTGCACAGTGGGTGTCTAACCTGAACTGCAGAGCTCAATGAGATTAGCTCTGAGTGTATGCAATAGGCTTGACAAAATGTAGAGCAAAAGGAAGATATTACTGTAAGGCTATATATGTTGTCCATAAATTTATTCACTCATCTCTTCTTTCGCTAATCTGTGAGTAATCAAAAGATCCATGCTAGGTTGCTTCTGAAGAAGCTACTCCCCCATTTAACTGCCCTGCATATGTTGTTTCAGCCTGAGCATATGTACTTTTCTGGTCTTCTGGTAAAATGTCATAATGTGTAAAACTGAAAATTATGGGGGAAAGACATGAAGATACACAAAATGATGAAATTCCATGGGTAGAAGGATCTTGTTAAATGGACTTAAATTCTTGTCAATATAATTTTAATGTGGCTTAGTTCTTTTTTTCCCCCCCTCTAATGTGTTATTTATAAGATAAGATGTTTTGTTCCACCAACAAAATGGAGCATTAACTTAGAGTACTGAATTAGTCACATCAGAATCATGGCTGTTATGTGCAAATTTTCTGTGTTCTGCCAAGGTCAGTTTGCGGGGGTTGAGATGAAACTGTTTCCTAAACAGTGAAAGTGATCCTGGGTACCCAGCCTCCTGGAATGCCTGGGAGGTTTTATGGATTCCTTCTCCTTTAAGCCCGCTTGCAGGGTATCTGCTAATGCAGGCTCTGTCTTCCTGCCTGCATCACTCTAAAGGCTGACTTTTAAGAATGGAAAGCACTGCTATGTTTTGACCCTTGCTGCCTGTGACCAGATCTGGGGACTGGCAGGCTCAGATGAGTAACTACCTAAAGCCAAGCCAAGACCCAGAGTTAAACCCAGGTAGCTTTGTGTCATCAACCTGGCTCACTCCTTAGTTGAGAACCTTAATTTGGGAAGGATTGCTGAAAGGTCTCATGTCATCAGGTGATGGAAACAAAAGGTAGCAGAATAGGTTTTGGTGTGGGGCTGAGGATCTGCAGTGGGCTTGCTCCTCTCACCCACTTAGAGGGGGTGTGCACTTGTTGGTCCTATGAACAGGCAGGTCTTTAGTGGTGCCTGGAGGCTACTGGAAAGGCCACTCCTGAGGGTGCCTTCCAAAGCACCAAATATGTTGCCCCTGTGTCAGGCTGACTTTGCACTCCGTCCTGCATTTCATAAACTGCTGTCGGTGTGGTTCTGCTTGCCTATTGCTCCTGCAGGTGACCACAGCCTCAGCCACAGCTTCCAATTTCTGATGGCTCAGAACAAAGCATGCTCTGGGAAAGCTTACTGTTAGATGCGTGCACTGAAATGAAGGCCTCAGAGTGGTTTCTTTAATTCCTTGAAGTGATACAGTTACAAACCATATCAGTTTATGAACACTCTTTATGGAAGAGTGTGGAAAACTAATGGGATTAAGCTGAGTAGCAGCTTTATCTTTCTAGGTGCTGCTTATATACTGTTTTTCTCTAGGTAATGTAACCCCTAAGGTCATTTAATGCATCTCCTTGATGTTGACTGGGAACTAGTTTGACTTAAATTCGGGGCTTGCATGTACCTATGTAGAGTTTGATGCATGTTTTTAGGACAACACAAAACCAATCTTTGCCTCTGCAGAAACAGAGAGCTGTGCTGAGTGCACAGAGATGGTGTGGCACAGGAGCTGACTAGAGTGAGCCTAGATGATGGAGATAATGGTCCTTCAAGGGCAGGACTCACCAGGCCTGTCTTAAATTGATGGTAGCCTCTGAGATGAACCCATTTTCTGCTTATGAGACAGATGAAGTTGGAAACATGTGCTCAGGCTGAAGTGGGGGGATCATGCTTGATGGGTCAGGCCCAGATTATATTCCTAAATCTTCATTTATCTGCCTTCTGACTTTTGAAATCATTCACTCTTTGCCTGTGCTACACAGGATGTTCATTCAGGGCTTAAAATCTAAGGGATATCTTACTCTGGTGGCATTTCCAGGCTTTTACAATGTAGCTGGCATTTCCAGGCTTTTACAATGTAGCTGGCATTTCCAGGCTTTTACAATGTAGCTGGCAGACTTGGAACCTGGAAAGCTTTGTCTTCGGTCAGGACCTGAAGAGGAAAGTTCTGTGTAAGTACAGAAAATAATGCTAAATTTCAGTTAGACCTAGAAAGAAACAGTGGTGAGCAGAAAGATGTCTTCCCTTAGCTGAAGTAGTTGCTCTTTTCAGACCTTGCCTTAACTCCCTGAACTTGCTTTAAAGTACAGCTGAGATATCAAGTAGATCTTAGCTCTAGTGTATTTACTGTCTTAACAGCAGCACAGTGCACTGCAGCCTCGCCCTAATTTTATCTGAATTGGCTGCCACTACTCTGGAGCAGAAGCAAGAAAAAACAAAAGTAGTATCTGAATAAACAGCCCATTAATTTGATGACAACTGCTCCATTTCAGGGTCCAGAAGACAGCCTGGGCAGTGAGCTAATGAGAACACCAGAGCTGTGCAGACTTGGGGGCGGTGGGGGGTAGAGAAGAAAACAGAACAAACACTCTTTTTGTAGGTTGGAGCTAAGGGGATTCAGCCAAAGGTTAATTGCTTTCTACCCTAAAATGCTGTGAAGTGTTGTTGCGTGGTGTCATACAGCTGCTTCGTTCCAGCCTAGAAGTGTCTGTTTCAGTGGTGGGTGGTATGAGCCAATATCCTTTTCTTAAACATATGGGGGTGTTGTGAGGTCCCTTGAGTTAAGACTTCCAAAAATTTTGTAGAGAGTGGTTGGTATTGTTTAGGATGTCACTGCACCATGGAAGCAGTGAGCAAAAATACCAAATGAGCAGCCCCTTTGTCTCCTCACTTCTCCCTCATTGAAAAAATGTGGAGAGGGAGCAAGTGGTAAATTCTTGATAGATAAGCCCTGCGTAGCTGGGAGGAGCTGGGGACTTGAGAAAAAGGACAGACTCTATCAGTCTGTGGTCACCTGCTTGTGTAACAAGCATGTTTGCTGCCTTCACTGCCAATGGCTAACTGCCCAGTTCTGGGTGCTTGCTCAGAAATGGGGTTACTGAGCTTATGTGCAAGCATCTTTTTTTTCCCCCTACCAACCTCCTTCCATTGCAGGCTTGAGGTTTTACAGGGGATATCTAGTCATAGTCAGCCCCAGAGGAATGGTGAAAACATCAAAGCATTTTGATCAAAATGATGGGGGCAAAAAACAGGCTGTGGGTGAGACTTGAGAGTAACCCCAGAAATCCAGGCAGGATCCCCAGGCCTGCAGCCACCTGGTACACAGGAAAGGGGAATGGAGCTTTTGTGCTCAACACACCTGCCCTTCAGCTGTTTCTCTTGGCTAATCATCTCCTAACAACATGGAAAGGAGGTCTGTATGCAAGACCTGACTGTACCTTCGAGTGAAAGGCAGAGGTCCTTTTGTTTTCCAGTTGTGCTCAGCGTGGTTCCAGTAACTTACCGCTCGCTCTTCAGTGGGAATTTTTTTAGGGGATTTAAGTTCATTGTTTTCTCTGGCTCATCTTTAGACTACTGAGTAAAAGGTGCTACAGGAATAAAAAGATAAGTACAGAAAAGAAGTCTGGAAGAGAATTCCAGAATTGGAGGAATATAAAGTCAGTTACGGAAGTCCTGGATATCTAGGGATGGTGAGACCAAGGGTTAGATTCAGACACTGAACTGCAGGTCTCTAATGAGAGCATTCCCATCATGGTCAGCTTGCTGTACAGCAACCTAGGAGTGTTTTACTGTATTTGTGTATTCTCATCTTTACTGGAGCTCTACTTCTGGTGCATGTATCTGGAATAATAAATCCCACAAGTTTCCAAGTACATTCAGTTTGGGACTCTAAATACTTGGGGTAGACCTCCAGTTGTGTGGAGAATACTGAACCTGTGACCTGTTGTGGTTCTTCCTAGACCCTGATGGCTACTCTTGCTTGTCACTAAGTATGGTCAAGAGACTCAGATCTAGGAGAGTCTAATAGGAAACTTCATATTCATGCCACCTTTGTCTCAGCCAATGTTTCTTGTGTGAACTTTGATTTTAATAATCAAATCTGTTATTCGTAAGACTTTTTTTCCATGCACAGTTCTATCACATGGCTTTCACACTGTGCAAGACTTAAAGCAATAAACTAACTTCCTACTAGATTGGGGCTGTTGTGACAGCTTGGAAGTCTCCTGCTGGCTTGTGGGAAACCAAAACTCTCAAAATACCCCGGAAGCTGGAAGGGGGAAGAATTGCCCCATACTCCTGTGCAATCCTGTGGCACTGACCAGGTTTCACTGTCTGGAGATCATTCTGGTGGAAGAGAATTGATACTTGTATGATTAGATGGAAGTAAATGAAAATGCTTCTTACCTGTCTGTAGAGTTGGTAAACTTCTGACTTTAGTGAAGTCCCAATATTGCAAATGATTCTGCTAATATCACTTCTGCAACCTGCTTGTCACGGTTTCTCCTGCTGGTCATTCTGCCTGTTTTTTCTTGCTGGCTTTTGCATGTGCTTTCAACACCTGTTTTGGTTTGTGACCCCCACATCTTAAGTTTATCACGTATAGGGTTTAAATTCATTACCTGTTTTTCCTAGCTAATTTTAAAACATTCTCTAACTGGATTCTGATAAGTAAGCAGTGGCTGGTCTTGAGCACAGGATGGGAAAACCTTACATGTTTGGACCATGTTGAAATCTGCCTGTGGATGAAGGCAAATGTATCAAATTACTAATAATTTGATTAGTTAAACAAATGTTTATAGCTATATGCATGAGCTTCAATTAAGCTACAAAGCTCCATGGGTGAGGAGGATGCATTTTAACAGCCCATGTGGGAGAGGACAACCCGCTGTCCTTTCTGAGTAGGTGTGAAATTAATGCTTTCCACTGTGGCAGTTGCAAAGAGTAGTGATAGAAACTCTCGTCCTTGGGAAGACTGAGAGACCCTTGATCTGCTGCAGCAGCACCTGGTTCCTGGCACTGCGTGCAGTGGTGAGTTTTAACTTGAGCGTGTGCATGTATAGTTACTTTCTCTAAAAGTCTATGAAATCTTAATGTTCTTTCCTGGCTCCTGCATAGTCAGGATAGCATCACTGAAAGCTGTTTTGCATGAAGCTCAATGCAGGCATCCTATTCACTCATGTTTCTGATAATGTCATGGGCTACCATATCTGATTGTCTAGATACTATAACCTTTTACTTTGTGTTATGAGAACTATGTTGTAGTAAGGGCTCAGGGTATTCATATATGGCTATTGTAACTGGCAACAGATGTTGCTTTGAAGAACAAGCCTTCTGCAATGAAAAAAAATCTGTCTTTGGTGCCTCTTGGATGAAACTCTGCCTTGAAAAAAGGGATATCTTAGTGAAATTCTTAAACTCTATCTTGGTCACTGTAAAACATGACTGTCTCTGCTTGATCTCGCCAATGTTTTCTGGTTGAAATTGGTTGCTAACGTAAAAACCACCTTGCCTATTTCTGTACTACTAACTTGTGCTTGAGTGAGTGTATGCTCATTTAATGTTTGAGCTTGACTAGTTTCAATGCCCTGCTCAGGTAAGGTGGAGTTGTTTCCTCTGTGATTCTTATGCTGGATGACAGGGTGGTCTGAGAAAGCCCTGGAGGTTTTGTTAGTGCCTGTTCCTATCTCAGTCATGTGTGCATGGCTTCCCTTGCACTGCTGTGTGCCCAGTCTGCTTCCACCCAACTGCAAAAAGGCAAAGTGTAGAATCACAGCACTGTTCCAGATAATCAAGCTTTTTCCAGACTTAATCCCCCTCAGTAAGGAGAAGATATTGGGGTCTCATCTGCCCTCCGTGTAGATCCCCCATGTCTTTTTCTGACAAAGAAAGAATAGGCCCCAGTTTGTCTGCTTCTAGAGGGTAGTCTTAAGCTGTGTGGTACTCAGGCAGCTAATGATCAAATTTGGAGTCCAAACAACCCTTAGCATTTCGTAGGCTGGATAAACTGCTCCTGAGAAACTTGCTGCTTACCTGACAGCAGTGTGCCTTGAACCAGTGGTATGCCTGTCTCCTTAAAAGGCAAAGCTGCTGTTCTGATTACTTTGTGTATGTAATCCTGTTAAGCACTCCCAAGAGCTGGCTTGGTGAGGGTTGGCCCTTTCTGGTGGATGGGGGTAGGAAAGGCTGGGGTGAGCAGGCACTGGGCACAGGTGGGAGTGTTCTGTCCTCCTGTGGAGGAGCTGTCCTGGGGTTACTGCAAAGGCCAGGCTCTTCCAAGCTTTCTGTCCTTGGGTTAGCTCTTGCACACCTCCCTACCTCTACTTTGAAGTGGAGATAAAGTGAATAGGCCTTTGCAGTTTTGCCATATGTAAAGAAAAGATGCTTTAACCACAACAAGATTTTAATACATGTTCTGCTTTTGAAGTCTCCTATTGTAAATAAGATGATGTACTGACTGCTTTCGTTGGAGATGGGTATTGCAAATAGAATGAAGCTCTCTTTCTGCATATCAGTACAGTAGAAAATAAGAAGGTTTGTTTTTTTAGAAGAAACTTGTCTGAGCTGGCAGGATAGCCAAAACGCTTAGAAAACTACAGCCCACGCTACCAATGGTAGAGTTGCATGGTATCAGTCTCCTGTTTTCTTTTCCCTACTTTTTCTGGTCTAACTGAAGGTGCTGAAGCTAACTTGTTTGTTTGAAACATGAATGGTTACTGAACCTCTAGTAGAACTGGGGAGAGGGTTTGTAATATTACTTGCCTGGCTCTACTAGCAACACTTCATATGAGTAAGTTGTTAGAATAGTGTTGTTATGAGCCATCTGCCTGCATTTGCAGTTGCTCAGCAGCCTGGAAGTGCACTCTGAAGTGAGCTCTAGTAGAGCCACCCCTAGTAAGCTCTTCTTTTTGACTCCCAGAACTGTTGCACGAACTCTAAATCAAATGTCATAGGAGTCTTGGATCTTGTCAACGAAACACGTGGGAAGCCTGAAAGATTTTGCAGGGTCTGAGAGATCTCCAAAGTAGCTTTAGACTTCTGTGACTATTTCATGGGAAATGAATCTTTCTCTGCTTTCTTTTTTTCCACTTGATAATAGTGTTAAACTCATTTTCTGCAAACTTGCTTTCAACTGTCTGGCTAATTTATACTGGAAGTAATTGGACACACCTGATGAAAAGCATAGTGGAATTTTGCTATGAACTGCAATGTTCTCTTCAAGTCACTGGTCTCTTCCATTTGATAATTGTCATAATAGCAGTTAGGTAACCTGACTTCTCCCCTCCCCTGCTAGCGATGAAGGCTTAAAATGAGTCTTCAAGACCGTAACTATTCTCTAAAGCTTCCTTAACAAATGGCATATATTAGTCTCTTAATGTCTTGCTATCAAATGTTGGCTGCTGCTCAGCCTTCAGAGATATCTTACTGGAAGAGTTAATCAAGGCAAGGGCTTTTGGCACTTTAGGGCTACTGCTTATCTTGCTGAGGAGTCCAAGGGGATCATGGCGATCCTATTTGTTTGACTGCAGTCTTCTTGTATAGAGACCATGTTCGTCTACTTTCCCAAATAAGCACATAACATGAATATTCTTTTTATCTAACATGATAATATAAGATCCTGGTCCATACCCAGAGGTATAGTGTTTCTGGGCAAGAGCAGTACCTTATTCTGCTGTTCTGATTGCAGCCCTTCCTAGCGTGCCCCTAGCATGGCAGGTGCTATATGTGCATGGCGTTGAGTTCCCACCCCTCTTCCACAGGGTTCACTGAATACTGCCTTGGTTGTGTTTTGTTGAAGGGACCTCAATCATGTAGATTTCTTCAGCCTTCTGCAAGGTTGTGGTGATGTGTAAAAGCCCATGGGTGGCCTTTTGAGGACAGAAGGCATGACAGAGCTGTTCTTGAGCACGTTGCTGTCATCTACCAGCTAGTGTAGAGAGCTCCCACCCTGCGTGGTGGGTGCTGTGAGTTTTGCCCTAGCTCTGTAGGGATGTGTCTCTGCCTAGGCCTGTTCTCTGCACTTGGATCCTTCTTGTGATCTGCTGATAGAAGAAAATGTGTGTCTTGGTAACTTCATGAAGGCTCATGAGCCTAAAGCATCTGAGTAGTCAGCCCAGAACTCCCTGCTAGGGCTGTGTCCAAAGCAACCTTTGCACTATTTCCTTATCCAAGACCCTGGTGTGTCTCAAATATCCACTGGGTCTTTCAAGCAGATAGAAGAATCTGAAACAGGAAGGGACTGCAGCTGGGTCTTGCCAGACACCAATGCCAAGTCACTCCACCATCTGCAAGTGTTAACTCCAATGAGTCTGTCTGGGGAAGAACAAGAGCAGCAGACATGCAAATACTCAGCAGCCTTTGTTAGGCTACAAACCCCTGCTCTTTCCAAAACAAGAGCTATCGGGCAGGCCCACCACTGAGGGATTGCTTAGAGCACCAACCCTTCAAAGACTTACTGAGTGGCATTGTGTATTGCTAGCTTAGCAGTCTGTGCAGGCTGCATCTTTGACTTCCTATGGCTGTCTTCTCTCTACAAGAAACAGCATGGAGGTAACGCTTCCAAAGAAAAATTTGGTTTCCCTCTTCAGAGGTGTGAAGTTATGCCTTGATATTCCTTCAACATGTGGTTGATGTATCCCTGAATGGTGCAGGTGTTTCTGGGTTTCCAGTTCTTGAGGCAGCTGAAGCAGGGTTGAGAGCCTGGCCAAAGGGGCTTCTTGTCTCCAGAATCAAACTCCTGAAGGAAACAGATGCTTCGTCTCATCACCAACTTTTCTTGTAGGAGCATTAAAAAAAAAAAAAAGCCAATGTGGTTCTAAGGCTTTTAAACAGTCACTATCTAGCATAAACTTATATGGGGCAGACTTACATTAAAGGGTCTGGCCCCAGAAGACTGTTTAAGCCATCAAGAGGACTGGAAGGCATTTGGGCTGCTACAGTATAGCCTGCTCTTTGCAAGAGCTTCTGCTCTGTGTTCATTCCAGTAAGGCTCTTAGCCCATCTATGTAAGGATAACTGTAATGCTATGAATTATTTCTTGTGGAAACTTTAGCTATTGTGCTTAGTGGGTTTATAAGAGCTTTTTGAGTCTGCTTTTAATGTATTTGTGTTGGTGGGGATTCTGAGTGGAATTACATGCCCAGGCTTTCAGATGACTGCTGTAAATACACAGATCCACTCTAGTCTCTTACTTCACAGTAGCAGCTGCTGCGGTGTTACAGAAACTTCATAGCTTTGACTGTATCTTATTAGTTCAGCACACTATTAATATCCTAGCAGCTTTTTGTATGAATTTCCACACTTAATATTAGTTCTCCTTCCTTCTTCCCTGCCCCCCTTTTCTTCACACTCAGTGATTTAAATTAAATTCATATTGGGGTTGTTTCATTTAAGATGCCCTTGCTGCCCACACCAAAGAGGGGAACTAGACTGGAAGCAAAACAATTGCACTAACAGCCACCACATATATTTAGTGGCAGTGTCATCTGATATGCATTTATTGCTCCGAACTAGCATCTTTCTGCTTCCATATGGAGCATTTGTAGTGCTGGCAAAATCTTTCCAGAGAAACAGCTGCTGATTGGCTGCTCTTGTCTATTTGGGGAAGGATCTGTCCTTAAATACTTATTTATTCCGCTTGCTAAAAATGGTATCAAGCACTTGGCGCTATCAGGACAGACTTGAAACTTTACTGAGATGTATTGGCTGCATTGCACCAAGACCTGGTGAATCCTTGTCTTTCCTAGAGAAATGACTGCACAAGTACCAGCAAGAAAACTAGTGGGTGGTACTAGGGCAAGTCACTGCATGGGGCTCTAAAATGCAAATTACAGCCTTCCTCTGGAAGGTTTTAAAGCCAGATATCACATTATTATGGGTAAGTGGCTCTGGTGTGAAAGCTACAAGACTGAGGTGCATCTCAGCTATTTGTTCTTAATGTGAAGGAATTCTATCCCAAATGGCAGCACTGTCTCTTCTTTGAGGTGCTGTATCCTAATAAGGTGGAGAATACAGGTTGTCTTCTGAACAGAGATTGGGAGCTGACTTGCCTTTGCCAATAACCAGAAACAGGGCAGGAAGGAAGTCTCCATGAAGCATTTGGCATGACTTCCCCAGCCCCCAAGTGAGTGAACCATATGGCTGATGGCTAGCCCTGAGTGAGGCATAGGTCCTAGGCTGGGCAATTCATGAAGGAGAATGAAAGGATTTTACTGCTCTGGTTGAGCATAAGCACTTACCACTTGTCCCCAGAGCTCCCAAGGTCAGGAAGAGCATGACATCCAGACAGCTGGCAGAGTACAGAGAGGTGGGTTTTACCCCAGAGCCCAGGGGGTTTGCTTACCTCTGAGCTCTTGCTGTGACACCTCACACAGCTGTGAGCAGTAAGTGAATTCATATATCACATCACCTTGAAACAGAGGCCGGTGTAGGGTGTTTTGGTGGTTTGGGACACTGAAATACCTTCCTGCCTAAAATAGTTTGAATTAGTTGATCTGGATGGCATGCTGCCAGCCTTCAAGGAGAACTGGGGAGGCCTGGCTAGTGGTCAGCAGGCTGGGCTGGGCGATAGGAAGTTATTAATAGCTGCTCTTCTGTGGAAAGAATGAGTTTGGCTTAGATGTGATGCAAAGCTGCTAGCTAGTACAGCAAGGAAATGCTGGACATCTTATTTGAAAGAGCAGCTTATGCTTTATGGAGAGCTTCGAGCCTTGTGGCTTGAGGTCTCCTGGTGTTGGCCATTTGAATCAGAGTTGTGTGGTCATGCTGTACAGGCGCAGGTCTGAAGAAAAGCAGCTGCCAGCTGTTGGTCAGCCTCAGGGTATGGTCGGTGTTTCTTCTGTTCCTCAGTAGATTTAGGTTCCCTCAAGTTGCCTTAGGCTCCAGTCTCACCTGTAAGAGTTGGCTCTCTGTTTCTGAAGCAGCTTGGTTTAAGGACAGAGGAGTAAGGAATATGCTTTTCCACACACTAAAATGTTAGTAAAGAAAGACTATATTTAAAAAAAAAACCCTAAACACAAACATGACCAGTGTGGAACAAAGGGTGGAGGAGATTTGGAGAAGGAAATGAATAGAAGTTCCTCTCTCGAGTGGAATGGTAATGAGGAACTATTTTCCGAGGATTTAGCTGGATCAAAGGTTACAGTGAAGCACACAGGTTTCATAGATGAGCTTTTCCAAGAGTCATGCATATCAGTGCAGTATGAACATGGTTATCTTCTATGAATTTCCTTAGCTCACTGGAAGAATGTTAAAACTTAACACCCTTCAAAGTCCAGAAAAGCCACTCTTTCTCAACTGAAATGAGAGTCCAGTTTTCTAGTCACTTTGGACATCATTTATGTACGACTTCACTTGAAGCATGATGAGGAAAATGCCATAAAGTCTCTGTCCAGGTAAAAATCCACCTCTGAAAGTGTGTCGTCATGACAGTCTCCTGCCCAGCTTTGGAGACGGCTGAAGTCAGGTGAAGGTTTCTAGTGTGCAGTAACTGTAGTCCTCTGGGATGGACCAGCTCCCACTGGAAAAAGAAGAGGTGCATTGCATTTCACAGAAGGCACTTGGTGAGCATCTCGGACAAACTATACCATCAGGTCCTCTACTTTTAAATGGCTTTTGGGCAAACTATAACCAGAGTCGCTTTAATGATGTTGTTATGGGTATCTGTTGGGTTTGTTCTTGTGCCTTTGATTGGAGTTAGCGACTAGTTTGGGGGGTGTTTCGGGGGTTTGGTGGGTTTGGGGTTTTTTTTTGGATGGGTGTGGTGTTGGGTTTTTGGTGTTGTGGGGGTTTTTTGTGGGGGGTGGGGGTGTGTGGGCAGGGTGGAGGTAGGTAAGGTGAAGACAAAGAAATTAAGAAAATAAAGGGGTATTGTCTTTTGTCCGAGGATCTTATATGTCTTTCTGTCCTTGAGTTCTGTTCAGGAACAACTACCACTTGCAGAAAACTAACGCAAGGCTCTGGCTTAATACAGAGAGGTCTCCAAGCCAAGCCCTGTTCAGTGGGACTCGCATTATACATCCATTGTAACAACTGGTACCTCTTAAGGGAGCTGCTGTCTCACAGAATAACTCTGTGGATCAAGTTTTGTCCTTTCCCTCATCTTAAAGTTCATGCTTCTGATTGTCCTGCTTAGAAGGAGGGCTGCCAAGAGATGAAGAGGGGCAATGAACAGGAGCTGACAGAATATCTATTTCTTCTTATTAAAAGTGGTTCTTACAAAAGTTCTCCTGACTCTCATACAGAAACTCTCTTTCCTTGGTGCTTGTTCATCTATGTTCTTGTTGGCTTGAATTCTGCCCTGGAAAACAGGCGTAGAGATACCATAAGTAGCAAGAAGTCTAATGCATGCAGTGAGTTCCTCACAGACTCTGAATTACAGTTTTCTTTCCTGTGCCACAACCTCAGGTCCTTGACCTGCAACTGCAGCATATTTTCTGTGACTAACAGCTGTATTTCCTAATTATCATGCTCTGTTCTCCTGCTGTGCTGTAGACTTTGTTACCAAGGAAGCAAACCAAGTTTCCTCATTCCTACCCTTACTCCCTACACTTCCAACTGTTTCAAATCCACCATTTGATGCAGCCCATAAAGACAAATGACTGTCTCTTGTTACAAATATTAAAAATCTCCAGAACATATTACGTGTCTACATGCTGGGGAGGAAGAAGGCAAAATAAGTCTTTCTTGCCTTTCTTTTCAGTGAGGGCAGCTGGCCCGAAGCTATTCCTAGATTTAGAAAAAGTACCTATATTAGCTGTGACCATCCCAAGCAGAGTGCTGGACTAAAAGTGGTTTCAGACAATGGGTCCAGGTAAATGCTACTTTTCTAAAGTGACTGGCAAAACTGTTAAACTCTGGAAACTGAAGGTGCATGTTAAACTCCTACGGCAGGCTGTATGTTTGTGATGTACAAGCCTCATCGTTTGTGGATGACTGACATGGTAATGGGGCCAATGAGTCATTTTCTTTTTGTCATTTCCACTTTTTAAGCTGAGAACAAATGATTGTGAGCCAGATAGAAATGAAAATAAATATGTGCTAATCCAGATGATTAGACTAATAAAGCCAGAAAGTATCGTGACAAATAAGCAACTGATTAAAATATTACAGAAACTTGTAAACAGCAGGAAAACCTTCCAGTTTCTACAAAAAGCACAAATAAATATTAACCTACTAAGTATCCAAAATTATACTTGTCTACTCCATGCACCTTAGGCTTCATTGGATGATGCCCATCATCCTCCTGAAGGATGCTCACAGGTAAATCTAATGCTCTAGAAAACTGTCGGTTTGGACTTGATCAGTCTAACATGGCTGTGTCCAAGACACTTGTGTAAAGCCCCTGTTGCCCTCGGTGGCAGGGATAAACAGGAATGCTTTCCATAGGCCCAGTGTCCAGTAACTAATATTTCACATCTTGCTCCAGAAATATCATCCAAGTTACAACATGAATGATGTCTCCTAGGTCACAGGATAAAAATGACTGACTCCAGGGGGATTTGCTCCTTGGCTTTTCTGGCCATTAAGTTAAGACAGAGGAGGCTGCTTCTTCCTCTGGATCGCTGGAGTTAAATCCACAACAAATGGGTCTAGAAAGCATGACACCCAAGGAGGGCAATAAAGGAAATTATCTGTTTGGCCTCAGAGGAGAAGGGAAGATGAAATATGGCTGCCAAAGAAAAGGATTAGGTTTAGACAAATCAACAGATTGCCCTAGAAGTAAGATTGCCCAGCACTACTTCATCTACAGACTTCACAAGGGGCTCTACAGACTGCATTACATAGCTGGCAGCATGGGTCAGGTACAGATGCACATACATCTATGTCAGGCCCCATAGATTTATCTGCACTACAGCGTAATAGTGGGAAGGCCTAGATGACCTCTGAAGATGCTTTTGTTCAGTTTCTGCAACTCTGGTCTTGTCCATAAGTGTTTAAATGTTAAGTATTGTATACCTTAGCATATACTTGTCAGAATATTTTGGTGTAACATAGAAACTTCCTTTTAAGATGTTAAGGTTGGAGGCAATAGAGTAAACCTTTGTACTACATTGAAACTTGAGATCTGGTGGTGGTAGCCCAGCAGATGTTCTGACTTCATGGCATTATGACATGGTGTTATGCTGTAATAAGCTGTGCTAGATTGCCTAATCTGCACTAGCATGCAAAGTCTGAAACAAATTTAGAGGGGCTTTTTTGTGAGAACTGTAGAAAACCAGTGGGTTTGTAAACTCTGGACTAATTCGGTTTTACTTTGCTCATAGTAAATGTTTTAATAAGAATGCCACTTACATGAGCTCTGTGCAACAGAGGAATGTAATGAGCTTGGAAGAAAAATATCTTGGTCTTGGTGCCTATGGTATAATCCATTCACACGTCTGCCTTGGAAGTAAGATATGTTGAATAAGGGTGCCCAAGAGCTCATGGATTTCACAGATGCAGTAGTTATACCGATGTCTTACCTGTACATCTTTATGTAAGGCAGAATTCACCATTTGATGTGATTGTAACTGGTTTAGGTTTCTCTGGCTGCTTGTTGAGTATCCTCCTCCACACTGGTGAGGCTTCCTGGGATGGCCAGCAGGTTGCAGTGGATCTGCCTGAGTCTTAGGATGGGAAAAGTCACCAGTGAATGTTGTTACCTATCCTTTTCATTGTGTGACCCATTGCCAGCAAAGAGGTTCAGGTCCCACTCACCCCTACCAGCAATATCATTCTTTCTCAGTGGTACCAAAGCCCTTCTAAAAATAGGTGCTGGATGCATTATTTAAAATATTTTCAGGTATAACAGAGCATCCAAGGTGTCTTTTCCCTTCAACGTGGCCTGGGAGAAACTACCTTGTACCACTCCACTGCTAATACTCATTAAATTGGTAACAGTGCCTTGGAGGGGTATAGTTGGAGGCAGTCTGATGCACCGAAGATCTGTACTCCTTACGTGGCAATTCTCAGTTGTTCAACATGTCCAGGCTTCATAGGCTCTGCAGGTCAAGTCCTTGTCTTGCCCTGCACTGAGCTCTCATGTGCATGGGCTGCTGCTAGCCTCAAGCTGTGAGTGAGCATCTGCTGGTGGATGGCTGTTGGTGAGCAGAGGGGCACTCACATGCTGATGGACTCCAGATGGGAAGAGGGTGCACTTGACTGTTTCTGACTCAATGAATAAATAAATAATTTTTAAAAGCCCAAAAGTAAGGGGGTATTCACATGTACAGGACACTGAGTAACCTGATGAATAATAATAATGTAACTAATGTGGTAGCTCCTTTGGGAACTGGTTGTCTTAACATAAGCTTTATGGACCAGAATGAGTGTGATGGACTTCACTGGCATCTTACAGTAGTGTTCCCTTACATTGCATAAGCGTTAACTGTCAAGTGCTATAGTTGGCATGTGGGTATGTGTGCTTCAAACTTTAAGTATTGTAACTGAAACTCATTCTACATAAGCAAAAGGTAATGTTTTCATGAGTCGTCCACAATGTGGGCCTCAAACAGGGATGCTGGAGGCAGGCACTGGCTGACTGCAGAGAGGGAGGAAGCATCTGGATGATCTGGTCTTAAACTTGGAGGTCTGCAGTGATGGAGTCCTGCAGCCCTGACTGGGAGGTGGCTCATGGGGTGCCTGGCTATGGACAGTGCTAGACGGCAAAGACCAGCATGGCAGTGCTCAGGCCTGCACCCTAATGCAGACCATGCAGCAGCTTGTAGTGCTTAATGGCTTTGGTGCCTGGTTGTGGGTGGGTTTTTGGTTTTGGTGGGTGTTTGGTGTTTTTTTTTTTTGTTTAAAGTGCAGGCTTCCACCACAGCAATGCATGTGTTTTACTTTGTCCAGGCTCAACAAAAATATGGCTCTTGCTCTGGGCTTGTTTGTTAGTACCAGCAGGAGAGGGTAAGATGTGAGAAAGCTGGGTGTACAGAGCATCTGCCTGATAGGCGCACAGGTGCCCACAGGGAGCAGGAAGATGCTGTGTGACCAGATCCTGAATCAAAGCTATGCTTAGCAGCCAGGATCACTGTCCTGCAGCATTCCTGCTAAGGCACACTCACAGCTGAAACATTCAAGCTGTGGCTGGGGTGGGGTTGAGTTACACAGAGAAGCAAGCTGGGGCTCTCATGGGTGAGCATCTGCTGTGCCACAGCACAGGCACAGACTGAGTTCCTTGGGGGCTACCTCTGACTTGCTTCTGTGGAGGTACTGTTAGCTGAAGGTGCTGTACTGTGTCTGTGGCTCTCCTGAAAGGGGAGAGAAGGTATGTTCATAACAGAATCATAGAATCACAGGTTGGAAGGGACCTCAGGGATCATCTAGTCCAACCTTTCTGGGAAGAGCACAGTCTAGACAAGATGGCCCAGCATCCTGTCCAGACGAATCTTGAAGGTGTCCAACGTGGCCGAGTCAACCACTTCCCTGGGGAGATTATTCCAATGGTTGACTGTCCTCACTGTGAAAAATTTCCCTCTGGTGTCCAATCAGAATCTCCCCAAGAGCAACTTGTGTCCATTCCCCCTTGTCCTCTCCATGTGACTCCGTGTAAAAAGGGAGTCTCCATCTTCTTTGTAGCTGCCCCTTAAGTACTGGTACACGGTGATGAGATCCCCTCTGAGCCTCCTTTTCTCAAGGCTGAACAAACCCAGTTCTCCCAGCCTATCCTCGTATGGCAGGCTTCCCAGTCCTCTGATCATCTTGGTGGCCCTTCTCTGGACCCCTTCCAGCCTGTCCACATCCTTTTTGTACAGCAGGGACCAGAACTGTACACAGTACTCCAGGTGTGGCCTGACAAGCGCTGAGTAGAGTGGGATGATGACTTCTTTAGCCCTGCTGGCGATGCCCTTTTTGATGCAACCCAGCATCCTGTTGGCCTTCCTGGCCGCAGCAGGACACTGTTTGCTCATGTTGAGCTTCCTGTCCACCAGGACCCTCAGGTGCCTTTCCACAGAGCTGCTCTCCAGCCAGGTGGATCCCAGTGGTGGATAACCAGCTTGCTTAGATGAAATGCTTTACTTGGGAAAGAGTACTCATACCTAGCAAATAAAATCAAGCTCTGATGAGAGACTTGTGACTGAAGTCAGCCAAACTGAAGCCCAAAACTGCAGAGATGGTTCCTCTATAATACCACTAAAGCATTAAAGCTTATGGTAGTTTGGTTTTGGTGGGGTTTTGTTTGTTTGTTTTTTGCTGGTTTTGGGTATTTTTTTCAGACAAGTGAAGCAAAGCAGATACTTTATTGCCATTGAAATTAACCACTGTTGTTGAATAGTTGGGTGCAAATAAGTGGCTATTGCTATGGTAACCAGCTGTATTTTTAGTACTGTGCATGACTTACATACTGGTATGCCTGAAAGCAAGCTGCATGTGCAGTGTCATGTATGGTATGCAACATGCATTTGTGGTGTCACGTCTGCAAGCACCTGTGTAGTGGTGTGTGTGGCATCCGGTGTGGTGTGTGTGTGGGGTGTGATGTGTGCGCAGCATGTGGTTTTGTGTGTGGTGCATCACAGATGCAGTGTCACATGTCATGCATGTGGGGGTCTGACATGTGCAGCAGCGTATATGTGGAAGTGTAATGTGTGGTGCCACATGTGGTATGTCACGGGTGTGGCAAACATGGTATTACTCATGTACAGCACATGGTGCATTGCATGTGCAGCAGGACCATGGGTGTGTGTCAGGTGTTCAGCAAATGTGAAGAGCATGTGTGCAATGCCCGAGTGCTTTGTGCTGCAGCTGTGCACTGCAAGTACTGTGTCATGTACACAACACTCATGTGGGCCACATAAGTAAGTATGGTGTGTGTGATGCAAGCGTACATGAGAGGTATGTGGTGCACACCAGTGCATTGTGGGGCAAGAGCTCAGCAGGCCAATTTACACCACCTCATCCACTGGACCACACCTCTTCTCTGCTTTAGCCATTTTAACTTAGCTGAAAGAAAACCATGTATACATCACATCACGCTGAATGGTAGAAGTATTTATTTTTCGATTTACAAAACAGCTCTTTCAATTTGTTACTAGTTAGTGGGTATTTAAAATACACAATAATAAGGAGTGCTAGTAACACCTCACTTAAACATGGTAACAATTTCCTTCCATCCTTTGCAGTCCTTTAAAGGTCTTCCAGCGTTTCACCATCCATTAGAAAAGGCGGCTAGGCCAGAGGGCATTTTTTTCAGCAAAACTGCTTGCACAGAGGCTGTGGGCTCAGCTGCTGCCTGAAACAAGAATCACACATCAGAAAAGCTGCAAAGCTTTAACCCAATGGCCACTGCATCTTCTGCACTTATTGAAAGCACTGCAGCCCATCCTCAACCTGGCAAGGAAGTCAGGCTTTTTTTTCCCCAATATGTGCATGTACATAAATGCCATATATATACACATACACAGAACCACAAATAAGTACATATATATTTATTTACATGTGTATATACATATAGTGTTAGACAGATCAAAATAAAAAAGACACTTGGAGTGACAAATTAACACTACTGTTGCCCCACAGTGAGTGCAGTGACGTGTCACCAAAACCAAAGCAACTGAAAACCCAGACAAAAATGGCACAGAGTATGCTCCTGCACACAGGGCAAATGCACGCACCATAGATATGCCTGTTAATCTGTTTTTTGGAAGTGAAAAGCATAGGGTAAGTTCTCCTGAAACATTTTTTTCATAAGACAGGAAAGCATTCAAAATTTACAAGATGATTCTGTAGCTGTAACAGGAGCTCATACTGTATGTGTTTCTTACAGTGCCTTTTTACTAGGCTCATGCTATAGAGATCTTGCTGTTATCTTCTCATTGTCTCACTGGGCACTTTCTGCACCAAGACTTGCATTCCTCCCCTTTTCCCCAACTGTCCTTCCCCAACAAAGGCTCTTTTTTTCAGGAGAATTAAGGCAGAAATTGTCATATCTGTTCCAAGGGAAGAGTGTGTCAGTCTTATTTACTCTGCAAGGAGCACTGGCATTCATGGGATGCCAACAGCTGGATCTGAACATTTCCTTTAATTGAGCAGGTTTACAGTCTTTCTGTGCTGAAGCAATTCTCCACATCACACAAGCCTGCATACCAGAATAAAATGAAAATTTAAGAGCTCTGGCTAACAAGACCGAGAAGATCATTGTTTAACAAGAGGCTGATTGTCTGGGTACTCCAGTGCCCTGTTCCTCCAATGTTAAACCCACACAAGGGACAGCAGCCTAATCCACAGCTTGCCGCCAGGTGGTATAGAAATTAATCTTCCACTTACCCAGGCTATTAGTTGCGGTATTCATAAAGGTTTGCAACCCAATGAGACTAGCAACTGAAATTTTCTCCTTGTCATGGAGAGTCACAGCAACGTGGCTATATGAAATACCAGCCTTCGTGGGTGCCCCCCATGGCAAGGGAAGTGTGGAGGATGATACACGCTGCAGGGAGAGCAGCTCCCGGGACCTTCTGGTTCAACACACACAGACCCAGTACTTTGTTAGACTGCTGCACCATTAAAGTCCAAGGAGGAAAGGGAAATACTCTGCAGCAAGCAGGTGATCAAAACTAGGACAACGCATGCTGACCCATGTGAACAATTGGAAGGGTAAAACCTCACTAACATTTAGCTCAATCACTTCCAGTTTTTAATCTGCTCCTATTTCACTGCAGGCCTAATTCTTTGCAAAGTGCTGCCAAAGCTTTTCACAACACCAACATACACACTTTGATGCAGATATTTATGAATCTTGCAACTGTTTTCCCTGTTCTTACCTAGGGTTTTCCCAGCAGCTTACAATCCTATCCGGCTCCGGCTTTCCTTACTGCCCTCTCACTGACTTTCCTAGCCCCAGGAGCTCACTCTCCTGCCACAGGAAGATGGCAGCCTCTTAGTTTGCTTGCTTGGTGACCAATCGACTTGCTGTGCAAATGGAAAAGGAAATGGTCAGGGCCAAGTGCTAGTCAGCCTCTTGCCACGTGTTAGCGCATGACTCTGACTTGGTGCCCAGGTATGTCTCCAGGGTGTCCCAGGTCACTCCCCATCCCAGAGAAACTGCAAAACGCAACAGCTTTTCCCAGACAGTAATGCCACAGTCCCCCTTTGCTCCATGTATTCCTGCTGCCTGTGTCCTTGCGTGGCAGCAATTTAACAGTTTATGCACCATCTTCTTCCATGTCTGCTATCAAATTTCCAGCTACACCAAATTCTTATTTTTCTAGGTTTTAATGAGACTAAAGGTCCAAATTCTGTAAGACAATAGAAGAACTGAACAAATCTGAAAGGCTTTAATGCAGATTTTTATGGATCCCATGAATAGCAGCAGAGTTAATGCAGAGCTTGGGCTTAGAACAATTTGAATCAAAATTATTTTTGTTCCTAATTTGGCTTGCTTTATAAAACGTACGGCCAATAATTCCACAGCCTCTGTCAAACTTCTTGCTATAAATAATTTACCATTGAAAAGACATGTAAAGGGTCAGAGCTGTGCTTGGAGATTCACGTATCACCCACAAAAGGAGCTTCCGAGTGAGTTGGACACAGGCTAAAAAGTAAATTTCCCAAAATGGGAAACAATGGGAAGAACTGAACAAATAAGGTGTTTAATTCTTTCTGGTCCCATAGCTTTACTTAATCTGGTGTTAATCCCACCTGCAAGCACTGCCCCAGGATCAGTCACTAGAGAACCACATACTCAGACCCAGCCTCCAGTCTAAACCGGAAAGGCAGGGCAAAGGCAGGTCTGCATTCCCACCACTAGATCTGGCTGTTGGTAACTTATTGTTGAATCAAAACTAGCGAACCAGTTATGGGGACCAGTCATGGTTGTGGTAGTGGGAGCTACAGGGCTGGCACAGTTTAGCAAGATTATGTATCCCTGACCAACAGTGGACATGACAAGGCGTTCTCCTTCATCCAACTTTGACTAAAGTACAAGGATTCAAGAACTGAGATAACAGCCTGAGCTTTCCTGAGCTGCAGTCTCCATCTCAGCACTAACCCCTGCCTTAACACTACGGAAGTGTTTAGTTCAGTTTCAGAAAACTAAAATTTAGCCCTCCTCCAAGGAAGAGCAGGTTCCTGCAAGTGCTGGCTCTCATCCTACCTATGCAGGACTATGTACCCACAATAAACCTGTCTGAATCCCCTGTGTTGACAGCCATAAAGCTAGCTCCAATTCTACTCATAAACAAAGGCACAATTAGCAGACCTAGTCACAATTATCATGGGTATTTCTGGTAAATGCTAAAGCAGGCCTTTATCCTGTAGCTGAAAACATTAAGAGATTCACTAGTTATGTAGGCTCAGCTACCTCTATTTTTCTAAAACAACCCCATTTCCCAAGTTTGTTGCCAGACAGGAGGAGCAGTCTGTGCATGGGCCAGCTAATGTCTACCCTTAAATGGCCTGGCCAAGACAACCAGCTTTCATCTGAACCAGCCAGAAAAAACACTACCCTAAGCTCTGACCCAGTGAGTAAAGACAGCCGCCTGTCCTGACCTGCTTTCAGAGAGTAAGGCAGCATTTAGCTCTTCCAATACCAGCTCTCGTTTTGGGAGGATTGGCTTTATTGTGTATCTCTGTTATCTAGGTCAAAGAAGTTCTCCAATCCCAAACTTAATTTTATTCCCACACAGCAACCACCAAAGTGCTGCTCTTCCAATTCCTTCTAGCTGATGATCTGGGAAATGGTACCAGGCTCTGCTGTCCCATCTCCCTGTGAGTAACGTGAACTGTTAATAATGCGGTTTCTCTGTTGCTCAAAACAAACCTAAGCAAAGCTGGAACGCTAGACTTAACCTTAGCAAAAGCAATACCGAGAATCAATGATTATTGCTTTAAAAGGTGAAAAAGGTAATACGTTAAAACAAATATCAATGGTCACTCTACAAGAATTAATATTACCAAATACACAAGTACACCTGTGTTTTGGCCCAAGGAGAGCTCTTATCCTAAACCCCAAACTTAAGCAAATTCAAGACTTGGAAAAACTTTTCTCACTCTTTCTTACCAGATGAAACTGCAAGGAACTGGGGTTGCTTATTCTGGAGGAGGCTGAGGGAAGACCTCATCGCTCTCTACAACTACCTGAAAGGAGGTTGTAGTGAGGAGGGTGTTGGTCTCTTCTCCCAGGTCACTAGTGATAGAACAAAAAGAAACAGCTTCAAGCTGCATTAGGGGAGGTTTAGATTGGATATTAGGAAAAATTTCTTTACTGAAAGGGTGGTCAGGCACTGGAAATGGCTGCCCGGAGAGGTGGTGGAGTTGCCATACCTGGAGGTATTTAAAAGATGTGTGGATGTGGTACTTACTTCAGAGCATGGCTTAGGAGACAGGGTAGTGCTGGGTTGACTGTTGGACTTGATGATCCTAGAGGTCTTTTCCAACCTTAATGATTCTATGATTCAAAGTCTTAGTTTAGTTTACAGTAAGAGTAGCACCAACTCCCAGGCTGGAACAGCAGTCAACTTAAGCAGGTACACCTTCCCCCAGATGAATCACCTCCTAATCACAGTCTCTAATTTTTTCCGTCACTATTTTAATAGACATTGACTACCCAAGGCAGGGTTACAGCTTCCTGAAGTAACAGTCTATAATACTGTTACCATTTGAGAGGGTACCAATGTTTCTTAGATCGCCCACTGAAGACGGGCTCTAGCATCACTATAAGCTGTTTCCTCCTGGAAAAGTCTGTTACTCAGTTTGAGAAAAAACATTTCATTTGATACTAAACTTTACTTGAAAGAATTTTTGTGTTTTATGAGCACTGAGAAGTTAAATAAGTTGTCTCTCTATATAGCAGAAATATATAATTAGTAACTGAAATTTTACAACCAGGTCCATTGTCTGGTAAAAGAAAGTCACCTCTGCTACTTTATTTCTCTTGAAACACATAACTGAGTTGCATTTCCCACCAGTGCTTTGCTAATCTTTATACAGAAAACCTACTTTCTATGAACGCTTTACAGTATTGGTACACCTCCATCACAGTCCTGGATTAGCCATATGCTACTCTGTGCAGGTGGAAATTAGGGTGGAATTGTGTGCAATGGTTTACAGGACTGACAAGCTTTTTGTAAAAAATAAATAAAAAAAAGAATTAGCCACTCATGGGCTTTCCGTAGTCATTGCTATCAAATATAACTAAGTAGAGGACTGTTTATTTTATACATACAGCTTTTTTCATACTGTGGCTAAAACACGGCCCCATGACTGCTGCAGGCACCACAACCACAGAGAAACACTTGAAACCAAGTTCTGCCCTTTTAGAAATCCCCTTCCTCAAGTATGAAACTTGTGGCCATCTGTTCCACACCAAACTAGCATCATTTTCTGGGTATACTGCCTCAGCACCCTGGAAGTCCCAGCCTGGCAAGCACCTCCCCTCTTGCACCCTGCTGTCATCTATTGAGGGCATTATGGTTGGTTGGTTTGTTAAAGCTTACACAGCTGTCACTTTCACGCTGGCACTTCTGGCCCTGTCTTCTAAAACATGATTCCAGTCTTGCAAATGTGAACTCCTGTCCACACACACTTGGGCCACGTGTGATGAGTTCAGCAAGAGCCCTTGACAGAGGACTACCCTGCTGCCACCCCAGCCAGAGCCTCCCCTTGTCTCTAAACCAATTTTGAAAATGCAATAGCATCTCCCAGCAAGCTCTCCTTTAGTGAGGACAAATCAGAAGGGTGGCAGGTATTCACGTATTACACTTACAGGCTGCAAGATGCTCAGCAACTTTGAGGATCAGGAATGCTGCCTTTACAATCAGGGAAAAGAAGTGGCCAGTTGAGGGCAGGATTCACCCAGCCTACTGGAAATACCTATTTCAGGAAGACATGCGTTGTTATTTTTGTCCACGGACTATCAAAGAGGAGGAGCTCCAATGTAGGTCTCTCTTCAGTGGTTTAGGAGACTCCCTCTCCACCCTCCCCAGGTGGGAAGTGGTACTTGGTGGGACCTTTTAGCGCTATAAGCTAAATATTTATTAACAGTAACCAAAAGCTGACTATCTCCAAGTACTAAGGCATTTGTGGAAACGGATGCACATGAAATATTTACCATTGCTCATTCTTTGTGTGAGAAATAGGAAGCGCTTTATGGCCAATATCTAGCACTTCATTTCTAGATTTGCCACATTCAGTGGGAATTGCTGAGGTAAAACAGAAGTAGGAGTCTTGGTTTTCTCATAACATATGCAAGTTTGGGTATAGTAGAAAATAAAATTTGGCAGAGCCTGTTCAGTCCTGTGGGAAGGAGGGGGACAGGAAGCACACCGTAACTGACCCATCATTGACATTTTGCCCAACAACATACTCAATGCCTTTTCATGGGAATGTTACAAAGTCAACTACTAAATGGAAATGTCATAAAGTGCAGAAGGGCTACAAAAGTGCCTCTGGAGAATCTGCTCATAGCTGCTTTGGGCTGTTTAAGGCACACTTTTCTAGAAAATATTTTTTTCAGGACACTACACATTATAATGAAAGAAAAACAGAAATGAAATTGAATTATTTTTTTTAACAAAAGACTAGGGATTTCTTCTTCCAGGCATTCTTCATTGCAGAATATTCTTTATGTCCTTCATCAGTCTTGTACTTGGTTACAGATGGAAAATATTAGCTCTGGTTTACAAAACATGGCTCCGTTTCCTGTAACACGGCACAGGTTGGACAAATCTGTCATTTGAGTACTGTGTCTATTCTGTGGCCAATTCTGTAATCTGCAAGCAATGTGATCCTAAACAAGGAATCTCACGTTAGCAGCCAAGACTGGAAAAACCCTGTTTAGTGCAATTGCTGCCAAAACCATCTCACTTGCTCAGGACAAACTAATTTTCAATCTGTGGTTTGGGAGCTGCTGCTTCTTTTTAGCTCTTTTTTTAAAATAATAAAACATACCTCACTTCCTAAGATGACACAAAAACACACTTGATTTTAAAAAGTGCAAAATGGATTTAGTAAAAAAGTTTAAGGCATATGAAAAATTTCACATTGTCTATAAAAAAGATTGTTCTATTTTTGACTACAGTTTGAAAAAATGCCATTTTGCAAATTTGAAGAGTTGTGTTTCAGAACAACAAGATTGTACAAATAAGAGGACAACAGCAAGGGAGAAAAAAAAAGGGCGTCATACAATACAGATAGGACATAGGTCGAGGATGATCTAGATACAGCTTTAAATGAGAACGTGACCTCAGCTTTGAAGGTGGATCAGGGAGATATAAATAATGGCAATGAGGATGAGAGATGATCACAACTAAGACACAAAATTCAATAAATTTAAAATATCCAGGTTTGTGGACGCAGAAGCGAAAGAAAGGCAGACACAGCTACATTAAGCTTTTATGATAAGTTTTCCAGGTCACAGAGGCTTACAGCTGATAAAAAAGTATATAGTGCTGATATTTAAAAATAGAACTCAGAGAAATTACTCCAAAGAATTACATTTAAGTATTTAATGCTTTTGAAGAAATCTTGAAGGAGAGGAGAGAGAAGCTTGACAGGACAAAAGGGAAAACAAGTGTACAACATCAACTGACTTAGCAATTTAATTGGGTACATACAATACTTTTTTCTTCTAGAAAACTTTTATCAAATGAAAGCTGATGCAAGAGATTTCTCATGTTGGACATTAGTAAACCATTTGACATGGTGACACAGGAGAAACATTGCTCAAAAGAGGATTAAAGATTACCAGAGAAACTGTAAATTGCTTGAGAAGTTGAGCCAAGGCAAAATGGAAATTAGTATTTTTGAGAAGTATCAGGTTGGAGAAAAATTACTGGCAGAAATTGTCAAGAATAGTTATGGGACAGATCTTTCAGTGTTTTCCCTCACTATCTTGAGACAGAGACACAAAATCTTTCAATTAAGTTGAAAAAAATTGCCAGCAGAAAGGAATTTGGGGGCTGCTGTATACAAGGCTAAACTTGAGAAAAAATTGCAAGTGAGGGTGACCTTTCCATAGCATAAAACACAATGTTAAATGTACGAGACCAATTGCAAGGGTTTATTTTTACAATTTGAGAGCTCACTAAAAGCTGCCAATGATTGAGAAGCAGTTGTGTGCCTGTGCTGATCCTGCAATAACTATCAGCATCAATGCGATGCGCTTATGAAGACAGTGAATGCTATCTTACGCTGCATTACAAGAGGAGTCCTCAGCAGATGCAGGGAAGCATTCGTGCTGCTACACAAGCGTCAATGGTATCTCCCTCAGTGCATTGAGTATGGTTCACCTCTCACAGTATTTAAGAAAGAGGAATTTCATCTGGAATATGTGCAGAAGGGTTGCAAAAACCATCATGAGCCAGACCTGGCCTCATTTGGTATCACGTGTACTTTTTCCAGGGTTTGAATTCTTTCTTTGACCTTCTAAATGCTCCTTTTGCAGTTTCCTATGTGAAAACCTTCTTTCTGTTTTAAGAAAGTTGGGATGGGTGTTCTGGGTCTTTTTGGATTGTTTGGTTTGATTGGGCTTTTTTTGTTGTTTTTTTAAGGTAAATATTACTAATGTAATATTAGTAAAAGGCATTTTTCCTGCCTTTCTACTCTTTGCAGAAATTTTAATTTGTACACATTACAGCATCTCACGTTCTTTGTTAGCCTACTGAGCTCAGGGGATCGAGGGCTCATCTTAGGTAGCAGATGGACAAATAGGAGGACAAAGAAGGGGAGGTTGCACTGTCAGAGCAATCAATGTCTGGAGCAGTTTCTCAGAGGGATGTACGAGGCCCTAAAAGCAAGCTCGGTAAGATTAGGAGATGCACAGCCCAACGTTTCCCATGACAGCGGACTGTACAGGACAGGAACAGGAATCCTGATTTTCCATGTGTTACTGACGCAGCATCTGAGGATTGCAGTCCAGGTGCAATCAGTGTCTGTCCAGCAGGTCTATACTTTGCCACCCGCCTTCAAATGAAGGGTCATCCTGGTCCTGCCCAATTTGATAATGCAACATGCAGAAAGAAGTTCAGTTTTAATTCCCCAAGCTGCCTCAAGTCATGACATTTTTATCTCTTACCCAGCACACTTAATTACACTGAAGAAATCCCTCTTAGCAAAGACACACTGCAAGCTGTGGGATTGCCTAGCACCTCTCTGCATCTATCACCCTTCATCGCTGCTGTGGCACAGCGTGGTCCAGACTGGCTCCTGCTGGGAAACACCAGTCCTGAAAGCTGGTGTGTGGGAGCCGGGTGCGGGACCCTCAGGGAAATTTCCCTGGCCTCCTAAAGAGCTTCTCTCATTCCTTGGATCATCTCTAGCAGAGTGCAGGAGCTAATAATATCCCTCTGCTTCTGTTATATAGCATTTCCTCTCCTTTATTTTAACTTTTACTGGTCACATTACCAGCTGCTCTTTTGCCTCTGCTGCATGACTGAGTGTCAAAAAAAAAAAAGGCATAAATCAGCTTTTGGTAGTCATCAAGTGACAAAATTGGCACTTTTTACCCTTCTGAAGGATTAGTATTTTAAAATGCTACTTCTAAATATATGTTAAAATTTTATTGTTGTAGTTAATAGTAAGATTTTTAAAAGACAACACAAATCCAGCTTTCCTTGGAGAGGCATGTACTGAGATTTCTTATGAGAGTCACACAACTGACCAGCATGAGAGGGACAAAGCCACAGCTCCTGGCCAGGGATGTGCTGGGGATCAGAGCCCCGGCCACAACAGGGAAAACCCAGCACTGCTGCACTTGTTAAGGCATGCTTGTTAGGAAGCAGGAGCTGAAGACTAGGATGGGCACAGGTATACTGGGACCAAAACCCGAGTCAAATCCTCCATGTGTCGCGCCCTTCTTTTTTTTTTTATTTATTTTTTTTTGGGGGGGGGGGAGACAAAACCCAGCCCGCTCACACATATCCACTGCATCCCTGTCTGACCAGAGAGAGCAGTGCCAAGAAGCCTCACTACAGGACAACCATCAGGGAAACGAGGAATTTCCAAACAACTTTTTTGTGGTTTGCTCTGTATTTTTCTTTTAATAGCTATTTCTAATAAAACACAAAGTATCAATATATGTATTTATTGCTTTTAATGTAAGTGCAGCAATTGCACACTAAAACTTATAAAAAGTATATGACTTAATGTATATAAGATTTATTCTTATCAAATTAACAAATAGCTTAAAATTTATATTAAAAGGCTTTACCTAGATAGTTTTTGGAAATATTTTCTCAAGAACAGGGATTAGATTTCAAACATTAGATATAAGCAATGAATGATTGAGCAAGTGAAAAAAAATAAAGCTAAATATTTTTTTAATTCAGCAACTGATTTTGAACAACTGAAATTTAAGCTGCTTGCATTTGTCTAGGAAATACTAACAGGAGTAACTATTTGCTCTCTACTAGCAATCCGTCTTTAGTTTCTCGTGAATGATAATCCAGGCTGCTTTGGCCTTAGGAGCCAGGGGTTATGTTTCCCACTGACCTTCTACAGAGGCTTCCAAAAATAGGGAACCAGGAGAAGGATGGCACCAAGCGCCTGCAGAGCACAGGCCGCTCTTCCTGCTTTGGACCAGGGATGCAAAGGATTTCAGCTTTTGTTTTTTTAAATGCTTTTTCACCCTGTCTCTACAAAGATGACCACAAAAGCATAAAATAGCGAAACTCAAATGCCTTTTTTACTGCTTCTTCTTTCTGTCAAACAACTAATCTCCTTTTCCCTTCTAAAGAAATAATTTTACTATACTTTCACAAACACCCAGAATGACATTTGGAGCTGTCACCTAAAAGATCCTTCTTTTTAGGTATTCATTTTCTCAAGGTACATATAAAATTTTTTAAATGTTAATGGCTAAAATCTAATGACATCCATGGAATATGCAAGTGTAAAACTGAAGTGACTCATACTGCTGTCTTTTTTTCCTCCCTTTGGAAAAATAGAGAGTGAACATCTATGCAGCACAGACAGGACAAAGTTATCTAATATTTAACATAAAAACCTGCATGGTTATCCCTCTTCTACAGTTCTTCTCATCTAGAAGACAAGTAGGAATACAGACAGTTGTTAATTTTTAACATGACTTTTAACCCCATACTACTTGTTTTGAGTTCTCAACCAAAAGACCAAATTACACTGTACATTTTTTGTTTTGTTTTTAAAAAAACAAGCAAAACCGTAAGACTCTCTGTTACCATTCTTAAAAAAAAAACCAAACAAACCCACAATGAAAACAACCAACCAAACAAAAAAAAACCCAAACCCAACAACAAACAAAAGAAAACCACCAACACCTTTCACAAGGAATACTACAATCAATTCAAGTGACACTTGCTCACAGACTTATTCCATTTTTAGTTTCAGAAATGAAAAGATGTGTCAGGAAGTCTTTGGCAGTACAGTTCCCATTTATCACACATTCTGCTTTAACATATTTCTTTTCACTCCTGCAATATGCTTTTTGCAAAGCCACAATAGGCTTCCTTTCAGGAAGCCACATTAATTGTTTTAATTGTTTGGAATTTCATACCCCATGCAGGTGTGAAAGGCTCCAGTGACTATTTCTCCAAGTGGTGTACATTTCAGTGGTAAAATGCCACTAATTATCTAGGCATAAATTACACTGTCCCATTATTCCTTAAACAACAAAAAACCTCAATCCAAAACAACCAAAAAAACCCCCAAACCAAAACGCACACACAACCAAAAAAAAAAAAAACCCAAACCAAAAAACAACAAACCAACCCAAACCAAAACCAGCCACCCCACACAGTCCTCCAGGGGCTTTATGTAGCACAGATATTCCTAACATTTTATATGGCACATTTTGTATTTTTATTTCCACAAAGAAAACTTCAGAAGCAATTATTTTAGATACCTGCTTCTTTAAGACATTTTCAGATTTAGACCCATTTCACCCAACAAATAATGGATTTAAATAGCATAACCATTGAGAGCCTGAAAATAAGATTCGAGGCACTAGGAACTACTTTGAAGTCATAGTTCAGCTACAGCACAGCGGTCTGTCAAAAACTCATAGAATGGGTAAGTTACTCAAAACTCCTGTCCGTAGAGCCTCATTGAATGCCATAAGACATGTCTTACCCTACAGACTCGCATAATAGAGCCATAAACAATGCTGAAATCCCCATTGCAGCCTGGCTTAACACAACAGACAGGCTACCTAAAAGAAACCTTGTCTGGCGATAAGGAGGCATGTTCCCATCCCAAACAGGACATTTTACCCTCCTGCCCATGACAAAACTCCTAGAGCTGACTTTACATTTACATTGTCGGATTTACTCGCAAAGGTGCACACCAATCTACAGCCAATTAACTCATCATTTATTCCTCTGGGTAAGGAAAAACAACATCCTGAATACTGAAGGTCTAAATGCCACCCAAGGCTAGAGGATTTTAGACAGTAACACACGGGAGCTTTACCAAGAGCCCCACAGGAGCCACAAAACCAACAAGAACAAGATTTCTTTGAACTGACAAGCCACAAAGAGGAAAGCAGACAAAAAAAGGTCTTCTCTGGAACTCAGCTGAGCAGTGCCTCAGTTACCCCTTTGCAAACACAGATAACAGTGTTTCCTTGGCTAATACCATGATGGTACAAGAGGGCATCAGATATTTACTTCACTATTGCTATGCCAATCTCTTGGATGCTCATAAGCATAAATACGATTCAGATCTATAATACTTTTTATTTCTCCCCCAAATTGTGAGCACAGGATATTGGAAAGATCTATGAGGTCAAGCTGATAGATACTATATAACATAGCCAGTCTCCAGTCTCACCTACTCCAAAAAATGTTGGAACCTCTTTATTTTATAGAAGAATTGAAATGACAATTTTCAGTTTTCTTCCTCAAATATCCAAACATTTTGAGTACCTAAATTTACATTGTTGATAAGTATCATACCATTTTCCTTTAAAACTCCCCTAAAAGTATTGCTACTTTTGACAGTATAGGGAATAAAAGTTTTCCTATAATTTATGGAAATTATGGAAATTATCAAAATTACGTGTGCTTCCAATGTACAAGTTTTCCCAATAAAAATGTATATGCTAAATACCACTTGCCTCCGAAGTGCACCATGAGATGTTAATTAGACACAAGGCAAACTGTACCGGCCTGGGTATGCGGTAGAGGCTGCCACTAGGAAAAAATGACAGCGTTACAAAGATGACAAGAAAGGCCTGTATCTTTGCTAATTCATTTACAAGCACATGCATAGATTCCTATTATAGATAAATTTGCATTTAAATCACTACATCCATTTCCAAGTAGCATGAATATACTTTTTTACCTAGTGTGTAACACAATATATAGAACTCTTCTGTTCTTGTGAGAAAAAAAAAGATTTTTTTTTGTTCAAGTTATTTTCAAAACAATTTGGCAAAGCAATTTTCTGCACTTGCCTGAGACTTGTTGGACGCTGGGGTTGTACCAATTCCAATCTATTATTCAGAAGTGGAAAGTATTGGTTCCAAGAAGTTGCATATAAACACCAGTATGTGCAAAGGTATTTTAAGATTATGACAAAAACATCACTTCAAAATTAAAACTAACAGCAAATTTAATGAAATTAATTTTCTGTCTAAAATAAATCTGAACATACAATATCACAGCATGCAAAAATGCAGATTCAGAAGAACCTTTATCCAAAGCGGAGGACGAGAATCCCACGGAAATTCTGCATGAAAGGTCACTGACAGCACACAAGGGATAACTTCATGTGTATGTTATCTCCACAAATCAGTGAAGTACTTGGCCTTGATATCATGAAGACAACAAAGCTTGATTCAGAAACAGTCTAACTGGCAGCATCTTGCAAAGAATGTAGTCTGTATGTATGGAAAATGTCAAGAAATTGTGAATTTCATCATCTTTTTATATAAGCAATCACCTATGACTTTCTAAAAACAAAGCAACACAAATGTGAGCTGACAGAAGAAATTAAGAAAAATATTTTCCTAAAAAAAACCCCACCACACACACACAAAAAAAAAACCAAACCCCAAACCAACCAAACAAAAAACCCCCCAACAATACCTGAAATCCTAAATGATAAGGTGATAAAGTGGCTGATTATATTAGAAATAATATAAAATGTATATGATTATTTTTATTTATTAAAAAAAAAAGCAGTAGAGACGAGAAGTCCTAACTTCACATATAAAATTACAGCCTCTGAAGTGACTGTTATTATTCAGGACTGAGATTTGAGAGTTTTAATTACCCCTTCTGTCAGTCTACAAAATTTCAGAAACAGGCTGAGTGGTAGGAAAAGGAAGTGAGGACAAATGAGAAGAAATCATTACAGCTTTGAACAAAAACTCTCATCACATCCAGACCACCCTGTTTCCTACCAGTCTGCAGGGGGACCTCCTGTCACGCTCTGCAGAGCTCCTGCGACAGTGCTTGATGAGAGGATGCTCTTAAACTTAAGAAGGGCAAACAACAAGTTGCTGCCAATTTGCTAGCATTACTGGTACTACCTAACAGGACTGCATAAATGTCTTCTCTAAAAAAAGTTGCATAGTTCTAATTACGTCCGTAGAATTAACAGAAGCGCAGCTCCTGTCTACCCACTGAGAACAACTCCACCAACATAAGTCACCTTTTCAATTCCCGGAGGTCAGTGCAATAGGCTGAGTTTCTACCACCATCTTATGCTTTCACAGAATGTCACCAGCTTACATGTCTTCCCATTACGATGTTATAAAAACAGTTGCCAGGAGTGACATTATTTTTAAAAATGTCACTCCTTTTGCATTAATAGGTGCAGCACATAAGAAAACCCTGCAATGACAGTCTGGGTCCAGACCAGGTCTAAAGCTCTCATCAGCTTTTCTCCCAGGTCTCCTCAAACCCTTCACCCAACCATGTGGGGCCAAACCCTGCCCACGCCACCAGCCATGTATCCAACGCATTGGTCCTGGGGCAGGGGGATCTTGCAAAGCTGTAAACCATCACAAGCTGTCAACAGCCTCAGCAAATCTCGGAGACATCTGTGGCTTATCAAGCCAGCAGCATTTTTCCTACATTAATCTCCACTAGGCCTGCCCCAGCTTTCATTTCAAAAGGCTTGGCATGGTATCTTAAAAAAAAAAAAAAAAAAAAAAAAATTTAAAAATTGCTCGATTTCTTCAGATGCAGCTGGCTGGGAGGACGCCTTTGAAATCTGAGCACGTCACAGAGAAGTTGACACGCTCATTGCAGGCAGCTTGCAGCACAGGGAACAACACTAATGACTGCAAGAGACTTTTCAGTGCTGCCCTTGGGTGATCCCTCCTCTTCCTTTGGGGGAGTTTGGGCAGTGCTTTAAGTAGCCATTGGGTTGGGGGCCTAATCTGGATACAGTACACTCACACTGAACACCCTCCTCCAACCATCGGTTCTCCCAGCAACAATAAAAAAAAAAAAGCCGGGAGGGCTGCAGCATCCTCCCGCTGGTCACCAGCAATGTCGGTGCACATGTTCTCCAATGCTGGATTTGGGGATGGTGCCCAAAGTAAGACAACTGCCTTCACTACTGATGTTATGTGATGAAAGCCCGGGAAACAGCTCCACCACACTGCATGTGTCCATCTTGGACCCCCCACCCAACTGATCATCCACCTTCCCACGCCTTGCCTGGGAAGTGGTCCCCATCGCCCTAGCTGTGCCCTGATGCCTGGGGACATCCCAGCCTCTGCAAACAGGCTTCTGAGGGCATGTTTCCTTGCTGCCCTGGCAGTGCTCCTGTTACCATTACCTGTAAGCTCACGTTAAACCACATTTAAAAAGGAAAAAAGACCTCCACCACACCACTCTTACTAGACATTGAAATTCATCTTCAGTCAATAGAGATTAATTACTAGAGGTTAAACTCTTGTTAGGGCCAGACAGCACCAACCTGACCACCTGCTGAGTGGAGCCCACAGACTCTTCTCAGATCTTCCTGAAACAATTTGTGTTAGATCCAAAGCATGTCTTTATGACAGCAACCTAGGCTTACTTTTTTCTTGCCTTTTTTAAAATAATAACCTGGGGGATCTCTTATGACCTTTTCATAAAAATCTTACGGCATAAGCAATATTTCACATTTTCAGTTGATATTTGCACGGTCAATATTATTAACATGATCTTATACACACAAAAGGCTAGCTGCCAGTGTCTCAGTTTACCTGGCACCTTTCAACACCACTCTGGTGTGCAGGTGGGGCAGGTAGACAGCCGTCCTTCCGGGTCTAAAAGCACAGGAGGAGGGACGGCTGTGGTCCACACAGATGGGGAAATAGAAAGGACTAATGATGTTTATAATTACCGCCTGTCTTCAGCTCCAGCTGTCTCAAAGCAGAGTGACATAAAACATGTAAGTTAGTTGTATTCCACGAGAGGATACCCATATGCTTTCATATCACATTAAAAATGTCAAAATATCTTTCTGTCCAGAGCGCGCACGCCAGGAGAGGGTCGGAGAAGCATTTTCAATGTTGAGCACATGGTGCCCATCATCAGGCCAACTCCGCTCTGCCATGAGAATCCCTGAGTTATCAACAGCCTTCCTCCTTACCTCTACAGTAAAGTGATGAATTTAAAAGCAGCAAGCTTAACATTATATATACATACATATACACACACACACACAAAAGAGTACCACTTCATCTGAATCAAAATACATTTAAAAGTGTAACCCAAACTTTAGATCAATCTTAACACACATCATCTTCTCTGCTCAAAAGAATATGAAACATTCTCATTTCTCATTGCTCCAGAAATTCAGCTAAGGAAGTACATTATTAGTGTGTCTGAGAAAAGAACTGGTAGCTCACTTATCTCTTTATAGCAGTCTACATACATTCCAGGAAAGATTTGTTGCATTATGGGCTTAAAGTTACTCACATTGAAGCAGTTTGAAAACAGCTTTCAGTATCACTGATGTCCAGTGGCTCCATTAAATGAATGGGACACCAAGGTGCTCAGGTCTTCACAGAGTCAGACAGGAAGGATTGTGACTAAAAATGGACTAACTTAAGACGTCTTATTATATGAAATTTTTTGGCTGATTCATCCTAGTCCTGAAGTAGCGGAACATTTATAGCTCATTTACTGCCTCAAGGCAGGGTTATAGTGAGGGGAGGTTGGAGTCCCATCAACTTTGACACAGGAATTTGTTACATTCAGAGACCAGGAATTTAATAAAACTGGGGTTTTATTAAGAGGACAGCCTGAAACAACCAACCAATAGTTCATGGGAACTCTGGTCTAGGCTCAACTCAGCAGCAGTCAGAAAAATGTAATCTGCACCAATTATCTAACGATTAAGCAGAAAACAAAACAAATCTGCCCAACAGTCATGTTTCTTTAAAAATTAGATTTCTATGTAACTAAAGTGATAAGGACTCAAAAAGACAAGGAACTTCAGCCCTCAGCGTACTGAGTTTACAGAGTGTCCTGTCTCCTCTGAGTGACATTTCCAAAGCAGAAGAAAGCCTTTGGACACTGGGATGAGCACCCCAGGGATCATACACTCTTCTCCAGATTCCATAATAGAAAGCGAAATGTTCAAATTTGATGATAACTCTTACGTTTCATTTTCAGTCATAGGAAAAAAATTATTTCTAAATTAAAGACTTCTTTCCCTCAGCTAAATAGGTAGCTGCCCATTAATAAACCTCAACAGATAGCCTGTTCTTGAGACAAATTTGAAAGAATGACACCAAAATCAGTACAGTTAAATTAATGCAAACACTAAGCTCAACCATAATTAACTCTTCGTTCTACTCTTAACATTTGCCTTTCTCTGAGCTACTGTAAATCTTTATGGAGCTATGAGGGATCCATATCATTGTCCAGACTACCAGCTGCTATAAATTGACATAACTCCAGTGAGGTCACTTTTACAATTCTGGGACCAAAAACATGAACCACCAATGTTTCTTGCTGGCTTGATCTTTAAGGGAAGTTGTGAACATCAAAGAACATATAGTTTTCACATTTCACGTGAAGTGAAATGCAACTCCAAAGGATGACACTTAACTGCTCTTAACTGAAAGGTTTGTGGGTTTTTTTTTTGTTTGGTTTTTTTTTGTTGTGGTTCCCCCCCCCCCCCCCCCCCCTTTTACACATTTCACCCATGCTACCTCATCTTAACCTAATTCTTTATCTCAAGCACTGTTATTCCCAGTCTTTTGGTCTGCTAGAGACCAGACTGCCATTTTGTCCAGTGTCCATACATCTCTAACCATAGTGATCCATCAGCTGTTTGCCATGAACTGGAGCCATTTCTATTTCTTATTTGAAATAGTCTAACCCATGCAAAAAGGGGACATTGCTTGGCTCGCTCTTAATACATGTACACAAAATCTTATTGTGACATCTTATACGTATAAAGTACGTAATCAGATTGCATGCTATTTAGATTTTATTTCAAGTCTTCATGTAACATGAGGATTTCAAACATAAGTGGTATTGACTCTTGAAGGTCTAAAAACCTTCCCACTTACCAGCAGCTTCTGTCTCTCACTGCTCATGCTACGGAGTGCTAGCACAGCCATGACCTTGGCAGCTTTCCTTGGCACTGGGTTTGCCTGCCACCAAATAAAACATTAAAAAAATAAACATGTTTCATTTACATCTCATCTGTTCTCAAGCTTGATATTAGAACATGTTTTATTAGCTCTGCTTCTCATTCATTATAGCTTTTCCATATAAATCAGTAGGGTTGTTAAGTTGTTAGGCTCATGCTTCCTCCAGGCTTTGAGTCAACCAATACCAGTTTCAGGCTTAATTCAAGTGTTTGCTTTCGTAGCAGTAACTTACAACACTCCTCACTATATCCAATAATGCTCTTCAACCCTACTGCACTCACAGTACTTGGGAGTGCTTTACCGACATCATTGCTGTAAGCCTGATGTCACCAAACAACACATACAAACCCAATAGTTTCACATTTTCTTTAATTGTCCCAGTCCCCTCAAAGCCGTTTTACTATTCTTATCATTCTCAAGTCTATAATTCTTCTGTTTGCTTTTACTTTTAGTGTCCCCTATGCATCCCATCTATTTTTACAAAAGCTTTTAATTAATTAAAAACAGTAAAGAACACCACTTTTATTGTTGGTTGTTCACTCCCCTCTCCCAAAAAAAAAGTTCTCTTTCTCCACATTATATTGCAAGAAACCAGGTATGCCCACCACCACCAAGGACAGTACGGGTCAACTTCAAAGCAGGCTCCCATTGACATACTAATCCCCTATCACCTCAGAGATTTCATGTGCCAATTTCTTCAATAATTAGGCTCTGCTAGCAAAGAAGTGAAATTATTATTTTAATATTAGCCTTCCTTTTATCTTTGAAAACCAGCATTTGTTCTGGCACTATCAAGACAAACCTTAATAAACTGACGGGCAAACAGTATGTTTAGCAACGAAAATGATACCCAGGCAGGGATTATAATGTAAGCAATAAGAGGGAATAGAGAGATTTAGGAAAGGATGTGATTTATAATGACTTTAAGGAGGATAAGCTTCTACATCTGTGATTGCTTGATACTATAATATTTTAATTGATTATCAGAGCTAACAGGTTTATTTTTTCATGTGAATAAAAGCTGTTTTACTTTAGCTTTCATTTACGTTTATTTTACAGCCTATATTAGCATGGTTGGGTTTTTTTCCATAAATTTTGGCTCCATCATGTTGTACTCATTCCATAGGCTTAGAAACCTAAATTAGCTTGGGCTGGGGGAGGGAGCAGGGAAAGCCTGTGGTTACACCTGTTACTCTGCACAGTAGTGGAGGGGGTTTTGTGTATTTTAGACCAAAACCAGTACCACTCTGCACTGACTCACCCTTCTGTTTCTTGACTCTTCACTGACAGGTCCCCCAGCAATTACCACTCTCCCTTTCAGGCCAGCTCTCTTTTGACAAAAAACAAAACAAAACACCCAACCAAAAAAAACCAAGACATCAAACCACAAAATAAAACAAAAAAAAACCAGGACAAAACAAACAAAAAACCCACACTCTCCCTGCAATCCAGGGAGGCACCTGAAGCCGTCCCAATGTACATTTTTTGCACCCCACTGAAAGCGATAGGCCCTAAGCTGGTAACTCAGCCTCCATGCCTTTTGCTGAAACAAGGTAGGGTCTGTTATTTATTTCTATATATACCAATCCTTCTCTTACCAACTCAAAATTCAGGAATACTTTAGGTGCTGGTAAAATGGACAGAAATGCACAGTGCTGCTCAGATTTGGCTGCTTTCTTACAAGTGGTTTTAACTCACACTTATGAAAAAGGCAGGATTTGGAAATATTTTCATGAAAATTCTATTATTTCTAGAATATATTCTTTATAATTCTTTACAAACTGGATGCAGGAGTGAGGACGGGAGCACACCCTGAACTGTTCCTACTCCCCGTAGCGACTTGCATGGGGTGGCCAGAGGCATCTGTTCCTGCTTTTTATCCAGCACAGATCAGGCTCCCAGCAACATTTAAGGCAGATGACTAACACATGCCACCTGAAATGCGCTCAAAAAGTGTCTTTTCCTCTCCACTGACTACATGCTAGCTTAGATACTATTTGTAGGTATCTAGTGTTAGGTAAGATGAATGCTGTGCTAAGTCAATTAAAAAGCTTAGGAACTGACAATTTTTAAATTAAATAATCCAAATTATGTTCAAAATTAGGGACTTTTTTCCCCAGCTGTGCATTTCCCCAAGCTCTGTCGTTATTCCATGAGGTAAAGCAATGATGAGGAGCAGCTACTGGATATGGCCAGAGGGCTGCTCAGCTCCAGCCTCTGCCTCGCAGATCAGCGACATGAATATTAGGCATCTGTTTCTGAGGCTTACAAGAAAATTTTTAGCTTTTGTACACCCCCCCAACCTCATTCAGCATTTGGGGATAGAGGCGATACAGCAGAACAAAGCTTTGGGTTTCCTGAAGGTACTGGTCAGGATGTGACAAAACAAGTCCTGGGGCAACCCCTGGGCTTTAAGTAAAAACACTATAAGAAACCATTTACGTATTTTCTGCCACCCAGCTAAAAATCTCTGTCAGCGTGGCTTTTAAATCTAAACAGCAATGAGATGTTGAAGACCTGACATTTAAGAGCTGTTATCTCCTTTTTCAAAAATGAAATTATTAATACCTCTGCATTTTAATGAAAATCAGGTCATATTAAGTTATTCCTGTGCATTTCCTAGCTGGCTTTTCCAACCAAGATTTTTATAAATTTTTTGTTCGCTTTAAGAGTTTTCAGGAACTTTTAGTTTACTTTCTCAAAGATAAGCCCTTGAGCCAAGAAAATTAGGAAAAATCTGCTTCAGTTGATTCAAGTAGCTGTGTGACAGTGGACCCATTTTGGAAGAAGTAAAAAAAAAAACCACAAGGTCTACATGTAGATGCTAAACTTTTTCTAAGCAGTGAGCAACACAGATATCCTAAATGAATAAGTGAATAAGTAAAATTTAGGTTCAGGTCAGGAAGGTTCCAGTTCCCATGGTGGAAGAAAGCAAGAAAGCCTACAGCCTACAAATCATTTCAGTGACATTTGTACATGTAGACCAGCCTTTATTCCTGGTCAGCATTTAACAGAATAATTAAATACACTCTTAATTTTAAGGTGAAATGACTACGTACTTTTCTTTCCCTACAAATCTTGCAACTCTTATTGTGCAATTTCAAAGGAAAGTAAGTGAATATTTGAAGTATGCAGTTGGATGCAATTTGCATACATGCAAAATATTTGCTTTTATTAGAACTGTTCAGAAGGAAAAAGATCAGCCTTTCACTGGCCACTGTGCTAGATTTTTAAGGGAGTAAACATCAAATTAAAATGAAGATCATCCCTTAAAATGTTATACAGCTCACATAAATCTGTCCCTATGAAGATTAGTAGGGATTTTCTATGTTTCACCTGTAGAGTGCCTTGCTTCTGGCCCAAGGAAGACCTGCATTTTTAGTGACTGCAGTGCCAGTTTTACCTTTCAACACTTGATGGAGCAGTTTCCTTGGATTTCCGTTTTGCCTGGGTCCCGCTCCAGTCTACCTTCATGCTACCTCAATCCATCAGGAGTGTTTCCTACCAGCTTGCTCCCTTGGTGCTATTAATGAAACAAGCCCAGATTGAAAGCCTTGTGGAAAAGCGTCCTACTGAGTGTAACCTTACATAGAAAGAAAAGTCAGGAGCTTAACATTTGATTCCTTACATTCATATTGCTAATTTTTAAAAATGCTGAATTCTTCTGTTTAAGTAGAGGCATTACAATATAGGCTGACTTGGGAGAAAAAAATAAATTATGGAGGGATTTGGAGAACCAGCCTTAGGGCTCTGTTCTGGAACATCTTCCAGAAAAGAAACTGGATCACAGGCAGGCGGTGTTGGGTATGGCCAGTATCCTTCTGAAAGAAACTGAAGTTTGCTCTTGCAAGCAAACTTGTGTAAGAACAGACTTCAGCATGGGTTTCCCTACTCATATTAATATTGACAAAAATCTGTTTCTCTCACAGCAAACTGCAGGAAAAAAGAAAAGTAACCAAATTCACATAGACAGCTACAGAAATGGACCAAACTAATTGATTGCATCTCAGCAAAAGTAGACCTCACATTTCTTATGAAATAAGGCCGCCATTTTATGGAAGTTATACAGTTACACACTAACATAGAAATAAGGATACGGGATGCTGTTCCGAAGGCTTAAAAAAAATCCTCCGTAATCAATATACTGGCAAATTACAACATTAGCAGCAGCAGTTTGGTATCTGGCTTACTTCCTAATCCTTTAATCTTGTCTGCTACAGCTAAGACAATACTGCCAACAAATGCCATGCCATAAAAGGTGGGTATTCTCACATACTTTCCTATGCTTTGCATGATTAGAGCTTAAATCTACTCGTCACAAACTTCCTGAATGATAATGGGATTTGGGCAAACAGTCAAGATTTCATGGTGACACTTGTGAACTATAGTCAAGTTTTTGGCTGAGCAGCATCCCTTTAAGCACATCAACGATCCAAGTGCCTTCTTTCCTTTTCTAATTGCAAGTTTTAGCAGTTTCACTTTGTGAAAAGATATTCTTATTCCTTATTTTTAATGTAAGGCTTTGTACAGCCTGAGTAATAACTGCTAATAGAGCTGATGCTCTGGGTGACCCACAGCTTACAACCATGCAGTCAGAACTGGGCAGACCCACGTACAAGATTGCTGACTGCTTGCCTAGATCTATTTTAAAGAAGGCTGCCATAAGTTTCTTGTAGTCTTGTGCTGCAAGGTACATATTACATATTTTGGTTAAGAGAAAGACACCCTAGGAACAGGCTACTGTCAGTTCACACCTCAGGAGTTGAGCCAAAACTTCTTGTATTTCCACTGGAGTTGACATTCAAGAGGAAAAAAGATCAGGGACAAAAAAAAAAAAGAAACCCAACACCCCTGCTTTGATTTAATTTGCTGCGCTTCCAAAGTTGACAAACAAAACGTGTAAGAGTAGCAGAAGAAGGAGGGGGAAAAGAGAAAGAGGCAGCCCTATAGCATGGACGCAGAGCTGCTGAACTTAAGAGTTTTTGAAAGTCAGAGAGATTTCCTCCTATCAATGTTTTAGCCTGACAACTTGGGCCAAGTCCCCAACTGACATAAGTTATAGTAGCTTCGCTGGAGTTGCCTCTATTTGTAACAGATGGGGACCTGGCACCCCAGTCAAGCAGAAGTTAGAAGAGCTGGTTTGAACATGTGTAGTTCCTACCAAATTCACGGATGAGAAGTGTACCAAAGGCAAAGCTCACATATTATCATGGTGTCAAAAATCATCCCTACTTCTTCCTAGACCAATGTAGTAAGCTGTCCAGGTTAGTCTGGAGAAAATGTACCATTTCCTCCTTTGCCTCTTTCTCCTACAGCCCTGGCACTGCAGACTTGCAAGGACACCTTCTAAATAATTTCTCTATCCGAATGAACGTTAGAAATTACTCTTCTCCAGGAAGATAGCTGGATTTCCTTTTCATCTGATGCATGGTGCAATTAAGACAACACAAACATTTGTCCCTCATCACTCCAGGGCTTGGCTGGGCACAATATAGTCTACCCCACTTTTATTAAGTTGGAGAGCACCCCATAAACTTGCTTAGCTTATTTGCTTTGTTATTCAGCTTAAAGAAAAACCAAAATCCCCAGAACAGAACAAACACTGCAGGAACAACAGACCAGTGAATTTTAAAGCGAACAAAAGCAAGTTACTTCCCTCACCACTTGCCAAACTCCATCAGGACAGAAGCAAACTCAGACCCTTGAAACTACTTGGCTTAAAGAGTTGTAGTGAAACTAGAACCCAAGATCGCAATCTGGGAGTGCACCCGTCCCACCCTGCAGCAGGAGGGCACCGATGCCCCGGCTCATCAGAGACTGTACATCTGAACATCCTAAAATTCCTGCTGTCATAACCCAAACTGAATTGTTCGCAGCTTCACATCCTAACTTTTTACGATACTTCTCCTGCGTTGTTAATGGATTTCCCTTTTCCAAGCAGAAACAGCTTTCAAGCTCATTACTGAGCAGACCTTATCTGGAAGGAGTTGCTGACCCTCAGGAACGTAGTGGAAAATATGAAATCACAATGGAAGTTATATCTGGAAACTTCACATGTGATGAGATGAAACTTTGTTATGGGAAATATGCTGCTTCTGTTCAGCAACAACCTTGGCAGAGGTAACTTTTTTTCCCAGAAATCAAGTCCCACATTGCTATGTGACAAAAGTAAATAATGACTCATTAAATGATCCAAAGAAGAAAAACTGAAGGCTTGCTCCTCTCAAAGGTATTTGCACTGGGAAATCTGATAATGTCACCAACCACAGCAGCAAACATTACTTGAAGATTTTCTCTCTTCACTGAGCCAGCCAGCAGCATGCTGAAGCCACTGCTCTATGCGGTTGTGCAGTCACCTTCACAACAGAGCTTTGTTTTTTCCATCCTCAGACAAATATCGCTACAGAAAAGCTACCAGTCAAAAAGGCTGTGTGAAGAATTAGGCAGAAGCACTGCCACAGCTGGTCTTCAAGGTCAGGCACGCTGTGCTTAGGAGTCCAACTCTCTCACTGGAAGGCTTATTTTAATTCTACTTGAGTTTGACTAAATACTCCAAAACCAATTCCTTTAATACCCATTACCATAGTACTCACATCCCTTGTACCAAACTAAAAACTAGTGCAACACCCTCAAAGACAAGAGGCAGATTCATTTAACAAAAGTAGAAAAGCACAATACAGAAAGTGTGGTATGGAAAGTTTATGTGAAATGTCTGATACTACACAGCAAGCCCACCATGGAGCAGGGACTTGAGGCCAACTCCAAAGGCATATTTAAAATTAAATATTCTTCCCTTCCATTTCACAGCAGTTAAGACATCAGCACTAGCACGGGTTACTCAGGCAATTCATTTACTCCTCCTATGTTACCTAATCCATAATAAGTTGTCTTGATTGGGGTTTTGGTGGGGAGGAGGGGAGGGTGGGTTGTCATTCATTTGCATCCACCACTTTGACATTCTAAGGCCTCTGCAATAATATTCTTCTAACCACCTCTTTAGCACCTGCAGGAATGGTGCCCTGCCTTTTGATAGAGACTAAAGCAGGAAAAAGTCATATATATTAGGTTGAAAACTAGATAAATTCTATTTAAGAACAAATGAAACCATTTTATGCATTTTTGCAGCTAAAATTTGTGGCATATTCAGACCTGGAACTTCAGTCAAGTCATTAAAATGCAAAAAAATTAGATGTAGCTGTCTACAGTGCTGAGGGTATTCATATTTGCAACATGACTCTCCACTCTATTGAGATTTACATATTTTTAAAATATTTTCGTCCACGAAGACAGTATATATAATTAAATCAGACACAATAATTCTACACTGAAGTCTTCGCACTTCGCAGCTTTATAACTACATTCCTTTTTCTTTTAATGGTCATATCTTTCTGTGTGCACTCCTTGCGTGTGCACTGGCATCACAAGGTGCTCTCCATCACTTGCTGTCAGTGCCAGGAGCAGGAGCCAGGAGCTCTGCACACAATCCTGGCCATTCCCAGCCACAAGCCCAGGTGCTATTCCAGCCCCAGGCTGTTCTCCTGAAACAAGCCTTGAGTGCATTAACTTTGGGAGAGTGCTCATTGTCCTTTTCAGTCTCCATCTGACAATAGGATGGGGCTGTGACTGTCTTAAGGGGAAAAATATTCAATACCCACTGAAGAGGAGGATATATCCACCAAGAGAGGGATGGTGCTTCATGTGCAACACTGGGCTAGTGGTCATTCTGAAATCAGTAGAGGTAGGTTTGTCCTTTCTAACTGCTTGCCACACGCTGCTCTGGGCCTGGATGACATTTGCCAAATGCAAAACCTCTGTCTTTATCCAACTTTCACAAAAAGTGAGATTCTTGTATTTAGGACTGATAATCCTTCTTAGGAAGGGTTTTTTATGTTTGTATGCTTTAAGGCTCAAAAACTTACTGGAAGACTTCAGTTCCCATGCCCAAAAGTGTTATTGGACTGGGACTATTTATTTTCTTTTCAATACCGAACCACCTGACTTATTTCTCCCACAATGTATTACTACCTTGCAGACATTTAACACGTGTTTGTATACTGTGTTTATTGCAAGAAGCAGAGTGGTGGAGTTTTCCTTAGTTTATAAATATGGACATGCTCCTTAAGCCTTCCCTGATCAATCTAGAGATATGGAAAGAGTGGGTTTTGTATCTACCTGTAAAGCCTTAAGTCTGCCATTTCTAAATAATTCCAGTAAGAAAAAAGCTATTGAATTTTAACACACTCTGTTCAGCAAGCATTATGGTGCCACACACAAATATGTTTTCATCTTCTGGATTCTAGCTCAACCAAGCAACTGCTTGCCTTTCCTACAAGCAGCTGCAGTTTATTGCAACTTTTTCTTAAGCCTGCTCTCCTTTACAATCTCTCGAACACAAAAATTCTGATAATTAAAGTGACTAAATTCTGAATGTTGCTAATGTCATGATCTTATGTATAAACCAAGTTGCTGCTCTTTTATAGCTCCCTGGAACTTCTACAAGCTGTCTTTATCACTGCAAATTCTTACACATATTTAGGTTCAAATCAACTACTGCAGACAACAGTAACTGCGTCTTTACATACAAAATACTCTTAAAAGCTTTGTTACTATGCTCTGTTTAGTATGTAGGCAGTTATTTACATAGTGGAAATGCTTTACAATTATCAGCGGGTTTGAAGCTGTACATTTTGTGGCAATTCCACAGTCTCAGCAATTTTTTTTTTTAATCTGCATAAGAAATGTTTAGATATTTTAGTTCCCTTTTGGTTGGATAAAACCACCACCTTCTTCCTCATCAGTTACATGCACAGGGTTTAAATACAGTATTGTGGGTACTGCACAGCTCTGAATGTCTCTACATTCTCTTTCATTTTCTCTTTTCTACTCCCCACCTTCTTCTTTCTTCCCCATGGTCCGCCTCCTGCTTTCTCACATCTGTCTGACCATACTCAGTATATTTTGGTAGGGAAAAAAGAGTAGTAAAATTTTAAGACATGCTGAAAACCAGAGCAGCATTCTCTTGATGTACAGAAGTCTTGTCTCCAAAGTCATTATTTCTTGTAAATACCATACGCATGTCAGAATTAACAGGCTGTGCCCACATCCACATTCATGCGTTGTTTCTAACTCGGCCCTCCTAGCCAGATTAGCACAAGCTGGAGGATGCTGTGCTTCCACCCCTGCACATGGAAAGTAATGCCAAGTATCTCCAGCTCACTGTCTTCACTGCAGTCGTTTCAGACCCAACGCCCAAAATGATCCATACCTGTTAGAGAATAACCTTTCTAGGGGAAAGGAACAGCTTTTCCTTGCAAGAGCAGCAGGCACAGCCACCCATGCTTAGCAGATACCATGTACAGCATACCCTCCTAAAACAACACCCAGCAACATTAAAGCAGAGCCTCCAACCGCAGAAATTACTCAAGCTCTGCTGAGGTGCACGAACTGGCACCAATTACCTCCACCTGACAACCTGCTCCTGAGGATATCCTGCTGTACCGAGTTACATCAGCACATACATTTGAACCACTGTGGACTATTTAAGGAAAAAGCTAAAAGGAACAACTCAAATTCTTATCAGAGGCTACTTTGTCTAGAAATACCTAGTCAGGAAAGGTTAGCAGAAAGCACGGGTTTGTCTCTGACAAAATCCTATCAGAGGTGCTATTAAAGGTTAAACAACTGATCTTTCTGATCTGTTTCATCTAACTTTCATCTGCAGATGGCTGTTTGAGTCAATTTTTCCCGAGCAACTCAGATGTGCCCCTGCACTGCCTTTCTCCCAGCAAGCTGCTGTCTACTGTGGTGTAAGGGAAAGCAGCTCAGCCCACAGTGGGGTAGAGCTATTTTAAGTAGTGGTGTCTGATACTAGAGGAGCATGAAATTCAGTCCTGTCATAGCTGAAATACCCAAACCCCCTAAAAAAACACACACACACCAAAAAAGAAGCTATTGCAAAAACTGTTCCAGAAGCTTATAAACTCATAAACTCAACTCTAGAAATTGCTCTCAAGTTGTAGGCCAGTAAAAGTTAAGCCCTGTATCTTAAAACTTACTATTAAAAAAATTAAACAAAATACATCTAATCACAGGAACAACCACACAGATTTTTATCTATTGCTTGAGGATTGAGTTGTAGAGATTAGTTTTCTTGCCTCTATTCTAAGGCTACTGTGTATACAAAAACAGCCCACATAATGACAACATGTAATCAGCAGTACTGCTGGCTGATTTATATAATGCAGCAGAAGACACAGGGGAGAAAATGCACCAGCACAATAAATACCTGTAGGCGAGGGCTGTATAGCCCCTCACTTTCTAATACAAAATTAGGACCAGAGAGTCCCATTGATTTGACTTTAGTGAAACCCTAAGACATACAGGATTCCATCTAGAGAAATTAAACTCAACTGAAAACATAGAAAAAGGAAGAATAAGATCCATAATTATTCTTGATAGTATCTTCATCATCCCACATAAGCAGTGAAAAACCCTGTACCAAGAAATGCTTACAGCTTATGTCTGCTGAGTTTCCCACCAACAATTTTCCCCTCCCCAGGAAAGCCACAGACAGTGCAAGCATGGGCAGCCCAGGTTAGCCACACTCTGGTGTATTAGAGGTGGTTTTGGTTTGGGGTTTTTTTTTTTTTTTTTTTTTTTTTTTTTTTTTTTTTTGTTTGGGGTTTGTTTTTTTGTTTGTTTGTTTTTTAACGACCGCAGAAACAGAAAACCAAACTAAAACTTTAGTTGAAAAGATGACCAAGAAGGGGCGGGGGCGAAACGACTTACAGTGATTTGCTTAATCATGACAAACCCAGCACCCTAGTGCCCCAAAACAATAGACTTAACCGCCTTGTCAATAGCATTTCCCTAGAGCCAGAAAAGTGGGATGCCTTCTATCTGTCTGAAGGCAGAGACAGCCAGCCAAAAAGGAGGTCACCAGGGCCCTGGCCCCCCAAAGGACTGCTTTTGCCTGGTGCGAGGCCAGAGGGGCAGCTCCTGCCCCCAGAACTTGGGCATCTCTGCCCTAAGCTCCTGCGTGTTTTGCCCGTGTTGTAAGCCCTGGGCTATGAGCTTTAGGAAGGGATCATCTCAAGCCCAAGCCAGGCACAAAATCAGATTGGTGAGATTTTTTTAGTTGGTTGATTGTTGTTGGGGTTTTTTGTGGCTTGGTTTGTTTGGGTTTTTGTTTTGTTTTGGGTTTGTTCAGGGTTGGGTTTTGTGGTTTGTTTGGGTTTTTTTAAACACCTGGTCTCTTTCTCCAGCTTCTTGCATCATTCTTCCTGATTTAATACACAATTTTAGCTCCATGTCATGAGTTATTGGCACAGTCAGCCCTTGCTTAACACTCTGTCCTTGCCTACTAATTTTCTTAACAGGTATACCAAAATATCTGATTAAATGCATTTCTTATTCACTTCAAATAAGTCATGAAAATATATAACTGAAGCTCTTATCAGAGCTGGTATTCAGCCGATGTTACTAATCATAATTGGCTGCACTTTTCTGTTGCAAGCAGTGTGCTTGGTCAATGTAATGCAATAGTTGTGGAGGAAAGGGCAGGCCCTTCGCTGGGGTAAGTTGTCAGTTTTCAGGGGTGAAAAACACAGAACTGTATAGAGACACCAGCTGAGCATTTGCCCTTAAACACAGTCTTAGCCATAAGATGCAAAAGTAATTTCACTGAACTGTATCTTTGCATGATACCATTCACAGTCTTAAAATTAATAATAATAATAAAAAAGTGGACCAGGCAAATATTGGCACACCATGAAGAAGTGGCAACATTACCGTGGCTCAACAGATAATTCAGCAAACATGTTAAAAGTGCAACTCAGAATAGGAGGGAAAGTTATTCATCAGTATGGAGTAGATTTTTACTCCTGTTTACAATCTCAGTTGTCAATTAGTGGAACAATAGACCTGAAAATTATACGAGCACTTCAGAAGTGAGGAACATCACTTCCTGAGATGCTTATTCCTCTTTTGAAAAGCTTAAATGATGTCTAACACTCTGAAGAAAGAGAGTCAGGAGAGCTGATCACAAAGGCAGCAGCAGAGGGCAACAGCACTGTTATAACTCCAGGTTGCCGAAACCCTCGTATACTATTAAGAATATATGAAAAATGTTGTCACGCACACTTAACACTGCATGTCTTATTTGAGTCTAAAATATCTCAGTTTAAAATTTGTATTCCTCTTGGGGATAATCCATAAAGGCAGAAATACATGCAATAACCAATGCGAGAGTGTATTTCCAAATATTCCTGTCATGAGTTGAGGTATTTTGCTCATGGAAATAATAGCTGCGTCACTGTTACTAGCTACAGCTGAGGCACAAATTAAAGCCAGGTCAAGGCAGTGACACACCATGCTGAGCTTTTAAAAACTTTTGTTATTTGCCATTCTTCCCTCTTTCTCTCTTGTAAGTGTTCAAAGCCTGAACCTGCGCGTAGCTTGTTCCTCTAATGCCCCACCATGTTCAGGGTCAAAGAAAAATGCAAAAATGCTGCCAGCAGAAAAGCTAAGTGCACAGCTCCAAAGGCAGATATTTAGCACACTGGTAAATGGTCATTTTGCTGTCCATGTGTAATACTTTGGGACTTTAAAACTTCCATGTTTAATGGAGGAAAAATTAATAAGTGCACTCTGAAAGGTCACAAAGGAAAAAGCACTTCAAAGTTTAAAACAAGCTTCAAAGTATACCTAAATACTGGTGGCACCTACCTATCCAGTAAGGGATAAGGGGACTGCTTTGCCAGACGCTATACAGACACACTTTCCTTATATTTCTTATGAATGAAGAAGCCCTGTTTAAAAAAAGCAGGAGCAGCTGTTAAGCTGAACACTGGGGTCTTTCAAAGTTATGTGACATCTTTAGAAGGAAAAATCTATAACTCTATCGACAGAAATGTGTTGCTTATACTAGTGATGAAATAGAGAAAAGAGTTGAAGGATTATTTTTTTCTAACTGCTTACACCGTGACTAATGAGAGTCCTCTTTGGTTACTTTCCACTGAAACATCAGAGTGTAAAAATATTACCCACCTACTTGGTGCCTGTTGGAGTAAGTCACTTTGCCTGTGCCACACTATAAATAATGATATTAGTGGCTGGGAGTCAACTGCTCGAATACTAGCAGGTCCCCAGCACTTTACTTGTTTGGGCAAGGAAACGCTTCAACTCCACACATCTTTTAAAAGAGCAACCATTGGCCACTAAATCTTACACTCATACTTTTGGGTTGTGTTTGGGGTTTTTTGTTTGGTGATTGGCTATTTTGGTTTTTTGAACAATTTCTCCTTTTCAAGAATGCAGCACAATCTCCCATGGGAGGTAGGGGTTTTTTAACCATTTCCTTTTCTTTCTGAAGGCTACCCCCCAGATTCCTACTTGTGTTTTGTTTCATAACACACTTGCAACTGGATCATAGGTAGAAATAATTTATTACACCAACTCTGTAATCAGAAACCCTCTAGAGGCTTATCATTATGAGTACAAACAGATCAAGTCTTACGAAACCAGGAAATGTTGAAAAACCCATTTTAGAAACTGTCTTGGATAATGGGAAGAAGAAAAAGGTTTTAAAGGTGTCCTGCTTAGGCTAGCATTCAACTTGGCTGTGTGTTTAACGAAGAAATTACCCAAATTAAAATGGATAATGTTTTATGCATTTGCAAATTTAACTTGACAATGTTTTCGCCAAGAGGCCAAAATGAACCCTCTATCTGGGATAATGTGTTCAGTGAGGGCTTTTAGGCCCCTTAAGGGCATCGCTGCTCTGAAGCACATAAGATATCTAGAAACTGCAGAGCCCATGGTAGCATTAATAGCACATGCAGTTGTATGTGACCTATTTTAATGGCACACTGCAGCAACTGTTGGGTAAACCTGGACTGTCATAAGCAAGAAGAACACTCCCTGGCCAAATGCGTTTAATAGAGTTTCTCTGGTCCTACAAGTGTTTTAATTCTAACCAAGCATGTAGCATAGGCCCCATAAAACGAGGACATTTGGTGCTTTTCGAATCTGTATTTTATCTTACCTGCATATGTGTCAGGCAGCTGTATGACAGAAACTACACCAAGCTACAGCTTTAGGGCTGACATCTGTTAACTGCACCCACTTACCCCAGAGAGAGGTAATTCAGTACCATTTTTCCCACAGCGTTCACAAACCAGAAATTCATAACAGAGCTGCAGTTGTTTATAAATGTATTATTTGCCAGGTCTAACAGAGGGAGACAGTTTGAATGCTGCTATACACCCCGCACTAGGGACTTCCCCACCGGCCAGCACTATTCATCTTCCCTACTTTACTTGCTAACATTGTTAATTTCAGATTAAAAAACCCCAAAATCAAACAACAAAACACACAAACCCAAACCCACATTTTCACCATGTTGTGTGTTAACTGCTCCTCAAATTGCTAAATCTGGAGCAATAGCCTTTGTTTGAGATCTGTTTAGAAGGGATAATACATGTAATGGAAGTTTGTCCATATGAAGTATTGATTCATTCAAGGAAAAAAACCCCAAAACTTCTTACTCTTGTTTCATATCTTTCCTTCAAGGGGGGAAAAAGTTGCCATTAATTGTTTTCAGCCCCATCCTTATATACACACCAGGTTTCACTGTAAAGCCTTGCTCCAGGGCAAGGACATGGCCCTCTCACAGTCAACAGCTCCTCATGCAGCACAGCTGCCCCTTTCCTCTTGCTCAGACCGTCAAGAAATGCCTAGGTCTATACCATTGGCTGGAAGTAGCTCTTCATGGAACATGTAACATGCAAGTACGGAAAGGATTTAATATCTAAGGTACTTAAAAATGGCATTTGCTAGAAACCGTTTCTGGGTTCATATCCCTGGCTGTTTTCTCATTAACACCTAGAAACAGAGTAAAAGTGTTTGAGGACACAACAAAGTAAGTGAAGGGAATTCTTCTCATCCACATGCAGGACCTGCTATCTCATCCCAGCACATCAAGCTGAGAGCACGCAATGTGTTACTTCAGTGTCAGTTCATGCAAAAAGCAGCACCATGGCAACAAATATTATGATTTCACAAAAACCACATAGACGTGCCAGATACTATTTAATAGAGGCAAGTAGTCTCAAATGCAGTGTTGAACACAGTCTATAAACTATGATCAGGATCAGTGCTGGAAAGACATGTTTCCCATGCTCCAGTCATAGGACACAAGGCAGAAAGTCAGCATGAGGAAATGAGGGAAGTTACCAAATATTAGGTACTCTTACCACAGCAAATAATGCAAGCCCCTGCTGGCAGTTAGAATAGAAACCACAGTCTACTTGTATTTCATTAGCAATATTTAGTAGGCATCTACAGATATTTTATGTTGTAATGAAAGTAATTCCAAATGAAGCCTTTTGTCCTATTGAAAGGCTATGTTTCTAATAATATTTTTGGTTTATATAAATATTTGAGTTAAGCTTTGATTTACCTAAACCCTTTTGGATTAAAAGCCTTCAGTTGCTCATTTTTCCACAGAAAAAGGGGTGCCAGATTTGATTAGTCTAATTTATACTCTCCTCTCTGTTGTGGATGAGGATGCACTTACACTTCAAAGTCTTGAAGTTGTTGATTTTCATTGTATATAGGAAAAGTTTCTTTTTCAGGCTTCACTGTTAGAGTTATTTTTATTTCAGAAAGGATTTCCTTTTCTTTCTATATAGCAACTTGATGATCTAAGAAGCTACAAAATTGGATGAATAACACACTTGAGTGACATGGACTTCATACTTACACTCACCCACCCCATCAGACTCATGCAAATACAGTGTACAGGACAGACTCCATACTGCCTCCAGTTAGTCCCCTCTACAGTCCCTGCATTTGGTTCTCAATTCCTTGCTGAGGAAACCACTAGTGCCGCAATATAATTAACATACCACCTCAGCCATTTCTTACTATGATAACAACAACAACAAAAAAACCCCACCCAAACAAAACACACCACAAAACACAGAAAAACTAACCTCTATCCAAGGAAATTACCTAACGTTAGCGGTGATTTACTTGAAGCCACATAATTCCCATGTCTTGAGCTGAGATTAATTTTATGAAATAAGTTAATAATTTTAGTTCGCATTAGTCTTTCAGAAAAAAAAAAAGAGAAAGAAACATTTACTTTCTCCTTCAAGCTGAAGAAAGTGAATTATGGGAGAAGATTAAAAAGTGATCTGAGTGAGACTACTGGTTTCTTATTGAATTCAAACTGCTGCTTTTCTTGTTTAACCATTTGACAATTTGAGAAGACCTTTAAAAGACAGAACTAAGGTGAAGTTACCACTATCACACAGTATTATTACCATTAAGGTTCACAAGTGTACATTCATTTTTCTATTAGCTAAGAGATTTTAGATATGCTGCTATCTGATGTCCTTTACAACATATCAGTATTTATAAACAAGTTTAATGGATTTTTTTAAATCAAAGATTGCTTTAAATATCTAAAGGATCATTAAAAGATTTGAAAGACTGGATAAGAAAACAAATGAGGTTCCTTTTGCATACTACTGGAAAACAGTTGTCTGAAGTGTCTCCATGCCTGCAGGATAAATTGAAAATAAATCCATTGGTTTCAGCCTATAACCATACATCTCCTGAATTTCCGAAGTGACTCCCTCAGTCAAGAGGCATTAAACATTTCTGTGAAATGAAGGAAAACAAAAAACAAACCAAAAAAAGTCAGGCTCAGCCCCATCTATATAGGAAAGTGCAACACCAGCCTGTGTCATCTTCTGGAAAAAGTAACCAGATATCTTCGTGCGGGCAAAGAGAGATCATGTTTCATGGCCTATAACTTGTGAAAGTACTGATCTTTCCTTACACCAAAGGAGGCTGGCTAACATCGAATGCCTTATTAAACACGAATGTTTCTTCCCTGACCCACACAGACCCAGAGCAGTCATCCAGCTCTACATCTGCAGCTCCCTTGCAAGGCTGATGCTGAGATGGGGTAAAGGCAAGGTTTTTCCCATGACTGGTATTGCCCTATGCACCTTCCCAAGACAAGCAAGTCGAGAATATTATTTCAGCTCCCTTTTTTCCCCCCAAATATACCTGTCCCCACCACTCATACAAGCTATAGTGGTTCAGACTGCAGTCAGGTCCATAGCACTTTCCACAGTTTGATTTCATTGCAAGAGAATTTACTCCTCTCTGTTGCTACAGGACCAGGAAGATAGAACACTACAGATTAATAAATGAATGAGACCATATGACACATTCCTCACTACCGATTTCCTCTGCACACCGCCATCACTTGCTCTTCGCAGAGTTCCTGGAAGAGCCGTTTACGCATCACAAAGTTACAAGACATCTCGTTAGGGAGACCGGTGATAGCTGTGAACTCTCTAGTCGCTCACAAATCATTTCCACCCTGCCACACTAACCATAAGCCCCTGGCTGTGAGATGCTGCCACCCACGAAGCGGCGTGGGTATTAATTAGTTCTGCCCCATACCCGGTGAGCACCAATAGCACAGCCCAGCTTCCTGCAACAAGGACCACCAGCTGCTTTTTATTCAATGCTCATCGGGGGTCCACTGGGATATGCTGTATCTTCATATCCACCCCGCTCTGCCCTCGAGGGGAGGGTGCAACACTCCACCCTGACAGCCAAAACGACTCTGCCATGACCCGAGCTCCACTCTCCAGCTCTGCAGGTGGCCCTGTGTAATTCCCAAGTATATCAGGGCACCATCTGCTGAGGAAGCCAACTCCTGCGTCCCACAAAGCCCGTTGTGCCACAGCTGAGGCGGTCACTCTTGTCGCCGGGAATGTGCAACAAACACAACAGAGTCCTTCCAGCAGCAAACATCTTCCCAAAATGCTAACTGAGCAGGTCGATCTGACAATCTAGGCTGAAACCAATTCTTTGCTTTCAAAGCTGTCATTTGTACTGGAGCAAAATGAAGGCCAAGAAATATCTATGCAATATCTCAATTTGCCATGATGTGGGTATATAAATATTTTGGGTGTAAGCTCTTTGCGCAACATAGAAGATAACACAGACGTTCATACGGAAGAGTAGGGAAGAGTAAATTAAACAGGAGCAAAATCCACAGCATTTAGTAAATATTTACAAAATGAAAAGACAGAATTACAAGCTTCAGGCAAAATTAATTGATTTTTTTTCATCCCTAAGTTTCTGAAAACTTTAGTTTGGCACAAAGTTTATAACACGGCCTCAAAGACCACATTAGGTGACATATGGAAGAGTAGCCAATTCAGACCCAAGAGCACCTTTAACATAGCTCTTAGAGGTAAAAGTCTTCATTAAAAAAAGTGTTACCTCCACAGACTAGCTGCAAGGGTAGCAAATCCCTTACCCAAGTGTACATAGAGGTTACTTTACTGGACACGCAGACACAAATTACAATGGACTTAAAATTATTCAACCTCATTTTTTTCCAGTTTCCTTTTGGTACTTGAGTCAACTAAGCAAGTGCTCTCTTTCCACAAAGTATTTTTTTTTTTAATTTCTGCCATTTACCAGTGAAAGTTCCAATAAAGAACTGTGTGGACAGCTTTTATTTTATATACCCACCAGGTAGACCACAAACCATCACATAGTCAAGTTCTTCCTTGCATTCATGAGTTTGATATTTCCACTGAACAACAAAGATTTAGCTAGCTCTCACGCAGCCAGAGGCATATAAAGGGAGTAATGATTAAGTAGGTGAATATAAAAAAAATGTTTGAAGAGGTTGAATTTAAGTCTCGAATACAGTAGGAGCCTGACACATGAATGTGCGTACGTAGTAAAATTTCTTGTGCATAACTTTACATCTTTTAATCATGCTGGAAGAAATTCTGACAGGAACATATATAGTCCAGCAGCTAAAGGGATACAGTGCCAATATGCCTCTGTGTGCTTTTTGGTAAGTGAAGAGCACACTAGTATTTCTGCATAAACAGAATGTAAATTTTTAAAAAATTAATAAACTGATTTTAACAGATGGAAACCATTAACATTACTTTATGACTTCTGCTGACAGATTATCCTTGAGTCTCAAGGGACCCGAGAGTTTAACAACATAGGCTTTCACTTATGCGTGAAGGTGTAAAAGGTTACTCTCAATCTACCTGAATATTTCTAAATGAGTGTTGAGCTACTTTACATCCCATTTGGGCACAGAGATAGCAAGAACATAATCCTACAACATAAAAAATAAAGGCATTATTTCAGTGATTACCTGGAATAGTATAGAAGTAAGAAGAGCAGCTGATGTGCAGGCCTAGGAGATTATTACATCCTTTGGTTAAAAATATTGCAGGCAAGCAAGTCCAGCACCAATCCCAAGTCACCACTGTGTGGTAGATGTGGCAGAGCAAAAAGGTTTCATATGTCAGGTCCCAGCACAACCTGTCAAGGACTTTACTCAAGTTATCCTGGCCACAGACCACCCCCAGCAGCCCTTTGGGCAGACACACACGCTGCACAGTGATCATCTGCCACAGAGGTTAGACTGGTTAGACTAGGGGAGAAAAGCACCAGGGCTCTGCAGCGGCCACAGCAGGTAAGAGGACCCGAGCTCCTGAGATTTCTTCTGGTGGCTGAAGTAAGAGAGGACTTGTTAATGAGGGAGTAAGCACCACCACTTGGGGAAAGTACCATGACATGTGAGAAGTTTCAGGAGTATCCGGAAGGGCCAGTGGTGATTGTGTTTGCATAAAGCATTATTAGATGCTGCCCGATTTCAGTCTATGACAAACCAAGAGCTGCCACGTAACTTCTGTGGTCACACTGCCAGACCCAAGCCCAGGTAATGACTAAATGTGACACCATAAGCAGCATTCAGGAGAATAACCAAGAATAATTTCCAATATGCCAGTGAGCGTATCACTTCTACTTCTGACGTTTTTAACAAAAACGGAGATAAAGAACTCAATAACCAAGAAAAAACCTATTACTTCTCAGTATTTGCTAACGCACAGTATTACAGTAGTAATCTATCCTTATCTGAATATAGGATAAGAGGGTAGTTACATCTCAGATTAACACCACTGGCTTGCAACACCAGCTTAATTTTACTTCTCATGCATTTGCATCTTATTCCCAATAATAAGTGAAGCTAGGCATATATAGGAGGAAAAAAAAACCCACCACCAAAAAAACCCCCCTTAAACCCCATACCCCATATCTAGAGCACAGATCAAGTCAAGAGCATCAGTACAGCATTGCCTGATCCAAAAAGCATCAACTGACCTGAAATAATGAAAAAGCCAAAAGGCATTACAACATGATTTTTCCCCCCCATTTGTTACTCAACTCTATCAGGAAAAAGAGAGGGAAAGGAGTAGCTTTACCAAGTACAGTGCACCTCTAGTTATTCCTCTAACTTGTGTGTTATTAAGAATTAGATTTGTTCCTCTATTGATGTTAATCCTTAAAATATTGACTATCATGTATTAATTAAAAATTAAGAAAGGATCTTAAATATTAGTTAAGTATTAATTTTCTGACATTAAAATCTGTATTATCCTTAATTTAGTTTACCCAAAATAATAAAACCCAGAGAGCCTTATTTTGGCAGTATATCATGCTCTGGAATAATTTAATTAATCTGGTCTTAGCAAAACTTGGAATCAAAGTACAGCTGTTGAGCCATAAAGATTCCCGAATCCATGGTATCATGCTGAAAACTTTTCCTTTCTTGCATTAGTGCAAGATGGTCTAGTATTTGGGAAAGTTTAGGAAAACGGCATTGCAGTAAATTAATATTTGTCAAAAGTCTCATTGCTCTTTAAAGTATTGATAATCAGGACTGAAATATACTGCCTTCCCTGGTCACACCCTCCAGTGATTGGAGCAGTCACCGATTTGCACGCCTTTTCTTTTAGCTACAGCCCAGATGGCAATTACTAGTGCAAAAATAAGCATTGAAGGGGCATTTCAGTCAACAGTCCAATGTTGTTTTTCTCTCCTATTCAACATACCCAATATCCATCTTTTTGTGCTGTTTGCTTGTGGCTGATGAAGTTCAACCCCACCGATAACAATCCACACTGGAAGCTAAAAATCACCCAAAACACACCCCACCACCTTTGCTTTACACCTTAATTCTCTCTGCACAACCCCTACATTACAACTGCAGGCAGAAATGCATTTCCTTTACAGCAGCTTTGAAACAGCCTTCACAGTTTATCTTTACGCTTAATTCCCTGCAGCTGTCGGGGATGGCGGCAGGCACCGGCCGCACGCGGGACCCTGCTGCAGCACCCCAGCACTGCAGAAGCATTTTGTCATTTCTGCCTTTCTCCCCCTAATCCCCTTTGCTGGCTGCAATCCGACCAATGCCTCGTGAAAAAACAGATGGCAGTAACCGATATGGTTCGTAATTGTGGCCAGTTAATAGCAGAGGATAAGAGTGAGATAAGGACCAAGCACTGGTGGCCAGCTGCTGCTTAGTTAACCCTTCCCAGCATCGCCTCAGTGGGGCTCAGCTGCTTGCAAAATCCCAGGGATGAATTATGGTTATTTCCAGTTCCCCCTCTCTGCTTTTTGCCATTTCATTCATTTCAGGGCTTTTGTGCCTATCAAGATAATGAATTTAAAGCTTAATTCTTCCCTTCCACCTTCCAGTCAAGGACCCCAGCAGCCCCTACCATTACTGAATTTTTTAGTGGAGCAGGTAATCCTCGCTCCATTTTAAAGAGGGGTCAAAGAAGAGAAGAGAAGCTAAGTGACTTCTCCAAAAGCTCTGGACCAGATTTACGCTGGTATATGCCCAGCATAACCCAGTTTAAACAAAGAAGTTGCTCTGTGTTTAAATCAAATTCAGCCCTCTCCAAGTAAATATAAACAGAAATTCCTTATCCCAAGCTATGAGTGCCAGGCTGAAAAAAAGAATAACTGAAAAATAAGCCTCAAAACAAAGCTAAGATACATGAAAGCACAACCATTTAATGTGAAAGCAAGGTCTATCCTAAATCAAATGATTGGGATATTGCAGCTTTATTTTCTAGTCATGTGTTCCCACCCAATAAAAAACAAACAAAGACCCAAAAAAACCCCCACCACTTCATGAGGTGCTTATCATGCACCTCATGTTATCAGCTTCTCAATCCAGGAAAAAAATGCCAACTATTACTAAAATGTATTCAAAAAACTTCATCTTGTCTATCTCCCATTCAAACTCACGTATATGTTCTAGTCGGGGGGTGGGGGGAAGGATAAAAAGAATAAAAACCTTACTCAACACAGAGTGGGAGCAAGATGGTAAAACTCCATTCACAAAATATCTTGTTCCAACTTTCTAAGAAGGAGGAATACCTAGTTTTACTTCAAATGTATTTGGGAACTTCCAGTGTTAATGATCTAGAAGGTATGAATGTAAAAAGGCAAATTCAAATAAAAACGGGGGGGTTTTTTTGTTTTTATATAAAAAAAGGTTTAATAACTTAAAGTTTTCCTTCACAGAAAGTTTAATTATTTTTTTCACTCTAAGCTGGAAGAGTGATTTTTTTCCAAACTCTTAAAATGCTATGCAAACCCCCAGTATTTTTATTCTATACCAGATCTGTGACAGCCCTAAATGGCTCACAGGAAAGGCACTACCGGTCACATTCAACAGGAAACCCTCCTATGTACACCTCAGAGTAACCACAAAAGACACACCAAAGGCTTATGGATTTGGTGTTCTAGTTAAAAAATATTCCTGTTTTAAAAAAAAAAAAAAAGAAAAAGGAAGAAGTAGATATGAAGACATTTCACCATACAACATAATATGTCACTATTTTAGTCTAAAGTCTGTGGTTTATCAAACTTCTCCACCTTTATTAGCAAATAAGATTGAATCACCATTGTCTCGCTTGTAGGCAGTCCCTGAGCCCTTGCAGGCTGTATTCCAGTACCGCTTTCCCAATCCCACCTGCTAGTACACTAGTGTAGGTGCACCCCTTATGTAGCCAATGCCTTTTTCACTGTTATCTCAGCTCTGAATATACTTTAAAATATAAAGGGATTAGAAAATTCCCTTCCCCTCTTCTACAAAGATTAACAGATGAAGCCCTTCATATTGCCTCTTACAGTCTGTACCTCCCTACAAACAAGAAGCACTCTCTGTTCTTGAGCATCAAGAGCAAGTAAAACCCAAGTGTTGGCCTGTACCGGATTTCTGTTTTCTGTTCTCAGCCATGCATAAGGCAGGTACAGTCTCCCCTCTCAACAATAGTGCATGCAGAGGCATATCCTATTGTCTTAATAATGTTATCAGCATTCAGGATGAAAACAGGCCACAGTTTAATCAGAAAAGACACCATGTTATGATAGAAACCCACCACCAAAACAACTTCAGTAGATACAGCAGCGATAAGTCAAGGTGGGATCGCGCAGTGCGGGTCAAATGCAGAACAACAACATAGAGTACACATGCACTGCTGTAAAAAGCAGCAACTACGGTTTTATCCACCATGCAACTACTCCACCAAACATTTTCATTCACCTCATGGAAAAACCTTTGAAACTATTTTAGAGACTTCAGCCTCTCCTGCTTAATAGGAAAGTCCTCGAGAGTTTTTCTCCATTCTGTCTGCTTGGGAGGAAGAAACAGGGTTTGTGCTAGTGTAGACCTCTGTATGATGTTTGGGAATCCTATGCAAAGAGAGTCAAAGAGACTCAAGTCTATGCTGCGAGACAAGCAGAACTGCAGAAATCAAAACCATTACATTTAGGGCAACATGTAATACAAATACAGGAGCAGTTTTGCATCCCTTAAGAGGTGAAAAAACCCCACCACATCAGAGCTGGGTAACTCAATTGTTTAGTTCATCAGTTAGTGACGAATTGAAGATGTGGTTGCATATACTATTTCCCCCTCAACCCTCTTCAGGCTACTCAGACTTCTGTAAAACACAGCTTTTTCCTTCAGCTCAATTAGACTAGAAATGAATTTTGCCTCTAGCTGTTAATGACACTTCTTTATTTTTACTTTTACTTCTTTATGGAGAAAAGATATCTGTTTCAGAGAATTAGATTTTCCTTCTATGGAGTAGTTAGATTTTTGTTAATAATTTTATTGAGAATCAGTTCCCAGATAGTAATTTTTAAACTTGCCACTTGCATAGTAGTGGGTCTCTGCAGCAACACTACAAAAGAAGTATCTTCTTAAAACTACTGAGCTACATTCTGCAGTGCCATTGAGGTATTTCTTGGGTAAAACACCCTATTGACTATGGCTTTAACCACATGGGGCATATGGAGATTTTGCCCAAGTACAGACTTTGGTGGGATTAAGCCAAGTATAAGCCACACCAGCAACGGGAGAGCAACCGTCACTTGATGCTGTATAGTGCAGGGATTGTGGTGATTATACATTTTCTAATCCAGCTTCCTTCTGGTGGAACAATAGATTTACTATGACTTTATAGCCACCGTATGTCAATCAGTCAGGTTTCCATCACCAGCATTCCTCCCTCACCGCTGACATGTTGCTTCCACTTGGCCATAAGCCGCACATTAAACCCTTTCGTGCCGTGGAGTTTGATTCAGGCAGGAGGAACAGCCCAGCTCACGTGCCCCACCAGCAAGTGCAGAAGGCTGCGGTTGAACATCTTGTTTTTTCATTTGCTACAGACATTTGTTCTTGCAGCTGACCATGGTGCAGGAGAATTTGCTCATGTTCCAGAAAAGGACAGCTGCACCACAAATTACCTTAAACCTCCTTGCTCCAGGGATTATCTGGGTACAGTGAAGTGTGTGTATCTGAGGGCAGGGGTCTTTTCTTACTATAAACAGAGTTATTAACCTCTTATATACCAGAAGTGTTTATAAGCTCAGTAATGGAAATAGTTTTGATATCACTAGTCACTTTCTGGTATTAATTTTTTTGGAGGGTTCATCAGTCTATGCTCAGTCTGGTTTCCTTGACTACTTTGGTTTTTTTATAGTTTTTCTTCATTAATTACATCTGCGACTAGCCACCTGTATGTAGGGGACAACACATACTTATTGGGGCTGTGGTCACACCGGACTAGGGAATCTAGACCCTGTTTGCCACGTTCCCCTTTTTGGTTTCTGCTACAGTAACCTCTCAGAGGCTTTCCACCACCATTACTGGGCAATCTCTATAGTAATTATGCCAAGCATCGGTCTTGGCTCTCAGCATACTTAAGCTTGGCATTTACAAGAGGAACTACAGGAGCAGAAGGAGCATCATTAAAGCCAAAGACAATCCAAAGAAACATTTCCACCTCTAACCTGGTAAGCATCACTTCAGCAACACAACTACAGAAATAAATGTAAATGCAGGCAGCAAGCACTGTCATCAGCTGACTACTGTTCATCCTCAGGTGAGGAACCAATCAAGGGACAGTCAGAGACAAAGCTATTGATTTGAGGTCCAACTTTTCAAAATCTAAGTAATAATGAAGACATAATTATATGGACCTTCAAGACATAACAGCATTCTGGCTATTTAAAATTCATTCTTTTAGTCGTCTGTTTTTTTCCTTTTATGTTTTCCATTAATGCAAAAAATTTAAGTATAGAGACGCTTTTTGAATGGGCTTCACATAAGAATGTTTAGCCTCCGTCTTGCCGAGGTCAGTGTATTATCTCTTGACTCCTGCTCTAAAACCAATACTTGCACTTTGACACTGCAGAAAAGTCTCTGCTACTGCAAATAGCCTCAGAGAAGCCCTATTCATTTCCAGCAGCAGAGGTCTTGGCTCGCTCCTGCCAAAGTTCTTCTCCTCTCTATTTAAAGCATCACAATAGATTAGAGGTTGACATGTTCAACATAGACACACTTGTTTCATGAAAATTCTGTCTGCAAATAATGAAGATAAAATGAGAATCAGAAAAATAGAAAGGGAGCTTAACTGGACTCCTCACTAAGACTTCTCTGTTTTAACATCAACGATGCAAGTATCTGTGCAATTAAAAAGTGTCTTCAGCCTAACTTCAAATAGGACTCAAGTGGAAATTTCACACATTCTCTAACTCTTCATCTGTAACTGGATACCAACTAAGAGGTTTGGAAATACCTGTCAATCAAAAACCTGGACCATAAAAGATAACATGCAAATAAAAAGATACTAAAAAAAATAGTGTGACCAATAACTGTTCACTCAAATTAATTTTTAAGAGTTACTGCTTCATTAAGCACAGCTGTCCAGCTGCCATGGTGCTCCAGTAGACACGCCATCCAACACGTTTTATAGGCCTGATGGCAGTATATTCTTATCACTAGCAGTTAACCGGCTACCTCATGGCTTCAGCGCACAGCTTAGCACTAAACAAGGTACAGTGTTACCTTTCACTGCTGTTCCCAGGTAATAAACCTATTTGCATCAGTCAGGAGACCTGCCAAAATGGCAGTAGGCACCACAAACCCACAAACCACAGAGGCTGTGACTCCATGTGGCAGTGCTGGCTTGATGGCAATTCTCAAAATTTTTAGAGTTTTCTCCAAGTTGATCCAAAATCAAGTCTTTCAAAATTTCTACAAGCTGTAAAATTGAACACAAGTTCATATTTGAGACACTTCTCAGTGTGCATATTAATAAGCCAGATTTTTTTAAACATAGCTAGGATCTCATGTATAGATCTAACAGAGAGTCAAGTACAAGATATGTTTAGGGAGACATTTTTTTCCATGCAGAAAAATCAGCAGCATTATCCTCAGCAAACTTAGAAATCAGATTATCAGATTCCATCTGTCAGGGCAAAAAAATTAATCACAACTTTCCTCCCCCTCGCCCCCCCCCCCCCCCAAAAAAAAAAAAAAAAAAAAAAAGGTACTCAGCTTCTTACCAATGGAATAAACCCTCTAAAGTGGTTTTCAGCATTCTTAATCATAAGCCGCCCTGATAAAAGTACCACGACCCTCGGTGTTCAATGGCATGATGTGATTTAGTAATACATTGGCTGTTATGTCTAGAGCCAAACACTTCCTAGATCCAGATAATCCTGTATTTAATTTTTAGGCCACCATTCCATTCTCAGTACTTGGTAGCAACAACTTTGAGATATTTACATGTATCTCATAGTTTCAAAATCTTATCTAGTAACAGTGATGATATCACTACATACTACTTCATGAAAGATTTTGCAAGTACAAGCTGTAGCATCTTTCTAAGAAGTGTTTCCTTTTGTTCCAAAACTTTCACTCTGATTCCAAGTAGCCTTATCACTGTGATGCTTTTATGCAGGATGTGTATTGTATTACACTTCTAGAAGTCAAGGGTCAGATATTGCTGGGAAAACTATGCAACATGAATTCCTGAAGCATACTGGCAGCTCACAGCCACATCAAGACCAGTCTAAAAATAAGTCAGTTTGCTCTGGTGCAGAAAGCTAAGTACCAACACTAGCTCCTTGAAACGATCTTCCTTCCACTGTTACCAAACAAGCCAGAATCACTATCTGTCAGGTAAAGAAATCCTGGAAGGAAGCACAAACCACTGCTCTTTTTTAGTAGAGAGCGATGAGCCTCAAGGCATATTTGAGAATAAAATATCAACCATGCATCTGAAATTAGATTTTCAGCCTGTTTTCATTTCATCACACATTTCATCACACAGTCCTCCCCCTCGGCATCTTGTGTCTGTAGGCTACATATAATTTTTTGGTGATCTTAAGAGATCACCAAAAAAATAATAATTTTGGCAGCCACCAAAGAGAAAATAGACCAGATTTTCTTTTTAAGAGGCCAAGAAATGAACACATTTGTACTAGTATTCTTCATGTATTCATATGAGCTAGAGAAAAATCTCCAACTTCTCTCAGCATTGCTTTCCACTACAGCTTTTAGAGAAGAGTCCACTGGGAGCTGCCAGCCCTGCTAGCATTTCTTTGTAATAGTTTCCTTTTTACTGAAAGGTATGGAACACCAGTATCTTCTGACCTGGTGCACACATACCCACCACCCTTGCCAAAACTGCTGACTCCTTCCTCCTACCAGCAGCGCAGAACACATCTGCAGAGATATCAACCTGTATCCTATTCTGGCTTTTACCTTTTTAAGCCTTTTTCTCCTCAGTGGAGTTTCGTTGATCAAATATGGATAAAACATTGTTTGTCCACCAAAAAAAAGTCTAATCTTTACTGATTTAGTACAAACTAGCATCTGGGGATGGAGAGGAGAGTATCTGCAACCTGGCAATCCTTTCCTGGTGGGTCAGACTTAGGAAAAAAGAAAATTAGAGTTTTATACTACAACAGATACATTTGAACTGGAATCAGTAGGGACACCCAAAGTGTTCTCCATACCATAAGTTTTCAGACTTAAGTTTTTCTGAATACTACATTTACAAAAAGATATGGTTTCACAGTTTTCCACAAGACTGTGTGCTAGAAAAACCACAAATCTCAGGAAACAAGAGCATGTAAGTCTGTCAGCTGGACCATGTGAAAGCATACTCTGTTTTCCCTGTCCTCCTGCATAAAAAAGGGCTCCCCAAACAGCTGACACAGACTCCCATTTCCATATATTTGTGTTTCCTTACGGGGTGCCAAAAGCAGGGAGAGGGCAGGAATGCCCTCCTGCTCCCCCAGGACGGAAAAAGGCTGTATTTCAGCAGGGCATACAGCATTTCCTCCACCCAAGCCAGAAAGGGAGACAAGAGTTTAGCAGCTACGGGGAAATGACTGTGCCTGAATGAGACTGGAAACCTGAAGTTTTCAGATCAGCTTTCAAACTGAAGTTGAAGGAAGGGTTTGGCTTCCTCAGAAAGTCTTGTGAGGTGAGGAAGAAGGAGGAGATGGAGAGTTATTTGGTTTTGTCTTTCCTAGAGACTTTGGAAGTAAGGATAAAAGAGAGTAGCTCAAATGGAATGCCAAAGAGCCTGAAGTTAAGGCTTCAGGTGCATTTATTTCATTAATAGTCAGTCTCTTATATTTAGGGAGCAGAAGCTATAGGATGCATACTGACTTTCGTTCGCAGGAAGGAGCCACCCGGTGTCAGGACGTTCAGCCTGCACAGACAGCTCTGGTGGAAAGGGGTGGTAGAGGCTCTTGACATGTGCACCCACAGGGAGCAGAGCCCCCACAGTGTCCCCTACACTCCAACTGGGGTAGCCAAGGGCAGAATTCACTCTTCTCATCTTCCTGTGGTTATAGCATCTGCACAATGCAGCAAAGCAATAAAGGAGAGTCATTTGAACACAGCCTGAAGCATATCCTAAAGTCCATTTTTAAATACTCAGCTTCTGAGATGCAGTCACACCACTGCTACAAGCATCATTCAGGAGCTTCTCAACTATGGGACCTTTGTGCAGAGTACGTGAGATGCTGCCAGGCTGTTTAATGACAACAGAGCATCCCAAACTCTCACAGCACATCCAGTACATTTCAACAAGACAGGTCGACTGGGACTTCTTTTCTACTGCTCTCAAAGCATTAAAAAGCCAAAGCTCATGCTTCCATAGTGTTAATTACATTGTTTTGTATTAAAACAATAAAATATGCCCCCCTTGCTTTTTATGTTCTTTCAGTCTTACTTGACACGCACCAGTTAAGGGAAGAAGGCAGCATTACTGAACTGAGTGACTGCAATTTCTACAATAAAGAACAAAATCATCCAAACTTGGATTTCTTTTCAAGAATGTGTTGGGGTTTTGTAAAGCAGCCTTATTTTTCATGACAGGAAACTGAGGCAAATATAAGATGACAGTCAAGCGTCAGAGAAGGTACACTATGGTTTTCCTGGCATCTCGTGTCAAGCTCCACATTGCCCAGTGACTGACCCACTGCAAAGCATTTGAAACCACAAAAGATATTCCTATCTAAGTAGCACCTCTCAGCTTATATTGCCTTGCCATCATTAGGTCTAAAACAAAGATTCATTTTTAAGTGTGTAGACTCTCTGAAGAGGAAAAAAAAAAAAGAATAGGGCTGAAAGAGTTAAAGAGTTTATTGTGCTTTTACACATTTTAAGAGATCATCTTTCAACAATGGCAGTAAAATCAGCATGTAGTCTTAATTTTCTATGGTTGAACCTTGAACGTGAATCATTATATTACAATGTACTTATTGATTTCAACAGGAAGAGGATTAAGCCCAGAAAATCAGGTTAGGAACCTGAAACTGGGCTGAGGAAAATGGAATTTTTCTGGTACTAAAACTCTCTTATGTTATGTAAAATACATTAGAATTTTAAATATGAGATTTGGCCATTTGGAAAATATTCTTAACATCTCTAAACTCACTAGAGATGTGACAAGGTCAGTGAACTGAAAATCTGATTAGTAACCAGTGCTTGGAATTAAAAAAACCCTATTACTACACATATTATACCATAATAACTGATTTTACCTACTTACCTATTTGTACAGACTTATATAAAGTGAAAGGTGTTTTAATGGAATATTCAACAGGTATAAAAAGAAAACATCTGTGACCACAGAGTGCTGTTTGCTGGCCACGAGTACCACAACACCACATTTCCATTGTGTGCACATATATAATATACCCACACAGAGTATACACAGTGTATATACCCTTCAAGTGCAAACAGAACATCAAATAAGTGAAACCATTTTCAGTTACCTGTTTATTGGAAGTACCAGACTGACTTAGCCACAGGTGCTGGCACTTGCCCCTCGTCGTCCGTCCTACTACCACTTAACTGGCTGTAGAGCAAGTAATACATTTCAGCTGCACAGCCATTAACCCTCTGTGCATTATTATTATTTGTTAGAGCTGGTGGCAGCAGCCCCCCAAATCATTTACCCAGAACTCTCCCTTGTAAAAATCCTAATTTTGGAAGTTTACAGTTTTGACAAGCAAATAATTTGGACAGAAGTCCTCTGTAATGGACATATTCCTCTTTAAGTTTGCTATCAAAGATCTCATCTAAAGCAGTTATTTGCTTGTCCCCATAATTAAATATACATACATACCTGTATATATATGTCTGTGGAGTCATTTGCCTGGGAGTTTCTAGTACTTGCAGGCTTTGGAAAAGAAACATGGCGAGGACCAGCCTAAGCACAAAGATGGTCCCTTTAGCTTGTAAAAATTGACCTAGTTTGCCCAGATATAGTTGTTTCCCCACACCACAGTTCAGGCAATCCAGCTCAGTCACACTCCACCATCCTGTACCTCATACAAACCAGCTCGACCATGAAGAAAACAAAACACCTGAGTGGAAGAAGAGGGGGGGATGCAGGTTTGGGGCAGGCAGAAGCAGAGAAAGCTGGTGGTGACAAGGCAGACTGCTCTGATTATTGGGGGCTTTTTCATTATCATCTATAATGCCACAGCTTTCAGACAACCCGCAAAGGAGATTAAATAAAAAATTAAGAAAGAAAATATACCCTTTTTTAATATGTGTACGTGATGCCCCAACATGCCTCTCTGCCTTGTCTGTGCTTTTCTAACCTCTGCTGAAAATGGCTGTCCAACCACCTGGGGATGTGGCACATGGTTTAAGCAGACTCACTGCTTGCAGCAAGAGAATGGGGAAGCGGCTTGAATGCCGGCACAGGCTGGCACCCTGGCAGTCCCCAGTCACCTTTTATTCAAATGGTTTAGAAGAATTTTTGCCCAAATTCGACATCCAACAAGCATTTTTAAAATACTCTGGATAAGGATTTTCTTACACAGAGAATAGCAGTCTTATTTTAAAGATAATGCTGCAAACACCTTCAACAACTTCAAACTTCAAATGACCTGGTAACAAAAACAGACTTTGAAAGCAATGAGCAAGTCACATACTTCAGTGAGTAAGCACACAACTCATTGAAGTTTCCAACTTATTACAGATACTTAAATCAGAATTAGCTGTGTCAGAGAAGAGGGGAATTAATTCATTAAACTCTAGCAGAAGGCCAGGGATGCTAGTAACACACAGGTGGAAATCACTCCTGTGGTTCTATCTCATTTTTATTTGAAGCGGTTTGTTATGGCAACCATAAAAGACTGATAAAAACATTTTGGTCTGTGCAAGGTGGCTTGAACTAGAATACAGAAGTACTGGAAGTAACAAACCTTTCATCAAGAAAAAAAAAAAGAAAGAAAAAAAAATCCAAGAAACCACAAAACACAGCAAGGATGGAAAATTAATCCTAATTCACAATCACTAGGCATCTCTCCCTCTCCACCCCGTGCCCCCACCTCCCCAGCTACCTGCACGCTGGTGCTGTTTGCTTTGATCTGCCCTCAGTGAGTCACAGGCTTTTCTTTGTCACCACCATGACTTGCATCCAGCTCTCTACCAACCCTCACACAAGGGTAGAAACAATTCTATTCAATTCCACTCCAGTAGTGCTTCACTGAAGCTACAGATGAAGATAAATAGATCTATGGCATACATACTACTAAAAAAACCAAAACAAACCCAAACAAACTAACCTTCACGCACAATGAGGAATGATGCAAGCCCAGAAAAAGTGATGCTACCAGAGCACTCAAATTACAAGGCAAGAAGAAGATTTCTTGTTAAGCTGCAAATCTTATCTTCTAAAAGACCTGATGACACTAAGTTGGCACAGACGGAATGAAGCTGTTTAGGGTAAATTGCAGTCTAAGGTAAATCTGGACAGATACTTTAATTCGGTTTTTAATCATTCAATTGTTAATGTTCATTGCATGGTCACTTGGGAATAAGCCCTTTGCACTGAATTAAAAGGTAAGAAATTGCCTTATAGAAATAAGCAAGCCCTTCCACTAGCAGCTTTCTAAATCTTTCCAATGTTAAGTGAACAATATAACCAACAAAAATGCAATTTTCTTTGCAATTTGGCTCTCCAAGTGAACATGGTATGTTTCCAAAGCTCTAAGGCACCATGTCTCTGTTGGGAGTAGACACAGGGTAGCGCTGGAGGAACATCAGAGGAAGCAAGAGCCATGAGCCCCAGCACCTCTGTGCTAACTCCAATGTGGCCAGAACAGAGCAGAGAAATGGGTGTGGATCAAGAGTGTTGATACCCAACTTTGGACACCCATTGTCATAACGAAGCTTGGTGTAGACTATTCAAGCTCCACAAATGTATGGACAGGTTACGCCCAGGGCATCTAGTCTTTAAGCCAACTAGCATGCACTGCCTACCAGCTGCATGGCTTCCACTCAAGGTAAAAGGCGGCAATAATGGCGTTTGCCACCAATTATTCAGTCATGCATGAAGTGGAGCATCTGAAAAATGTTGCTGCATTCTGGAAACATGCTGCTCTTATTTGATATTGCTGTATAAGCATCAAACTATTTTGTTTTAAAAGCCATGGTAAATTTATGAATGGAACTGTGCAAGAGGGATTTAATAAGAGATCCATAGCAAGTGTTCAGCGGTCTGGATGTTGCCTGCCACCAGGGTAGCATGAAATCATTTTATAATTAGACCATGGCCATGCAGGATTAGTATACCATAAAAATATAGGGCTGCATTATTTTTATTTATATAACAGATGGATGTTTAAAAAGGTCATACATTTTTAATGAATGCAACGTCACGCCAGTGTTGACAGAAGACTTAGAAGTGCTACAATCTGGCCAAACCTAAAGCCTAAAAATGCTACCTTCCCTTCCCCCCCCCTCCAGTCATGGAGCCAAGAAATAAATGTACAATAGTGCTGTGAATTTCATTCCAGAGATCAGCTTAAGTACAGTATTTAGAGGGCACTAGGTTATATTTTGTTTCATTTCATGTCCATTGTAAGTAATTACAAGACTCCCATTACTAGAGCTACCTGAAGGCCTCATACTCCTTTAGTCCCAGAGCACATGGATAAGATACAAGAGCAACTACCACTAAAAAATACAGTAAAGTGCTAAAACTCTTTTTTAAGCAGAGCAATATTTGCAAAATTTTCCATTAAATACAGGTTTGCAGAATATTACTTCCTATTAAAAAAAAAATACAGGAGAGACACCTGGTAATGAAGCACCAGTTCCTGATATTGTAACATCACAGAAATCACATCCTTGCATTAACTGTGATCTACAAGTCTTTATTTTGGTGGCCAGCCCAAAGCTTCACAGCCAAGCTGTAAGAGAGAATGAACTTTGTGACCCTGTACAGCCAGTACATCTCCATCACTGCCTACAGACAAGTCCCAAACCGCAGCCCTGAGAAAGCACGGGCACATCCAGATCCGAAATAATTCACAGAGCCAGAACCCTTCATCAAAGATCCCACAGCCATTTGCTAGTAAAAACAGCAGCAGTCTTCAGCCCTTGCGTTTTTGGCTGCTCAGACCCTATTCTGGCATCACCAGCAAAATACACGGGCAGTGGGGACTAGATACAGGCAGCAAACCTATATTAACACTACACCAAGGGCTGCACTCAAGCCCCTTGCTATCAGTCTAATCACAGAATGCAATTTTTCCTCCATTATCAAGGGAGGGTTCCCCTCCCGCCCTTAATGCTGAAACTCACAAGTACTCACAAGTACTGATTCCCACTTTTCCCCGTAAGACAGCTTCACGAGAATTGGGTTTGCCAGTCCAATCGGAAGAGATAAACTAAACATTTTTGTCAAAAATCTCATCCCTCATCCATTTATCTTCGTCTTCCAGAAGGGAAGGGAAAAGATGAGGGTCAGGATCTAAAATACTGCTATTCCAACAAAATATTTGAAAATAAGGAGATTGCCAGAACACCTTTTTTAACATTTTAGGGGTTTTAATCAAAAGTGGGTTGTTTGGTTCCGACCCTCCCCCCACTTAAAGTTATCACATGCAGATACAATAGGCATTTATTTATTTTTTAAGCCAGACCTTTTGTTAGGTCCCAATTTACTTCTCAGATGTTTTCATATGGAGCACTTGGAGTTCCAGAAAATATATAGGCAGGAGTGTGACATGAACTTATCCTCCTGTCTCCACAGGGTTGGTCTTGCCCTGGGTGGTACTACTGCAATCCTGTCAGACTGGCAGTAGAAATATGCTTTTAAACAAACAATATTTAAAACAATAGCACTGGGGGAGGCCAAGGGGATTTCCAGGTGTAGAGCCTGAAATAAGTAGAGGTGAGGGGAAGCTGTTTACCAAACTGAGCATAAACACTGCATCAGCAAAATCTGCTTCCAGTGCGCTCTAGCTGCCTGCGCACAACATGGCCTTAAAGAGGGTTATGGTAAATCTGCACATAATAATAAATGGTACTAATAGCCAGGGCCTGTTCCTCTCCTGTAAACTGAAAACCACCTGTGAAGCCATGTATTTCCCCACAGCATCCAATTGGCCTGTGAAATTAATTGTGAGCAAATACCATTGAAAGTTTTTATGATTCATAAGAAATGGGAGACTGTTATTACAGTGTTGAACAGCCCATCGGTATATTTCCCTTTTTTTTTGGATTGCATGCATAATACTACATCACCTTTTTTATTCCAAAACCACTAATTGAATACTTCCCCCTTCTTTCCTCAGGAGCATGAGGTTGGAAAGAGAATGCTGGGCTATAAACCTACCATTCCAATACTAAATTATGATCTTTATGTGCTATTGACTGGGTTATCTGATAACCTCTAACCACTCCAGTAATATTTAACGAGAATTCTTTATTTTAGAGACTAATTGTCTAACAACTAACTTTTGCCAGTCACCAAAATAGCTTTCCTTGGGCAGGGGTGGTGGTCTTTGAGGGGAGGGTGGCTATCTTCTCCCGAGAGGAAATGGAGGAGCACATTATTAGTGACATTCCAGTCATATATCAAAGGTCACCACCCTGCATACAGCCAGGTTAGACTCAGGCCTATTAGGAACTATGATGACCTTGTCTCAGAAGGTCCTTCTCTGCTTTTCCCCCTATTCAGTCAAATAAAACATCAGTGTGGAGGTCAATAGGGAATACAGTCCAGAAAATACACTTGGGTATTAAGAACAAAGATCGAGAATAGGCATGCTCTTGCTGTTACACCTTACTCCAGCTATTCTGCCTTTGATATTTCATGCTTAAGATCAGACTTCTGCATTATTCATCAAAAAGAAGTTTTATTAAAGTTCTGTGCTATAATTTTTTTCCTTTCCAATCTTCTACTACACAAGGCACATATTGGACAAATCTCACATATTCAATTCATGAACTAGCATAGTCTTGAGAAAAACCAAATACGAGATCTGGTGTTCCTTTCAAGTACATCAGCTGAGGTCAGAATCTGCTCCTGGGCAATCATATAAAAATATCAAACTGGCAGGAAAGGCCTGTGTATTGAAAAGCCTCTCTGCTGTCTCAAACTCAACTCCAGACACTCTGAAGAGCTAAAGCACAAAGATATTTTATAGGTGGGCTTCATAACTTTCTGTAGAATCGCATTACCTTAAATTTCTTGGAAGCCAAAAGCTTAGAAAGTAAGATCACAAATCACCCACAAGACACAATAAAAGGTCTGTAAGACAGAAGTACTTTAAAATTCACTCAATTTAGCTGCAAAAGATCTATAATACAACACCTTCTCATGGCAATAAATGCAATGCAACTTCCTGAATTCAATTGTGCTTTTCCAGCTTGAAGATTTGGCTGATGATGACCTCTTTCTTCAGCTCTAGAGTTACAGGATAATTTAGGTATAGCTGTCATATGAAATGAGTATACTCTAAGACATACAAGAAAAAGTGTACAAGACAAATTACATTACATTCAGTTTCATGCAAATCAAATAGTATCATTAATCACCTCATATGAAGAGGTTGGATATGATATGCCATATATACTAACCGATTAGCTGATTTTTGAGCCTGTTGAGATATCTTTAACCATTAGATGTGAATTTCATTCCAACTAATTTTAACAACCTAAAAATGAGGTGCCTAACCACATCTTGCCATCCAGGTTCCCTCTGCAGTGATAAGGAAAGATGATACACCTGGAGAATGATTCATCACATCAATCTTAGACACACATTTAAGGTGGGATGAGTCACTCTTTGCATGCACTTCTCTCTCTTTGGTGATGGATGGAGCCTGGACAACTAAGTTAATTCAGACATCTATGTTTTAAACAGCTAAAGTGAGCTGACATGATCAAAGCCTTGGTCAAAAGTCAGTACAGAAAGCAGACCTGAGGGGATGGTGGTCTGTCAGGTACTATTTCTAAAGAGGCTACACGTCATCTTCACACTGAGAGGGGATTTTTCAAAAAAACCACCATCTGCATGGCAGCTGTTACCTCATTGTAATTATTCATGGCCAGCCACTTTCACTGGGGAGAAAGATGATGGTGTGGGCAGAGATAAGAGTGAGAATGAAATTTTTTAAATTATTTTTGTCTGACTTCATGGACTGCATACTCAAGAGGCTGTCAGAGGAGATGCAAGTCAACTTGTGACTAATAGTTCACACTAATCTGCAGGCCAGCAGAAGCCAGTATTTCAGATTAACTTACCAAACCACCAGGCAGCACTATCGCTAATTAGAGGAAACATTACTCGAGGCTGTTATCCTGAGACCAGATCATATACTAATAACCCAGACAGTGAGAGTTTAGTTAGCACAATTGCTATCATTATATTTCTTTTTAAAGGCCTTTCTTAATGGCCAGTATCTATCATACTCAAGGCTCCAGCTGCCAAATAATTTCTATTTTCCTGTGAATCATGGCTGGGTAGGCTTGCTTGAGGTAATGAAAGCAAAGTGTTTTTTAAGGGAGATAACAATGAGCAATCAGCACCATAACAAGCAAGCAATGTTTCCATACTCAAATAACTGAATATTTTATTCAAAAATGGAAAACAATCCAGCATTAGAAAGATTCTAAATCCTAGTTTTAACAAGATACAAGCCTATGATGTGTCTGTACCTACATTAGGAATCACTTTTGTGCAGAAACTCCCAATACGCAAACTCACGTGAGGCGAATGTGGCCCTCAGGGGTGGAGTAAAGTTTTGAGACTTGTGAAGAAATGTTACAGGCCTCAGTTTTAAGGTCATGGTTTTACTCCCACAGCATTTTCATTCACATTAAACAACCAATAAAAAGCACTGTTAGAGATCAAAAAGAGAAAACTATTCCTACCCAGTCTTATAATATACCTATTTTCTCCCACCCACCTCCTGAAGAGAATTTTTCAAATTTGGTTTCCTTTGTTTAGGATAACCAACATCAGAAAGCACTCAGCCCCACAGGGCAGCAGTCGCAAGGTGTTTGCCAGAAGAGCACCAACAGCATTTGTTTGTTTGGAAGAATCACCCGAGCACCATTTTTGAGTTTGATCTAAATCAGTCTCTAGAAGTCCATTTCTGCAGATAGACTTGAAGACAACAAAAGACAAGAAAACTAGAGGGTGTTAGTACCTGTGTTTTCTTCTAGCAATCACCATGGTTTCAGGTTCACCTGAAAGTGAGGCAGGCCTGCTCTCCAGCTGAGAGCTACCCTTCCCAGCAGAGCGTAAAGAGCTAATTCAACTCTGTTGTACAAACACAAAGATTTCCAACACCACCAGCATTTTTATTTATTTCTTTGCTGCTTTCACCACCCAGAGATCATCACACACACACACACACACACACACACACAGAGTGTGTGGCAGCAGCACAGGTGTTTTCTCCTGCCCCATCCCTGTTTTCGTGAGGGAGCAAAGTCTGCTCAGGCCTTCATGCCCATTGCTGCTCAAGCAGTCACTCAGCTGAGGTGGCTCTCCAAAAGACTACCCAATATCTGCTGGATAGGCAGCTTTTTTATTTCTCTTAGGCTTCTAAAACCTGGTTTTCTTCCCCTGCCCCCCTTTTGGATCCCTAGGAAACACTGTTTTACAAAATACTGCAAGAAATCTTGGTTAAACTTAGTGAAGGATCCACAGTTTTGCCTCTGAACTGTGCGCAGTACACTGCTGCAACAGCAACAGCTATAACACTGGAGCACGGCATGGCAGTGATGCTTTTAGAAAGCAACTTTTCCTCCAGTAACTTATGTGCTGAATGCAGGATTTAACTTTTGCTGCTATGAGAACTTACTTAAAGGCTCCCCTATTTCATTAGCTCCAAGTGCACATATGCCTTTAAGGGTAATAAAGACACAAATAAGGTTGCGATAGTAAAATGCATGTATTCTAAAGAGCATAGCTTCAGTGCTGTATACCCTTTGTATTACACCTATATAATCAAGCAAAAGACAAATTCTTAATAAAAAGAAAGTGAAGTTGTTTTAGGACTCAGATACTGTTACAATCCAAGTACCTCCTGCATAGGAGGTCCAGGTGAAACCCACAGCTTGCTGAGATCCCTTTGGTTTCCAAAGATGTGGAAGTACAAATAAGGCAAAATCTTTTTCCAGCCGAGCTGCTTTGTGCCAACACAGTGTAAGGCAAATCACAGTGAGGACCTGGGTTGCTTTGAACTAACCACAGACAGCCTAAACGCGAAGGCATTTAACACAGAGGTAAGGATAAAAGTAGCTTCCCCCTGTCAGGCCATAGGCAGTTTGGATCTTTCCCCTTGTTTCTCTCAACATAAGCCTAATGTTGAAAAAGCAGAAGTTAAGGACTTAACATTTATTATTTTACTCCTGAAGTAGAAGCAGCAGCAGTGTTTGATTACGGTTACTGGATACACTATAGTCTTTCTACTGTCACTGCCAGTATTAACTTGCTCTTCAACCAAGAGTTGAAAGTTTGGATCTCAAATGGTTTTCAGAGTAACCACCTTGTGCTGCTGGAAGCAACGAGTGCTTTGCTATTAGCTCGGGTGCCAAGGGGATGGACTGCGCCATAGCTGAGGGCAGCATAACAGCTGGCCTAATTTCTGCTCTAATTCTGTCCCTTGTGTTAGCAGTTGGCACTTCACAGCAAATACCATCTTGCTTGAGAGCAAAAGAAAGAGCTCTTTTTATTAATTCCTACCCTCTATGATGGCTCTGCTCAATGCCTTGTAAACAGCACCTTTTTTTCCTGCTCCTCAGTCCATGGTTTTCCAAAGGATGCACTCCTCCCAAACTCAGCCCTTCCTCACTATTTAGAAGATGTGTTTAAACAAGGAACGTGTCTTACTAAATGGGTAGGGACTACACATATTACAGTTAGATCTTAACAACTTATCTGGCCCTACGTACTGAAGGGTAATCATCACTACACAACAATTATACTATAACAAAATGCCTACACTTATTCAAAACACGGTCTACTCATTGCAGTCAATCCTGAAGGGTAGTTTAGGAAGAAGCTGTGCAAAGGAAATGTGCAGAAATTTACCCTTTTTTTTTCATTTTTCTAGGACAAACAGCCTATCTGACACGTAGTGTCAGAAATGGGTTGTTAAACTTTGATGAGCAATGGTTATCCAATTTTTGTTTTAAATAAATTGACATGGTTGAATTTTGCATTTCTGAGGATGAAAGTGAACTGTGATGGAATCAGAAAAACATGTATATTTTCAAAAACCCATATGCAGGTCTTCCTTGATTATTAGTATTAGACCATTAGTACTAATGATAGAATTAACCATGTGCACTGCTGAAAAAGAAATTAGTAAACACTGTGTTGAATCACATGACAGTAAACTGCTTTATCAAAGATAGCAAAATTAATTGTAACAAAATAAGACTTCCTTTTGTTTATTAGATATTGTAAGAATGAAATGTACAGTATACAAAATTAGTATCAAAAATGTTCACATGATTGATTTTAACAACACATTTTTCTTTGGATTAACTGCAGACAAGCAGCTTTTTAAGAAATTATGCTGAGATCTATTTTCTATTATAGGATCTCAAGCGTATCACTGTGCTATCTACAATTTTAACCTACAAAATGAAAGCTACTGAATTTTTGCTGAATCTTGGTGGCATTTGTTGGAAAAGGATAGAACAGCAACATTATGTGCTAAGAATATTAGTTCATTACAATAAAATGTTAACTGTTCAGGTTCATAAGCAAAATTGCTTTTGAAATTTCAAACCTTACAATTGTACATTTTCAGTATCAAACACTTGCCATAAGAAGTAACATTCTACTATAGTGGTGACAAAGATTTTCAGCTTTGTTCTTCTTTTAGACAGTTACATAAATACTGGTTTTCTTTTTCCTAATGAACTTTCACATCTTCAAAATTAGTGTCAAACAAAGTTCATTCTCCTAAAGAAACAGTTTAAAGAGGGTACATGTCATAAGCTGAATGTATTCATTTAAGGTATAGTTATATAAGGGAATGTAAAATAGTTTTCATTTGTTAAATTTGTGTATTTTCAGTTTATGCCATATTGTTTAGCAGAAAGATGAAGTAACTACTAATGAGCAGTCTTGGTAGCCTAAAAACAGTCTATCTGTTCCATACATTACATGTTTGCCATAATGATTTTCACTACAACATAAAATACACTAGAAAAACTGAAATTATTACCAGGGAATATTACATACATTTATCAGTATTGACAATGTTACCCTGATTAAAAAAAGAAATCTTTCATTGAATTCCTCATACGTGCTCTACTTTGCAATAGGAATATGATTTAAACTGAAAATTCTTCTCATATTGTCCAAACAATTTTTCTTAATAGACACTGAATGTATTTGCACAATTGCAATGCATTCAAAATAGTGAACTGCTGCCAGGTAAGCCCATTAATGATTCGAAACAGGAGTGGGTGCCTGACAAAAAGTGGGCCAGCCTTCCAGAACAAAACAGATGGTGTGCTTTCTCTTGAGGTGTCTCTAATGTAAATCACTTCACATTTTAAGTTGGCACATATCTCAAGAACCCTTAAAACAATCCCTGTGAAATGAAGACAAATCACAATAGAAATGATGCAAAGCCATTCTTTAGAAATTTAGAAGAGTCCAAAAATATTTTTGTTACCTTTTAGCCTTAAACTGGGAAAATTCAGTGCATTGGGTATTGTATTTTTAATAGATAAACTATTCAAATTATCTTATGCTGGGAACAGCTGGGCTTGCTGTTTTCTCTGCTATTACGTGGGTTTTTTTAAGACCATTGGCAAGAACAATCTGTAGGCTCTTGGATTGAATAGCTGACCCAGGTTGAATTACTAGTGCAATACAATTGCACAATTCGCCTCTGTAGTCCGAGCTCCCTGCAGCATTTGCAGAATCTTGCGTATGTGTTGATGTTGTAGTTGTAAATGCTTGCAGACGGGCACTTCCCATCGCACGAAACAATGTTCACCTGGTAACAAACATGAAGAATAATGAACAAACTGAAGCAGCTAGGAAATAAAAATTAGGAGTTCTCAAGAAAGTCCAAAGACATTAGGCACCCAAATCTAATGGCAAAGCAATGAAAAATTTGGAGCTAGTCCCTTGGGAAATCACACTATGTCTGAGTAATAAACTCTGAAGTATGTTGCCCAGAGAGGCTTCCATTTTTATCTTACTGAGATTAATAATGACTTCCCTGTCAATTTCAGTAACAGCAGATTTTGGCTACTAGCAGACACAAAGAAACAATATTTGTTTTGAATTTTAAAGTATTTATAATAATGTTGGCTTGAGCGTAGCACCAAATATTCTGTCCACAACTCCCTATAGTATGAATTTCACTAATATGCTGATGCAGTGTTGATATCCTGGTATCAGTAAGGAGGAATATAAAGAACCAATCGTTTGGAAAGCCAAGGGGAATTATTAATAATGGTACCAAAACTGTAATACAGACTGTAATAGGAACAGCCATATGAACTGATAATTTTTTCAAGTTTCATAGTCAGGATTTGTATTTATGTTTGATGAGACACCAAGACTAAATTTCTTGGCTGCTCAACAGTTTACTCTACAAAATGTACTCTCAGAGTCACTTTAGAGGTTACAGCTGTTTTCCCATACTTTTTTATTACAGCTTTTCCAGGTGCTCTTACCCATCTCACATGAGATGCCTGGCTGCACCCTTGCTGCCGCTCACACTGCCTCACTGCACAGCAGGACATTGTTGGTGTCCTCCAACAGTAAATCCTTCGGCAGACACAGAGATAGTGCCTCATTCTTTCTACACATTTCACAGTATGCTCATGCTGCTCTCTAAAAAAAACCTTCAGGACCCAAGATTCCTTTCTTCGTGAAGTTGGCATTTAAATACTCTCCCTAGACAGCCGTTTTAACACTAGTGTATCACCGGCAAGATTCAGTTTTATCAAAGTTAATTTGAATATAATAATTGCATTATAGGGTGACCTAAGACCTTGGATTTGCACTAAATTGATGTGCACCTAAATGCATACAAAAGCAGAAGTCACATCGCCCTTTTCCTTATTATTTGAGAAGATGATTGCTGAGAATGTAAGGAAATATTAAAACAGCTCTACAAAACACAGAAACTTCTGTCTCTGTGAGAGAGAGATGCAGACAATGGCCTTGTGGAATTCGTGTTCCCTCCCTCCCTCCCTTCCTTTTATTTCACCTATTTTTTCCCTTCTATTAAAAGAAATCACGATAGCTATTTACTTACTGGTGTGTTACTCCTGCAGTCATTCTTGCGGATAGTCATCCTAACAGTCACCTTTTTACAGAATTTTCCATCTTCCTTACCTGCAAAATGGGCATTGATTGAAAAATATTAGCTCAAAATTCTAAACATTTCAGAGGGAAGGACATTACGGAATGTTTTATGGGGTCAAGAAACACAGAAGAAAATACTCAATATATCACTGCACATACAAAACTTTTGCAAAGTGACATTAGTATTGCTCTTAAAATTATTCTATTTCATGCATTAAAGTATCTGTCTCCTTATATTTCCAATGACAATTATAAAAGGCTCATTCTTCATTCAGAAGCCTTTTAAGAGTAAGTAACAAACAGAAATAACTGTAACAACCTTTAAAAGCAGCAACTGCATTCCAGTAGTATACACAAAGTTTAAAATGAATACTTAACAGCAGAATCTGATGAAGGGGCTTCAGGGGGCTTTACATTTCTGTATGTTGTTTATTGAATAAGAAGAACACAACCAGTGAACAAATTACATTTTTTATTTACATTTTAATTAGCATTATTTCCACAATTTTTGTCACAGATGTACAAAGTATATGGATGAAATAAAAAATATATTAAAAAATCATGAAATAAAATAAGAGGAGTTAAACTTAATTTAAGAAGGGAATCCTGAACATTTGAACAAAAGTGAAGTTCAGTATAAAGTTCAGTTGTTAGAGCTCAGAAAGCAGTGTCTTCTTACGATGATCCTCTCTATGCTGAAGAAACCACATCACGTTGCAGATCTGTAAGAGAAATGAAGAGTCCATTCCATAATAACAGCTTCCACAGTTTCACAGCAGATTTTACACTGCATGATGCAGTCCCACATGACTCTCCACTTACAGACCTGCATTTTCATTCAGCCAAGAAATCCAAAGGTGTTGACAAAAGGTGAATACTGCTAGCTCCAGAAAAGCAAGGGCAATGAAAGACTCATTGGTTTGACCAATACCCATACTGAACCGTGACAGATGTTTATCACATCTTGTTGTGCAATGTCCAGTTCCCTGCTCTTATCACTGTCAAACCAGGTAATACTGCTTCTCAAAGAGAAACATTTTTTGGTTGGGTGGTTTGTTTCTTTTTTTAAAAGACATACAAACCTGCTGCTGTTTCTAGACATAGCAGAGGTTTCTAGAATATGAAAGAAAGGTCAGCAATGAAACTTCTTGGAAGCAAACAAAAATCTACAATCAGAAATGGCTGACTACTGCTTGACTATCATTGAATTATATTTGTTTAAGGAAAAAGTAAATTGAGAACTGAAGAAAAAAAATCTCACCATCATTTCGTTTCTCGTAGTCCTATTCATGTCCTTTCTTCTTTTATATTAAGCAGGGCGTGTAGATGAAGAACTCAGTGCAGCTGTGACTGTGACTTCATCCAGGCTATAGTGAAATTATATCGTATCTCATAAAGAAATAAATATAAAATGTATTTCCATGCATGTACTTTATTGTCCAGTGGCTTTTAATGAGCTCTACAACATAACATACTTTTCCACGAACAACTTTACAAAACACGTGAGCCTCTTATACGTGTCATGTCATAATGAGATTCTTTTTCAAAATCTGTATGGTCAAAAATCCTTTCTTCATTTTTGGGTAGACTCATAATATCTTTGTCATTTAAAGTGATGTCGATACGAAATATAGTTTCAATGTAGTACTCCTAGAGTCATGAGTGTAATTTAACAAAGGACGTATCACTCAGTGATGTACAAAATTACAGTCAACATCATTTCTCTTACAGAAATATAGCAAGATGTTTTCACAAAATAAATGCCCAAACTACTACGTTACTACTATTCATACTATGTTACAATTTTAAAAATTATCATGTTCTATTAAAAAGAACAAAGATAATCTCCAATTTTCATGGAGTAAACACAGGCTTGGTATTTTCAGTATATTGTCCTAACTACGGATGGGAAAGGAATGACCTGCTTCTACTGTGTATGCCACTGGAAGCAAAACTACGTGAAACATCATCTGCAAAAATGTTGTTTATATAAGAAGCTTTAATAAGCAAAGCCATTAGTCTCTATGTTCTACAGCACTGTGAACATAATGGAATTAGCTTACATTTTTAAACACAGCTATTTTACACGTGCAGCAAGCTAAAGACTATGCAAGTGCTTACTACCAACAGTACATTGTTGGCTAACAACAATGCACTGCCCACACAGTGCAAAATGATAAACAAACCAAAACCAAAATATGAGCCACTCTGAACCATGAGCAGTTATACTACACTGCAGCTTTTGGCATAATCGGGTAACATGAGGCCTGATGTTCCTATCAGGGAGTACATTGTTGGAAATCAACAATGATGCTGTTTGGGTTGGTATTACTTATTTCCAGAAAAATGTACCTGTGTTACAGCTAGCATAGGCTGTAGGAGTGACTGGGCTAACAGGGAATGGGAGGAGCATTGACACTGAAGAACCTGGTAAGAATATTACATATTGAACAGAGTACACGTTACAGAGGATCCCCTATCAATATGAAATATTTTGGAGTTATTAGACTTCAGCATATTTGAGAAAAGAATTTAACCTTAAAATATCTGTATATTACAAGATCACAGAATGGCTGAGGTTGGAAGAGACCTCTGGAGGTCATCCGGTCCTACCTCTCTGCTCAAGCGGGGATCATTGTGTCAGCAGCTCAGGACCATGTCCAGGTACTACTTGCACTACTAAGCCTAATGTCAAAACCAGGAAGGATCTGTTCTACACTGGTATAACTAAGACAATCTGCTACCCTAAATTTAAGTTGTCCTTTGGGGCTAAAAGAAAGAAATAGTATAATTTCCTCTGAGCAGTGTTTGTAAAACTCTCTGGGTTTTGATGGAACTCCTGGGACTTAATTCAAAAGAAAACAACAATCTGATAACCCTTCTCATAAAACGTCTCACACAATTACAATTGACTAACAGCTCTCACGGCAGATTTGTTCAGAGTCAGAATGAACTACATGATTCATAGAGATATTATATTGTCTATAAACAAGTGTGAAATCCAGACGATATAAATCTACTTGTAAATGCATCTCAGAAGTCACTGGATTTTTCGAGGGTTTAATTTTACTTTGTGATGCATGCCCCAGATTAATAACTTACTTTTGCCTGAATTATTTAAGAGTGTGGTTATGATCTTTGTCTAAGTATAGTAGCAAGATCTTCTGCCTCGCTGTAAAGTAGCTTAATGGATTTTTAATGGTCTTAATAGATTGTTCAGAAGCTGGTTTATATGGCTGCTAAGGTACTGAAGGGTAATGTCAGATAATCAAAAACTAATCTCAAAAAGCCTGTAGACAATCAGCTACAGAACTAGGACAAGTGCTTGAAACACAGGTCCAGCAGAGTGAAAAAACATGAAGATATATTACCATTCCCTTACAGTGATCAGGAGCAGGAAAAGAGCAAATAAATCCTCCACAGTTTCAACAACCTTTGTACTACAAAAAGTAATACATAATGAATAACACCAGAAGGTACCTCCCAGTTGGCAACATATATCCCACTGCAGTAACTGCACGTGGTACCATATCTGGTAGTCATGACCATTGAAGTCCTATCCCACCCAGCAGGAAATATCTGCACTTTTCTCCAGCTCTCTCCCACTCTTTATTTCCTACTGTCTTGAGCTTTCTATTCACTATTTCAGCCACTTATGCAAACGAAGTGAGGTTTTTGCACTTTTTAAAAGATATTATACTGCCCAGTATAAATTCTCTTTTTCAATTGCTTATAACATTGTCAACTTCAAGTATTAGAGCTTAAATTCTTCAGGTTAGGTGTCTGCCTCAGGCTAGGTTCTTCATTAAATCAGCCAAAATGTTTCAGCTATGTACCAGTGTGTTAAGAAAAAATGTAGTTAGCTCTTGATTTATACTAAGATTTAGCGTATTTGGAACCTACTTTATAGGGAATTGCTTTATTTTTTCCAGAAAACCTTTATGAGTTCTCATAATAGTCAAAACATACCTTGGCAATCAAGTAGGAAGGGATTTTTAAGTTGTGAGTTCTTTTGAAAGATATTGCCTGAAAGCTTCTGAATCATGTCTATTAATGTAACCTAAAACTATATTACAATCAGATAATTATTTACAGCATTAACTTACAAACTGCATAGATCAATCTTCATTTTTGCCAAATATGAAGATATGAATGTAGATGAAGCATGTTTTAAGGTGCCTTCCAAAACGCAGTACCTTTTACTATACTAAATGAAGTTACTAATATTTTGAGGAGTTTCACATGAGAACTACAAAATATTCAAGGTAGCAATTTTAGTGACTTGGCCAGCCACAATCACTAGCAGTGGAATAAACCCTTCAACGTTAAACTACTTTCTTCTGATTCAACTCCACTCGTTTCACTGGTATTTACACGGAAGACTGGGAAAAGCATGGCCTCTGAGATCAGTGAATCAAGTTTTCATGCAGGAAAGAATCAACCTTATTACTAAAGTAACAACAAACCAGACAGACTTGTGAGGCAGGAATCATCACTCATCACTTACATGTTTTGCAGCATCCTTCTAAGAATGGTACAACATAGCCTCCAACCTGACCATGAGAGAAATAAAAAGGAAATAACTTGATTTTTTTCAAATATTCATTCTCATATATCTGCACTATTAGAAATATCTGCTCTGATAAAGCTCTGCAATGTTATTCAGGCAAATGTAGCACTCTGGTGAATTGATGAAGGTTTGGCTGTAAATGACCAAACTTGACTGTTTTAACTCAAGTGAGTATTAAGTGCCTGTCACTGAATGCCACCACACATCACCAGCTATCAAAATGCCACATTTGGAGAGGGAACGACTGTGTTAAGTCTTACTTCGTCATGTGTTACTTAGAGTAAAGCCCTGACTTCTTGTAGAGGTCATATTGACAATCGCAAAAAACTCATTCTGAATTCAAAGCAGGAAGAAATCTCATCTAAATGAGAAGCCACCCACTCCCCATAGTGGAGAGTCATGGCTGCCTTCAGCGCTGTAGCATGAAGTACTCCCCAGAGTACTGCGGGAAGAATAGGTGCGGCTTTTTAAAAAGCTCTCTCAGGATTACATTGAAGGAGAGTTCAATTTTTGATGTTCACCTCCCTATCTCAAGCCATGATGATCTACCTCAAATCATCATGAAAGCCCTAACTTTTTTAGTTTGCCTAAAAGAGCAAAGGGCCTTTCACCAGCTGTGTAACTGAGAGTCTCTCTGAAGAACCAATCTATTGTTATCTATGAGGAAGAACTACAGCCTCCTAGTTCCTTTAGGACTGTTCCCTGCTTGTGTTCATCACTCATTAAGTATCCTCCCACCCACATGTAAATGTAGAATTACAGAGAGCAATATGAGATTGCTCCATTCAAACATTTCCTGGCATTTAGTCTAATGTCATTTTGCAAATTGAAATAGAGCTTTTGCTTCTACTGGAAAACTAGGCCAAAAAACCTCACGTCTCACTGTACAAAAGATCTTCCTGATACTCAGACAATCTTTCATTTTCTTCCACATTTTTGACCACTGTGATGAATCGAATTGCTATATGCAGAAAATCAGTTAGAAAGGAGAAGTTCAACCCAGAAAAGCATCCAACTTCAGACAGCTGTATGAGGACTAGTTTGATAATAAAAGCCCCTATGAAATAAAAAAAGGTATTTCTGAGAATAAGAAAAGTTCTCTGCATCTCTGTAGCTGGGCAGTCTGGTGGCACACTATACGTGTATAGACATTTTCACCTTCAAATGCCTGGGCAAAAATGCAGGCATTGCAAGAATCAATAATTTCTCCCTCTTGAAGTCAAAATGTCTTTTGTCGGTGTTAATCTTTTCATGCAAACATAAATCATAGCTGGAATACAATGTATTGAACACTGACCTTCACACATTCAGTTTCATTAAAAGGTGGGCAGCCAACTGAAGAGGAAACCAGAACTGGCCCTATTGCTGTGTTAGTGCATTCGTATCTGATGCAGTTTGAAATCCAAACAGTACCAGGCTGTTAAAAATTGTAAAACAGAATCTTTACCCAGCAGCTCAGCAAAAACAGTATTATAAGTATATATTATGTAATTCCATTGAATGCCATCTTCTCTGAATCAAAAGGAATACTTATAGCAAAACATAATTTAGATGCATGTTGATGTTCTGTTTAAGTACAGAATCTAGAAGTCCATTAAATATATAATGTTAAGCAGGTTCTAAGATAGCCAAGTGGATGATAATCCTCTGATATATCAAAATCCCTTAATCTTTGTAGACAGTTATATGATTGACTCTCCAAGAAATTAATGTGTGTACATGCAAAGCTATTTCTAGTATTTGGCCAAATAAAGCTCTTTGCACATTTTATATGGCAATGTGTGTACAATATCTCATAATATTTTGTTTACTTCTAAATATTTTGAAGGAATAAGACATGTATGAACTTACCTTAAAATTGGAAACTGTGCCATTACTGAAAGTGTGGAGACAAGACAAGTTCTTACAGCTACCACAGCAAGTTGTTAAATCTTTTGGAGGCTGATAGACTTGGTTCTGCCAAAATCAAACAGATTATTCCTTGTATGAAATCATCTTGCAACTCAACATTTTACTATTGTAATGGGCAGATTTTTTTCAGGTAACTGATTTTAGGGGCTACTTTTAAATAACTTACAAAACTGCATCGCTTACGTTTGTGCACACTGTACATTCATGAAGTTTTTACAAAATACCTTTGATCTTAATTGAAGTAAATGGTGAGAAGTTACAACTCAGAGAATGAACCAGTCTTTCTACCATTTTCAAATGCGAGCCTGACAGCTTAATTCAAGAACCACTGAAATTTTGGCTTTTTACACATTAGACATCAAGGAAGTACGGAATTAGGAAAAGTAATCTATATAACATTCCCATGGTAATGTGTCATACTTTGTGAAAAGACAAGGTATCATCAGCTTATTTTATAAAGCTGTTTTCACCACATTTAGAATTATTCTACTGTTTATAATTATTCTCTTCCCAATTCTTATTGAGCTAATATCTGCCAGAAATTTGTACCAGTTTGTGCACAATGCAGCTAAAGCTATACAGGGATGCAAGGTGGCAGTATGCTATTAGTCCAAGGTGGCAGTATGCTATATACATTAGTTTGGATAAGATTTACACAGGGGAGGAAACAATGAAGGAACTTTTATAAACTTCTATCAGAAGTGCAGTAGCACATCATTAGAAGGAGATCTCACAGTTACTCTATCTTGCTCCTATGACTGTAATCTACTCAACAAAACTCAATGAATTGTAATTAAGACCACCAGTCACAATATACATATCTGAAACTCTGAATTTCTTACAGCTTTGCACTTGACAGCACAGTCTATTGAAGACATGTTTATTCGGTAGTATTTAGTGGAGGGATCAATCACATTTGTACAAGAAGAAATATGGCAAATGCCATCTGCACTGTGTTCCACAATTGTCTGTCCAGGAAGCAGCACACCTCTCTCATTACTCAGGCAAACTTTGTCTCTCACTACAAAAAAATGCAAAAATAAACAACATGCTCAGGACAATCAGCTGTTACAAAACTCTGTTTAAAAAAAATGTTTCAAACAGGAATGGAAAAAGCTACTCTACCTCTTTAAGAATGATGGGTCAGATTTTCAAATATAAACTCTTAATAGTAGTATAATGCTTTACTAGAATCACTAAATTATTTGAAATATAACCATGAATGAAATATAAGATATAAAATATAGATAAAATATTCTATTAGGTGCACCACCAAAATGACAGTGGAGGCTTCTTCAACTGATTGGTTTTGTAAGTCTACTTCAGGATAACAAATGTACCTGAAAAATATCTATTTCTCCTCACCAATTACTGAGGGCACAGAAGATAATCAGCTCAGAAGTATATGTCCGTGTTGTAAAAATCTAGCCAAGGACAATGGTCAACTGGGTGTCCCAGAGGAATTATTTTTTCCTGAGTTTTCTCAGATGCTATTGGTCATACACTAAGATGAATTTGCATGGTGCTGAATGCTATCTTTGATCTTCTAAAGCACATAGCATGTCTAACAGCTCCTGAGTAGACTCATAATGGGGTAGCAGGACTCTGAGTGTGTTTTAATTTCTTGTTGGAGTCCTTACTCCAGCTTAGCAATATGCAGGCTGCTTAGTAAATGCCACCTAACTTTCCCAAAACTCTGTCTGCTGTTTCCCTGCACAAGACCTCCTGCTGCAGGAACTAACAGAAGAACAGGCCATAATCAACGAAATATTTAGCAAGGGGTCCTACTTTTTGCCTTTTCTTACACTATTTGTGAATTACATCAGTCAATTCTTTCCTCCTCAGTACCATGTTCAAAGTGAACATCCAATTTATAATTCCTAATTTACTTTAGCACTTGAAAGGGTATTTATTTGAATTAAAATTATTTTCTGACTTACCACATTTGTGCTTAACACAGTTACAGATATTTTCTGTGCTGTTCTGGAACTCTTCATCTATATGAAGTTTCTGCCCCTAAGTGTATAAAAGCAGAAAAAAAGAGAAGTGAAACAACAGTCTTTTCTTATCTGCATGATGTTTTTCTTTTAAACACCTTTCCTTCAGCATCTGAGTAGTAGTATCTCTTGCCCCTAGAAACCTATTTTAAATCCACTTTCATCGCCCATAGGAACATTTAATTTTGTAATGATAACCAAATGGGATTTTTTTTTTACACCTGAAAACCAGGAATGGTTGTTGGTGTCAGTACAGCAGACATTTAGGACAGAAAGGACTAGGCCAGGCCAACAATGAAATGCCTTTGTACAGAAATCTCCACACAGTGTGGAGTGCATTCTTTCGTGGAGTAAATTAATGGACATAAATAGTATTACAATAGCACAGATTTAATTTTGCATTTATTGTTTATAAGTATGCATGCTAAGATTTTTCTCCAAGTTTTCTGCCAGTCCTGATTCCTTATGGTCAAATTTCTTCACCTATGAAATGAAAGTATTAACAACAGCCTTGCTTACAAAGTATTTTGAAGTTCCTCTATAAAAAATGAGTACTATTTCCAGTTCCTTCCTAGGACTCCAAATTATTATTTTTATCAATTATTCCCATCACAATATTATTTTCTGGATTAAAAAAATGACAAGCAAACTCAAAGCACACCCAGTACTGACTGAGAAGCTAACCCAGCAATGCTCCTAATCATTTTTGTTATGCAGAACAAGTCACAATGAAATACAGTTTAAAAGTTCTGCTTACTCAGCAGTCTGAGTGCATGATATATGTTAACATATTCACTATAACAAATAATATTAACAAAACAATGATGTTTTAAAGTATTTAGTTCTGACAATTTAAAACCAAAATTTTACCCTCAGGTGCATGAAAGCAGTTCCACCCTACAAATACTTCAGGGCAGGATATGGTCATAAAAAACTGCAGAAATATCAATGCTATAAGCCATTTTATTCTGCAAGATAATTAAACTGAACTGGCTTCTTAAAAATGGATATATCTTCTTGTAAAGCATTAAAAAAAAAAAAGAGAACGACATGGCATTTCATATTTCACTGATAAAACTGTTAGTGAAATACTGATAAATAGATGTATTAAGAAGTTAATAAAAAATACTGACAGAGAAGATAAATTTCATACCAGTTTGCACTGAGGTTTGGGGATCGTTTCACATGCACATTCTGAAACAAAATACAAGTACAGAAACAATAGATTATAAAGTTATATGCCATTTGCTTAAAACAGAGCATCGGAGAGAATAGATATTCCAGATTTACAAGTTGTCACTGACAAAGTTCTGCTGGTTTTTGAAATATACCCATCCGGGGAGTCTGGAATTATGTTTGATTTTTATTCCATCCTGAAAATTAATACCAGCTTCTATGAGCACCTTTACTTATTATAGTTTACAGCATTGTATCAACTGCAATCCACCTGAACATACGAAAAAAAAGATGATCATGCTAGCCATTAGTCTCCTTGCAGTTATGACAATCATTACAATCAATATGAAGCAATGGAGAATTGTGTTTAAAGCATAACAAAAAGAGGTATGATATACTACCGTCTTTCTGAACTAGCAAATTCCTGATATGTGAACCTAACCTTTTTGGTTTGTTTTTAAAAGCCATAAATAATTTACTATCTCTTACAAAATTTTCAAGATGATAAGTCACCCAGTTTGGACAAGCATATTCTACAGTATGCAATCCCCTTGTGAAGCAAGAAGAAATAAAACAGGCAAATGAAGAAGTTATGCACCATGAGATGACTTTTCTGTATCATTTGTTTATGAGCAGATCACAATGCTGTAGCTGGCTTAAACCAGACTTAAACCCAAGAGGCCAAAGCTCTTGCCAACATCTTATTGTCTAAGGCAACTAAAATGAAAATCAGTCATTTTACCACATGTCCGAAAGGGGCAGCACTTCTCTGGGCTCCATAACTCCACCAAAGACATGCCTAGCATACATTTGAATTCAGGACAACGATGTATTTCACAAACTAAAATTAAGGAAAAGAAAGTTCAATAAAAAAAGGTTATCTTAATTTTGATTAATGGAAATATGAATCAAGAGATAGTAAATGACTTATTCATAATAAATATATTTTGAAAACATCTTTCTTGAAAAGACTAATAATTGAAATTTAATTGTTAGCCATCAGGTAGTAGTAGCATGGAGAACAGCTACTCTACGCAAATATTTAACACAGTTTTAAATCTCCAGAATTTGGGGCCTGAAATTACTCATTTGTCTCCATGACACAGATATTCAGATAACGTTTTAGGCACATGACATTTTAAAAGTAAAGATTATTTGTTCAGGACTACACAGATGCACAAGTGGAAATGTATCTCTAATCCACTGCTTTTGGCACTGAACATCCACGCTACAAAATTTGATGTGTTCCTATTACTTAAAATATCAAAATCAAGTCAACTTACTACACTGGTATGCAGGGCAACACCTGTCTGTAGTGTTGCTATCCACAATAAGAACTTCTCCTTCTTGACATTTTGGTATTTGATCAGAGCAAGCCCCGCATGCTGGAGAAAACAATTATTTAAATGTAAACCATAGGAAGACATCTTACTACCACTTAGGAAAGATGCCCATAAGTTTCTCACAGACACATATGAAAGAGAAGAGAGATACTCAGCATTACAGTCCCTTATAGTCCTTATACAAGAGGCTAATTTTCAGTGCAGCTTCCCTTTCCTTTTTCCCCTGCTATAAAGAATGAATGCATTGTTTGAGAGTCAGATGACACAAACAGGATTTTTTTTCTCCCTTTCTGCTATGAAAAATTTTGCTAGATTTTCTCTCTTACCAAGTCACCCTCCTGTATACAGGAATGCTCCTCTGCCCAAATTACAGGATCTTTAATAGCTAATATAGGGCATCTCCTGTGATCACAGTATTATCCTCCCACTTGAACACATATGAAAACCACAATAGGTAATTTTTGATATGTACAGTGCAAAGACTCATTATATCAAAAAAGAGGCAGAAGGACGCTGTGTGGACAGAGGGCCAAACACAGCACATCGTTATCACATGATCAAAGTGACCCTGATTACTGTAAATAACAGATGTAATTCAAGTTTTCTATTAATGCTCAAATTTTTGCACAGAGAAGAGCTAATCAAGACTACTCAGCCTTTGATTCACAGATATCTATGTGCAAAAATAGAGTAAATTAAATAGTACCTCATTATCACTTTATTATAATAAAGAAAACAACCGTATGGTAATACAGGAACTCCTGTATTCATGCCAAAAGTGCAATTGTATTATTGAATTAAGTCATTAAAGGCCAAACCCCAAAAGAACTGAAAAAATTTGCGTAATGCTCTCAATTTGGATATTTACCATTGAATCAGGTGGGCCACAGCTGATAGAAGAGGATATTGGGAGCAAGAGCTCTTCATTAATAACTTCAGTCTTCTTCTAATAAAATATTCATGCAGCTAGTCCACACACTGTACATGTCTCTCAAAAGCCCTCAGCTCCCTCATCCATGGGCTCCACTACCGCTCCTCCACAAGACCAAAGAATACTACTCAGCGGCACAAAGATGTTTTGTGACCCTTGATGGTTGTTGCCATTTCTCATGTTTTGTAAACTTAATGCCCACTTTTTAACCACTTTCAAGCCTTACTATGTTGGAAGAGCTGAAGAAAGTACAGGGAGCCTTAATTGACAAGATAACAGTAGACACCATTGCACGTGCAAAAAAACTTGTAGTCTCAACCAGTCAGGATACTGTACCACATATATAGGAAATGCAGCAGGTACTCTCCACCCGCGCAGCAATTAGTGTTTGATCAGCTTGACAGCTTGGCATCTGCTCCATTGGTTCACATTTTGCTGGATCACATTCTGAAAAAAGTACAACAGATGTATTATTTTGTATGAAGTATAGCATTCTTCCTTTGTTATGCTATATTGCTAAGAAATGGCAGTGCAGAGCAGAGAAATACTACAAGACCCTTTAAAATTTTTACCTTGTATCACAAGAGAGCAAAGACACATTGTCTCCTTAAACACAAGACTCCATCATCATTAATATCTGCTCAAATTGAGCCACAGACCAACCCTGGGCTTTTAGGTGAAAGAGAATTTTGTAAATGGCCATACTTAGAATGATGTCTATACTACCTACCTTTTTGCTTCTAAGCTGATCTATTTAGTTTACTGAATGCCTTTTACAGGGTGAACTTTTTTACCTTTTCAAAAGAAACCTACCACAAACGTAGTTTGGACAACAGGATTCTTCACTGTAGTAAGTGACCAGCTTTTCCAAGCCATTACACTCAGGGATTAGGGGTTCACAGAGGCTCTGATTACAAACTGTTACATAAAGGGAAAGAAAAAAAACAACCCTTCTAAACTATCTTATGCGTTTATAAGTTGAGTAGAGCAGTGGCAAGCAGTATTTGCAGTTTGATACCCCAAATCTCCCTATAACAACATGCATATGAAAACTGCAACAAACTAGCAAAAAACCCCGAGGCAATATTCAGAAGTGTCTGGCATTTGCAAACTAGAGCTGAGCCCTTGTAAGAATTTAAAAAGAACTCCTGTGGAAAACTCACTGCAACATCATCCCAGGTGATAAAAACATGAAATCTGCTTGCAATTTCTTTTTGACTTTCTAAGTTAAACAAGGATTAAAAAAAAAAAAGCTTTTATGTCCTTTTTTAACTGTTCACTTTGTAAATTAGGTAAACAATCATCTGATCTTTTTTCCAAGTGATTAGTTATATCACTTATTTGTATTTGGACATTAAAACTAAATTAGTAGCCTGTACAGCTGAGAAAAACACAATTCACATCCAAAAAACCAGAGTTATTTCAGTCCTTATAACCCTTGTCCCCTCCTCCTACCTCTCCCCCAAAACCTATGGGATATTGAGCCAAATAGTACAAAGTTTCTACAGTTTTCTACATAATTTGTGAATTCAAACTGAAGTAACTTCCATTCACTTCAAAAGTAGGATGTGTAACAGGAAAACAAACCACAGAGAAAGGATATCTGGATATTCCAGTGGGTAGTATTCATAATCATTAAGGAATACTTACAACAGATCTTCTGAGGACAACATGTCTGATCACCAGGAACAAGCAAGGCCACTTCAGCAAATCGCTGACAGTCTGAATTGTGGATATCAGAACAGTTGTACTCCACTGGAATAATGGTCTCACTGTCAACACATTTTTGCATACAGCATCCACTCAATGAAGCTTTCCAGACCTCACCTACTGCACGAGGTGCTCCTGAGCTGTCTGTACAAGCTAGATCAGGACAATAGAAAACGAAAGCAATTCCTTTTTACTTCAAATTTTGACCACCATTTTCTTCCACAGCAAGTGTGGAACTATAAAGCATAAAAATCCCAGAGTTCTGAAGGCATCACCTATCTCCATCACCCCACAAAAAATTGAAAGAGGAGACAGTCTGAGACTGAGTTTGTATGGGAAAGTAAGACATTCAATACCCTCCAGAGGATCAGGGCCTCCACTTTGGTTTGTGTCTCCACTGCAAAGCTAGTCACTTAAAATCCCAATCCAATCCTTTGTTTTTAAAGCAGTGATCTGAAAAGAAGTTACTTTTGTATTTCACACATGGCAAAGCTATCATTAATTCACCATGCTTTATGTAATCTGATTTACAATAAACTGCATCTTTCAGGTTTGTGGTGTTAGTATTAGGTATTGGTCCACAATTTAGTGTACTCAGGCAGAACTGTAATGAAAATAAGTATCAATGCTGGCAGAAAGAACATAGGACATATACACGTATTATTCAAAATGTGTAATTAACTGTTGCTGCATGTCTTCTGAATGCCATTTAGTATCAATAGGTTGGACACCTTAGCAAAGGGCTATGTGAAAAGGAGGCCAAGACTAATATACTTAGAATATTAAAATGCATAAACACAAGCAAAAATTTCCTTTTTGATGAGCATCCTCCAGGTGAACAAAATTGTATGTCACAAGGATATTCCCTGCTTGCTCTCCTGTACCGTTAACTTTTACTGAATACCTAGTCCTCAACTGAATGACCCGCACAACATCAGGCCAGAACTCGACATACTATTACTAAAGCATCCGACCACTAGATTGTAGATAATAAAGAAGAAAATCACATCCAAACATACCACATTTTTCTTCAGGAATACAGACAGCAGTATGGGCTCGGTGAAGGATGGTCCCTCCAGCACAGACACAGCCTTCTGTCAACACTGAGCAGGAGTCTGAGTCCAGAGAAGCAACCTCATTATTCTGACAACTATCGGCAACCTCGCAGGCAGCTATACAAGCCTGATAGGAGAAGTTTTCAGAGCAGGGGAAGGCTATGACAGAAATAAATAAATCAGTCATTCTGAAGTTTTAAGCAAATGAGGCAGTACCTAAGAGAAGATATTATTGTCTTCCTGTCAAGTTCTAGTGCTTGCTAACTCAGTAGGATCTACTAGCCTAAAACACTGATACAGACCAGTTACCTTTTACATGACAAACTCAAACAAAAGGAAGTTGTGAGCACTTTTACTTCTCTTCTTCTTCTAGTAACATTTTCGTCAGGCTTTGGTTTGCATTTTGGCAGTAGAGATATCAAACCATGCATCAGAGTTGACACAAAGTAATTTAAACTTCAACAACATTTGCAAATACTATACAGATGAATAATACAATGTTCTGAATCATTCTGAATACTTTGCAGTGGCTAAAGAAAATACAGCAATTACTAAAGGGCAAAGCTTTATCAGTTACAAAAATACATACATAAAGGCAAATTCACCATTGTTTTACACGGAATAAGAAAGAATGGGATTAACTCATTACTATATTTAATAGATATCCACATTAATTAATCTCTTGCATGTATGTGTTATTTTTAAGTCCATGAACACAGTTAAATTTAACATTCTTTATACTACTAATGTAAATTCATTGGCATGTTATGGATCCATGCAGGAATAGAGCAAAAAAGTATCTCATTTTGATTTAACTTTTCCTATTGAAAACTTAACATGATCTTCCATTGGTTCAAAACAGTGATTAAAGCTTCATAAATATGGCAAACAGAGAATGACTACAAATGCCAACAGTGTGGTTCTGTGAACTACCAAAATACATGATCCTCATTATGTAATGATACCTAAATCATATAGCAACACCATCTGGAATCATGATAATGAGACAAAGTCCAGTTCATAAAGGGACTGTCTGCTCAAAGATGAAGAAGGTTCCAGTTTAGACTTTAAATATTAACTGGGAAAGGAGGCTGTTTTTATTCAGCTCCTTGCTACTAAAAATAGCCATAATGCCCCACAGGAAATACATGTTAGAGTCCTGTAAATAGAGGAACTCAGGCTTTTAAAAATCAGTCTATAGCATATGAACACTTAGTGACCACAAAATCCAGATGACTTCGTGGTTCTTCCTTGCTAGGCATGCACCACCAGAGGTCACTGTTGTATAAAAGTAAGAGAATGCTGTGTCCCTTCCCAATGGATGGAATGCATAACTGTATTTACAGATATATTTTGTGAGATGTCTTGTTAAAGATTGCTAGTAAAATCAATACAAACAGAATAATTTTTTTATTTGACTGTTTCTAAGCTTTAGACTCCCTGACTATTACTTGCAGGGCATTACAACATGCCTTCACAAAGCCTGTACACATGTACCCACCTTAAATCACTATAAAAAAGACATCACTTATGATTTCTATGTACAGTGGGTTCTCTTGTTTTTGGAGATCATGCTTCATAAGTCTTTCCCTTTCAAGCACTGAAACCACAGGCCTCCCTATGTTATCACTGAGTAGGGCTTTTCCTAGGCAATCACTGACAGCATAAAGCGATCCAAGTCTTATTTACTGACAACTACAGATCCTATTTGGCCTTACACCTTAGTATGCTGCTATGGGAGATGTATTCTGCCAGGATACTCTAGGTCTCAGGTTTTACTCCTTACTTTCCACCTAATCTCAGAGGTGTTTCGTTTCTCTAATCCTTTCTCCAAAGACAGCTTTCTGGAGCAGCATCAAGCAGACATGGCCAATTCAAAGTACCACAGAACTTTCTGTGGCTTCCTCCTTTCCACAATCAATTCTATTGTGTTTTGGTTTTATTAGTGGAAAGCAGCTAAGAGAAATGAATGCTACATTGCAAGTGAGATTTCACTTCTACAGTAAAGTACACTGTAAGCCTGAGGTAGACTTCTGAGCAAGGTTCTTAGCTTACCTTTTCCATCTGTGAAATGGCTATAAGGATCCTGATTCCTTTTGCACACCGCTTTGAATTGTATCAAAAAAATGCTGAATTTATTATCTCAGTAATGACTTCCAAAGTACAAGAGGACTCAAGGAGCACTGGTATTTTCAACTTATAGTGACACTTATATCAGGAAAATTTTGTCTCTGTGAATACTAGAGGTACATATACATGCAGAATACTTACGGCAGTAATCAGAGCTCCTCCATTCAATACAAATATTAAATTTGTTGCACATTGCCACATAGGCAGCTAGCGAAATGCATGGATTTTGAATGTACTCAGTGTCTTGAACCCATATATTACAGAACAGCTCAGGAGGAACCTAAAAAAGAAAAATAAAAAATATTGCAACTTCATAGAGACCCTGCTAGGTAGGAAAAAGACTGACCTTTTAAAATACTAGCTACAAACAACAAAGCCAAAAGTTCTCGGTTCAGAGTAAGCAAGAGGCCACCAGCCTTGACTGGTGTACAGATGCCACCAGTATTTAAAAGGAAGGCTTCTTGAATGTTGAAAAATATAAGGCATCCTCATATTCCTCAGTTTAATCTCTTATAAGTGCCAAGGCAAGAGCTAATACAGTTTTTCCAACAGAAGGCATAATTACTTATTGTTCCTTGTCCTTCCTTACCTCCATGTTTTTGTCTATTTTTGGCCTCCTCTTCATCAAACTCAACAATATACAAAACGTGAAATGGTAAATGTACTCACATGAACGCAAATACATACTTCATTGGCACACTGTGAGTTTGTTATTTGCTTTTGGTTTGCTTTAAATGGTCTGTTCTTCCCTCTCAACTCTCTAAGCTGGAACTCCTTGTCTCTAGAGTCTTTCAGAATGCAGGCTGTCATGCTACCTATTGCAATTTGGAACTTGTTAAATTACTGAACACTTAAGGATTAATTAAATCCTAAAACTATTTTATTTTACTTTGCTCTACATCACACTGATACAGTGGAATTAGCTGGGACTGATTTATAAAGGAGAAGGTATTGTCAAAACAAACACGTATATTATGAATTCTGAAAATGTCAGCTGCTTATTGCAACTCCCCTATCAAGCTGGCACACTCATAAATTATTTTTACCTTGGAACTGTAGATACAAAAAAGTATCTATCTCATTCCACAGATGTGGTTATGTGTAGTGTCACATTGATGAAAATATCAGGTATACAAAATTATATCAGAAATGCATCTCTCTCAAAATGTAAGCTTCCAAAATACTTAACATACATAAGGATGACAGCTGCTGAAGGTCTGGTTCAACACCAGTCTTAAGCACTCTGAGCAGTCCATGACTGAGCAATTAGTTTCCTGATGCCTGTCTTCTCCAACATACTTTAACGTGTCTGGCACTTGCCAGCTGTCTATAAAAGTCGATGGAGCATCACTTTTGCTTAAAATTGTCCTGTTGGGTAGCATCAGGTCATTTTCCAAGCTTCTATCACAAAAACCTGAGTATTACCAGAAATAAAAAGCAGGTTAACACCACATGGTTCATTCAGAAGGATGTTGGAAACAAGTAAATAGCTTTTAAAAAATGTTATCAATATGACAGTTTCATAACCCACAACAGATGTGGGAAGTCTCTGGTAGGATCAAAACACACAAAATTCAGACAAATTAAGCAAAGCAAAAGTAAAGATGCATCTATGAATTAAGATGGGTGAAAGGAAATCTATTACATATCAAAGAGCTGTTCAGAGAGGCTGGCTATGGCACACAGGCTTCACCCCTCAGTTCCACAATAGTATATAGCAACAAATGAAAACTGTAAATATTATCAGAAAAGGGAACTACCATAAAATGCCAAGATGCTTATCTGATACTGTACTTCAGAAATACTCTATTTTTCTACTTATACTTCTGAGAAATCTTAAGAGCTACCATCAAATTGCAGGTTTTGGCCCTTCCAGGTATACTTATATTACCCCTCAACAGAAAAAAATAAAACTTTTCTGTATTCACTTCTCAGAAGGCAGCATCACATTTCATTTATGTTAAAGTTGGGTACTTGGCAATTTTGAAACACTTTGGAGCAAAGGAAGCAATGTAACACATGGAGAGTGACTTTGCTCAGCACAGAACATTCAGGTACTACAGTAGTGTCCTCTGGAAGGTCCTTTAAAAGCCAGCAGGTACAAAAAAGCAATCACAATTACTGATACTTTTGTATCAGACTTCTAGAATATTTTCTTCTGATGTCTCCACAAACTTACAGAATCATAGAGCGGTTTGGGTTGGAAGGGACCTTTAGAGGCCATCTAGTCCAACCCCAGCTGCAGTGAGCAGGGACATATTCAAATAGATCAGGTTGCTCAGAGCCCTGACCTTGAACATTTCTAGGGATGGGGCCTCCACAACCTCTCTGGGCAACCTGTTCCAGTGTTTCAACACCCTCATTGTGAAAAATTTTTTCCTTATGCCCAGTCTAAATCTACCCTCCTTTAGTTTAAAAGTATTACCCCTTGTCCTGTCACAACAGGCCTTGCTAAAGGGATGCTTACTGCATCAAAACTGAAATGGTGCCTTCAGTTTTATCTTTTGCATGAAGCTGAGAAATCAGGATCTACCAGTACTGCAGTTCAGCCACAAGACATCTGAGAAAGCACAAATGTAAGAAGCAGACCAAGACAGAAAGCACAGGAGATCAGGGTAGACTAATTTGTCCTGAAAAGATGCAGTACATTTAAAGCAGGCTCTGGTAAGTCACACCAGACAGCACTGTGCAGGCAGATCTATGCAGAGAATCCCAATCAGAGATGAATTCCAGAAAAATACAGCACATTCTGCACAATATCTAAAGAAGCTGTAATTGGTACATCATCCACAGAAATGTCTTGTCATCTAGTTAAAGCGCTGTGTAAACCAGGAACGTAAAGTTCCCAGTTCTCCCTATCACATTAATCAAACAGGTAAAGGCAAAAGAGACTTTCAGGATAACTTTAATCAGGCTTACTAAAAAATACAGTCTTTACTTTCTTGTTTCTGTTTGATCTAATTACAATAACAAGTAGCCAAACAGAGCAAGAATGATGTTGAAAACAAAAGTTAGGGCAAATTACAGATAATCCATTTTCAAAATGGCAGTAAATTCAAACTCTCTTCCTTTGCAAGAAGCACATTACTGTCTGCAGGACTTGGAACCGGACCGAGCTATCATCGATATTTGATACTAAGCTACAGGCATTTGCCCTTTCTGAAACTGGAAAGATATCCACTGTAATTATATGAACTCTGTAACCCTAGTTTCCAGTTCCAATTTACAGCAGATAAATTTACAGATTCAGGTGTCACAGTAGGGATTTACATTAAAAAAATACATACTTGCAAAAGGTATAGTGCCAACAGCTTACTGAAGGCTGTTTTTTAGAAAGAAAGAAGCTATGCGACGCTATTGAGCAGACCCAACAGAGTGCAACGTTACGGTTATTTAACCCATTACTATTAAGAAATTCCCTCTGAACTATTTCCTCCAACAGATAAACTAAGATTAGTTCTCTCAAGTTAACATTTCCTGTGAATTCTGACCTTTAGAAACCGAAAATAGCACATATCCCTTCCTATCAGGTGGATATCAAACACTAAATCTGTAAATGACCTTATTTGACATTATGGATTTATGCCTGACTTACTTATTTGGGTTTGGTTACAGCAATCATGCCTGTGGTTCAATCAGGTTACAGTCAGAAGCAACAGTATGGGTAAAAAGTTATTGCATGGATTGGTATCAAACATCATTTCAACAAAATACAAAACTAATAATAATTTAATTTTAATAGTATCTTAAACTTTGCAATGAACTGCAATAACTCTTTTGGGCCAGATGCTGCAAAAAAGAGTTTATATAATTAGGAAAATGCGCTTTCCTAGCAAAGCATATGAATGCCTTTATTTCTTGTGTTACTCTCTACTTACCACATAGTCCCAAAGCTCTTGGTTCTCCGGTACTATTAAACTCAATAATCATCACGCCTGTGTTGTGAAACCACTGAATTCTGATTTTTGTTGGGGTCTCAACTGCGTACTTGAAGCCTGAATCCTCAACTTTGTACCCATATTTTCTAACAGTAGGCCAAGCAAATCTCGAATTTATTGTTATCTAAAATACACACAGAAAAGAGGTTAAATATCAGGTACCAAGTGCTGTAGGTACTAATTTCAAAAGAAGTCAGGCTCACCTCCACAAAGATAATATAGGTACTAAAGAGACTAACAGTTTATGTGCCTTGCTCTGCAACTTACGTCATTAACTGTCCTTGTATCACAGTTTGACTCTTTGAATTTACAAGTAGTTTACTAAATCACAAAGTTGGAACAATGAATTATATTACCTATTGTGTCCTACTCTAATCTTCAGTATCCACATGAGGAGGCAGTTGATTAGAGAAATAAGATGCTATCTAAAATGCAAAGAAAAACAAACCCTCAAAATACTTACTTTTCTACTTAAACGATTGATAATAATTTGGTTTGATACATAGGTTAAATTCAACGTTGCCAGGCACAAAGAAGTTGAATTTGAATTACTCTGTGGAGAAAGCAAAAATACATCAACCATGGTCATGATGTGCAAGAACTTTACATATTAGCTGCTTATTGTTTTTGGGTACTGGGACATTAAGGATTTTTTGGGGTTATATTTTTAAGAGAGGAAAACTGCCGCTGATTGTAGTTTCAAGTCTGGACTACAAAGTTAATCTGTATAGCATTCTTACAAAATAAACAAACAAAATATTATGATCTCATTGTGTTCAACAATTGTGTTGTATCACCCAATCTTGAAATTACAACAGAAATAAAGGTTTTCGGGGGGTGGGGGGTGGGGGTGGGGGTGGGGGAATGCAGTGGACTAGCTGTTTGGACACCAGAAAATATGAACTACGTATCTGAAGGTGAGCAAGAACAAGACTGGGAACTATGAATCAATATGATATATGAAAGATACAGAAATACATGCATAATTTCCAAGCTACAAGGTTCTAAACAAAATAGAAAGCACTGAATACAACTGTAAAACAAATCTGAAAGTCATAAACAGATTTCCTTTTCCATATCAACCATACTGAGCTTCTGGAATTAACTTCCCTAAGGTGCTACTTGGGACCAAACTTTGTGATGGACATTTAGACAGACATCAAAATTTCCTAGCATTCATAGAGGAAACTGGTGTTTAACGAGTTTTGTAAAGGCTCATGAGAAATTAACTCTTCATGACATAAAGTCAATCTACACTACCCATTAGGCAGGATATCCATTAGGGTTTCTTTCTTCCCTCTCTGAAACAAGTATTTGCCCCTGCCAGAGACTTGAAATGCACAGGGTGGTCTAATTTAGTCTAACAATCCGTCAGTATTTTATGGCTCTAAAGATTGGTGTTCCCAGTGCAAATTTCTCCATATGAACACAGATAAAAATCATGCACTGAAATACACTGGTGGTACACTATGGTGGTACTTATTACATGATGTCATTCACAGAAGCAGCTAGGCAATGGGAACAAATTAGAACACAGGAAATTCCACACAAATATGAGGAAAAGCTTTACTTTGAGGGTGACAGAGCACTGGAACAGGCTGTCCAGAGAGGCTGTGGAGTCTTCTCTGAACATATTCAAAACCCACCTGGACGCCTCCCTGTGTGTCTAGGTGTCCCTGCTCCAGCAGGGGGGTTGGACAAGATGATCTCCAGAGGTCCCTTCCAACCCCTACCATTCTGTGATTCTGTAATGAATATCCATTTAACCTCCTACCACCTGTCTATTTGACACATATAATATGATAACATGGACCTACCTCTCATCTTCCAGCTGTTTCAGAAAGAACTATGCATATACAGTCAGGTGATAAAGTGCTATACAATTCGTAAGTGCTGTAAAATGCAGGTACAATTCATAGATATTGCACAGAGGTTAATAATTTACCACAACTATGCCCTCTCTTTTAAGATACATCTTATTAACAGCACTGAACACCATTTGTTAGCTGATAAATGTCAGTTACCATTCTACAGTCAAGGACATCGATGGTTATAGTTTCATCTCGAGTTTGACTAACAACATAGGATGCTTCTTTGAATAAAGCCAAATGATTTCCATCATAGGTTACAATGCTCAGATCAGAGAAAATTGTGCAACGACCTAAGAAAAATGAAAATAAATTACATGTTTTTTCTAACTTATTTTAGAATTTATGTAAATATTATAAAATATTAAGATAAACAATAAATTTTATAAGATTAGCTTACTAGATTTTCATACATGCAGCACATATTTTCAGCTATATTTGATGCTGTTGCACCTCTGTAAATGGACAGCAGAGTCAAATCCTGTGTATTTCTGTGCGACAACCTACAGGCCTCTGCAATCAGTTATTTTCTTACAGTTCTTGCCAGCAAAGATTTGTAATTTTTACAAACCCCAACCTAGCAAAAACCACAAATGACAGTGGATCATGCCAGATGCTTCGTTCCCTTCTAGTCTTGTTCCTGAAGTGGGAGGTCATTTGGAAAGTTTGCTTCTTCCCAGTCTTATTCCTAAAGCTTTTGTGTTTCAAAGGGCTTGGAGTTCTTCTCCTACTTATTTCAAAGTCTAAAGCATAAGCAGAAATTTGCACTGCTTACCTCTGCATCCTTTCTTTGCTATTATGGACTAAATAGATTTTTTTTTAACATTTGGATTCTTTCTGCCCAGTTCTAGGTAATGATGGGAGTGACTATAGTACAGCTATGCTTCCAGAGTCCCCAAACAGTTAACAGAGCTATTTAACAGAGTCTAGGGAATCACCTCATCCTGAAGTATATATATGAGGAACCAAAAAATCCACTGCCTACAATGTCAGTATCCTAGGTGTTCTCCAATTAGACAGAAGACCGGATGGGTCTAGAGTCAGACCTAGACATGGACACTGCAGATACCTAAAGCTGGGTAAGAGAAATATCCTACATTAAAAGAGCATTTTGATTTAATTTCTCTGGATGTAGAACTAGAATTAAAAATTCCATCAGACAATGAGTAGCCTGTACAATATGCATCTTCTATTTCTATGCCATGGTATAGAAGTGTCAGTTCTTAGTCTTCTTACACATGCATTAAATTGTTACCTAAATTCACTTCAAAAGTACTGCATAATTAACACTTACATGCACATTCCCACTTTGGGCAGCATTTGTCACCATTCACTTGTGTAGCAAATCCTAGAACTCCACAGCTGGGTTGTGTTGCATTGTATGGGCAGTTTTGTGACTTATTAATTTGGATCAGTTGTCCATCCAAGCAAATATGTTTTATGCACTCATTCTCTGTGATTGGCTAAGGCATATTTAATGAAAGACACAGGTTACCATTCTTATTGAGCTAGAATCACAACTGAGAAGGAAAAGCATGGAATGGTACAACTAGGAACAATAACAGGGATCTCTGGAAAGACGTACTTTAAGGAGGGCAATGTGACAACAGCTATTGAACAATATGAAGCATCATACTTTAACAGAAAAACATTCCTGTTACAGTCACACTCAGAAAACTGAGGCCCAAAACACAGTGTATTATAGCACTTAGGAAAGCCATTACGCACAACGAAAACCATCCGAAGTTACAGAAATAATTGAGAAAGTAATGGTACTCCCTGTAATACAGATATTTTAAATCCTAGAGAACAAAGTATGGCTCACAATTTTTTTATCAGTGTGTAAAAGTAACCAAGACATATTCAAAACCAAACAGATAAATATTTATAGTTACTCACTGTACAAGTTTGAAGAGTTGCTGTTTCTCTAGGCAGCATAAAAGCTGATGCTGTGACTCCTGACATGGCTTCAGCTGTTGCCAGTCCATCAGAAAATGTTGTAGTCAAGCCATAAAGTGGTTTAGTAGATAAATAGGCAAATGAGGAAACTGATGTGTCATTTGGATGGTCAGCTATCGCTAGCAGTGAACTCACAGAAGGCATTTGTACCTCAGATGATATTTCAAGTTTTGAAGTTTGAGTAGTACTGACCGATGATGCAGCTATAGAAGAAAAAAGTTTTGGTTCAGAGGATGAATATGTAGTGGACAGTCCTGAAACACTTACATTAGAAGGAACTGCAGTTGTGTTTGTGAAATACGGAGAGTAAAATGTCTGACGTGTTTCTGGGGTAACGCTAACACCTTGAGTATGGATGGTTTGGACTTCTGTTGTTAATTCTGGCTCTTCAGATTTTACTGTATCGAGGGGCATGGCTCCTTTTGCTTCTGAAGAAACAGAAGAATAGGTGGGCTTCACAGAGCTTGTGATGGATTCTGTTACTGCTTCTACTTTACCTGAAGTTGCTGACCCAATACTAATATTTTGCCCAGTGCTGCTTATCATCGAAGAGGCTGAAGCTGCAGCGGATGAACGGGCCATAGCCGACAACACCGTACTTGCTAGAAATGTGGGACTGTAGGTAGTGGTTGAAAGAGTGACTTGCTTAGGCAATACTGCAGTTTCCTCTGTACCACCTTTGCCCGTTGATGTGGATGGCCCACTCCCCATCACCATGGGAATTCCTGTTGTTTCTGGTAACAAAACCGATGAAGAGGTTGACTTAGATTCTGGTGAAGCTGTAGCTGTTTCAAGTGTTTGACTTGAATCAAGTGATTCAGTAAACAAGGCCTGCCACGTGTATTTCAGACCAGTAACTGCCTTTTGTGTGGAAAATGAAGAAAATGCTTCTTTTTTAGTCATTCCTAAAGAAGAGGACGGGAGAATTCTGGTGCCAAAAATCCAGTCAGATGTTGTTCTAGTTGGGACAGCAGACTGCAAAACAGAAGTTCCTGATACATATGGCTGCATGACTGAATCAGTTAAATGCAACTCTCTTTCAGTTGGTAAAATAACTTGTGTAGAACCTACTGAGGTAGGTAATATACTTGAATGAATGCTTTCAGGTAGAGAGGTGATTAAGGGGTATGAGGAAGTCAATTCTCCTGTAGCTTCAGTTGTGCCAAAGACACGTTGTGGCTGACCGGTGGATTTTGTTAGTGTTTCTGCAGGATACTGATAAATTGGGGTACTGCTTTGGCTTGTCAATGAAGGCTCAGAAGTCTGATGACCAAGTTCCATAGCCTTCTGAGTAGAAAAATGTGGCATAGCCATGGTCTTTGTGGTCTGTACTGAAATTTTATCTCCTGAAGATGTTTCCCAAGAGAAGGAGCCTTCTGAAGATGGAGGAAAGGATGGCTGAGCTGTCGCTGCTGTAAGTTTTACTGTATCTGTTATACTTTGGACTGTAGATTTCAATGCTGTAGAAACTTTTCTAGTTTCTACTGGATATTTTGGTGTGGTTGTTACTTCCGGTATAATTTGCGCTAACAAAGGTGAAGAAAACGATTTATCTGCTAGATACTGAGAGGTGGAGAAAGTGTAAGATGACTTTGTTACTGGAAGTACAAGAGAAGGGGACAAAGTTGACTTTTCTTTGGTTGTCATTACTTTTTTGGTTGTTATGAGCTGACTGCTAAATTCAGAGAATGGGGAGAATGTGGCATAAGTGATATTTAAAATGGCTTTGCCTGGCGATTTGTCACGCGATACTGTTGTTACTGGACTTGACTGTTCTGGTACAGTGAATAAACTGGATAAAGTCAGGGCTGGGGAGGTCTTTTCTGTCAGTAACATAGATTTTGCTATAGTTGCACTTGGATATAGAGGGATCGTTTCATGGGATGTACGCACAGGACTGAGAGCTGTCAGTGATACTTCTTTTCCGTATGAGGGCAGCGAAGGAAAAGAAATGTTTAAAGAGATTAGAGAACTTGATGGTGAAGGAGGAAAAGCAGATGGCTTTCTAGTAGAGATGCTAGTAATTCTTTCCACTTGTGATTTATCAGGTTGTGTTGTCAGCAATGTGGTTTCAGTTGCACTAAGGAAAGTAAGTGGAGATCCAGTGATGGATGTTCTTTGAGCTGACTGTCTCTCTGTAGCTATGAAAGGAACTGTGGTGGTTTCTTCTGATGAGATAGAGGTTTTCATTGCTGATGTGGTAACACTACTTGAATATGCTGAAGAGCTTGTCTCCTCTGTACTTGAAACCAGAGTTGCCTTGTACCCAGCAGATGTTTTTCCAGAAAACAGAGTTGACCTGGCTGCTAATTCAAAAGGGGATGTTATTTTGGATGTTACCTCAACAGACAAAGGAGTCACTCTGATAGTCTCAGCCACAAGGGGATATTTAGTGTATAAGGTAGTCAGGAACTCTGTTGTGTTTAGAACTATGTATGAGGGATAGCCTGTCGTTGAAAGAGTTTTGAATGTTTTTTTTAATTCACCTGAAGCTGGAGAAGCAGGAGTAGGAACAGACACTGAAGGTTTTTTTGTAGAAAGAGTGAGGGATTTTTCAGTTGTAGAACTAGGATGTAGTGAATATGGAGGGAAATAGGACCTTGATGTATGCTCCACGCGAGATGTTGTTTTGGGACTTATCTTTTTATAAGTTGTAAACGATAACAAAGTTGTTTCTGATAATCCCTCTTGAGTTTGCAGAGTGGTTGTCTTCGGACCTAGAGTTGTAGTGAAAGGTACCTCTGCAGTACCAGTCAGGTGTTGAACCATTTCAATAGGAAGTTCTGTAATTGCCTTTCCCAGTGAAATAGGTGGTGTGGATGTTGGTGAAAATCTAGTCTTCACACTTTGTTCAGTTAAAACAATTGCTGCTTTTGTTGTTGTGGAGGACACTGGTTTTAACGAAGACAAAGTACTGATCACAGGAGAAAATGATGTTGCTGTAACATTAGATACTGTGGTAGAAGACTGTCCTGTGCTTATTTTTGTCCTTTCTGAAGTTCCTGTTCGGTTTACCAGTGCTGTATAGAAAGGCATGCCCAGGGGTGCTGATGTGGAAAACTGGGGCAAATATGCAGTAGTTTTTTCTGTTATTGGTTCAAATGAACTGGGTGTAGATGTTGTGAGTCCTTCTGTTTTTACCTGTGCTTCTTTTGTGGGAAGTGTTCTTGTGGATATTTCTGATATTTCCATTATTTTAGTTTTGACTGGCATTTCTGTTGTTCTAAGTATAAGTGGTGTCCCAGTAAAAATAAAAGTAGAAATTGGTTTGCTTTCTGATTCTGTGCTAGTAGTCACTGCATGTGTAGCAGTTACTGTCAGAGGTTCTGTAGCCCTCAATAGTTTAGTGGAACCACTACTGATTAGTTGTATCTTTGTGGAAGTTTCTGAACTGACAGTAGGTGGAAACAATGGCGAACTGTCAACAGAAGACAAGCTTACATTAGATTTTGTTGTCCAGAAAACTGCTGTAGTGCTTCTCCCAGTTGTCATTTCTGTTGACTGTGCAGAAATAGTTGAGGATAAAGTTATGGTTGGAAGTGTTGTATTAGATGTAACAGCTGAAAATTCAGTTTTCCCTGTAGTTGCAGTGAGTTGCAGTTTTGCAGAAAGTGTTGTTTCCACGTCTTTTGCTTCTGGTACAGAAAATGAAGTTACCGCTTCACTGATCGCTGCCAAACTTGTACTTGATGTTATGTGTGAAACTGCTGGTGCTTGAAAGCTGGGTGGCAAAGGTGGACTATCATCTGAGGGTTCAATGCCTGAAATCAGACACAAGTAAATAGTAGTCTGAAATTTATGAATAATTATAGCCACGAAGCTAGCAGAGCTAGAAGGAAGTTAACTCATACAGCTCTGACCTTTTCAATTGCTTTTAACGTCTAAAATTCATAGACAAAAAATAAATTCATTAAAGCATTTGCTCCACATCTAAAGTTACTGAAATGTTTTATGAAGAAATAACATCTTTCTTAGTTTAAAATTTGTCTCAGAGTTTTGAGGAGTGAAATTATTTTAACTAGAATGTATGTTTAGTGAGCTCAAGATTTATATAACTAAGGCAACAGTCACACAAATCTAAGCACCAATATTTGAAAATTTGACTAAAGACCTAAGAAATTAATAAGCTAAGTATTATACATAATATATATATATAGTTTTCAAACATACAGTCTTCAAAATACACGCATCTCTGAGTGATTTCATCCAGCAACATATTGAGAGGACAGGCAGGGACGCAACCTTCCACTCTAAAAGGAAAACAAATAGTATTAACTAGCTGGACAGTATCTTCTGGATCTAGCATTTCATTTTAGGACAACAGAATTTATTTATGAAGTATTTTTAAGTGGACAGTCTTGTTCTATCTAAATCTCATCACCTTCGTGTACTCCTTCAAAATGTCATTGCCATGGCTTCCATTTTCACTCAGATCTAAGCTAAAGTATGAACTCCGTGATACTCAGCCTTTGAAATGAATGATCGCAGGTTCAGTACTGAATACTATTGCTTAAGAAATTTGAAACATTTTTACACACCAAAATCCAAATGCCAGTTTTACCAGACTTAGCACAAATTCTAACTGAGAAGAAGAGGCAGGAACAGATATGGCGGTTGCAATGCCATAATGAAAAAGTAGGGGCACAACTATTTGAAACAAACTTGTAATCACCTCTCTTTATGAATACTATATAATACCCCACCCCAACTTGAAAGTTACAAATATACTACTCATTCCAGAATCTGACAATACTTCCTAACAACCAAAATGTCACTTTCTTATATCTGCCACAGCAGGTTTTATTCCATTTCTTTTCTTCTTCACTTACCTCTTTATATAAAGAACACAGTCCTGCTATACTGAGCCTACCTCTGGTCCCTCATATTTTTATTATGTTGTGTAAGTATATTACCCAAATTACATACTTTTCCATAAAAATAGCAATACTTACTTTGGTACTGTCTGACAGATTTTTCCCAAAGGGTCCCTGCATGTCTTGAAACAAGGGCTTGTACAGGCATCATAATGCCATTCACATGCAGAATGGGATAGAAATCTAAATTTGACATCTAAAAAACAACAAGATCTGTTATTCTCATATATTTCTAGAAACACACAGGATACACATCACTAGGAGACATGCTTTAAGTTCACTGTAGCTCTAAATCTCATACTGCTTCTACCTGTATTCTCTACAAATAAAATTGGTAATATTTTTTGAGCTGCTAAGGTCTTTAAAACATAGAAAAAACATTTACATTTATGAAGATTATATTAAAAAGTGCTGGCTCTGCAGTCTGTTTTACTCTTTGCAGTATAAAACATGACATCGAATTAGCCACATTTACTGCATATTACAATCACTTGAAAATAAAGCCAGGCAAGTTACAGCTGTTGTTATTAAGTTTTAAAAGCTATATCAACAATGAAACTATATGTTTGGTTATTCAAACAAAATGGAAAAATAAGACAATGTTCATTCAGTACAATTATTGCTATTAAAATAAAAAGCACCAACTGCATACACTGATACTCTTTATAACATAATGTATTATAGCAGTTGTTTACTTGTGTGTATAATTTGCTGATATAGAACAAAGGTGTACATAACTTTTATGATGCAACTGTGTTTTAAAAGCCAAACCAAACACCATTCCAAATCAGATATTATGCCAATTTAGGCTCCCTAAAGCAATATATCTTAACAGTTGGTCTTTTCAAAAGCAGTACAAGATAGCCACTCCAAAAGAAATTAATTCAAACCTCAAAACATTTTGAATCTGAAATTCTAACTGCTCCTACAATGAAGAAAGCAACTCAGATGAGATGAGACACGTAATCTTGCAAAATTTAACTCAAAACACATACTTCACCAGACAAAACAGTACCAATAATGAAACACTATGGCAAATTAAAAAAAAAAACAAAAAACACCACACCCAACCTGACCAAAAAAACCCAACCAAAAAACAACCAACCAACCCCAGAGTAAACTTCAAAGTGAGAATAAAGAGAAATAAGGATCAGCTATATTTCCAGTGCTTATTAAATTATGCAGGAACTTTACAAAATTAATATAACAGAGAAATAGGCTAAGTATAAATTTGAGAGAAACAAATTTGTGGCAATCATCGCATAGGTGACATGCACTTGCATGTTCAAATGCAGTATCATGCTTTCTTTTTCACTACAACCCTGCCCCAGCTGCATGCAGAACAGTTTCATGCACAATAGTAGATTAGCCCAGTGGCTCCACCAACGCCTGTATGGCTTATGCAATATATCTGGATTTCAGTACCTGAACTACAACATCCCACCCCACCTCCTTCCTGTAGCAGTCAGGGCAGGGCAGTGACACTGCTCTTACATACATGCCTACAGAGGACCACCAACATATGGGTCCCCTTCTAGAAACGTAAATTTGATCTTAGAGCTATGTTGTTCAGAGCCTATGAGGAGTAGCTGCTCTTAAACAATGTGTACATTAATGACCAGGAAGAAAATGCTTACTACTAAGAAAAATTTCAATTTTTTTGTCTTTTGAAGCCTTTTTCTTTAAGTTTTGCTGATCTTTGTTTGACTGAGATACAAAGAGAGTAGCTCTCTTACATTTTCTTGGAGGCATTCAATTTTACCGTGAAGATCCTAAGAAATTGTTCTTCCTGCAATGCAGGGACATCTATGCTTACAGGTAATTATCTCTCTGCCATTAATACCTTATTTTTAAATACAAATAATTCTCTTAAATTTAAGCTATACAACTCAGACAAAAGAGTGCATATGTTGCCATCTAGTGTTATCCTTTTTACATGTCACTCTAAAGACGTAACTTGTCACTGCTTTTGGAAACATGATTCTTACAACATAACAAATACATTAATAAAGTTACATTCCCATAAAAAGCTAAGTACAAGTCACTGAATTATTCTGTGACCTATTATAGTGAAACCAGCTTACATTGCTTAAATCTAATGGAGGAAGGGAATTATTTCCATACATTTTGCTGACTGATGTATGGCAGTTTTGTATGTACTGACAGGTCAGAGTGGTAAGGCTTAAGGACAACAAAAGAAGATATATGCCAAAAAGAACGTATCAGAGACCTATTGGCACAGGCAATCATAACCAGCAATATCAGTATATCTGAGTGGAATCTAGGAAATTTCATTTTCAGACAACACTAGATTAAGTACAGAGACAGATCCGTAACTTTCAACTCCTGCCACAAACCTCACCATTAATCACAGAAGTTTCAAACACAATAAAGGTACAAGCTTTACAGAACACATACTGTAACCCAATGAAGAATGTTATTTCTCAATTTAGCAGAAGAGTGATCATGAATTAACACTTCCAAGTGCTGGGATTAACATACCATCTCCCATTCTCCAAATAAACTTAGACTTTTATGAAATGATTGACATGTTTTCCTCAAGCTTTCCTACAGATTAAGTTCACAGAATTTGTTGGCATTGTATGCCTTGGTAGGAGATAGGGCGAATTTCTACATAACTGTATAGGATTTGTTGCGTGGTTCATAAACACCTCTTTCAGTAAAGAATGAACAAAATAAAGAAGTATGGACAACAGATTAATTTGTTAACCTGGTCATAAAAATTGTTTTCAAAGAGGGCCCATGGAACCAATGGACATTTAATTTTCCAGTCAAGGGATTTTAGAGAATTGAGTATGCCGGGCCAAGCTATTTTAGTTTTTTTAATGTGCAAATTACTTAAAAGACCAGACCAAATCACGACAGCAAGACTTGAATATATTGCATGAATGGGTTTCCAGTATCTCAAACGTTTTCAGTATGTCTCAGTAAACCCATCAGATACAGTGAAATCTGTTCTTTGTTATGAATTATGGGAAAATGCCTTTCCACCATTAGGAGAATGTCAGTCCAGTCATTCATCATATCTGAAGTTTTCACTATTGGCAGCATCACTTCTGGAATGCCTAAGCAGCTCAAGGACCTAGCTGTCTGACTGTGCGAGCCACTGTAACAAAAAAACAAAACACAACAAAACAAACAAAAAAATAAAAAACAAAAACAACACAGCAAGATGCAGTTCCTGCTTAAAAAGTTTAGACTAAATTGAGATTAGACAGAAAATGAAGGGGAGGAGAAACAGAGGCACAGAGCCATGTTCTGAACTAACATGAATTCAAGAATAAGCCAAGAGAACAATAAAGTATCTCTATATCTACCTAAAAAACTAGATTATTTTGCCTCTTTTTAGTACATCTGCATATTAGCTATCATCCCATTACCCACAAGCATTAGGGCATATGGAAAAGCAGTAACAAAGTGCTTTAAAGCCATTCAATCATCCCTCTCCTTAAACTGAGGGAAATACTCCTTTCACTCTCTCTACTGATTTTAGATATTAACTTCCACACCAGAACAACCACAGCTTTATTGTTACGACCATGCTGCTATTCCCATGACAGAAACTACCACAGCTCAGAAACTCTGGATTTCACCAGTGTCATGGCATGAATGCTTTATACTAGCCAGGATGCTAATCAGCCACCTCCACCACATGCTTCCCATTTTTTTAATACTTAAATTCCCCCTCCAGCAACCAGTAATAGCTTACTGTACACTGTGCAACAGTAAAGTTCACTCACAACAAAAGAATTATAGGCAGTTTACAGACAATGAGTCAAGCTTCTTATATCAGGCATGTGTTCCTCAAAAGGATTTGTCATGGCATTTGAAAATAACCATGTGTCTCCTGGTGAAGTCTACCAGCATTTGTCTTCTGTTCGGTGACACAGCAAATCCTTCACAAAATGGTAAATTATGCCCCGGACGACAGTTGCTCCAGTTGACATTCCAGCTGAGCCCACAGTTCTTTTACCTAACAGGAGCTGAGCCTATTGACATGTTACAGTACTGCAGAAAGTTTTTGTATGAATGCAGGTATACGTGTTGCCATATCAAAACAATATAGTAAAAGATATTCTCCAACTCCATTGTTTTCTTATTTGCTTGGACATCAGGGAAGCATTTTGTTCCTTGTAACTTACGATCTACATTCTTCATGGATTTCAAAAATAATTCTGTGGTAATGAGAACAGTTGCTACCATTTAACAAAGAATTTTAATTTTTTACCAGTGACAGACTGTGGTGTTCTCCTGAGTCACAACAACCTTTCTGGGTAACTTGGCCATTTTTTTGTGTGTTGACAATTCCTACTGTTCACAAGTCCATCCCACCTTTTTTTTTATACTGTGACTTTTACCTCATAGGGACAAAATCTGCCACTCTTAGAATACGTGTATTATGAATAATTTCATGCTATGCTTAAAAAATGGCTATTTACTTTAATTAAAAAAAAACAAAATTTGAAATGTACTAATGTTAATGAAAGGCTGTATTTAAAATAAATGGTTTTAAAATAATGAAAAATATTAAGCACTTGGATTTTCATTCTCATCTGACACTTTTTCCTGTTTTGCTACTTCTTCCAAATTTCAAAAAACATTGTAGGAACAAAATTTGCTTTAGAATTAGTTCTATTTATAATGGCAGCAAAGCTCTGCTTAGTAACGTAGATTGCCTATCTCCTCAGTTACAAGTTTAGAAACATGAAATCCTATATACCCACCTAACACACACAAACTACTAACAAACCCTGCCCATGACTTCTAAGTGTCTGCAATGAGAAATGTAAGCAAATATCACTGGAAAAATTTAACTTTGTGCACAGCCAAAACATCACTGGAAGTAAAGTATAATTATCTACCTCTCAAATACTTTTGTTTTAGTTTACTATAACTATGCTAGATGAATATAATCTTGTTAATGCAATGATTTAATCTCCTCCTATTTATTCAGTCAAAAATGGGAGGCCAAATGTTTGTGTTTGTGGTATAAACAGGAAAGACATTATAATTCTACAGTAACCTCAGTCTGATTCCAAGAGCTTCTGAGCAGTTGTGTTCAGTGACATACCCAGGATTTGCAGGTACAACAGCAGTTGCTCAGCATTACCCAGTCCCAGGCCCCATGCCATGATCTTTTGGACTGACAAAGCATACGAGCTCAAATTAAACTTGAGAGCAACTCATTATAAGTGAAACAGGACATTCTGGAAAATTAATTCTACTGGTGGAAATGTATAAGAGTAAGTTGAAGTTAAAATAGTGAACAATATAATGTATAAATCTGGCTTAAGGTGCAAAATGCCTTAGTAAAAAAATGTTTTTCATTACAATTAATTCCATTTTCAGTTTTGTACATTTCTGAATGTGTTTCAGTTAATTAAGATACAAACATTAAAAGCAACCAAGAATGCCCTGTATCAAACTTAACACCTCTGTGAGGTGTGCATATACTTAGTGTAGCTTGAGATTTTCATTTTAGCTGAAAATTTTCTCTGAGATAGGCCTTACATTCACAGCAAGTTAGTTATTAAAGCACATAACTAACATTATTAACTTTGCTGCAGAATTTATATAGGGCAAGTCACATTTTTAGAATACATATAAAATTAACTCACAGCGATTTTAAAAAGGCAAAGCATATTACGATCATTCTATGAAAGGTAAAAGGTAACTAGCTTGATCACATTATTTTTAAAAAGTGTAAGAAAACTGCAGTTCTATCCATAGAAAGATCATCAATTCCCTACATCCACTAATTTCCCAACAATTTCAAATGTGAATTTATTGCTCTTACATGACAGCTCTGCGCTTGTCCATCTGGTAAGACTAAAGTGTATTCTCTCATTTGACTGAATGCATACCAATCCATTGCCAGCAAAAATTCCTGCACAGAATGCAAAATGTATTTTCTTATGAGTAAGTATAGTCTAGATATTCAAATTCAGTTATCAACTCAAACCCTCAAATGTTTGTGGGAACAGGACAGCAGACAAATCTAAGTATAATGAAAATAACCCAATTTAAAAGCCAAAGTTACTTCTCATGGAAAATACTTTGCAGTATTAGCCCATCATATCTGCACAATTTATAGTCAAAGTATTTCAATGTGACAATATTTATTGCTATGAAACTGGAAAAAGTGACTCGTCAGCTGACTTTAAACAAACATGTATCTATGGCTGTGGCAATCAGGTCATTTAAAATTCTTCCTTTTGAATGTGCGTCACAGAGCATGAAGAAGTCTCATGAGGAACTTTCTGGCCAAGGGGATTTACTGGGCCTATTATTCTGCTCCTGATATTTATCCTCTGATTCCGCAGGAATAGCTGTTCCCGGCTCAAGAGTTTCTGATCTAATATGCAAAGCATTTACAATAGTCAGCAGGAAACTCAATACGCTTTTGCCTGTGCACTCTGGAACTGGTGTAACTTTTCCATTAACTTAAACAAATGCTGCTGTATTTTTAGACCATGTAATTACCCTACATCAGCAGGCTGGCCGTTGTGAAAGTACACTGGAGAAAGATTCGAGCCCTGTGTTTCTCTGCTTATAAAACTCCGAAACCCAAGCCCTCGGATGTGGTGATTAATGAAATGCCTCTTGATCATTTGATCTGATCCCACTTGCTGAGGTAAATTGTTTTAGGTTTCCATTGGCATAGACAGGATTTTTTGGTATAATGACTGGAGGGTAAAGACTTCACACTTGAAAAGACATACCACTCTCTTAATGGATGACCACTGAGAATTGGAACATGTTTTAACCTTCTTCATTCCTCCCTTAAAGATAAAAGACTAAGGAGATATTTTTGTTATGTCCAAAGAAAGTTCCTTGCTTGAAATGCTGTACAAACATCCTGGTAATAGCATTAGCTCTACAATTCCGCTGTTAAAAAACCTCAACAGTTCTGTGATTACAAGCATTTGTCAAGAGGCAACAGGCATTTGGCAATGACAAAATCTGTCATTTTTTCTGAAGTTGGAGTGTGCCAGTCAACAGCTGCATTAGGCTGTCAGCATAATACATTGCAAAACATCGGCAGATTCACAATGCCACCATTAACACTTTAATTCAATGTTTTGATAACAAGAAGCTCCACGAGGCATACAGTTGGCCTCCGTTGTCATGGAAGTCAGTGCCTGCTTCAGATTTGTCTGTTCTGAGATTCAACATGGTCATTGTAAAACATGGCCATGCTTCATTTGTTACAATATTTCATTTTCTTTCCTTGCTTGTAAAACAAATTTCATCAGTTTCAGAGGATGAAGCACTGATTTTTAAAAATGGTATTGCCAAGGATACCTATTAAAATATGTCTGCTACCTCAATAAATGAACTACTAATGCATTTGAAATTACAGCACAATAAAAAACTTTAGAACGTAAAACGAAACACTTGTAGTGATTCTGGAATTTTATACACCACAAGAAGGCCAGTGGTTTCAGCAAGTAGTAGGTGTCGCTGAAGTTCATAAATAAAGTCATATGAATGCATTTGATGTATCTGATGTATCAAGACAAGCAGACACTAAAGGAAATTTTCATTTCATGAATAACCTGCTTTGCTTTATTTTATAGGCCAATAAAACTTCTTGCACCTCGTTCTTGACCTGTAAGGCCATATGCATTTCAACGCATGGTTCTCAAATTTTTAAGACTATGTCAAAACAGTTATTCTTATTATTATTCCTTACTAAAGTAAAAAAGAAAGAGCTTAATTTATTAGTGATTTTTTTAATGTGTGTTTTTGTCATCAGTTCTTGCAGAAGTAACTCCTGGATCCAGCTTCTACGGAGGGTCGTAAGAATAACTCCTATATTTCTGATCCTTATGTCTCAGTGGAATGGGACTACTACTACAGGAATGGAAATCTCTCAGGTAGGTAAGAACACTCTCACAGCAGTCTATGTTGTGTACTCAAGAGCTGTCTGAGGAACAGCAGAGAAACAGACATCTAGATCCCCAAGAAGAGGCATGTATCTCCACTTAGATGGTGCCTACAACACCAGGGGATAACATCCCAAAAGGCAGAGCCTCTGTGAGTGGGTATGTGAATAAAGGTCAAGGTGTTTTTTCAGAGGAAGCACAAGGTTTGAGACATGTAATCTACAGGCAATGTCCTTAGCACTGGATGGCATGACCTCTGACGAGGCCACAAAGCTTGCAACAAGAATGCACCATACAGAAAACTCTCTTGGCAGCAATCAGAGGAAAAGGAGGAGAAAACATCATACACAGACCTTAGCTTCCAGAGATGCATTCAGTTCTTTTCTATTCACTTTGTGAATTCCATTATTCATCAGCATGAATTTTCTACTCCTTAAGAACTTCCTCACCACGTAGGTGGGCAATATTGCCCAGAAACTATACACAAGGCTATGTATTTCCAAAACTAGATGGCGGATATAGCAAAGTTGTGCGTTAGGTTAATGGCTTTTGACAAGAAAACAGAATCTCATCCTCACTACAATGCTCAGGGAAGACGATTTTGAGCCTGTGTGTCACAGATTACCAGTGATGTAGGGGAGAAGTAAGCAATCTCGCCACCTCTGAAAATATCAATACCATTAACCTGTATTTTCACAGGGAGCAAACTGCTGTTCATAAAATACAATTTTAATTACCTACCTACAAGTTTAAAGAGGGTTGACAGTCTGAACTCCTCTGAATGATGGTACTTCAAAAGCTCAACTGAAGAGGCTGAAACGTGGATGAAGTATCCTGGTTTTGCAAATGACTCAAAGGAACTGTATCCTGAAAGCCATGTATTCTTGTGAATGACATATGTAGATCTGTTGTGAAACTCTTCACTTTTTTCCCATTTAGAAAGAACAAGAGTATTATTGGAGGTCAACTGAAGAAAATAGTTTGGTCTTTCAGCTGTTTCAAATGAAATCAAGTTGGAATCTGAAAAAAACACACAGAACCCATTTACTTGCTGATATATGCATAATAAACTAAAATCATTCTGATGTACCACTACTGATATTAGTAGCACGAGTAATGAAAACTGGCTTTGGCCTTTCAGCGAAAATAGCCTGAATCTTGTAAGAAAATATACTATATATGGATTTCAGAGTGCTAAATTCTCATGGATATTTAGGTTTCTAAATATCCTACAGATTTCAACAGGAATACAAGCAGATTAAGATATTTGCCCACACCAGGATAAAGTAATATAGCCCTGCAGTCAAGCAGAACTTCAGTTTACAGCCTTCACTAAGCCATTTATTTAACAAAAATTTAAACTTCATCTAACTAGCTTTACAAGTAATATTTGCCATCAGGAATTTATAGCTTAAGAGCTCAGCCTTTCATTAAAAACAAATTACAAAAATGTATTTTGCATTCAGCTTAAAGCTTTATGTCTTGATTTCTAAGCAGTCAGCTCTCTAGCCCTTCCTCTAAGAATGTTAACAGCAAAGTCTGTTTTCTGGCAAATGTACGCACATGATATCTTACCCTGAAAACAGTACTGTTGATTCCAAGCAAGCCTCTGTACAACCAATTGCAGAGTGGCAAATCTTGAGCCTGTTAACAGGCATCTGTTGCTCAGAGAATTACTTCATTCTATTTTGCTGTAAACTCTGCTATTCTCTTGAAAACAGCCTTTAAACTACTGTAAAATCAACTAACCCTCCAGGCCTGGGTAGCATTTCTTGAAAAAAAGAATGCATAGAAAACAAATGATCTCTATTAAACAGATAGACTATCACATTCTGGTGTAACAGTTCTGGAAGACCAATTTGTTTTCTGAGCTTAAAAACTTCAATTAATCTGAAGAACATAGCAGCACTTGTGAATATTTTTTTATTAACCATCTGTAGCGAGTAGCTATTTAATATGTAACAATGGACAATGTGATTTAAAATACCTACCATATAGCCAATCCGTACATCAATGCCTAAAACTTTTCACTGTCTACGATTTGTTTGAAACTGATCAAACATATCAATTTTTCTGAGGTACCAAAGAACCAAGAACACAGATATAGAAATGAAGTCATGGATATGAAAAATAACTTATTGATTTTATAAGCTCCTTCATGGATAAATGATGAAATGCCACTCACTCAAATTGGACTATAACGCACACATTCCATTTGCCATGTTAAATTCTGAGGGATTTTTATACAGGAATAGAACAGTAGATGGACCTTCCCTTTCCAAACCTAAATTGAACGCAGTGTACAAGTGTCTCAAAACTATGACTAATAAAAGAAATGTTGCCCTGGATATTCCGTTACATGAGTTCTTGTGTCAGTTCTACAGACAGCAGTATTACTAATCAAATGCTTGTAATTTTTTCAACTGACCCATATCCCTTCTTTGATTACACAAAGACAGCCACTTTCAGGCTTTCCAAAGAGCTGATCAGGGGACTCTGGGCAGTAAAACTGTATTGAGACTCAAGTGCTCTGTGAGCATTAAAACTGTGTACACAGACAACTCTAGTATTTAATCAATGTGACAAAGGGCTGAAAATATTCTTGTAAGCTCTTCCACCTGCCTGAAGGTGTGCAAGACTTCTTTCATCTGCTGAATAAGTAACAATTTCCTTCAGTAGAAGCTTAAGTTGGATCCTGAAGAAGATAAATTTGCAGTGTATACCAAACGCAGCTCATGTTAGTGCCAACAGACATCTCTGTACAAGTGGGCAGACAATGAGGGATGGTAGCAAAGCGAGTGAATTAGGGAATACTTCTCCTATATCATTTCTCTCCCATTGTTTCCCATGTCCCAGTTTTGCCAGAGGAAAGGTGGAGGGAGCAACACGTATCTGGAACACTGGGCTACAACACTGGTCTGGTGCTTCTGAAGGTTGGGGCCAGGGAGGAGCTGTTGCTTTTCAACTAAAGTATCTGTTTATAAAGCTGCAATCATCTAATTAAAACCAACCAAATGAAAACTTTGGCAGACAACATTAAGGTGCGCAATCAGCTGACAGATAAAGAAAATATTTTTTGGCCCACACCTATTTTCAAACATAGGCTCGTATTCAAGGGCAGAATTTGCTCTGCCTTATTTAAGCCTCTAGGTTACAGTGACTTTACCATGAGCTTTGGGTTGATAAAGTCCTGAAGTCAGCATAAAGCTCACTGTATGTCCAGGAACAACATCATCTTCTCTCACTGGGAAAACAACACCATCCATCAGTTTAACTGCCATTACAAACTCTCCATCCAAATAGCTGACCAGTTTGTATGGGCCCTTTCCCAGAGCTGTTGAGAATAAAAATCAGAATTACCTTTCATGTCAAGTGTCACAAATGCTTGAGCTCTAAATATTATGATACAGCACATAAATCAAAACACGTCTCCACTCTGAATATTTTCAGAGTGCTCTATGTGCCATGCACTGACCTATAATGACAAACAAAACAAAGCCAAACTCTTTTAGAAAATACCTGTTTTGAAAAGTGTCCAAAATACCTAGTTTTAATTTCACGATTCATTATTAGCTTCTCCTTTTGATTTCATAGTTACTTTATTAAAGTTAGCTGACTCCTCGTTTATTTGGTTTGGAAGTAAATAGCATTCTACAGACCACCCTGGGATCCCTCTAAATTGTTTATTTGTATGGTTGAACTGATTATACACTTCTCACTATTCTTTAAAACCCATTTTATTAGCGTCCAAGTGTGAGGTATTTTGCAGGGAATAAAAGTTTGTTGTCATCAAGTATCAAAGAACTCCTTGAACAATGTAGATACAAATGTAGCCACTGGGCAGCGAGACAGGAAGAAATCAGCATTGTAAGCAAACGAATGGTCATATTTTACCTATAAGTAAAAATAGCCAAAAGCACATGAAGTTATCATTTCACAAATCTTACAATGTCACACCTCCTCACCTAGTTCCAATTTGCAGAAAAGTATTTCAGAGTTTATATTTAAATGCTATTTGAAATTATTTTTGTAAACTTGTCTGTTAAAACCAGGTATTTTAGGTTACACCTGAGCAATTCACCTCACTACCATTTTACCCAGACACTGCAAGCATCCATCTAAGGTAGAATTGTCCCAGAACCTCTCAGCTGATAGCTGTAGCTAATACCTTTGAGCATTAAAATCTGTTCCAACAGGTTAAAAGTTTGGGCAGCAGTTTGCAGCCTGCCCTCATATTCTCGTTCTCCCTAATCTTAAAATTTATTACAAGTTTTGAAATCCTAAGGAGGTTGCACTACAACCGGTTTTAGATTCTAATAGCATAAATAGGTGGCCTGTTAGGACACAGGCCCATGCCTAGCTAAACATGTACAGTGATACCTGGTTACCTTCAGTGTAGGGAGTTGAAGAAATTTTAAAAATTATTTAAAACATCTAGTGTTCTGGAAGTGTTATTATACTTTTAAGTCTTACATCTCAGGCCCATCCAAAATTTGAGAAACCACAGCTACCAGCTAAGAATTTCCCATATCAAAGACAAAAGGCTCTGTTCCTACTTCTAGTGGGGCTGGAACGATTTCACTCTGGATTCATGACAAAGTTAAATAAAGAAAACCTATCTATGGCCTAAGACAGTTTCTTAACCTTCCTGTCTCCAAAACAAAGTCATTCTGGGGAATGCTACAATATTTAAGGTAGAAAGGAAAATCTTCAGTACAGAGATTATTTTTTTCCCCACTGGCAGCTCTGAAACATTCTGTGTTAAATACTGATGAGCTGTATTAGTGAACAGTAGGAAGATACAAAGTGAGAAGTATACAATAACCATGTTTATTACAAGCCAGTCACATGCACAACTCTCCACTATTTCAACTAATTTCTGTCAGTGAGAATTCAGTGAGAAGTAAAACTAATAACACACTTTAAAAGCACATGTTATTATATAACTTCATTTCACTACTACCACAGTTGTTAGAGGCACTGCACTTTCAATATGTTACAACTGCAATAAGATTATCTAGTATCAGACTGTATTTCATTTATAAAACTAAACAAACCGCAAAGAAAATGTAAAACTGCAATCACCTCTTATATTCAACTGGCCTTTATTTAAATTAATTTAAAGGCTTAACTAGTGATTTAGATAAAATTCACTGCATTAGCAATCTGACCCCACTCAAAATCTTTTCAGCCATCAGTATATCAGAAAATGTAAATTTCTTGGCCATATCATTTAGGCCTGGCACGTTGCGTAAGTATCTTCTAACTTAAACTCAGTTCCCCTCTGAGATCTTCCTGGGGGTGAGCTGCTGCAATATGGAGTCTAACAAAAGATCAAAATTTCACAAATGATCTGGCTAGACAGGCTTCTACATGAGCTTGAGAAAAAGAGTTATAGAACAAATAGCAGGAGTCCTGACCATTCCTCACATCAGGCTGGCTTGCAGTGCTTGTATGTATGCCACGTCTATGCAGACACACGCAGTGTAATACTAAAATAGTCTGAATGTGGATTCCAGTGTTAACACAGCAGTACGGCACCCACTGCAGATTCTAGGTTTACTCTACCACCTTGTACAAGTTTTGCACCTCTCTCTGAGAGCCATTCTAACACAGCAGCAATGCCTGTCACTCAGAAATTTAAAGCTAGGTCAGACATACCAAAATGGAGTTATTCCCCATTTGGGGACAAAAAGTTGAAGTACCTTAACAGCTAGCTCCCTCTGAAGGCTGCACAGGAGATCAGGATTGGTTTAACAGACCCACTAGGTATCAGTTTTGCACTGCAGTATGCCTTAAGCAAGTAGTGCCACTAGTATTATTGGGTTGAATAGTCTATTAATTACTTAATGATTTAATTGTTTAACCATGATCCATTAATGCAAAAACAATGCGTTAAACACATATTTTGGGGAAAGGCCCAGAAAGAAAAGATATTATGAAATTAAAACCCTTTGAAAAAGCAAAGTAGACCAGTAAAACAGGATCTTGTCTGTTTAAATAATATAATAATTCACTACTATTTTCATTAACACATTATTTTTATACGAAGTACTAAGAATTATAAAAAGAAACCAAGGAGTCTATTGACATTTTATCAGCTCCTTTAGAACTTACCTTTGTTGAAATATTCACAATCATAAGCTAAAAAATAAAAAGAAAAGAAATGCAGTTGCAGGCATTCTGCAGATAAACAGGTTTTCCATTACCCGTTATGATTAATAGGTAAGCCAAATGCTTGGCCAAGTTAGATCATACACAAACATTTATTTAAAAAACTATTGCCACATATTTACTGCTTTAAATAAAATACTAATTTAAACTACACCAATTTAAATAAAATACTGTCTTCTAGTAGGAAGGACTAAGCTTACATACCTACAGCTGTCTTTTTGTGACCTCTAGTGGTTAAGGCTAAGCTTTGCTGCCTTTCCAAACTCACATTAAAATACACACACCATTTCTATCAAAAATTAAGAGTAACCCTCTTGCTTTATGGCAAGTTTGCTGTGTGACTTTGAGCAAGCTCTATATTCTCTCTGTTCAACTGCAAAGTTAAAGAAATGCTTGTTTCCTTCCATTCTTTCTATCTTGCACGTTTTTATCATGTCTTTGGGGAAACAACTGTCTCCTGTTAGACATTTGCACTCAGTGCCGTAGAAAAAGGCCTCAGATTTTTTTACAACTTCTAAGCATTGTTGAATAGGGATACCAAGGTAATGACAAAGTCCTGCTTAAAAACCTACTTGTTTTTCTTCAGCAGACCTTTAAGTTTCACACTTGCTCTGGGGCAGTGGTAAGGCAGCTGTCTCCTAGACCCTGTTAAGAGGCAAAGTCCTCCTCAAGATGGAAATTACCTGAGCTGTTAACTTTGTAACTCTGGTTTGAGTTACATATCCTCCTGATATCCTGATGCCATATCCTAATACAGACTTCCCATGACTTCTCCTTTCACATCACAGGTCAGGCAATTAAAAACAGAATAGTACCACCCACAAACATGGAAAGATGCATGTAATCCAGCTAGACTGAAATGAACACAGAGGGAAGTGAGAGGCACCCGCTCATTGTCCTACCAGTCTGGCTTAGTGATTCAATTCATGGTCCCAGGTAACTCAATGTTACTGATTTTTCAGGTCTGGGTCTATGAATGCAGACAGTGGCAGCTGCTGGCAATGCCAGTTAAGTAAACTTACGACACACTCTAGGGGACCTCCAGTCTACAGCAACTCCATGCTGGCAGCACTGATGGGCATATGCTGAAACACTTGTACAGAAACACTCACAGTCACCTCCTTGGTTACAACCACAGGTATCTGTCAAGCAGTTTGAGTAAAACCAGGTGACATCAATCTGGAAATAAAAATATCACTTATCAAAAATATCCATATAGACCCTGGCAACAATCACCTCAATACAAAGCTATGACTCTTTCAAAATTTAATACATGACTTCAAAGCATTAAAGATTTTAACTTAAATGTTTCCTGAAACACATGAAAAACAGTTTATTAGAACACATCATAAAATCTTGTACAGTACTTAGTAACGCAATTAAGTCAATGACCCATTCAGAACATGCACACTGAGATGCTGATATGAGCTTGTGTTTTCTATGGTTTTGTAATATTTAAACCGTAATAAACTAACTACAAAGAGGCTTATGAAATAAGATAAAATTTCTCTAAACTGATCACAAATCAATAAATCTCAGAAGTGTTAAGAAAGTTAGATATACGTAAAATGTAAGAAATAATAAAGTAGATAGAAAAACTCTTCATGTGAGAGTGGTTCATTCTCTTCATATTATTAGGCGATTTCACCAGCAAATTTGGGATTTTTTCCCTTAGATTATTTTGAAGTCTTAAGTGACAAAATTTAAAAAAAAAAACTGCCAATGATAACTCACTTATTGAATTCTTACACATTTTAAATGGATTTACACTTGAGAAATACACACTTATGAGGAACTTGGTTGCTACCAACCTTATAAAGTGGACTAAATCAATGTTACATTAAAACAACCTTAGCATCAGCTTCTACTTCCTTCCAAAATAATATACAAAGCAACCTTGCAAGATTCCTGGTTGTCTTTCATATGAGATCTCCCTTCTCCCTAGGAATCATTCTGACACACTCTTTAAGCCATGCACACAGTCTCAGTACCTGAACATCTCAGGACATGTCATTTTCCATATAAGACCTAGCTCTGGAAATCAGTTCCCCCTCATTCTCCAAGTGAACCTGAGCCTTTTGACTGTCAGAACATGTTGCATGACTCATTTATTTCCTTAGGTGGTTGCCTGAGTGAGGAGATACGTGCATTTTTTTCTAGGAATGAGTTCTTCGCATCTGATACTGCCTAGAAGAAACTGTTGATTTATTGAAATATGCCTGAAAAACTTGCGTGCTATGTAATACAATTGACAAAAGCAAGTTGTTATGCTTATGCAAATAGTGCTTGGGATGAAAAAAAAGATAGCACAAATTGGATATAATTTAGTCTGTATTAATTACAAAGGGGACTAATAGGACTATCCATATTGTAGAATGCTAAACTGGTGCCAAAGTGGCTTACTGTCTAGGTCAGCTAAGTGCAGGTAGCCCTTATAGGTCCAGTCAAATATTCACATTTTAGAATCAGAATAGGTATGGGTTATACTTTCTTTGTGTTCTCTTTTGCTACAGTAGTCAAAATTATTATGTTACGGAAGACAAGATGAAGATTAAAAGTGATGCAAGTTGAAGAGTGAAGTTTCTCTCTAGTGATATGTCCACTTTTACATCTTTCTATATGCGACCACAACTCACCACTGGATGGCAAGCTTCAAAGGCTTCACTTAACAGTATTCCACATTCCTTCTTGGCAAATGGCTCTCTAAGGGGATTCAAACTGCATGGATTTCGAATGTCAGAGCTGTCAACACACTTAACCAGAAAGCAAAATCAAGGTGAGAAACTTGTTTCATAACCACTTTGTGTTTGAACTTGGAAAGTTGTTTTTTAAAAAAAGAGATGTAAAAAAAACCCCAAATGCATCATTTAGGAAACTAAAGCCAGACTAAGATATGGAATTAAAAGGGGATGCTAATCTGCAGTCCTTACAAGTGAATAGTCTAGTTTACATAAATAACAAAGTTCACTCAGATGACGTACATTAGAAGAGATCTTTTTACTCTACTAGGAAGAAACATTTCTATGAACACCACTAGACACATCACACTAAAAAAGTTCATTTTTTAACTTTACATCATATGTGAAGAATATTTTTTTCTTTCCGTTGTTATGGTTTCACAGATAAATATTTCCCAGCTATGAAAGATCAACTACACTGACAACACAGTCTGAAGTGAACCCATGATTCTTCCATTACATAAAAAAATGACTACTGTTTAAACAACTTCTTCAAAGACACTTGTAGATTCAGCATTTTTCTCAACACTATAGCACTATGTAGAAATAAAGGTGATTATTTCCTTCTCCTTAATGGATTATAGTATCTGTAAGAACAATTGCTATTGCCATTTGCATTGCTGCCTGACTGGTACTTCCAGAAATGAATCTCTGTTTTCATTCTAGATAAATTATATGATGTAACAACAAAAAATTTACTAACAAACACATTCTTTTTACTATGTACCTCTACAGCTGCCCAGCTGTTTCCAAACTCTTGTGAGTTTGTTAATTCAAAATTATCTGGAGTCCTCAGTTCATTTACTGTCTTCAGATCAAAATTTCCACATAATCCAGTCAATTGACCCTGGGAAAAAAATTTATATTAAAAAACCATATTTCTGTATGATACAAAACACTACTAGACATGGCTGCTTTCAAAGCTTGCTTCTTAAGTTCCTGTCTTCAGTTGTTTAATTATAAATTTGTTACAAATTATGAATTTGATCCTTTTCAGCTAATTTTCAGCCAGAACAGTTCACCTTTTTGTGATAATAAAGCTACAGAAAATACGTTATTTTGACAACATCAATATTATTCCCTTTCAACTAAGTATCTCTAAGCCTTTGAGAAAGAAGCTGATCTTTTGTTCAGAGAAGTAACCTGATTGCTAACTGTGTACTTTTTTATGCGTCAGGAAAATAACACCTCCTCCAGCCATATAAAGAATGAGTACCAAAGGAGAATGTTGCCTCGAAAGTATTTGTTTCTGTTACAGAAGTTAGACAGTAAATAATGAATGAAAAAGAAAAAGGTAAATGAGAATGAATATTTGACAAGGTAGTTGAATGCTTCTCTCCTTGACTCTGCCACTGAGTTCCTACATGATTTCTGACACCTTGTCTAGTTTCTGAGTAATGATAATGTGTCTTACTTAAAAAGACTTACATAAATATCTCAGAGAAATGAAAATAAGAGTGTTGATTTCCACTTACCTGCCACTGATGACCCATCTGTACATGAACTGTTGTTCTCTGATCCCAAAGAATGGTGATGTGCTCATCAGGAAAATGAACGACAGAGAAAAACCCAGCTTTCCATAACTGTATTTTTTGTAGTTCATCTATGTAACTAGATAAGCTCTGTTCAAAATAAAACAAGGCAACTTATAACGTAAGTAATGTCTTCACTAAATGTTCACTTGACGGGAAAAGAAACACTTAAAATGAATGACATTGTTCTCAGACAGAAGTCCAAAAACTGACAGGAAGCCTCACAGGGGTAAATGCTTAAACAAAAGTGGTCTGGATTTTGATTGTGAACTGTGTGTATTTTTACGATTTTCCTATTTTAAAAGCTGATTTTATATGAAATTTACAGGACAGATAACAACAACTGGAATGAAGATAAAAATATTAATGATTTATCTGTGAGGTAAGAAATTCATCTTAAGGCTCCTGGTTATGATTTTCACTTAGTTATACATGACTGCATTCAGCAGGCCTTAGCCCCATGATTTTTTTGAATACAGATAGATATAAAGATGCATGAAGCATCTTCTGGAAATAAGGAATTCTCTAAATACATCCAGAGATTGCCATCTTATTTACATAAAGCATTCTTCTCTCCATCCAGGAACAGATTCTGAATTAGCTGTAGCATGGACTAAGAGATCCAGTTTAACTGCACAATACCTCATACAAAGAGACACAACTTCCTTTGTATAGTCAGTCTATAAAGTGTATATAGTACTATTTATACTAAAATTACTAAATACACTAAATATTTACAGCAATAGAGTTTGCAGTTTGGCCAAACAAAAATTATATTAAGGCTTGGAGGATATAGCAGGGGCTGCAATCTATATTTTACAGCTGTATAGGAATACTGCTCCTATACATCCCAGGCCAGACTGAACACTTAGTTCCAGTGGAATTAATAGCAAAACTCTCACTGACTTAATATCTGGATTTTTCCTAAGACACTAACCAGGAATTAAGTCTATACAAAAGAAATATGATCATTTCATCTTACATTTCCGTGAAATATAGGCAAGATTTTGTTTAAGGTTTCCCTTGATGAATCCAGATGTGATCAGCATTCATGGTAAAGATATTTACGCCTCTGCTACTTAAGTGGCACAGTAAGTTCTGGCTAACGAAAGGAAAGAACACCCAGAGAAGTACATATGCTACCTTTTGATCAGTGTTAACGACTGAAACTTACTGGATTTCCAGTTTCATCATCAAATATTAATAAAGATTTTCCAATAGTAATGAAAAGGTTTTTTCTGCAAATTATTCCAGTATTAAAACAGTTAATATTCTCTATAATAATAGAAAAACTGGTTGAAGAAGTACCCTGAAGAAAAAAAAAAAAAAAGAAAGAAATGGACACTTTTCAATGTACTAATATAAACATGCGTATTGTTACATAGTTCAATTAGCAGAAACCTCAGTGTATAATTATTACATTATGTATGATTCAAAGTCTAAGCAACAACAAAGCTTAAGAAACAGCATGTAGAACTCAATAAAATGTACAGATAGGAAATAAGGAGAAGGATACTTTTTAACAGGTAGTTTTAAAATCCAGTTTTACAGAGGCTTTACAAAAAAAGTCTCACCTTAACTAGGTATACCTTACAAGTTCCAACAAAGTCAAATGTTAGTCCATCAAATGTTCTGTAATGCCGATCCCCATACGCAGTACACATTGATGGGCAAGGATGGAAGGTGCATTGAAATGATCCATGTTGGCAAACACTGAAAAATGTATGACCAATAATGGTAACTGTAACCATGGACAATTATTACAGCTATTGTACTGGGAAGCAAAAATACCAAAAGGCAGGCAAGAATAATGACTATAGACAGAAGCATTTTGAAATGTTAATTAGAAGCAGCATATATAAATTGATTGGAAAAGAAAAATGTACATATTGAACACAGACTGTATTTCTTCCTGTTAGAATTTATCAGTTCCAGAATATATAGACACCAAAAGGGCATTTCTTTTGTTGAAACAAGAAAACAAAAAATGCCACCTGAAGTAATACAATTTATTCTCCAGTAACTCACGTCAATAATGTGCCGCAAGGATAAAGCTTTCTTTTTCAGCTTCTCACAGAACATCTGTTTCTATACGAGCTGAGTCTTAGAATCAACAGCAGTACGTCCTACTACTACAGTCTCTGTTCACTCTTTGCTTGAACAAGAATTTCATGGAAGTGCAAAAGAAAAATTTTAGTAGTGCTATTTTGGTGTGTAGGCTCCTTAAAAGAACTGTGTTTTGGGTGGTTGGTTTTCTTTTATTTTTCTTTTTTTTTCCCAGACACCTAGGTATTATCATCCCCAAATCCTAGCCTAACAGTTATGGGGCTTGCAGAATAGTTCAAGTTCTGTCTATGGCTGCCTTAAGGATCAAAATGTTTTTATCACACATACACTAAGGGACTGTTCAAACCTTTCTGAATTACCTTTGCTTTGTACTGCCTAACAGCAAGGTTTTTCAGCACTGGATACTGTGTCTCTTTCTATATCACCCTCTTGCAAGCTAAATAATGTTTTTAGAAATTACTTCAGAAAAGATTTATAAATAATGGATACAATTTCATTTCCTATATCGACAGATCAGTTTTTAAATGTTATTTTTTGTTTCTAAATCACCTGGACACTTAAAAACTTCCCTGAGAAGCTGATGCCCGTGTATAGCTTTACTACAGGTATATTTTATGAATATAGATTAAAGTAAACACAGCATGTGACACAATTTCGGCACATATCTAATTTCAAAAATATTGAATTTTAAACTTCCTGATTAAATGAACATTTCACATTTTATAACTAAAGTATTAATATGACTGATGGAAATATTTGATAAATCACTAATGTTTGGCATCTCATATGCTGAAACACCAAGCAGTATGAAGTTTTCGTCAGTATAACCTTTCCTTTTCTGTTCATATTGCTATCATGTATGACAGGGTCAGAACACCACTGTTTTCAAAAGAGCAGAAATCATCCAGAAAATCTAGGCACCTCCAATTACTAGTAGCATTGTGTTTCCTTCTGTTCCCCTACCATGCAATTTGCACCAACCTGGAGTCATTTTCCAGATTTTCCAAGACTCCACATAACCCATCACTGATTTGGCCCACTGCTTGTGATTTGTATAACTACATATATAAATACACTAAGCACATGGTTAAAATAAGTTAAAAGCACAACATGTGAAAAGTGTTCGCTGTACCAAAGCACAAGTAAATGGCAATAGGTCTCACCTAGCTAACTCCAGTTACCTCAAATCAGTACCTAAGGCAGGAACCTCATCAAGCCAATGAAGAGAGGGGCAAATAGAAGAAATTGTATTTGGACTGAAAGTGCTGCTTCTCATGCTCTCTGTGAGACATTAGATTTCAGTTTTACTCTTAGGCTACTCAAATCCTCTTCCACATGCTGATCTGTTAAGGACTGGTACAGAAACACTTCTCAACATGTAAAGAGTAGGAGCTTCTTTGTGTACTTTCTTTTTCAGGAATCTTAACACATTACACAATGTCTTCAAAGTCCTCTGCACCAGTCTTGTTTCATACTAAATAAACCAGTATTTAGTTATCAGAAAGTGCTCTAGAAAGTCCCAGTTGGAAAAGGCTACTAGCATCTTCCAAACTATAACTAGCTTTTTAAAAAAAGTATTTCCAAGAAGTATTTGTTTAAGAATACAGAAGGCCCAATTCAGCAGCCCACAGAGACTAACCAGCATTTTCTCAATAGTCTCAATGTACAACAGCAAACTAGCATAGCTAACAGCACCACCCATCTTACCTTGTGCAGCAAAGCACCAAAATGCTGCTCTAATACCTTCATTTAGTGTAATAACCTTTTGTGTTTAATCTCGCCAGCAGATGTAAACAATATCAGGCAGTTGCACTGAAAACCAAACTTGGGAAACCTAGAACTGCAGTTCAGCCAGACCCCAGAGCTTAGACTGAAAGTTCCTGACACTCCACTGGTAGTTTTGCCAATTTAAGAAATTATTTTATTTGCCATTTTACTGTTCATCAGACAAATGAGATTAATAGTTATGTTGCTAATACTACATCAGATACAAATAAGACGATATTTAGTATCAACGCACACTATTTCTGGCACTAAATAACAATAAAGTCATTGTAACTGTTACGAGTGCCTAAATGGGTTTATTTGCACAAGAGTATTCTCATGTTTTGCATGAGCAGAAATGCACATTTCCCCTGATGTATCAAATACACCCCTGTATACACACACAGCAGTCTCAAAGACATTCTACATTTTGTATCAAGCAGAGCTTGCTACAGACTTCCCATCTGCCAGGGACAACTGATTGCCAGAAAGCCATTATCACTTAATCTGACTTTGCCTCTGGGAGTGGAAGACTAGAAAAGCCATGACAACCTTAAGGATTTGTACATGAATCAATGAGCCTGGCCTCAGGAGGGGAAGAAAAAAAAAAAAAAAAAAAGAGAGAAGGCTAAATATCCAGTGTGTCTCTCTGCCTGCACTGCTGTGGCCTTTGGTGAAGTCTCAATGGTATATAATAATATAATAGTTCTTTCTGATGCAAGCAATCCTACACCAGGTCCAATTGGAGAGGCCTTTGGAAGTAAGGGGGTGAATAACCCGGCTCGCTTTACCTGCCTGCCCAGTGGAGATGGCTTGTAAGTCGCTTCACCAGTCGACCAAAGGGCTACAAATATCTTCTAGAGCAGATACTGAGGACCTGACGAGAGGCAGAGGTAGGCAGTCAGCACAAGGCTGGAGGGGGCAACGACATCCAGACAAGGCAGTAATTAGTGCTGACTGGACAAGCCTTCACCGTCCTAGGCTATACTGAGCTGTGTAGGCCAGGAGCAGTAGTTTACCAGGTGACATGAGTCAAATGTTCCTGGTAAGCTAAAAGAAGGGGACAAAAGGAAGGAACTGCTCTGCTGAGAAGCTGGAGGCTACACCACTATCATAGTATCCTGACATTTGATAGTACAGTTGATTTTTCTGAGGCTTTGGTAAGACAAATAGTGTTGCTTAGTATCAGCTTGCAACATTCAACAGTGGTCAGAGAAGAAAACAGGCAGGGCCCATCAGGAAACAAGTTTGTTTCAGGATCATGCAGATGTGGTATATTTTCTCATCTTAGCTCTTGCCAAGCTTATTGAAATGGTAGTGTACTACGTTCTGCTGAGTGCGCACTAGGAAACTTCACAGAGTAAGGTAGCTATAGGGTATGTGCTGCATTTACAACACTGGACAGGAAAAGGAATAGGTTTCTACATGTATTTGAGTGATCCTATCAACCCATGTCTATTGGAACACTTCCTTTAAAAGCCGACGGATTTATGAGTTATCTTATTCACACACCTAAAATTAGCAAGCAATTTATCTATTACTATACTCAGTATATGATGTTGCTCAGTACTCTCCTTAATTTATCATTGTAGTGGACACAGGGCACATGGGCACAGGGTTATGTTTTGGGTCCTTAAACTGCTCAGATTCAGTGCTAAATGTGAAAATAAACAAGTAACAAATGTCAGTCAGGCGTAATATTTGAAGGATTTTACCTGTACTTTATGAACACTGGCCAAGGAATATTAATTTAAATTACCTTGATAATCAAAACCATGATTTTTCTAAATCAAGTTTCTGGGTTTTTTTTTAATTCCTAAATAGCTGTTATTTTGTTATATACACAAATTCCTTGAAACAACAAACCCTTAAAAAAAGTCATTTTCATAGCTCTTTGAACAAATGTAAACACAAAATTAGGATAATTTAACAGAATCTGGTGTGAAATTTATGATTAAGAAACATGACGGAATAATCAACCCATAGATACACAACTAAAATGAAATAACCACATAAATAGATCTCTGCTTACCATGTATGACAAGAAGAAATTACTTTGTCACCTGGAAAATATTCCTTTCCTTTCCACGAACAGGGACATTCATTTGCTTGCAAGCACACATCCCCATGTTTAACAAGACTATCAAAAAACAAAGAAAAAAAAATACATTCAGAAGAAGTATACCTAGTATCTATATATAAATATATTTTCCTAAAGTTTTACATTATTAGCGTTATTAGTATTGAAAAACAAATCATATTTAAAATTTTCTGAAATTGAAAAGGCATTTTATCAATAATTACATACAAGTAATTTAGTATTTATTCTAAGAACTTTTAAATGAGGATTTCTTCTTCTTTTCTTCACCTGATTTAAAGAGCTTTCATTTTCCTATAGTTATCTCTCTTGCTCTATGAACAATTTAATCATTATCAAAAGAGCCATGCTGTTTGCACAAAATTAATTGAGTATGTATTTCCGTATGACTAGCACCCTTGTGCAAGCAATCACAAATATATTTAACTTTATTGGCAGAAATGCCCTCACAGGCCTTCAAAAGAGATTTTCATAATAACATAGATAACAGTATGCACAGCTATTTTGCCTTGACTAATTTGCCTTGAACTACAAATTTATGCTTATAATCACAACTCCTAGAGTAACAGATAAAAACTGAAAATTCAAAAAAAATTGTGAAAAACATTCTATTAGCACATAAAGAATACAAGAATTCTTCCCCAGCAAGACAAAATAAAGCAACTAGTCTAAATTCTAAAGTAAAATATTTGTGGTTTTTAACAATATCCAGAAAAACTGAAATGTGAGAGTTAGGTAAAGAGAAATCTCAAACAGATTCAAGAAATAAATCTCACTAAACATACCAGAAATATTGAATGATTTTATTTTAAAAGCTATCTTTTCACAGAACCCAAGAAAGTTGTATTTCTTCCAAAGACGGATTCATTTTTTAAAAATATTGTAATGCTGCAAACAGATACCAGTCCAGGATCTAAAGATCTTATAACAGATAGAAGATAACCTTTGAAGATAAATCCATCTGCTGAATGAAAACTGTGAAACATAAACTCTTGATAAGCTACAGCAGGGTCTTCGACTTTAACTGCTGTAGCTCCAACTTGTTCCAGGTTCTGTACTGCTTCTCTACAGGATCCTGTTTGACACAGCATAAGTGGCTAGAGCAACTAACATGCTAGTTGCATAGTAAAAGGATTTCTTACAGGCACCACACAATCTACAGTTATCCGTGTTTCTAAATGTGAAGTTTTGAGATCTATTTGTATTGTGAAATAAACTGTTCTTAAAACAGCACTATTAGGTTGATAATATCTTTTCTTTTTTGAGTTAAGTTTGTTTAGAATTCCAGTACCTCTCTGTAGTAATGCAAACTTTATACAGGTTTTCCTGTGTTCCTAACAGTTTTTTGAAGAAAACAGATTTGGTGTTTCTGGCATTTAGCACTGTAATTTGGGCAAGACACTGCACCATGGACAAGGGATTGTGGGTGTGAGGCACATATATGACAAACAGGGCAATGGCATTGTTTCCCTGGTATCTAAAAAGAAAGTATTTATCATTACATTTATCATGAAATATTTTATTTATTCATATTTATGAACAGGTAATTTGTGTACTATATCTTAGAATTCTTCAGTGTGGTATTTATCAGATGGAAATTTATAACTCTGCAGCTCTTCTTAATGGGAATGTGCAGTCATCATAAAACCCCTTCCCGTTAAACTGAAAACCTGTAATCTTCTCCCAAGATACGTGAAGTGTTCTTTGTAATCCATACTTATTTCAAGCATTATGTCACTTGAAGACAATCAACTGCGAGACTGAAATTCCCACTAGTTTAAAGCTGCTCAGAACTGAACAGGGCATCTTTAGACACAAAGAGCATCATGCTGGCAAGGTAACATTAAGTACAGGTTTTTTCTCACATTATTACCCTCACTAAAACAAGTGATAACAGCTTTCTCTCTTGTAAAGCCAACCAAGTAAATAGATTTCAATGATCTAAGAATTCACCACAAATACCCCACAGAGAGGCCTTGTACAGCTCCCCTTTGAAGTACCAGATGTTTTTCTGGACAGCTATACTTACTGTCCAACCTAAAATGAACTGCAAAGATACAATGACAGCTATCATACTTCACCATGTTGAACATTCAGTTTCATTACTATCTCATTATTTTCTATAGCTTTGTTCGTTCACATACGAACAAATACATAAACAGTCTTGGTAAAGGCATTGCTATAAGCAAGGTGTCTCCCGTGAGTCAAGAAACACTTCTTTGCTTCTGTAAAGCCCACAAATCTGGACCACAACGCTAAAAAATTAACTCTCTCGCAGCCTCCACCGGAGCAGTTTCCAACAGGTTATGTATTGCATGGTTCTCTCCCCTCCTTTGGGCAACAGCCTACCGCCAACTGATTTGAGCAGCCACAAACACTTTTGCCCCAGCAATGAATCTGCTCTCTGAGGGTTTCACAAATCTTCCTATAAAGGTCTGTGATAGAGTTGAAGGAATGTAAAAAGAATTAAATAAGGTAACGTTTCTCATACCTACATGAATTCCACCACCACCCATCACTTCCCTAACCAGAAAGCAGGATAACTAAATTCTTAAAAAGCAGCAGAAGTTGATGACATTACTGTGGCACCTAATGGCTTCGTTGTAGTTCACTCACTGCCTAGACAGAGAGAGTTACTATATTACTGCTGAGTATTTTCTTGTTTGGGGAGCTTTGTACAGTCTACCTCTTCTTCCCCTGCCTCCTATAGTTTATTATAAAGAAATATTAAGTAAATTTGCCAAGCACCAGGCATTTTACAGAAAGCTTAAAGGGTTGTTAGTATCCTTGCTGTATCCTTCTGTGTAACAACTGATTTTGATGCTTCAGCTGAGACAGTCAGACCCCTGCACTTCTACAGTTTCACCCTGCATTGGGAAACCTCCCTGTATTCAGCTTTACCACCGGCATCCTACTGGTGCTAAGCAGAGTGGGCTCTAAAAAAGAAGATTCACAGAAACAGTACTAGTAGCTTAATGACCAAAGGTAGGTGAGAGTAAGAAAAACAAGAGCAAGAGGTAGAATGACAGGGATTCCCCTAGATTCCCATATTCTGCAACCTTTGCCCTAGAGGCCTCTGAAAATTTGGTTCACCCATTGCCTGTGCCTCTTCTGAAGTCTCCTTGAGTAAAAAGAAGCTCCCACCTCCATATACCTTCTACTGATTGGCGTGGACAGAAGAGGGCAAGTTACAAGTGTAATACTCAGAGCTGCATAAAACCCATATACAGGATTTGCTGCAATGTCAGAGCAATGCGAGAGAGGGACTGTGTCCTGATATCTCTCATTTTAAGTAGAAAAATACTATGGAAATTAAGCAAAGTGACTGAAAGGAGGAGGGTTAAGAGCACTTTTATTAGTACTTCCCCCCCTCCCCGGTGTTTTATTTTTCAGTTTGTGTTCTGGGAAGGAATACAAGAAGACAGCAGGGACTTAAGACTGTCAGAAAAAAACAGGGTTCAAAGCAGGGGCATCTCCGACCCTGCTCCCAGTCCCATCAGGGCTCTAAGGCAGCAGTCATCTCAGAGAGCACGTGTAGCTCTCTCAAGCTGCACAAAGAAGTGGTACACACTGCCTCATTATCAAGTAGCACATATCCCAAGGCAAGACCATGGGGAAGGAAGGCTGAGGTTTGTCTTTTGTCCCAGCCTGTTTCATAATGAAATAGTGCCTGGACTGTCACTGTATTTGTGTGATGTTTGATACCTTTCTGTGGCAGCTCAGCTGTACCTCACATCTACTAATGTTACTTCAGAGGTATGACTCACTTCTTTCAAAGTTCAAATATTTTTAATTAAGCACACTGGATTAAAATCTCTCTCTACATGCCCTCAAACAGTACCATTTTCTCCAAGAACAGTGTGAGTACAATTCAGTGCTAAAAATAATATAAAGCAGGACTCCATGTGAAAGCGAGATACCAAAAAAATTGCCACTGACGAATGGCACACAGGATAGTACTAGCTGTCCCTGATCTATCACCACTGGTTCTTCTGAAAATAATTGTAAACTTCAAGGGGGAATGAACACATATTTTTTATTAATTATGCTTTTGGGGAATGAATGCGTATCTGCAGATACATGTCAATGGCTATTCCTGGTTTCCAAATTCTTATCTCTTACTACAGACTAAGTTATTTACCTGGCACATATCAGTTTTATAGCTGAAGCAGTTTTCAACACAGAAGATGATTCTACCAGAGCTGATAGCTCACCGGACTTAGCCATTGTTGCCAGTAAATAATAGCACTAGGGTTTTTTTACAGTCAAATCAAATACCTGCTTGAATTGTAGTAGAAATTAAAAATGAAGCAAAACAAAACCAAAAAAGATTCCTTGACTGATTCGAGATCCTCAACTCCTCTCAAAAAAAAACCCACACAGAATGTAAAATACACCATAACTAACAGTATTCTAGTATGCAATTTTTCTGATTTAATGAAAAAGTTGAAATAGATATTCTTTATGATAAAAATGCATTTTCAGAAAGTAATTCCAAATGTAACAGAAGTTTTCCTTTCAAACCAAATGATAGAAAGTTCAATTACTCCCTTAAAAAAAATTGGAAAAAGAGAAGGCAATATGAAAAGGTGCTCAAGAATCTGAATGATATTGATTAAGTTTTACTGTGAATTGAATACAAGTACAGAAAAAAATTTAAGACATTTGTTTGCAGCTAGTGTAAATGAGAAAGCAGAAGAACAAGAGGATTTTGAAAGTATTGCAAGAGGAAATGAGGAACACTGAAACATCTGAGTTGCAAGTCTGAAGATCAGAAGACTATGGAAAAGAAGAACTGGATTGTCTTGTTATGGCATTGCAATGGAGATACATTTATTCTTTGAAAATGAACTTTTAGCATTCTGTAATTCTACAGCCATCAGAAATAGAAATCAGCATAAAACGTAGTGTGGACAAATAAATATCAGTTCCTGAAGCACCCAAATACACTAATGCTGATGCAGTCTTTGTAACAGAATTTTATTTTCCTAAGGAAACAGTATAGTCATATCCATGGTGGTATCCCCATGGGCAGTAATCCTTATTTACCTGCAACACATTAAATCTTCCTGACAGACCTCTCCAAAACTCTGCCTAAACCAGAAAAAGATTAAAAATACTTAGCATGCCAGCAGCAGCAGAGCCATCCAGAAGAGAGGTTTGAACTGAACACTAATTTTATTTTCATACTAAATAATAAGTTCTGAGCTTTACTTGATCTGAGAAGCAGTAGGTCTTTTGAAAAAGGATACTAACACATACCAAAAGGACAGCACTTTGAATTCATGTAAGGAAACCTGTTTTAAGACATGACACAGTCTATGTAATTACTTCTAATAAAAGTTCGTTTTCTAAAAATATTTGAAATTGGATTGCATTCTTCTGCCATTTTTAGGTTTGTTTGTCCATAGGCATATTTATAAGATGACAAAATTCATTGTTTTCTTTGTGCAAATTAAAAAAACTCTTCACTTCTTAAGAACACCTTTCAAGAATGTGTTTAAGCTCCTTACATGTTATTTGATACAGTATACCACTTCAGAAAGACAGTGATAATTCAGAAATTTTTGGAAGAAAAAACCTGGCATGATATTCCTTTCTTAGTTACAAAACTTCACCACGGTCACAGGATACACCAGCTTTCAGTTTACTATCTTTTCATAGCTCTATGAGAGCAACCACTGATGAAAAAAGAAAACAGACCTAAAAATTCTGTTTAGGGTAAATTGGCCCAAATTTAGAGGAGTCCAGGTTCAGCACAAAAGAGAATATTCTTTGTCATAGATGATAACAGTTGCCTGCAGAGATGGAGTCTTGTCCTACCACACTAGAGAAGGTTGCATCCAGCCTAGAAAGGCCACATAACTCCACACCACTCATTTAGTAGAGAAACTGGGGTGGATATCGGAACATTAGCCTCAGAACATGGTGCCACAAATGTCTGCGATGTCTTAATGATGATAACTCAGTGTGCCAACATTAAGTGTCTGAAATCAGGAAAAAAATTTACATATACTTTGGTACCAAGAAAATTAAAATCCCAGTTAACTTCTTCCATTCTGTGAAGTGTCAACAACAAGCCACATCTACAGAAATCCTTGGCTGTAAAGTTGGTGAAATGAGACCTCCGCTTTTTGTGGGTTTTCTTTTGTTTTGGGCTTATCAAAGAAACGAAACCATAAAAGGGGAGAAAATGTGGAAGACCTAATACATAGGTAACACTATGAGGAAGTAACAGAAGTAGTAGAAGTAATTACTAGTTGCATTTGGGGCAATATGTATTGCAAGCTATTGACATAATCCTCTGAATTTATATTATTAATTATTCATATTTAGGGGCTGGAGGGCCTCTTGGTTTTTACAGCAAGATGGCATTGTTGTATAATATACATGGAAATTATTTAAAATTTCAGTTAATGGAAATACGGATGATAATACAATCTAAAAGAAACAATAATTATTAAACAAGTCAACCGAGTTGAATAAAAGCATGTCTTCAAAAAGATAAGTGCTTTTCTTATGATAGCTTTTCCTGAGTGAGGTGCTTGACAATGAATGGATGGAAAGAACATACAGCAGCTGTACCCCTAGTGTTCAGTTTTCTCTGATAGTAGGGGGATTGAAAAAGATGCACTTAGTTTTATATAAGTACTTTTTAAAAGCTCACATGAGGAAGAAAATCCCCTCCACAAAAAAAAACCCATCCGTTAATACCTACTCAGTTTTTTCTTAAAATGATATATACTAAACATATCAAATGTTAATCCATTCTTCTCTGTATTAACATTTTTTGTTGGTTATTTCAGAGCATCAACTGAGATCAGGAAGCAAGGAACAGAAACTACCTGCTCAACTTCAGTCTTCACCTTATAACCATAAAGATACCTTTGTCCTTTTCTTAAACTCCAAAGTACTATTAGCACCGGCTATGCTTAAAATAAATCCATCAGAAAAAAAAAAAAATAGGATTAGCACAGGTATCAGACATCACTAGTTGAATTCAAAGTGTGCAGCTTAGTTGGACTAACTAATATTGTTTAGTTCATGCACCTCGACAACTCCACTGCTCCATGATTAGGCAGGGCCATTCATGTTACTCAGTATTTTAAGTTCTGTTGTTTCTAATGTTTTTATATAAAGTAAAAAAATTGACCTCGGTTTATTCTGAAGGGCCCTCTATTAGGAGAGGGGGGAAAAAGTTTATTAAAATGCATGGGATTCATGCAGTAGAGCCTGCGTGTTCCATATCATGATCCGCAACACAGATAAACCTGTAATATTGACACATTCTATCTCTCAGATCAATTAATCAATCTGTCAAAAGCATTGTGAGGTAATCCTTTAACAACAAATCCTGCGTTAAATTCTCAGTTCTTTTTCATTTCTCTGTGCCACACAGGAAAATGCACAGCGAACACGTGCAAATCCCTTCCAGGGATCCTTGGCATCACAGCATAGAGTTTGGTTCGTTCCTGCAGCCCCTAGGATTACATGAACCCTTCACCACTACTACTGGATGACACAACAGTAGCAGTGAAGCTGCTCTAGAATGTCACTGAACTAGGCACAACAATTACATAGGCAACATGATTGTGGCCTCTGTGCTGCAGTGATATGGTTAATAAATTCCAAGACATACACCCACAACACAGAACCAAGCAGCCACTAAAAGTCCAGCTAACACTTAACTGTCAGTTTGAAAAAACTATATACATTGTATATACAGTACAGGGGTTTATTTTTATGCCGTACACTATGTAAAGTATAGAACAGCCAAATCCAACTCATGCTGCAGTCAAGGGTAAAATAATGGCAACAGGGGAAGTGAGAAAGCACAAGTTTCTTCAGGAAAATGACTTTTTCTTGACAGCAACAATAACAGTAGGCTGTAAGGAATGATGAACCGGCTGTTCCAGAGATCACTATTGGTCTGACTGGAGACCATGGAGGACTAATGGAATAGGACAGGCACAAGCCAGCATATGTCCCTTTATGGTAAACCTGTCACATAGTATGCATAAGTATAGGAAGATACCATTGCTTTTTCTCTCTGTCTTTTCTCTTTGTTTCTTCTGCTGCCTAATTAAAGACTCTGTGTCAAATCATGCACATTTGGTACAGTTAAAGAGGGAGAAGCGATTTGAATCATAGCAACCCAGAAGCAAAAAATGCAATTCAAAGATCGGACTTGAAAAATTACAAACACTGTCGTAAACAGAATATTACTTATTTTTTTTGGAATGCAGCATGGAAATATGGGAAATTGCCATTTAAACAGCAATAGATGAAAAAAGAGTAAGAAAAAACACAAATAAAATCTTAAAAATCACTAAATGTGTCAGCAAAGCAGGGTGGAACAACATTAGAACGTGTGTTCCAGAAGAACTAGTGTTCCACCCCAATCACTTCTAAAACAAAGGAAAAATATATCATCATTTTTATACTGTAAGAACAGTAACCCATAGAATAAGAATGATCTCCTGTAAATTTAAATATTTACAGCAGTTACTTGTATCTGATTTATTCACTGCAGATGAAAAAGGCAGTCAAATGAATCACAGAGACAACTGCTACTGTTCTCTATGATTTACTTATTTTGTATTTAGTTTCCATTTCACAGAAGTTCCACTAGAATGTACTGTAGGCACAACAAAGAAGGAATGCTAAAAATAGTGAACTATTTGAAATAACATTTCAGGCTCTCCAGATACTAGGAAAATAGACTGCAAAAGAAAAACATTGCCCTCTTGAAATCTTAACAACACTTTCTGTGAAGACAGGTTCTTTCCCTCTCTTTCTGTGTTAAATATCTTCCACAGTATCACTGAAGAATAATCATCCAACCAAACAGATTGGAAAGATCCATCATCCTGAAAAAATGTAGCTTCCTATACAGGTTTCTTAACCTGTTCTAGACCAAGTTTTTTTTCATTACTTTACCTAAATCAACCAGAAATAATCAAACATGTTAAACTGATTTCATTACCACTTAAATCAGCTTAGCTTACAGCTAAACTGTTGCAAGATCTCGAACAGGAACAAAAGCATGAATAAAAGAAAGAAACTAATTTTTTTAGGTAAAGAACTAATGTTAAGATCAAAGAAATTTCATGGCTGCTTTACCCTTGTAAAGCAGACAACGTCACCTCACTTTTATATTTCACCAGTAAGAACTGATTACTTAGAAAGGTGATTTTGAAGTTTCACAAATTCAGTTTATCTGAATCCTGCACTATTTGAACTGTCACGAACATAGGGTAAGGTACAGTTTGAAGGTAATGGTATTTGTTCCATCTTTCTCTTCCAGTAATTTGTTTTTGTCTTAGTGTGTTGCTCTAACTCTTATGTGGTCAATCTGCAGTACAAATTACTGGAGTGTGAATTCAGCAACTGACTTAAAACATTAGGGCTATTCAGATCCAACAGCTTCTATCCAAAAGCAACTATTATTAAAATAACTAAAACATTAAGATTCATTGTCTAAATAGAAAACATGCACAGCAGAAGTCTCTTATGTTTCCAGAAGCACACCTAAAAACACACACCTTCAGGACCATCTTAATTCTTCTTAAAGCAATCTCAAATAAAAACATAAATATATATGCAGTATAGGACCAATGGAGCCAAATATTTAAAATATATCAGATTTTACTAGCTTGCAAGTAACTCTACAATGGAAAGAGCTGAACAGCATTTACAGGTATTCTCAATTCATTTTAGAATAAATACATGATTCTTGGATTACACCTTATATTCCAAACAGTGCAGTTTGTGATCATGGAACCAAGATGCTGCCAGGTTATATTTCACATGAACGGACTGGAACCTGGAAGCTTGTTCCCTTGCCTTTTGAGGAACTGTCCCTCAAACACTGCATAAGCACTTCCCTGTCAGTCAGAACCTAACTATTTGTTAAATACCTAGAAACAAATACATACTTTGTCATTTCTACTTCATCAGTACAGACCGGTATTCCTGGTTCAAACCCTAGGCTTGTGACATCATCACGTAGTTCTGCATTAAACACTGAGGATAAAGCCCTACAAAACAAACAAGCCTTCCTACCCTGTCCCCCACCATCACAAAAAAAAAAGTTTGTGTCAGTATCTCTGCAGGCAGTGTACAGCCAGGGAAGAGAAGTTTGCTGAAGTAATAGTAAATGCAGAACTCTTAGGTTTTGTATTTTTCTCTCTAGGAAATTATCAAACTCTGCCTCTTGTATCTGTACAAACATATTACCAGAGCTTTGGGATCATCAGCACTTGATACTAAGCCTTCCAATGCTAAAAAACATTTTAATTGCTTTAATTTCAGAACTAACACCAGGAAGCAGTAGAAAAGTTCAATCTCAGAAGTCATGCACAGCATAACAGATCATATAAACTTTTTGTTCTCTGCTGAGTTGCCTGCCGTACAGTGCTGCTGAAGGTAGCCATCGGCTTTGAAGGGTACCAGCCAGGTCCAACAGCCAAGTCTTTGCAATTCTGAAAAAGTCTGCCTCTGGTTATTTTCAATACCTATCTTAGCACTGCACTTCTTCACCATGGTACCATATTGTGACCAATTACATTGTGGCACCACATTGTGAACTAATTACAGGTTCCATTTCACGTGAACAGTTCGACATTTCGAGCTTCTGAATGTTAAAGTAAAAACAGAAGTCTGAGTAGCAATCTTCTACCATGACACAGAAAAGTCTATACATAAATGAGTATTAGTCCACAGACTTCAACTGAGCTATATCAACCCAGTTTGACAGAGGATCTGGCATTTACTCTGCATTTTGAGAAGGTGCTCAAGGCATAAAACAGTAATTTTAGAGTGACAATACTCAAAAACTTCAAACTATATGCTTAAGAGACTAAATACCATCAAAACCACTTAAACACATAATTGCTATTTTTATATTAAAAAATCTCTCCGCAATACAGTGCCTGATTCCAAAACACAACAGCTCATCTGCACATTTTCAGCATAAATCCCTGAGACTTAAAATACCCTTCTGAGGGAGATAATACTGAAAATAATGCGTAGGAATGAAGAACCATGCCTCCCTCAGTGAAGTGTTCAATTAAGAGGTTAGTTGTCTGAAAAAAATTATCTAGGTAAACACTGTACTACAGCAGAACTGTGATTTGATCAAATTATTTCAATGTCCTTTCTATATTCCTGCTATTTTCGTTTTATTATTGTGAAATGTAAGACCTTTGGCTCTACCTATCTCTTGGTTTACCATTTCTTATGCCTTCAGTGGCCCATATAGTTGTGTGGTTAGCCTTCACGAGTTGGATGAGCACCCCCTGACACCTCAAATTCTCCCAGTAGAGAAGTGGTACATCCTCAGCAGAATTAATTACTCAGTGCTGTGGAAAGTGGCCATTTATGTTTGTGTACCACAAGATGCAAATCTGTCTGTACTCACCCTGGTGGGCAGACACAACCTGAAACACAAGGAAGGTGTGCTGAGAAAGTAAGGTTTAGCAGCTGATTCTCACAAGTTCTCTCTCTGCTGAGTTCAGGATCAAGTTCTGGATTACTGCAGTTAATATAAATCTGTCCAAGCGGGCAGCTATGTGCTGGGGAAAAAAAATTGACAAACATATTAGTCTTCACTAGACTCTCTATAAATCTCATGCAAAACACTGGAATTAATACATTGGTTTAGTAAGGGACATGACTTTCTAAAGACTTAGTCAGGAATCAGGCCTCCACAACAGAAATGCAAAGTACTACCAACAGAGAAACAGAAATAAACAGAAGGCAAAAAATATCAAGAACAGGTTTGCAAGCTAGATATGACTTTCCATGCTAGAGCCACTGACTATGAAGAAAACAATTCTATTGAACAATTGCTTTTGGGTTCTGCTGAGCATTCTGTGTATATGTAACAGAAATGTCCGAAGAGGTGGCAGTATTTTGAAGTGGGTTTGGTTGGTTACTGGGATTTGTTTATTTATTTATTAGGGAGAGAGGTTCTAGATAATTGGCAAATCAGTACAAGCACCACCTTCATGTGCATGGGGAACAGATTCCTGCTAAAGGCCAAAGAGTTGGCAATTCTGAAACTGAAACCCCAGATAGAAGCCTTTTTCACTGAAGTAAAATGAGCATCACGAGAGTATGGACCATAATACTTCATGACATCTAAAACATACTGTAATAGAAAAAGCACTTGTTACATTCTTTTGGTTAAGTATAACAAAAGAAATACCATTTGTGGGTTTGTGGAGAGAAAGAAAAAGTATCTGTGAAAAATTCCTGCCAGTGTTGAGTTCCTACAACCATGTTTTATGGGACAAAGCTAACCTTTGTTTGTCCTACTGAAGTTCTGCTGTTTGTCATGCAGCTAAGCTTATTTACATTAGCAATCTAAAAAAAATTAGTACTTCAAAGCACTTGGAAAAAAAGTTGCTCTGACTTAACAGTATTTTGGGCAGTTATGCTGCTGCTTTGCACCTGCCTTTCTTTCAACCACAGAAATACAATTCCTAAGTTATAGATTCCCTCCTGCAAGTTATTTATTTGTTCATATTGCACAATATTCTACTACAGATAAGGGGTTCCACTGAATTTGGAGAATATATACTCACTGGACTTCAAGTATCTTTTCCCTATCTCTCTTTACTCACCTATTATGTTGTTATCACAATTCATTACTCCATCCCTGCAATAGCTGCAATAAAAATATATGAAGATATAATGACAGCCAGGAAGATCTAACATATCAATATTTTCTGTTTAATAATGAAGCATACAGAATGAATCAATACAAAATAACTGTCTAAATGTTTGCATTGAACATTAGAACTGTGAATAAAATGTGCATTGCCTTAACACATAAAGAATATTAATTACACTTCAAACTTTTTTCCTGCATAATGTTGCTATTAGTTAAAATGCCTGAGCTGACATAAAAATACATACATGAATACACCACTATACCGCTCCCAGAGACATCAGTGCAGGGAGAATAAACCAAGTCTGTACATAGCAGAATCATCATTATCTAAAACAAAAATGCAATGAGCAACAGCAGCAAAACAAAACCAAACCCTAAACACATACATATATATATATATATGTTACAGCAAGCTCTGGATATATACTCTTATGTTAACATTCTTAACGCTATTATAAATGCTCCATTTTCCTCATCACCAGCTTAGAACTCCACTGAAAAGCAAGCTATTAGTTTATGTGAAAATCTTGACAATACCAACAGTTCTTAAGTTATCCCAAAGTGGAAAGTAAAACCACGATGTTGAATAAAATACAGTCACAAGCGATTGTGACTACAACAATTTTTTGGACTGAACTAGAGTAACTTTTCCCCAAGTAAAACATAGTAACAGTAGATGGATAACTTTGCCTTTTCTCAGCTGCTCCTAACATGGATCATGAACAAACTATGCTTCTGAAAACATCTCACAATATCATGAATTTCTATCTCATTTATAACAAAATACATATTACAATTATTTTAGTGTTCTTGTCTCACAGGAGGAAACAGTGATGCAGTTGCTGATTTTTATCCTCATGCTAGCTGAAGGAAACTAGTTTTCCTTCAGCTATGTGATAGGATCTGGAATAGCAACCTACTGCAACCATTATCAGAACCAATCGGAACTACCATTCATAAACGGAAGCTAAAAAACCTCAAATAACTCTATGCTATTCAAGATACAAATAAAAATTTTAAGTTAGTGTATCACAGAGCTTGTAGTATGTATACTACATACACATATGCAAAATACTACACAGACAGGAACAGTGTTTGCACTACATGACATAGTTCAGCAAAGAAACAAGCAAACTGCATAAAACTCAACCTTAACAAGATACTGTATGCAGGGAAGCACTAAGCAACATAATACCGTCAGCTCCTGTCTAATTCCAGCCAAAATAGTCTAATACTTTTTATAAAATGGTCACAGATCTGATAGCAACTCACTGTGAGGGAAAAAAATAATGTAGCAGCACCAGCGTCATTTCAGGTCCTGTGCTTCGCTACAGAACCTGATCCCATGAACTCCAGAACTATTCTTCCATGCTTTTGCAACGGCTATGACATCTGCAGTACACCTACTGCTAGTCAGCAGATTCAGAATCAAATTCTGTATGTGCTACAGCCACTCTGCTGTCACGTTGAAAGTTGTCTATGTACCCCCAAAGCACTGCAGGAAAAATGTCCTAGCTCAAGGACTCCACAGTATAATTCAGCCAATAGGCAAAGCAGTACCAAAGAGAACTGATAGCAAATACCAACATAATGTCAGTATCAAAATGAAAATAATTTAAAGAACTGGTTGCAAACAGAGCAGAAAGGCTACTCCAAAGACAAACATGAGAAGGCATTCCAGTTTGAAAGGGGAAGTTCCAAAGAGGAAGCACTTGAGAAGAAAAAGGATGCAGTGCATAAAGATCATAATTATTTCTAATAAAAACACAGTGACAGATAAAAATCCAATATGTTGTGCGTATTGTTTTCCAGCTCATCCACACATAGTCCTACATGATTTGTAGTGTATTACTTAATTCAGAGGAGCTGACAGTCTGTACCTCCATGTTTGAAAGCCTTTCCTCTCAACAGATCTATATACAGCCTTGTTAAAACACAACAAGCAAAAGTCTTGACTAAATAGGAGATACAGATCTATCTTAAAGACTAGTAGTTGTAAACCAGTAGATATAGTTTAATACATTTACATGGCACGTAAGCTGCCAGATCCCAAATAACTGCACTGAAATCAGAAAGATTATTTTCACCTGCGGTAATTTCTAAAAAAAACACATTTGTGGATGATCACAGGATCAGTGCGCATTCAGCCAAATATCCACTTAGCTTAGCATAATTAGCTAAGCTAGACCGTTGAGGAGGATGAAAGGAAACAAATCAAAGAATCTACCAGGAGAAGTCCCTTCCCGTGACTGCCAGAGCTGTCTAGCACATGCTCTGTGAACAAGAACATACAGGAAGCCAAGCAACAGTGCGCCCAGACTTTGCACAGCCCCGTATGCAGAATGGGTTGCCTGGTAGACCCCAGGGAACCTGCCCTAAGGTAAAGATGAGCTAACTTGACAATTAAGATATAGATTTATAATGATCAGTATTTATGTATGCTAGACTGCTGACAGGGGCAAGAGTGAGAATGAGTGTGTGTGTGTTTACTAAGTGTCCCTATTGCAATAGGTGTCTAAAAATATTAATCTCTTATATGGCCTTTATAACAAACCGAAGTATTACACTGATCTATCACATACATGATTTGGTCTGTTCTGCTTTTAAGCACTGTAACAACTGATACAGACAGTGAGAGCTCAAACATTACTTCAAGAAAAAGAATTCTGAAAGCTTGGGGTTTTTTACAGAAATTGTTCACATTATTTAACCTTCACCAGACAAAACTAGCTGCTGAAAAGGATGCATCTGGCAGCAGCCAGAAGAGTTTAACAAGTTTTCTTCTTCAATGTCATGATTATTGTGAAGCAAATGGAAGAGCAAGAGGACAAGAACAAATGCTAAATGTAAGGAACAGTAACAGAGATGCTTATTTACCTTTGGCTGCAGCTGACAGTTATTTGTGTTGTTTCTTAGTTGATAAAGCCACATTGTTCTTTTACACTGATTCTCTACTAGGGGAAGACAGATTCTGAATTGTTCCTCATAAAATGGATTTACAATCCGGTATAGGGAAGGAGAATAGCAATGAAGGTCTAGCTGAACAGACTTGAATGGACAGTCAGGAGATGTTTGGTGTTTTCTGGAGCTCTCCACATTACTATGGATATACAAAATTAGTGACTTCTCTCTCTATTTTGCACTTCAGTATATTGGATTATAAGCACAGCAGCATGAAACCTGACTTCTAAAGAAGCTCTGTCCAAACATGTACAGAAAACCAATTTAGGTTTATTCCATGTGTTTCATTAAAAAAAAAAAAAAGCACAAAAAAAACCAATAGGCAAGCCAGAATAATTTGACAGAGCTCTTAAAAAAAGACACCATTTAGCCAGGTGAAACCACAGGTTTGTGTCTTACCATTTGCCCAAAGATGTCATAACATTTTCTCCAGGGGGATAGTCAATTCCTTGAAAATAACACGGGCATTCATTTCTGGAGTAGAGGAAGAACATGTAACTGATTAACTCAAACTGAAGGAAGAAAAATATTCCCATTGACTTAATTGCTGTTCAAAGTTCAATTGGTTGCTTTGTTCATTTTGGTGGGGTTTTTTGGTTGGTAGTGTGGGGTTGGTTTGTTTTCTTTTTTTAAATACAAGAAACTAATCTCCACACTGCCATATAACTTAAGCACATTCAAAACCAAACCAGTAACAAAGCAGAATCTCTATACAACAATGGATACCTTTTGTATCTCTAATATACCAAAAACCAGACAATATATTACAACTACCTTTGGTGATGTTGGAGGAGTGTCAGTACTATCAAAGAGCTATTTTCGATCAACATACAGGTTCTGTGTAATTCTACAGTCTTGCCAAGTTTACAGATGCATATCATCTACAAGGTTACATGTTTATTAGCTTTTCCACTCTGACTAGCAAATGCAGTGGGGTATAAAATCATGAGGGTGACTACCAGAATTGCAACCTTACCTACCTCTGTACACATTGTTCAGTCTTGGAATTCAAATACATTCCAGAGGGACAAGCACAACCTTCAACACAATCACTGCTGCATGTCTCTGGCACAGACAGTGCTTGGCAGGTTCTGCCACAGGTAGATACACAAGTACTGTACTCCTTTGTACCTTCACATGAAAGAGCTGTCCAAATGAAATGTGTATCTCAAGTTACAGTGCAGGAGACTCAAGTACCTCTCAACAGTTTTCTGATAAACATCTCTATTCTTTCATTCCCAATCACATTAAATTCCAGTAAAATTGCTATGTTGGCACTATGCTGTGTAAACTACACAGGTGTAAATCCACAGTAATAACGAGTACGAAAGAAGTCTGCGCAGTTAATCCAGATTTGCAGTGGGGAAACTGAACAGTTACAGTATCCCATCCCCCCGTCCTGTCCCATGCTCCCTTCCCACCCCACTATAAAAATGCTTGGCTCTTGTGCATGGGCTTTGGGAAATGCCTAGCATCTTAAAGAAAACATTAAAAAGCAATAAATAAAATGTGTGTCCTTTGCAGATGTTGCACACAATACCATCTTAAGTTTTCTTATATATATATACATATATCTATATATCCAATAAAGCTTTACTTAAGAAAAAAATATTAAGGTCTTGAAATCCTAATAAGTTTCACATATTTTAAACCACACAAGCATGACTTTTAAAATATATTCTAATAAAATTTGCTACTACAAAAGTAAAATAAAATGAAATTGATTGAATGATTTATTCAGTCATAGTGGACACAGCCATTCATGCCATAATGACTGCAAGCAAGCCAGTCTTTTCACATATACATACAGATAGTACAGCTTGAGATACTTAAGCTGGACCAACTTCCCAAAATCCTCTTTATCATGCATTACAATATGGATAATTACACAATGTGATTAAAACTACCAGATGTTAAATTCTTGAATGTTCCTTAGAAAATACTTTCAGCCTTCTTTATGGTGCCAAACCTACTGAAACATCAGGGATGTCAGTTTAAGGTTGTTTTATAGGGTTTCCAACTCAATAATTAAAAAAAAATGTAGATGAGGACACTACATGTCCTATCAACAACTTTTGCATCACTAAAAGTTCATATAAACTAAAGAATTTAATAATATTATCCCACTCCTCTACTTGTGAGGCTTTATAGAGCAGGTAACAGATGTCATCTTTAGCTATCTCTACACTATCTATATTCTTCCATTAACTTTAAATTAAATATCAGCAGTACCAATTTTCTACACTTATTTCAGCATCACTGGCAGTAAAAGAAGCTAACAGAGATTGTCAGACAGCAGAAGTTGACAACTAAAACTGCTAAATACATCACCATCATTTTTCATGTCATTTACTTAAAGCATTAGATAAACCTAGCATCTGCAAAGAAAAGAACAAATCTATTTACACAGTTCATGAATAATATCAACATAGGTATGAGATAGTCAAAGCCATATGAGAGACATATTTTTAATTCTGTATACATTTGAAGCCCTCCAACTACTTCAAATAAATTGTTGCACTATTTTTTAAGTCAAAAGAACTAAAGAAAACCAGCTATAAAGGAGCAATCCTCTAAAAGCACTGGTACTAATTCTGACTTGACAACAAAAGAACCTTGACCTGCACATAAAATATCACGCTAGAATTAATTATCTTCTCATTTAAAAGAGTATATTAATTTAATTTAATTTTTTGATTGTCATTCTAAAGTCCTCAAACAGTAATTATTTAAGACTAAAAGTGAAAGGCAACTCACCACAGTCTGGGACACCTCCTCTGAAATCTATTACAATTCCAAATCTTCTGCAATGATGAGCATAATGGGCCAGAGCAGAGCAAAAACAAATCTGTCCACATTTGCAGGTATCTCTTCTGCACTGCTCGAAGTAGGGAACGGGACTCAAATAGGGGTAGCATGGAGCAAAAAGTTCTTTTGTAAGGATACTACAAGCTTCCGCTGCATAAGAGGCTATACAAATAACAGATTAAACACTGTTTTAGTGAGGGGGGTTAAAAAAACTTTGAATAAAAGGTGTCTTCTGTACAATGCAACAGTTGTATACTATTAGTATATCTATATACTATTAATATAAACTAATAGTTGTATAGTATTGCTATATATATCTTTCTACCTTTGATGTCTATATAACTGTATGGAAGGACAGAAAAATTAGCTGCTTATGGTTTTGAGTTTGTTCTGGGAATGATTAAGGTATTAAGAAGACTTTACAATATGCAGACAGTGCCTACATATGGTATTCTCTCTTTAAACTGATTTGTGGATGTGGGTTAAGTAGAAGATGCTACACACTATGCAGTGCCTTTTGTGAACACACGGGATTACTTATTTCTTCAGTTTAAGTCATTCCCAGTAACTGCTTCATTAGTTTCATATTTTAAAGAATAATCTGTTACCCATTGTTCCAGTTGCAAAAGGCTGCAACCATGCCCAGAGGCCCTAGTTTGGGGTAGCACTATCGCATAGGAGAATATGAGCAGTATCAAATAGTTACATAAGAAGATCCCAACACAGCACTCGCCTGATATCCTCATTCTGGACTCATTAAATAACTGTGCAAAGCAGTCAAAACAAATGATGTGCTACACTAGCACACCCAGAAAGAGATAAAGTTATATTTCCCACAAAATAAGAGATGCATAAACTAGGACTTCCAAATTCCTTTTCCAGAATCTGACTTCCTGTACAGGCCACATCTTTCTACATTCACTTCCAAACCCACTGCCAAGAATGCAGCTTCTTAGTGCTGCACATTGTATACTCAAAAGACGAGATGACTATGTAGCAGGAGATGTGATGACTTCCTAGCACTGCTGAAATTACAATCAAAACCTTAATCAATATTTTACCTCTGTACCTTGCCTAAAAGTGTGTAGAGTCCAAGACAAGAAGTGGTAGGAACAGTGAAATGGATATAACTGATGATCTACAAAGTTCATTGTTATTAAAGATGTCTTAGTGACCATCTGTGGTCATTATGGCATCAGCCGCTAGCATCTTTCCCTCACTGGACCCTTTTGGCTGAACCTAAAGGCTAGCAGTGCATAAGTATCTTCCTCCTATTCATTCTCCTCCATAGCAGACAACTAAACCAAACGTTTCATTTCTTAATGAATACTGCAATACCTTTGAGTCTCCATCTTAAGTAGCAGCATCACCAATACTAGACATACTACCAACCTAATGCATGTTTAACTAAACACATTGTAACTGCAAACCAGAAATAAAAAGGGGGTATTTCAAGTGCCTCTGCAAGTATCACAAAATACTTAAGCAGTACACTATATGATTTGTTAGGGGATTGAACTCAACAAAAGCTACCCGTAAGAATTAATTTTTTCAGTGGGTAGGACTGGTTATTACTTTACCTGATCTAAATAGGAAAATCATCACAGGTATAATAAGTAGAAATGCATTTGTCAGCAATAATTGACCTTCACTGCTCACCTGCCTGCAGATGAATATCACACGGATCCATTTGCATACTATCATGCACAAGAATGCACGCTGATGAAGTTTTCCATGTATTTCCAAACAGCTCTGGAGTACTTTCAGTTACACCAACTGGAGATCTTTTACAAAACAGAAGTCAGTCACAGAAGACACAGTGCATTTACAGAATGGTCTCAGTTCTACCACCCACTTCAAGAGAGCTGATTCAAGCTCCCCTTCCACTGTTCCATATTCTTATGCACTCCCATAAAGCACTGTCAGCTTAAGTTTCAGGACTCGACTCTTTCTTTCCAGGCAAAGGCCCAGAAACCAAAGAGAAGATGTGCTTTAGAGCCATTACATACTTTGTAAGGAAGGACAGATCAAACCAGACCAATTTCCATTTTCACAAGATAGGAGGGAGCACCACTGCCCTGAAAGGCTGCACTCTTATTCGTACTTCTGCCTCCTCAGTGATATCTTATCCATTTTTGCCTCTCCTCTACCTATAATTTCCTGTCTGTTCCTGGGTACCTGACTTCCCAGGCTCTCTAGTCCCTGCAAGAAAGAGGAAGGAACAGAAATCCGAGGGTTCAGAGATATAACTGCAAAAGCAATTGAATAGATATCCACAAGGCCCAGGTAAGCAAAGGGGCAGCAGAAGCTGAAAGATAGAAAGATGTTGATCAAAATAAGCAATACACATTAATATTGTATAGGGAGAGAGAACAAAACTGTGCATTTAAATATGGGATGTTACTTCCTAGGGAAAAGGTTGCATCAGCCATACAACCTGTAGCATCACTTCTGGTAAAGCAGTGAGGGGCGGAGATGTTGCAAAAGACACCACTGTTTGTGGCAAGTCACCAAATCTGGTGTGGATCAGGTGTTTTGTGGAGATGTCAAGATGCTTGCACATTACAGTTTGTGTCATGTCTCAGTACAACTCATAAGTTCCTGTAGTTTTACATAAATATCTCTTCATTGAGATCCTGTCTACATATGTCCTAGTTTCATTATAAACAATATTCTGATAATACTTTTGAATCTTTAAAATATAAATTGTTCAGAAATCCACAAGAACATTTGTGAGCATGTGTGTGTGTTTTTAAATGGGAGCTATTATGGAAAGTTTTCCCATTTTTCCTATTAGTTTTGGTTTTAAAAATTCCAACTGTTTTGAGAGAAAGAAGTTCTCCTACTTTGCTTTTTTCCCTTGGTTAAAGAAATATTCTGTCATGCCCTAAATTCATGTTCTCCTTATCCCGCTCCCATCAGGCTGTTCGATCCCCTGGAAGCAAATTTGTTCTGTAGTATCTGTAGGAAACATGCAGAAAAGAAGTTGGACAAACAGCAATCTTGACTCTGGTGCTCAGGCACCTCTGATCATCTTTCACTGCATCACAACAAACCAAAGCTCAAGCAACAGCCAATTCCTGTTGCTGGCCTGCAGGCACTGAACAATGGAGGCTCTGTCAGAGAGCAGATTAGAACTTGCAGCAGAAAATAGGAGCTGGAAAGAGACAAAGAGGCTTGCAAGGAGGTGGAAAGTCCCTTATGTAAGCCGCTCCATATTTTGGTCAAAACTTTTCAGATAAACTAGCACGTATGAGTCATATATATTTTGTTGTATTTTTATAATAAAATATTTTAAGCAAAACCTGGCTTGATATCCTATAGTTGAAGTTACAGATTTTCTTTTAGCAAGCTAAAACCTACTATCTATCTCACTAACACAAAACTTCAAAATAAATTATTCTTAGTATCTATCCATTCAGCTTCAGTACACACTTGATCTACCACTCTAACTGTAGATATTCAAATACTGGCAAATAGAAATCTTGCTGCTATGCATACAAAAAGTCATCCTCCATATTTCCATTGAAGGTTCCACAAAGGCCCACAGTATCATCTTTCCATCGTCCATCTGCTTGAAGGTAAAGCCTCAGTCCTTCTCTGTCATAGAGTATTTGTAATCCAATGTGTGTCTTTACTTGAAGAAATACAGAGGACAGTTTCCGTATTTCAAATAACTCTGGTGAGTAAAAACAGAGATTGTTGAAAGGCAAAAGAAACCTGCTAGTAATCTGCATTTTGTTTCTTCTCATTTAACTGTTTTTGTTTTGCATAATTTTTATGTAAGTTAATTTTTTTCCTATTAAGACCCTATTTTCCCCTAATCATCGATTTCTCACGAAAGGTTACATTGATCCAGATTTTAAGGAAAACAAAAATCTTTTGACAGTCACCACACTTCAAAAATGCCTCCAGAGTTCACGTAAGAATTCATAAAGGTTAACCAAAAACAAATCAATTTAAAGACACAAACATTGCAGACCATTTATTTTAGACAACTTAATTCTAACACCAGCAGTATGCTTCCTGTATTAAAGCCTTTTTTGGGAAATTCCCAAAGAGCCAAGGCCCCACAGACATCAAATGTACTAATGATTTGCATATAAAGCTCTCATTGAAGCTAACATTCAATCTCACAGAACAGAGTCATATATTCATATGTAGAATACTTGGAAGTGTCTTCCAGAGAGGGTTTTAAAAAGTCATCGAAGCAAAAAGAAAAAGAAACAAAAGGAATTTGTCTGAAAATCTGTAGTTTATCTGTAAGGGGCAAGAAGGCTCCTTCCACTTATATTTACTCAAGTTGACTACAACAAAAACAAAAAAAAAAAAAAAAAAGGAAAATAAATTATTCAGCTCAAGAATCAGAGGAAATAATTTCCCCTCCAAAAAGAACTAATCAACCTTGTAAATGTGAAGGATGGCATTTGGACTCGCTAGAGACAGAACATACTCAATCCTAACATAAGAGACAGTAACCCAATACAGCTACTGTACAACTCCATTAGTGTAAAAAGTACATCAGCAGTTATTTTGTGAAATTAACAACATCGATATTAACAATAGACCACTTATCTTCAGTGCAATAGCAATACTGACAGTATTACAGCATATACATAACCCATTAAAATACTGTTCTAGCACTTGATAGGAGTTATATGCTTATATATGATTCCTTACCATCTGCATAAGGGAGGTTAATTTTGTATTGGTCATATACCAAAACATGTCCTGAATGAGTCAGGGTCACTTGCCTCTTGGGATCCTGCTTAAGAATAAGGCTGATTGATTGGATACATGATCCATCCTCATTCTACAAGTAAGAGCAAAATAATTTGATTTTTTTAAAAAGAATATTTAAATAGGATGAATGTTAAATAAGACTGCAAGTAAAGCTGTAATTAGTGTGGAATTGAAAATTTTCAGTTTTATCTTCTTAGCAGAGTGCACTCGTAAAACATACAGCCTTACAGCTAAGTAAGAAAACTTAGTATTTTGAATTATTTGAATTATTTCACATGTATGTTAAAATACAATGCTGAAGTGGGATTTGGAAAGAGAAACTTAAAACAATTCTTACATAGCTTAGTACAATGATACTTGCAATTCATGAGACCCCCTGATTAAGGACGCACTGAGGCTGAGAATATTCACAAACAAGGCTGCATTATCCACATAGCAGTGCACAGAAATCCAATTCTGTGCTTTAAAGTGTTCCAATATACTCAGGTCCTTTTAAAGCATATTTAAGATACAAAATTGTTTTAAAGGCAAACAGTAATGAAAGACAGAAGCATCTTGGGAATCATTATTTAAAACAGCATTTAAGTTCATTATTTCTAAGAGGAGTTGTGGAGTACGTTCATAGGCTCCCTGGATGAATATTGATGAAAGGCAGGCAGCATTGTGACCGCATACAATATTACAACATCCAACTGGCCCAACTTGATTACTGTTACTACCATTGCTTATTCTTACTTCACAGAATCACAGAATGGTAGGGGTTGGAAGGGACCTCTGGAGATCGTCTTGCCCAACTCCCATGCTTGAGCAGGGACACAGGAATGCATCCAGGTGGGTTTTGAATGTCTCCAGGGAAGAAGACTGCACAACCTCCCTGGGCAGCCTGTGCCACTGCTCTGTCACCCTCACAGGAAAGAAGTTTTTTCTCATATCGAGGTGGAACTTCCTGTGTTCCAACTTGCGCCCATTCCCTTGTTCCTGTCATTGGACACTATTGAAAAGAGCCTAGTCCCATCATCCTGACACATGCCCTTTAGATATTTATAGGTATTGATGAAATGCCCCATCAGTCTTCTCTTGTCCAGGCTGAACAAACCCAAGTCTCTCAGTCTTTCCTCGTAAGAGAGATGCTCCAGCCCCCTGATCATCTTGGTAGCTCTCCGCTGGACTTGCTCAAGCAGTTCCACGTCCTTCTTAAACTGGGGGACGCACAACTGGATGCAGTACTCCAAATGTAGTCTCACTAGGGCAGAATAGAGAGGGGGAGGATAACCCCTCTTGATCTGCTGGTCACACTTCTTTTAATGCATCCCAGGATATTGTTGGCTGCCTTAGCCACAAAGGCACATTGTTGGCCCATGGAAGCTTGCTGTCCACCAGCACTCCCAGGTCCTTCTCAACAGAGCCGCTTTCTAGTAGTTCAGACTGTACTGGCGCATGGGGTTGTTCCTCCCCAGGTGCAGGACCCTGCACTTGCTCTTGTTGAATTTCATCAGGTTCCCCTCGGCCCAGCTCTCCAGCCTGTCCCCGTCCTGTATATTGAAGCAGTGTCCTGTACTGAATGGCTGAAGGTAAGCAAAGGGGATCCCCAGAGAAACACTACAGGCAACTTTTTTTATCAAATGAATTTTGAGGCATGATTGACTTCTTGTAGAAGCCCACAGTGAGTACCTTTCTGCACAACCTGTCAAAAAGCCTATCAATGGACAACAGAGGTCTGGAGTAAATATCTGCTATGGTAACGTGCAGGATATGTATTGTTGGTCTCATTCCCTTGTGTGTTACAGAACACTTATCTCTCTGCAAAACAGACAGAAACATGCCTTTCAGTTTAGCTGTTGTGGTGATGCTTTTTTGGGGGAAAGTGATAATCAAATTAGTTGGGTTTCTGCAGCACTCGTGAGACCTCAAAGAGCCTTGCAATAATTCTTGCATCTTCTTCACCCTGACTGAGGGACTTTGCTTAATGTGTCTCTGCGTCCAAGTGGTTTGTAGGTAAAAAAGCAGATTCTGTAGGCTTTTACTACATATTGGGCTTTGTCTGTCACACAGCCTTTAACAAAGCAGCCTGGTAAGTCCTTAATAGGTATAGACTTCTACAGAGGTTTGAGTGAAGCATTCTGGACACAAGCAGCCAGGTAGGTTATCAGAGGCTTATGTGGTAAGTTCCAGGGCTCAGTGCTGCTAATTTGATTGTCAGCATACAAGCGGTGAGAGGGTAGTGAGAACAGTTTGTGTACTATAATGAAAGAACGTAGGGCTTCAGTGCAGCTATTTAAGTGTCTAACTATCATCTAGCAGGTACTACTTGGCAGAAGAGCTGCTTTACAGTTCCTTAGGCACCATCCATTATCTTTTTCCCATTTATAAAAATTAATGAATTGAAATGGGAAGCTAAAAGATTTGGAGTGCAGAATCTCATATTTCTTTATGGTTTGAGATTTTGTGTGCTTGTCTAAAAAAAACCCTATCAGTCCCATCTCATTCAAGCAGATTAAAAATGTAGAAAGAAAATACCAGGGGAGATTTTAGCTTTCTGAATCACAAAGAACCCAGTCATCTAGAGCCTTAGAGCTGGTGACATAAACAGTCATCAGGCAACAAACTATTTCAAAATGATGTGAAATTCTGTTTAAGCACTTTTTGGAAAGAGAATCAGTTAAGTGATCAGCACAGCTTAACCTTATCTGAGTTTCAGGTGACAACCTCACTGGCTTTGTAGTTTGTATGATGAAAAGGTCTTCTGAATATAGGATTTTAAGTGTCTAGTGAGAGAAATTGCCACTCCTGTGAAAACACCTGATGTGAAAGTTGGCAGGGGCAGTGCTGTGAAAGCAGTAGCTCATTGGAACAGAGAATAATTGTCAGGCAGAATTTCTCCTTTAGTTTCAGTGTGAAGGAATAATAAAGCTTTTGTCCATATTGTACAGTAATGTATATAACTATGGAGGGCTGTTCTCTTGGCTCTGGTCTGCTGTGCATAGCAGCTGGTATTCTTTTATTTTCAGCTTCTTAAAAGGTTGACAAAATTTTCAAATTATAGCCACTGTTGCTGAATGATATGCACAGAAACCTAATTTCTTAGTAAAAAGGCAAGACAACAGGATAAGCTACAAGAACATGGCTTCACAATGCAGATATGTCATCACCACCCATCCAGGAGAGCTGGTTGAGCTGATGAAATATCTCCAGTTATTTTTATAATTTGCTATCTTTAAGTTTTATCATTTCAATTGTTGGTAGAAGATCATTGTTGCACTATTATTTAAACACATGGAAATTCTGAATGTAGTTTTTAATCTTTACACACCACTGTGTGTACTTGTGTCTCCATGGTACCTGAAGGACCGACAGATGATCTGCTCTGTGCTAGTTCAGCATCTGTCAAAGCCACATGGTGGTTCAGAGATCCCTGCAGCTCTAGCAATTGTTTTCAACGAGTAGGGCAACATTTACCCTGTATTAGGCAAGTTCCAGTGAAAGTCAAGAGTTAGATAAAAGTCTTTGAGCTGAACATCCTAATCTGTTTGCACTGTGAATGGTGCTATTCACAGTATAATCTTGCTGTTAGTACAACTGTCCAAAGGTAGGGATATTTTGACTAAATCTTGCTCAGTGCCTCTTTCAGCACTGAAGATAGTAAAATGTTAAGTATTTCATCATCAGTTGTCTTCACTGTAGAGTGGGACTGGAAAGCACAACTTACTGCACCTCTGCTGGATACTTTGGGACTGCAGCTGAGGGCCAGATCCAATAAATGAGAAATTTTCTGCAGTGAGACCTAGGCTACTCTTTGACTAAGTTATTTCAGACATGTCTGTAAACGTTTTGGTATATAAGATGCTATGAGACATTGAAGTTGCATAATCAGGATGAGTAAAATGAACAAATAGTGTGCCAAAAGTGACCAGACCCAATTTTTTGTTATTGTTCTTGGATACCTTTTAAATGGTTACAAGGTCTTGCAGTGAAGACGACTGAACAGAAGAATCAGCAGTTGGGTGCTTCCCCCTTTCCCCTGTAGAAGGCAGGGAACAGAGAGTCTCTTGGTTTTATCAGCAACACTAAGCCAATGTAAATAAGCTGATGTCTGATAAAGAGATGCAAGTATAGCAGGAGTAGCAGAAACTTAATTCCTTCCTAAAGTGTGTCTTCACTCTAGAAGTGGCTAAATTAGAAGGTGGACTGTGATTCTGATGTCTTTCAGCATGTAACAAGGTGAATTATAGGGCACTGACATGGTAAAGTTGAAGTCATCTCATGATCCACCTCTGTGCCTGGTTCTCTGTGATAGAAGATTTTTTTCTTTCTAAAAAATTAAGCAGTGATCAAATTCATTCTGTTAAAAAAAAAAATCTAGTAATCTGTGATTAATAAACATGCTTTAATAAGCACTCTTTCCCTATTGGCATCAAATGCCAAAGTGTCTGTAGTTATTCCGAAGGTGAAAGCCCTGGCCTAGAAACTTTGATAGGAACTGACTAGCGTTAATCATTTATCTGGCTAGTTTCCATGTTTGTTAGTACAAGGGTATTTGTTACTGTGATATGTTGAAACCATTCAATATTTGGTAGCCCTCAGGATTGTTGCTTTCCACCTGTGTGGTATGGTGTCTAGTCAAAGATCACTACAGTAACATAAAACACCCAGGAACATTAAGCAGTTTGGGACTTCATTTAGGTGCCAACCAGTTTCAGGACTTGAATGAAAAAAAAAATCCAGCTTAACTAACATAGAGCAAGTGTACTATAGTTGACTTGCATTTTGATGAAAACAGTGAACTTGAATTCACTTAAGCTTTAAGCTGTTGCGTAATTTTTTTTTCTGTAGGCTGTGTAGCTTCTTTGTCATGAAATACTAACATTTCAGTCAATTAGTTGCTTGATAATGTTGACAATTAAATGCCACTAAAGACAGTGGATATAGGTAGAGGAGGTTGATCTAGGATTTCTTTGGAGTGTGTTTCATCCAGACTTATGAAACTGAAAGCAGTATTCCTTTTCATGTTTTTTCTATATGATGTTTTGATTTAGAGAACTGAAATGGAAATAAGGGCAAGAAGGAGGACCTGGGAAACTATAGGCCAGTCAGCCTCACCTCCAGCCCCGGAAAGGTGATGGAGCAGTTCATCCTGGAGGTCATCTCCAGGCATGTAGAGGACAAGAAGGTTATCAGAAACAGTCAACATGGATTCACCAAGGGAAGATCATGCCTGACCAACCTGATAGCTGCCTACGATGGCGTGACTGGCTGGGTCGATGAAGGAAGGGCAGTGGATGTTGTCTATCTTGACTTCAGTAAGGCATTCGACACTGTCTCCCATAGCCTCCTCACAGGCAAGCTAAGGAAATGTGGGCTGGATGAGTGGACAGTGAGGTGACAGAGAACAGGCTCAACAACAGAACTCAGAGGGTTGTGATCAACGGAGCAGAGTCTGGATGGAGGCCTGTCACTAGTGGTGTTCCCCAGGGGTCTGTGCTGGGTCCAGTCCTGTTCAACATATTCATCAATGACCTGGATGATGGGATAGAGTGTAACCTCAGCAAGTTCGCTGATGATACGAAGCTGGGAGGAGTGGCTGATACAGGATGGCAGCACAGCCTTCTGGTGTATCCACAACACAGGAATCCACTTTTTCAGTGGTAACTTCTATGCCCTGTCACATACCTCACCTGGTGTCCTGACACACTTCTAGGAATCATAGGAGATGTAGCGGGACGTTTACTTACAGATCATCCACTTGGAAATTATATTTGTTTCCTATCCATTTAAGCTATTTTTTCTTACCCATCAACTTGTATCACTGAGATGAGAAGGGGACTGTATGCACCTAGTATCCCATCTTTTACCTGGATTGCAAATAAATAATTTCTATGATAATAAACTTGTCAATTCCACTTTAATATGACTTCCTTCTGCTTAAACATCTTCTCTGTCATACAGAGCAGTAGGTTTTAATGCACAAGGACAAAAAGTCTTTACTGAAATATGCCTTCAGAAAGTGTGGCATGACAACTTATATGACTATTTTTCTTCCCAAGGAAATCTCAAGTGCACAAACAACATAAGCTGCAGAGAAGAATGAGTGCAATCAGTAGCGTAAAAGGACTTATAGAATCAGACATTTATTTAGAACACAATCGAAAACTACTATAATGAACTATATATAGTTACCTCCACAGAAGTAAAAAGTAATGGTCTAAATCTGATTTTATGCAAGTACATAACTGCTTATCACGCTAAGAACTAAACTTTGGACCCAACAGAGTAGATGGCCTGAAATACAGTAAAAAGAGTCACATTTAAGTCTATATACACTTCAAATATCTGTACAGTTGCTCCTAGGTAAAAATCATTACACAAGACCACTGGAGACAGAACATAAATCTGGCTGAGGTACAAAGTTTAACATCTTGCTCCTACAGCAAGGCCAGCAGCTTAGATAGTAGGCATGCACAGTATTATTATGACCCTAACACAAATGTTGGCCAAATTCTGTCCTTACATGCATATGTACAACTCAGTCAGTGAGAAACTGACTCCAGAAAACAGCTCAACTCAGTTAACTATATTTCTCACACCACCTAGTATCTACTCTAATGTGCCATAACTTCCTTAAAATTACAAGACCTATCAAGACTGTAATAAGAATGAAATGCTGTATTGAAAACTCTTACCAGTGTTCCATATCACATGTGTACAACATTACAATGCATACTCAGAAATCCACATAAACAAAGAATGGGTCTTAAACATAAAGCAGATTAAATAACCAGTGACTTCTGTGTACAGTACCAGAAGCTTTCAAATACAAAGTAGGAACACCCTTAGTATCAGCTATATATATATACATGCACGTTCGGCTGAAATCAGTTATTGATGATACCAGCTTCACAACAGTAACACAGATGCATACACACACCCAAATTTGAGAGCTGTCCCAAAAGCTATCCAAAGTTTTTCATATCAATGTAAGTAAAAGTGAATTTCAAGCTGCAACAAAGCTGAAAGGAATCTATATTCAAGGCACAAAAAAGTAATTCTTCCTTCAAGCAGTAATAAGCGGTAGGCTTATTTTGTGCTAGCTGCAAATCCGCAAAGATGTACTCAGCTCAAGAAAACAAGTGATCGTCCAGGGTTTGCTGCATGAACCACCATATGCAACTGAATGAGAACTCTAACATCATCATCTCTATCACAAGCAAACATGAGAATATATGTGCAGACTTCCTCTGCACTGTTGTTCAACTTTTTCACCAAGGAAAATTGTTGCTACTAATTAATTTTAATGTATTCAGTTGCAGGTAGCTTTTTTTTAATACACCCTCCACCCACTCCCGATTAATATAGTCTTCAGGATATAAATGTTACAAGAAGGTCCTAAGCCTTACCTGTCCACAAGGAGCATTTTGCAAGGATATAGTAAACGCTCCAGATGTACGGCTTTTTGCTAGGATATATTGGCAGGTAGCTTGAAAAGTGTATTTGCGCCCATCAAAGGTCATGAAATGAATGTCTCCTGAAACTGAGCATTCAGCTGACAAACATAACAAATAATGCATTTAAGTAGGAAAGACAGTGTACTCTTAACAGTTATTACTGCTGTAGAGTTCTTACACATGCTATAATTTATAAAATTGTATTCATATTATAACTACGTATTAGGAACTGAACCTTATGCTTGCTTTTGTTATGCAGCTCCTACCTGATGCCAGGCCAGGATACCAAAACAATTCTTCTCCTATAAGATGGCAATAATACGTGCAATCCTTTACATTCTGGGTATTTGATTTGTGGCTCTAAAAACTGACTTGCAGAAACATTAAGCACTCCCACAGCTAACTGATAAGTCAGAAACCAGCTATATATGCAGCTATAAGAACCATGAGGCTGTGGGTACCTTTAACATGCAAAATCATTTTGACCTTAAAGTCTGTAGTTTAGCTGCCTATCTGTGAAGTGATAATAACACCCCTCATTCCACAGGCTTGTTGTGAAAATAATTAACAGATATCTGTACAATAATTAAATACCGCTAGACAGCAGTACTGTTGGGAGAGAAAAAACCCATACCAGTAATCTTGCCTTAAGTCTGTCAGGTGAAGATTGCAGAGGAAACTAGTTGAATGACAGATGGCACTACCTGGTCATTCTTATCAGAGACATTATAGTGACACATTACTGCACTAAGCCGAAAGGCAGATGCCTGCTATTCAGACCATTTTAATATTTAATCTGCTGTGTGTGTAGATGCATTTATATGTAGAGAGAAAAAGATACAAATTATATAGTGAAATATCACATTAAGGTCTAACAGCAATATTTCACCCAAGTAAAAATTCAGTCATTGAAGAAGTTATGGATTCAAGACTTTCACGTACCTGGACACGTTAGATTTGTACAAATCCACTTTCCTCCAATGCAAGTGCTGAAATAAAACCAGAAAGGTTTCTTTTTTTTTTTGTGAAGTACATATGGTTGTCCCTCAGTTGTTCTTCCTGGATTCCTTCTCTATGAAATGAGCACCATGTGCCTCAGGTCTCAAAAAAAAAAAAAAGAGTACAACAGAGCTATCACAGTTACTAGAATGCCTGGAAGCTGTGGCAAGAGTTTGCCATGAGGATATGATAAGGTGAAATTTCACCCATGCATCCAGTAACACTTGTCTTTATTTTAACTCCTTGATAACCATTATAAAAGTTAAGGATGATTAAAACTGAGAAGAATAAACCCAAGCTATTTGAATCCTATTACTTTAAAAAAAAAATAGAACTGTTTAAAAAACAAAGAGTTGCACATTTGCAAGCTCACCCGTTTTCTTCAATTAAGTTGAACCAATAAAAGGTTTTCTCTCTTCTACAAACTTTTCTTTCCAATGTATAACAGCAGCTTAGCGTCATAATGACACTAGCCCCTGTGTCTGAGACAGCACAAACAGGAGACAAAAAGTCAAAGTAATTCTCCTGTTAAGACTTTGAATTCTAGATTCCTTTTAATTTGAGGCAGAGTTCAAGGTGAAAAGAGTACTAAACATTAGTGTTCTCTGCAACATCTGTTATTTGCTTTTCTTCCATATTAACTTTATACTTTCTTTTATCTTTCCCTTCATTGCAAAGCATGTATGGAAAAACAGTTTTTGTAAGTAGAAACAGGGAGGACTTATCAGCTTTATTCAATTTTTAACTGAAATAGGCCTTAAAGTTGTCATCTCTTGACCATGAAAGGATTAAGTCCACAGTGTAAAAAAAACTACTAACCAGTTATTACATTCCTCATAAACCACTGAGCCCATTTCAAAGAAGCTTCCATGGTAGTCACAAGGACAGTCCATAGGCTTGACACACAATTCGTTTTCATAAATTAAGCCTAGAAGAAATAAAACAAGGAAAAAAGTAAAATGTCTGTACAAACAGCTGATGGAGCACTAACATGAACATGCAAGAACACCACAAGTGGTCATGATAATAAAACTCTAGATTATTTAAGAGTCATTTTTGCAGAATAAGTATGCATTTCAAGTATATCAAATAAATTTACTACATGGACCAAGTTCCTAAATTGCTTGAGATACACCAACAATAGTATGAATAACAGGTATTTAACATTGGGGGAAAGAGGGAGGAAACCACCCACACCAAAAACACACACACACCAAGCGTGCTGCTTTGAGTACCTTTGGCTTCTTTCTTGACACCTTTACAAATCTTCACCTCTGTGTTTGTAGGCACTGTTTGGTCCCTATGTTACTGTAATTTTATTTTTTGCCCCTTTTTTTGTTTGTTTTAAATTATTGCATTATTAGAGAGACAGAAGCTAAGAGACTTTACTAGCCCATAAAAGATAAAACATATGACAAAGATGATTATACTTATAAATAATCAGGGTATGTATAAGAGGGAGAACTGCAAGATCCATGGCATAACTTTCTCCATCCTCTTTTAGATAAAGTCAAGCACCCAAGAGAAGCCAGTAACAAGGGGAAAACTGGACATCAAAGTATATTTTGATAATAGGGATAAAGTTTTGCTATAGGCCACATTGGTAAACACCTCACTTGCAAGAACCATGAAACAGTGTAATAATCTCAGTATCTCTGGCCACATGAATGAGTTTTAGTCATGCCATGTTTTTGGAGCTCTCCTAAACACCTGACCTTAGAGACATTCTTCAGGAAAAAAAGCCACCCCACAAAAAAATCAATCCAACAAAACAACTCACCAACATCATCTCACCCTAAAACAAAAAAGAGCACAGCAACCACCAGAATCAGGAGGATGGCTGCCCTGTCAACAACAAAACAAATCCCATTTTTCAGTCAAATTGTGAGGCTCTACAGCTAGAATGTGGATCTGTGCTGAAACCTACTCCCACTTGTTAGAGGGAGGAAAAGGCTCATCAGTTACAAGGAAAACAAGGTCATTTGTTCACACTTTGTTGGTGCTGCATCTATAATGAGCTCCTGTGAATGCCTTAATGTAGCCAGGCCATATAGGTATGCAAACCTGGGGGAGAACAACCCGAAAGTTTTGCTTCTCAAATACATATTATTTGATTCCATGTAACTTACCATCTGGACAGTAGCATCCATCAATGCAGGGAAGCTCACTGCCAATGCACTGTGACTGTTGATGACATGAAACAGGGCAACAGTTGATGCATTCATTGTAAGTCAAGGGTTCAGCACAGGTAATCACTAAAAATAGAAACAAGTAGAGAAATGAAAAAGTATTGTGCTACTGCCTCATGGCTTAAATGGATTGCACACATTTATTTCGGATATTTACTTTTTGGTAAGTCAATTGAGTATCTGTTGCCAAAAGCAATGAAACAATGGCTTTCATTACACACATAGAATATACATATATTTAAATTCTGTTCAATTAAAGGCCCATTGGGAAGGAGTAATCTTAAATTACACAAAGGGAGACTCAGGGAAGCCTTCTTGCAGCAGAGCTATTTACATACTCAGACCAGCAAAGGAAGTGGTAGATCACCCATTAACAAGCATTTTTGGAAACACAAGGAAAATATTCTGTCACAAATGACAAAGCAGTTTTGGTCCTGTGTTCCACAAAGGTGGACAAATTAGAGGATCTCTTTCAAGTGTTATTTTTAACACTCATGACACACATTTTATATATCAGAAAGCCATGAAGACTGTCAATATTTGAAAGAGTAACTATGAAAAACAAATGATAAATCATCTTTAAGGATCTCTGATGTTTTAGGAAGAAGGTTCTTAACACATTCTAATAAGCTTAGTGCTTTAAATACATTCAAGTACAAATTACACATATAAAAAAGAAACTTCATTGCATTTATGTAGCCTTGAAGTGAGTCCATAGTTATGCCTTCATTAAGACCTATATGAGTCCAAAATAGGAGGAAGAACCAAGTAGTAAAAATATGGAAAGCACTCTTTTCAAAGTATAACTACTAGGCAGTATTTCCAAGTAAAAAAGCATCTGCATACCACACTGCTGAAAGTCCATTCGCCATCCATGAAGCGGCTTTCCTGCTTGGGCACATGCTCTGGCATATTCAGTTAATGCTCGACACCAAGTTGCATTATCAACTGCTGACCTTACACAAATAAAAATTGACATATTTTCTACCTACATTCAAACATGCAAGCATAACCTCATGAGAGCTCCTGCATTGCATACAACCACATTGTTTGAATCTACTTTAATAGTGTACTAAAGTACTGTGTTGTTTGGCTAGGTTAAAAGTCTTAAAAGGGTATTTCTGCTACACTTGAAGACAGGTCATCAATATATTTGAGACTGATGCTAGTTTCCTGAGTAAATCCATGAAAGCCAGAGATACAGCAGTATAAACAGACTTGAATAAAAGTCTTTTTCTGAAGGAATTTTTCTTTTGTAAAACTCACAAGAAGAAAGTGTAAGATTTCCACCAGTGTGTCACCATGGTACAAGAAAAGGAAGTTATCTTCTCCTGTCCTGCCTATTAATTTAACTAGTCAAAATTGCTTGGACAAGTTGCATAGGAGGTTGTGAAATGATAGCATAAATTCAAATAGTGTCAAATTCCTCTTTCCATTGGATTAACATATGGCTTATGGATGCCAAACTGACCTATTCACTATTACTTTTCATTAAGGTTAGAAATACTGATGACATTGCACACTCAGAACCAAAATAGATAACATATTCAAGGGAAGGTACACTAACAAATTATTAAAATAGCTGGGCCTGATTTTGGTCATCCTCACACCAAAGAAAAAAGGAACACCTCCACAGAAATTTCTGGCAGTGAAACTAGAACAAGTGAGAAAAGCGAGATAAAAGAATGTTAGATAAAAACTGGTATGCAGAAAGACACACATTAGTTCTGTTAACATTTATCATTCATTCTCATTATAGAAGGACAATGGGGTTTTTTATAAGAGCTTTTGAATTACCCAAAAACATTCACTTACATGCAAAGGTCATTAGTGCAGCTTGCCATAAAAGGAACAGGACTCACATATTCATGACATTGTTCAAATGGGGGATGTAACAGGATATTACACAGAGTGTATGCCCTCTGAAATGAATGAGATAGCTGTTGTGAAGAGAAAGTTTTCAAAAATAAGCCTAAGCAGAATAGAATCCCATGGAAAATCAGAACAGATATCTCAGTCTGCAACTAGGAATCATTTTCATCAACTAGAAGCAGTGGCTAGCAACGTATTGCTCTGTGCAGAGTATTCATAACATTAAATCTTTTATCCAAGGTCATATCAACAGTAGTGACACACGTCTGTTCCCCAAGAAAGGCACACACCATGCTGCAGCTAAGCCCAGATGACCTGAAATAGTCCTTGTTTTAGTTAAATTGCACAGTAGAAGACAAGAGAAATAAAAATATGCCTAGCATCAGCTTTGGTTTCAAAGCACTTCATTTCAGGGTTGTATCTTGAAAATATTACTTAAAAGGAAAAACTACTTCGATGTGATGGACAAAAGCAACAAGAATTTATTTTAAGCACTGACAAACTGTGTTCTCATTCTGGCTTTGCCTGTCTGCTTCTTTCTATCCTTTCTAAGGGAAGGAATGGGAACCAGCTCTAGAACACACCCCTACTTCACAACTTTTCACTCCTTTAGCCTCAGATTTAAACACTTCCATTGGCTACTACACAGAGAATAAAGCATTTGAGAAGATCAATAATTGAATTATAAACTCATGAAGAAAAGGCGGGGGGGGGAAGGAGGGGACAAGGGAAGCTCTACTGCAGCAACTGTTTTAATCCACCTCTTCAAAGAAGAGCTGAGAATACTTCCAATCTCCTTCAAAGCATTAAGACAAATTCTCGCTCTAATTAGAAACACCAACTACTTCAATAATCCCTTTGTGTTGATCCAAACCTGTAGAGATTCATGGCTTTGTGTCAGACAGGGTGGTTCATTAAGATGAGATTTATCCCAATTGGGTGTTCCTTCTGGAGGACTTTCTTGCCAGCTCTCTACGAATTCTGTTACATCATCTGTCAGTTTTCCTAAACAAGACACACACAGAATCACTTGGGATGTTTCTGTAGGATTTCCCAGGAAAATATCTCAGTAATCAAAACATAACACTAAGCAGAGCACACCAAACCTTTCCTACAACTAAATGAATCAGCTGCTAGTCTAAAGACAAGCTGGTCCTTTTATGAAATAAAAATACTTTTAAGAGGGAGGCTTTGGAATGGTATAAAGGAAGTTACTCATGCCATTTGGCAAGGAAGGACTTTGGGGAGCAAGACTGCCTGCTGCAATCCTTCAATGGAAGGAAGGAAAGAAAAGCTGCAATAAACTCTATATACACAGGTCCATGCTGTTAATTTACATGAAACTCCAAACAGAGAGTCTAAAACCCAAGAAAACTGAGGTATTCCTGGGTCACTACAAGGGTACAAAATGATTGTATGCATTAACCAAGTAAAGGCGTGACTTTTTCACAGAAGTAGGAATGTCCATGCTAGCTTTAAACTAGCTAAGAAAGGTTTTATCCATCATAGACAAGTGGTGACATTGATTACTACTTGGATTACCCACAAATGCATATCTTGCCATATCTTTATCATCACCGCTCCCTAAGCTATTTGGATAAAGCTAGTGTGCAGCGCATTGACTTGTGCTACAATCACAGCTTTATGTGACTGAGATATCTTAAGAAAGGTGAGAGTGTAGAGGAAAGTCTCTGAAGGCAATGAGGACAATGAGCTATTGATCTTGGTATTATTTTAAGCATTTTGATTTAGCAAGCAAACTATTCAATGGTGGTAAGAGCTGATATTAGTGCAGGGCTGATGCTTTCCAAAATTGAGTGGCACACTTAAACAACAGAGGAAACCTGCTACATATTGTACTCTGAGCTTTGAAGTAGTACTCTACAAAAACACCCTAATCTTGAAGGGGAGGAGCAAAGAGTTGAACAGCCCAAAGCAATGATTTTCAGAAGTTTATCACCTAACTTGAGATACCTTTCAAGGGACCTGACTTTCCCCTCTGGTTCTTTTCATTTTATAGAGGTCTTCATTCAGTATTTATTGAAAGCTAAGACTCTTGGAAGCATCTGAAGCTGGTATCCAAGGATCACTGCTCACTTCTGAAAGCATTAGCATAAATGAAGTGCCAGATCAAACACGATTTGGCAGTCTTCATTTATTTGATTTACTAATTAAAATCATAGATTTATTTCCAATAGCAATATCTCAAGCTTCTATAAGCTCCTTCATAAAATTGCTAAGAGGGCAGTGAACATTTAGAATTAGATTTTACCTTTCAAGTCCTAGGAAACTGAAGTACAAATACCATTGTAGGTAATGGATGAGACAGCTTTTTGTCATGCCTTTTAAAGATCTTCCTCCTCAGAGCCCCATCTGTATTGAAATTGGCACTTTTCGCTAACAATATCATCTACCAAAAGTATTTCCATATTTTCCATTTCAGAAGTTGCCCATCTTATATTTAATTAGCATTACAATTAAAAACTAAGCAAAGTAACATTTAGTTCACCTGAAAAAAAACCTGTATTAAAACAAGAGGAAGTATTTTTAAATACTCACCATAACTAGTTTCAAGGTCATCCTGCAGGATAGCATTATTGTTTCCACACAGTCCATGAGTTTTGCCCAGATACTCTGGTGCCATTTTGATATACACTGCAGACTTACCATCCCAAGCCAGAGTAAAGGCATACTGGTGCCTGACTAGGAAGTATCCAGCTAGCTTCTGGATGTGTAGGTTTCCAATAATATAAGGTAACTGTACTCTGAGAAAGGAGACTGAATCAAAACCAACTTCAGATGAGAAAGCATCTCTATTAAAAAAAAATTACTTGCCAATTTAATGACTTCCCCATACATCTGAAAACCCAACATAAATATTGGGTAATCCCAGTTATTAAGTTGCAAACAAGAGTAAAAAAAAAAATCAAAGGATCAACATCAACAATTATGCTTCTTAATACTATGTACCACTCATTTAGATATCACCTTCCTCAGACACCACTCTGTAGACAGGAAGTAATTATCACAGCTGTGGTCTGGATAGTTTTTTTTAAAGCTACCAACAAATAAGTGATCTAGTTACATCTCTATTATTAAATTGGTATTATGAGAGTAGTTCCAGTGTAACTACAGCATCAGAAACATAAGTTCAATTACCCAAATCCTTTATAGGTCACTTCACTGCTCATCTTTATCTGTTCATCTCCAGAAAAGAACAAGCTAATGGACCTTTTGCAGGAGTAAGGAGAAGAATGGCACTCAGGATCATTATTCACCTGCCAAATAAAATAACTAGCATCAAAGTCAAGATTTTATTCAAACTTTTTGTAACCCATGTTACACAAATAATACTCCCAATCCCACCCTCAGCACATTAACAAGTAGTTTGGTCCCACTCTTCCTCAAAAACCTGAAAGCAATTAGCACTCTTTTCAGAGCAGTCTTTTCACAGCAGCAGGTTTTGAAAGTACACAGAGCAATTTCCTTCCAGCTATTTACATTTTGTGCTACAGTAACTGGTACCCCACATTATATTAGAATTACATCTAGAATACATTCTAGAACCCAATACTATCATCACAAGTTATTTTTGCTCTCTAAATATTAATGCATTATTAGCAAGCTCAATAACAGCTAAAAGGAACATAGAAGTGCAGTCTCCTACCTGTATGGAAAAACTCTGTTCACCTAGTTCAGCATGTCTCACAAGCGCATATGTAGATTTCCCAGAAAAATAGTAATAGAGTCCATCAAAAGTTTCAAAATTATATTGACCCCATGTTCTGCATATATAATCTCTTTCAGCACCTGTATTATACACTAACAAAAGGAGAGTCACTTGAAAAGTACCACTGTTTTTTGGATTCAATCTGTAGTTGAGATGTATGTATGCATGTGCTATGAAATATCACCACAGAAAAGAGAAGAATACTAGAGCATGAAGGAAACTTTAGGCAGAGGGTAGTCATTCTTGTCACTGTGGAAACCCAAGTACAATCCCAGAAACCCAGTTAGTTTCCTCTTTACACACCTGTTTGGCACCTTGGTCCAGTTGCATTAAATCGACTGCAGTTACACATCTCTCTGTAGACACACTCACCTCCATTAAAGCATGTAAACAAATCTAAGTGGAAGAAACAAGGCATATTGAAAATAAATTATAACAACTTTCATTCTTATGACCCAGTTCTGTCACTGCATGTAACTCCATGAATGACTGGAGATGCTGGCTTCACATTTAAGCGTCCAGGAGAATCCCGCAGACCTCCACAAGCAAGAAACACACTGCAAAAGCTTCACCTCAAGAAATACAACCAGATGAAGTTAATCTATTACACATTTAGAGAAGCTAAATCAAAATGGTTGTGAGATCTGTTAGTCTGACATGCTTTTAGTCCCCTAAGCAATGAATAGAGGAAGTGAACAAGTATTACTCAACAAAAAAGCATGGTGCCTATGAAAGACTGCTTCCAATAACACTGTATGGATAAGCTCTACCAGGATGAGAGCATACTACCCTAGAAATACAAATGTTGAGATCCCAGCCATAAGCGTTTCAGCTGCCTACTCTCCTTCCATCTTACAACTTTTAAGTACACCATCCACAAACACTTTCCATAAAGACACAGACCACTGCTCTTGTTTCTAATTTTATTAGAGACAAATGTAAGAATGGAAAAATTTAATGCTTAAGTATAGCAAGCGTACTGTAGAGAAAGCAAGCTCCCTAACTTGCAATGGCAGGTTTGGGGGAGGGAGAGATGTTGGGCTGTTCACTTTTTATTTTCCCTGGGAAGATTCCCATCAAAATCTGACAAAGTACATTTTCAGTCTAAGGAAAGATATGCACAAGCAGAAACAAAGCTTCTTGCTACTAAATTTAGACTTTGTGATTAAATGCTTTCCTAACAATTGTGATATATTAACTTATTTTACTAATATTTAATCTTTTAAACTTTAGTCTCTTTAGGAAATCATTTGAGTTTTAATAATTCAGTATTAGGCAGTCAGAGCGATTTTTGTGTTTGGAGAACAGAAACTGAGATTGCATTTGCTGCAGACAAGTTGCTCAGAAGAAACTATTTCAGGAAGAAACAAACTGAAGACTTCAGACCCCAACATCCCTAGATTACCTTCAGGCTTTTGAGAAAGCTTTTCTAAAGAGGTTTTGAAGCTTTGCTGATGCAGGCAAAACAAAGCTCTACTTCTGACAATCCAAATAAACCCTACAATTGATTTAGTCTTGACAGAATTAGACTTCAGAGGAAAGCATTCTAGGATATGGACCACTGTATTATGATTTCGTGGGTCACACCATCTTTAGATTTTGTTCTTGCTATTGGCATTCATTAAACGTACATGAAAAGAACCAACATCAAAAGTAGATTCTGAACTACTTTGCAGAATGGTTGAAATGTTTGTTCGTTTTTTTTTTTTTTCTAAACTGATTGCAAGGAAGCAAATGCTTTCTAACAAGTCAAGAGTTGAGCGTTGACATCCTACTGCCATTAAATCAACGTCGAATTCTTGATTCCAGCAACAACAACAAAAAAAGAACAAAAAAACCCCACAATTTCAAAGGGTGTTTTCTCCCTACCTCATTTTTCTCCCCTATTCTAGAAGCTCATTTTACTGATGTTTTACCAATACCAATTTCCTACCAACACCTTTCATATCTTTTTCAACACATATCACCACACCACCCCCAAGAAAAAAAAAAAGGCCATGCTGAAACAAACAAGACAGGTAGACAAAGTAAAAGAAAACACTCCTTTGCCTAGCTAGCCCAAATATCTAGCTCCTTCCCTGCCTGGACAGCGTAAGTGCTATTTAAAAACTAATGCAAGCACCATGTAGAAAGGTCCCTATATATTCTGAGTGAGCCATCTTATTTACACACTCACAGCGACCAATCTTGTCACTAATGCAAAAACCTTATTCCTCTTCTCAAGAGAGGCAGACATTGATCTCTTTCATCTTGAGTGTTGCAGAACCTGTGTAATCAGAGCTCAGGTCTCTGTTCTTTGCTTCTCTAAGATTATGCCCTATTCCCTGGCCAGTTACAATAACCTGCAATTAGACTGCAAGTCATGTTCCTCTTTGCTGTAAAGGAAGTTAGCCCCCTTTTGATGTTTTGGGTTGAATGATTCCCCTTTAAGCATGGCTCAGGTGACCTGCTTTGAGCCAGGTTTGTTCAGACTGTGCACACTCAGCTGATCTGGGGACCCTTGCTGTCACTGGGAAGGATCTCCCTTGCTCCCTCCTAGAGAGAAAGGGAGTTAATCAAATCTGAATTGGAAGTCAAATGACTCAATAATGAGCATTTTCCTCTTTATAAAGTTCTCTCCCATCTGTGCATATATGATTTTAAGAAAACATGACAAACATAGCTCCTGTATTTGCTTATGTCCCTTTTTACATCACTGTAGTATCTTTCCTTACACTGTGTAGAAGAGCTCTGCGTGCAAAGATCTGTTATCCTCAACCAGGTAATGAGGAATAGAGTGTTGATTCAGATGACGTTTAGTGATCTCACTACTGCAAACCATGTGGCCTCCTTTAATCATCCAATTTGTTCAGTTAACACAAAAATACTTCCTCAGGAGTCCAGAATAAACATCCTATAACAAAGGGTTCACTCTCATCTGTGTCATTAAAAGACTATAAGCTCCCGGAACAAGCTAACCAGTATGATGACATCACGAGTTTAGGTCTCACCTAGGCAGATGAGAAACATTGTTAACACCTGCAGAAAGAGGATAAACATCAAGACTAAGCAAAGGTTAAAATTAGGAGAGGTTATGGAAGAACATTTTGTCCTTCATTTTTCTGAACGTAACCTCTATTAAACAGTCCGGAGCTCCTTTTTCCTTTGACATTATGCCAATTGAGTGCATTGCATTGGAATCTGAAATTGAAAACTGGTGAGACTTTTCTAGCAGAGAGTGGTAGGCCTAAGTAATATAATTCAACTTGCATAAGTAATAATGTGATTTCTAGCCAGTGATGCTACTACAACCTGCAAGTCGCTCGTGGCAACAATGGCCATATTATTAGAAGCAACTTGTCTCAAATTCCTTCTTTACTGAACAGGGTGAACACTCAGGATCATCTTATAATGCAGCTCTGAATTCTTCTCTGCTCCTCTCATTGCTCAAATACTTTAACCATCTCATAACTACTGAATAGGCTGCAACCTCGCTCAATATGTGGGCAGCATTATTTTAGTCCCTTGAGCACCTGGACCTCCATTTAGTTCATCCCCCTCAAATCTGTCAGGCAGTGGGAGCCTTCAGGCCAGAGCTAGCACCCTATAAGCAGCAGCAGAACCTCATGTCCATTACTTGTCACAGCCTTTGAAAAAAATGAGATTGTAATGTCGCCTGTTTGTATTTCATTGCAAGTGTTTCTGGATATAAGTGTCCAAGCTTCACAGAGGTGATTACTGCTGTCGCTCTCTGAAAAGAGATGCTTTAATAGCATCCTGTAGACCTGACAAGAGGAAGTTCCAAAATCCATTTTGAAATACAATGTAGTCCCAAGCAACTCTGGTTAGCCTCAGAAATGTTCTTCACCGGGGTCCAAGCACATGTTCTGCCAATTTCATGTAACTGCTCAAAGGCATCTTGCATCTTCATCAAAATAAGTATTTATTTTGAAATATTACTATAGATGTAACATTTTCCAGGTTTGTGTCTATGATATTGTGCCCGCTTAGTTTATTATGCTTTCTTACATTACTACTTCTCCAGTGAGTACTTAAGATCTAACTTATTTCGGTTGCAAACCAACAATATGGCCAAAATTGCTCACTCATGATTTGTTCTTCCAAACTTCTAACATGTTCATTAGGAATAAGTATAGCGGAAAGTAGTTTATATAATGTGAAGCCCTTCAGCATTAAGTGAGATGCAGCTACATCTTTGTGCTCCAAGAGTTATTTCTTTAGTTACTGTAAAGAAAGCATGTGTCTGTATCCCATATAAAAGTTAAGATACTAAATCAGAGTGACAAATTATTTCTGAAAATAAGTTTCAAACTTCTGCTGAAAATTCTTAACAAGTTAAACACTTCAAATGTTCTTGCATTGAAATGCTGCAGCAGGCATGAGTCTTTAAAGTCTCTATTACCATAGAAGATACTTGTCCCTTAACAATATGTGTGTTGATTTCAAGAGATGCAGCAAAGCAGAGTCTGCTGCTAGCAGAGCCTGTCCCAAGTTCTTAATACATGTTAGCCCTGGAGTGCGTTTTAGTAGTTGTTTTTTGTTTATTTTGGTTTGTTTGGGGTTTTGTTTTTTTTTAACTTGACAGGAAAAACAGACTTGTGTGGACGGAATTTACAAGTTTAACAGCTATGTAAACTACATGTGTGTTAACTGCTGACAATTATGCTGATAAACATTTCAAAACTCAAATCCTGTATTCCCTGCATACAAGAAACTAACATAAAAATTCATCTCTTGGCTTTTGCTTGTACTATGCAAGCTTTCTTGTTCTGTTGACTTATAAGACATTAGATCACTTTTTAAACTGCTTTCAGTTGACTAATACAACACAAAGGAAAGGTCTATTGCACAATAGATCACACACCCATCATACAGAAATCCCACAAAAAAACAGGTTGGTTTATATATATAAACACAGAATTATAAGAAGCAAGAAAATGTTATTGCAACAAGAATTGACTGTAACAGGATGAAATAAGTCCATTTTAATCACAGTTTAAGCACATTATAAACTAATTTTCAGAGACATCACTAAACTGGAGAAAGAATCTCATAACCTATCTTGCTGATTTTAAAAAAATAACAAAAAAGTATTATTTGATATAGCCCCAGACTGGTGCAATCCCAGCCCATGGGCTGAGCTATAGCAGCTTGCATTTCTCTTCAAATAGGAAGGGCCAAAACAAAACTATTGTTCTAAGCATTTAGAGCATGTTACCGAAACTCTTGCACAAAGCAGATCAAGTTGGTCTTTTGTTTTCATTTTAGTATGTCTTTTGCACACGGACAGCAATGGATTCCATTTCCCACACATAGTTTACTGGTATTTAAAAAGGAAACTTCCAAGTCTAGGTCTTCCACTGTTTAAAAAGTTTAATAATCCTGATTTTATTTAAGCATAATTATCAATAATTTTTAAAGCATGTCTCCAACAACATTGTCTTGATAAAGCAAGTACATCAGAAATGGAAAATTCTTATTAAATATTTTTGCCCCACAGAAATATGGGTTAGAAAGAAACCAGGAAGTTTATACTATTACATCTGCAGAAGGCAATGAAACCTAATTCTTGCCATCATAGCTACGTTCTCCTTTAGAAGCTTAGACATGTGATTAGTTGGCACAAGAAACTTGCCATCCATTTCATTCTCTCTCCTTCTAGACCTGTTCTTCCCTTCTTAAATATTAGGCTTATTTAAGGAATAAACTTGCACATAAACCCTCGTCAGGAGTTCTGTTAAAATAGCACAATGCATCTTAAAGATATTATTTTCTAGCTGGATGTTCTGAAGCAGAACATGAAATCCACTAGTCCCATTAAAGGAATTTTCACTCGGCAAAAAATAAACCCAAGGTACTAAACAATGATGGCCACAAATTTCTCAGCACAATTTGCACATCTTCTCTTTGGAAGCTGCTTTATTAGGTTTAAAAAAAGATAGAGCTAAGAAAAGAACTACTTGGTCAATAAGCTGGTGCAACCCCTTGAAAGCAGAGGGAGTTTTACTGGTATAAACTGCTATATTTGTAGAGCAATTTTATCATACACCATATATATGATATTTTCCATATACTGGAAAAGTTTATAGGTAATAGTTTTTATTTAAGTAATATTATGCTTCTCTAAACACTTATTCCACTGCATACAGCTACACACTTCTCAACAGCCTCTGAAAACACTATGTATTAAAGAAATCAAAAGCTTTTGGAGATGACACAACCCTAATCACAATTGGTAAGGGTCCAGTCCACACATCAGTCTTTCATTTTGTGCAAGACCAGGGGACGCAAACCCAGACTAGTCACTATTAGCTAGGTCCCACATCCATGCAACCAGTCAGGATGACTGAAGAGAAGCAAGAGGTTTTGCATTACTAACTAAAATTACTCTGAATTACTTTGCCTCATTTTTCTCCTTTGTACAAGGGGTGTATGACACAGGCTCTACAGAAGAACACAGAGGATCTTCACCCTTGAGCAAAGAAATTTAAGCCTGTCTAATGCTGAAAATAAGATGAACCAAAAAAGCCATTATGCAAATTCCTCAAGCAAATGCCCACCACTGTAAACTACGAGTGGCTAGGAGTACCTCATCCTGCTAACCCATAGATTAAACACACAAAAAGTATCTATAGGTTACATCAGAAAAAAGAATTGACAAGAACCCTCCAAGCACAGAAGACACACGGGACAGGTAATTTAATGGCATCTAGGCAGCAATCCACATCTTTATGTCACTACAAGAGCAGACTGCCCTGCTTAAAGCTCTTTTTTGGAAAAACTGCAGTTAGAGACAGTCTTTCAAATGATCAAACCATAAACAGGTGTAAACTTAAAACTAGGTCAAACCCCACGACAAATTGTCATATTCCCATAGTGCTTTGAGACCAATCAAGGTAGAGCTCCATTACCCTGAAGGCCTGTATTAGCTATAGTTTTGGGTTTTTTTTTTCTTTTTGGGGGGGGGGGGGGGGGGGGGGAGTGTCTTCAGAAAAATAATAAAATTATGCAGAATATAATGGACAATTGAAGTTATTTCACGTAAAAAAAGATAACTTACTAGATGGTCCACATTTCATACTGTGAAGTCTCCTGTTCTGAGATAAGGATATCGCAGTAGATGAAGCATTAGAAAGTGCCACTCCAGGTGCCTTTCAGAAAGAACAAAGAAATCAGCAGCTATAACCAAGAAACCTTAAAAATCTCTTCATGGTCTATCAGTAAATTTACCATTTTTAGTAAGCTCACTGCTTCATATTGGCTTATTAAAAAGTTATCAAAAACACAACTGTAAAGTAAAAACTATAATCACTCCACTCAAGACTCCAGTAAAGGAACATCAAAGTACATTACACCTAAGGACAGCAGGGAGATTTTAAACCAGTTAAGCCAAAACACTTAAAACTGCATATCCAAACACTGTCTTCTTTGCCTTTCTCCATACTCCTTTTGCTCTCAGTTACAGCCTCTATGCCATCATGTGTATTTAACATAATTCTCAGTATAAATGTTCTGTTGTTTTGGAAATTCTTATCACTCGGTTACAATTATTTAAAATCATTTTAAAGTATATGCATGCATAAATAACTAAGCATCATCATAATAATTAACAGAATGTCTTGTAAGGTCCTAAATTCACACTATTTCCCAAGAACCTAATCCAAAACCCAGCAAAATCAACAGGGTTTTTTGCAGTGGTTTTTTGCTTTTTTAAAAAAAAAAGTCAAACACCCAGGTTAGTTTTCCTACCATCTTCTCAATCTTTTCCTGTTGTTCTAACATTCAATAATATATGACAACAGACTAAAGCTTTTATTCTCTTAGGTTTCCTTTCTCATAAGCACTTCTGCCTTCAACAATCAGCAGCAAGATAACTTGAGTTTTATTGTGTTATTCTCAATATTGTGGTGAATTAAGCTTTCCTTTTTCTCCAACAAATTGCCCTTTGGAATCCCAGTGTTTCTAGCCCATCCAGGTAGAACCCAGAGATTAGTTATTAATAGCTTAAAAATCAGTCATGGTCACTAGTCATCTGACAGCTTCTAGGTAAATTGGAGGGGACAACATTCTTTCACACCGTTTTACCCAAGGATGGTACATAGTTTAGGTATGATGTGTGAACATACGAGTTCCTTCTCATCTTCTTGCAAGTGTAAAGTTTTAGCTCTTCACTTATAAATGTATGACTTTGTCTACCCCATTTGCAGAGAAGCGGGACTAGGTACAAACTCATTTATACAAAGAGGTACTGCAAATAGTATTTTGGAAACTGCTCTTTCAGATGCAGCTTTGAACACTCAGGTTCAAGGAAACTGGTGAATAAAGACAACACCTCTTCAAGGAAGCATTTTAATGACAGAAAAAAATAGGACAGCACCTGAGCTTGTATGACTTGCTTAATATTGCCACAATTTTTCTTTGAGAGAAAACAATATCCAAGACAATTTATGTATTACTCAGAAAATAATTTCCATACCAGCTCTGGTAGGAAATATGCTTTAAGGAAATAACATTAATTTGTCATTTTAGTACACAAGAAACAACCAGTCCTGCAAATGGTACTACCATGCAGAAGGGAAAGCAATATCAGCATTGACCTATAAAGATGCTTTAAAGAGAGTTCTTCAAAACTGAAATACTTATATTTCCTTAAAAAAAAAAGCCAGCAATACATCAAATCAAAGGCCAATACAGCCTATACCATCTACTTGAAAGAACAGAAGAGCAAACCTGCTTAGCCAATTCACAAAAATCCATTGACAGTTTTGCCATTATGCAGTTATATTGCCACACTCATGACAGGCTGAAGTACACCTCCCAATTAGTATGCCTTTCTTAAAACCACATTGCTTATCGCCTCCTATCTTTGTTCTAGAACTGCCTATGCCTAGGTTAAGTAAATTTTTTCTCAATTTGACATGTACTTTTCAATCCTCAGAAGCCAATGACTTATGGCAGTAAGTTTTGCCTTATTAATGAAGCATCTAATTACATTTACCTAGTTTACGTAATACAGTAACACAAATGTTACAACCACTTCATATTATTTCTCCACTTGACCTCATGAAGAGCAGCAGCTATATCCTCTAAAGTGTTCATATTTCAGTGACACATTAATTACAGAACAGTTTTCATTAAGGAAAATTCAGTGACAAATACAGTATCTCTTAATAAACTGCATTAGCTGCGATGCATACTGTCTACAGTGATACAAATAACTAAGTGAAGTATTTCCAAAATAACATTATAAGCAATACCAGCTATGTCTACATAATTTTACCTAAAGATTTAGTTAGATTTATTGCATTTAATTTTCATACCCTAGAGTTTTGTCATTCAAATTTCTCAGTCATGTGCACAATTCTGTGAAGTATTTTCTGTGTTCTAAATACCTACTGAGATATTTGACTGAAAACTGGTTTTGATAGCTGTATCGTTAACTAAATCTGCATGGACAAAAAATTCTGCAGAGGACTTAACCACCATCAGTCAGTGTTCCTTTACCTCTTCCTCTTGAGGAAGCTTATTAGAAGTAAAAACATGTAAAAATGCGTTATTTTAGACAGTTCAAATGGCTAGAACAACTACTCTTCAGGTTCTTACCTTTTAAAGACTAGTACTGAATTTGTTTTTTTTCCTTCTGCCTAAGCATATTTCTTACTAAAATTTTCTGCTCAGTAGACTAGCACAGAAGGATAAAAGAACCTACTACTTGAATTCTCAGGGGGGAACCTCAATCTACAAGCATATGCTCTTATTGGTGGTTGATTTTGTTAACTGCTTGCAGTTATATGGCACATTTTCCTCTCCACTACCTTTTCCCACAAAGAGAGGGGAGAAAGCAGAAAAGCAACTCCTCTGCAGAGCCATGAACAAGGGCTACAAAGGAAACTTTCCTCTTCCCACCCTCGAAAAGGGAGCAGGAACCACACACTCTAATTACATTTCAGCAACACACCACAAGCGATATAGTCAGGTTGCCAAGTTAAACCACATCCAAAAAAGAGCACTGAGTTGTAGCAATCTAATACTGCCCGCTCCTTTACTTCTACTGAGAAGTGAAAAGACTCCCACAAAGTGATTATTGCTGGATGAGCCAGACCAGACTTCAGCTTTCCTTGAACCAAGGATGCTCCATACGACATATAACTACTCCTGAACGAGCTGAAGCTCTAGCTACCATCTTCCCTCACTACTTAAATGCTTTAAATCCAAGTTTCCTTTCATTCATGACTGACACTCCTCATGACTGGGATAAAACACACATTCAATGCTTTAAAGGACAAGTCCTCAAGAACCACGAAGGGTATAACAGCTATCAGAAACATTGACTGTATCACACTAACATACAGATATATTCAGGTCAGATATGAGAAACATGTTATCCCGATGACAACCAGAACACGCATCCCTCAGACTGGCACCATCAGCCACCCCTCAGCGGCGGAGCGCGGGAAAGCCAGGTGCCTTCTTCACTCACGACGACGGCACCACGCTTGGAGGGAACCGACCGCGGGAAGGGGCTGCTCTCCTCGCGGGGGGCTCCTCAGGGAAAAGCCGCAGGTCCTGGAGGCCTCGTCTCCCCGAGGAGACGCCGCAGCCCTCTCCCCAGCGCCCGGCCCCATCGTGCCCGCCCACCGCCCCTCACAGCACCCAGCCCGCACTCCCTACCTGCGTCGCCGCGGCAAAGCCGTCCCCTCTCCGAGGTCCCGCGGCGCTGCCTCGGCTGCGGGAAGGAGAATAAGACAGAGTTTGCTCGGCCCGGGCAGCCCACCCCGCCCGGCCGCGGACAGCAGCGGCGAGGAAGGAGCCCCGCTACGCCCCGGCCGGCTCTTACCTGGGCAGCGGTAGGTCCCCGCCGACGGGAAGCTGCGCCCGGGCGCCCCATGGAGACAGGGCTGGAAGATAAAGGCGGCAGGTTATCGACAGCTGGGACTGGCCTCTCCTCCCTCCCGTCCTCGCAGCCTACCCAGCGGGAGACTTACCCGGTGGCAGCCAGGCGCACAGCAGCGCCCCGAGGAGAAGCCGGGCCTCCATGTGGGCTGGCCGGTCAGCCGGTCGGTGCCTTCCCGCGGAGCTGCGGCCCTCAGCGCTGGCCACTACCCTTGCCCTGGGCTCAGCCCTCCCTCCCGGGCGGGGCGGCCGAGGGGTTTATTAGCCGCCTGCCCGCCCCCCGCCCCCGGCCCATCCCTGAGCGCCCACCCCAGACGCCGCCCCTCGCCCTGCAGCGGAGCTCCTGGTCCCCGGCCAGCCGCTGCCACCGCAGCCGGGTGGCTCCGGCCCCACTAACGCTTCTCCCTGACTGCCCGTGCCAGGCACTGACCTCGCCAGCTCCTCACGTTTGTTTCCACTTTTCCGTCCTCCGGGGGTTTAGGAAATGATTAGCGTCAGGGTTTCTCGGCAGGAGCTGAAGCCTCCGCGATGGGGTGCGGCGTGAGGCAGCGCCCCACCTCTACCGCGAACAAGCCCGGGGCTTTCCCTTGCTCCTGGGAATGTCGCACGACTGAGAACTGCCAGCTTGAGGAGAGTTGCTTGCTTGTGCTGACAGGCAGCAAACGTTGCCGATGCTTAACACGGAGCATTGGCCCCGACCCACTGAAACAGGTGTCAGAACTTGAGTAATGAAAGGCATGAGTAAGACACGAACTGAGTGCATTCAGCTAATGCATATGGATTATATCCATAGTTTCTGAAAACTTTTTTTACTCTAAATTCACACTCTTTAATTTGGAGCTCCCTGTGGAGACTTCCACATTTCTTCTTGGCTTTTTTTTTTTTTCTTGTGATTAAATTTGCTGTCTGTTTTACTTTCCTTCCATTATTTTTCTTCTGTTTTCTCATTCCTCTTGCTATTGCTGTTACCTTTTTTCTGTTCTTTTTCCTTTCCCATCTGTTCCTGCCTCTCTCCCTGTCATTCTTCAGGTTTGCGTATCTTATAACAGAAGCTTTAGAAGCTGCCCATACCAGGTGAGAAACTGTCTCAGATGAAAAGGGGCCTTTTCTGACTGCTTTGGGAAGTCTGTTAACAGTAAGTCATTAAAAAGATCTCTTTTCTGCCTTTGTAATTTGTCCCTGTGGATTGTGTTTCTTGCTGCAACAAGTGTTTCATTTCTAATGAAATGTTGGAAAACTAGCAATGTTTTCACTGAGAATTTTGTTCTCTCCTGTAAATGCTGGAGGGAGAATGTGCATGAGAGAAAAGAGAGACTTTTTAACTTCAGCACAGCCTTTTCCCAATAACCCCCAACAGATTTGTAGACTTATGGGCTAGTCTCAGCCTGTAGCAGAGCCCATCTGAATGCACCATGCACTTGGCTTTGATGCACTTTCTCTGGTAGAGATTACATTAATGGAAGCAGAGAAAGTAGATCAAAAGCAACAGGAATCCGTTTACTCAATACATATTTTAATGTATTTCTTTGCCTGCTAAATGGGCTGCCTGCTTTATTCATTTTTGCTTAATGCCACAAATAGCAAACAATAACTTAAACTAGTTTAAAGCTAATTGAGATGCAATTTGATTTATTGTTCTGAAAGATTTCATTATATAAAACTAATAAACAGTCATAGTTGTGCCATCTTTTAATATGACATATCTGAAGTAATGGAAACTTCAGAACAAGCTCATAAACTTTCTGATTATCAAACTTCCAGTTTTGGAGCATGAGATAACTTTGTGGGTTTGTTTGCTTTGTGTTTATGCACAGCAGAGCACAGGAATTCATGTAACAGAGCAGACTAATGGCCCACCAAGTTTGTCATCCTTTCTGCAGCGTGTCCTTTAGCTGATGATACTCCTGAAAAATTTAATGATATGATAAAAAAAGTAACTTTCTTTCAAATGGACATAACTTTCAGCTTGTAAAAGGTTTATTCCTGTAAAGTATTCTAGAAGCAATTGATAGATATCAATGGCTGTTATAGTCTATACATAAATTTAATGTTTATATAGTCTATGCATAAATTAAAAAAAACCAACATGCTATGTATTCTTTAAGTTTCATGTGTCTCCTTCCTTGTCTTTTCAAATATAAGATGATTTTGTTTTGCATATGCAGGGAAGAAATTCTGTAGCTGTGTGTCTAATGCTTGGATATAATAGCTTTTCAATATGTTGTGGTACTGGAACCTCAGTAGAAGGCAAATGATTTGTGTACTAGTTGCACTGCTAAAAGAAAGTTGTTTTCTGAAAACAGTTTTTTTTATTTGTTTATACACAGGCTTAATATGTATCCCTCTCTTATTCCTGACACCTGATATGAGAAATGGGTAGTATACATACCATTGAAATGTTCCAATATGGCAAAGCCATCTTCTGAAAGAGGTAAGAGCAATTTCTAAAGGAGCTGGTGTAGCTTATGAAGTTTATCACACAGAAATAATAAACCAGATTCCAGTTTGCATTTGGCAGTATGGAATTCTTTTGTCATGCCTTTATATGTATTCATACAAGTTTCTACTCTGTTGGAAAGCGGAGGGGGTAAGCTACCTGTGCTTATGTAAACCCTGTTCTCTCTGGAGTTCTGTGGGTAAAGGTGACTCTGCAGGGAGACGAAGGGATGTAGGTTAGCTGGTCTCCTCCACCTGCTTCCAGCCTTGATTGTAGAAGTCTTTATTATTGTGTACTGCATTAGGGGAGGTAGGAGAAGAACCAGCTCAAGGCAAAATTACCTAGAAGATATTAGACTGAAACAGGCTCCTTTTCAGGTACTCTGAGCTTGATTCTTATGCACTTACTCACAGTAGGCATGTCAGAGCCTACATTTGTAAGCAAAAATATTCTGTTAGTGGGAAAGGCTGGTGGAAATTGGACTTAGTGATACATCAGGTCCACCCCACTCACCTAAAAATAAAAAACTGAGATTATTTGCAGTAGAACAATTTGTTGAAGCAAATTATTCTTTTTTGTGTCCTCCAAGTGTTAGCATGCTTTAAATTTCACATCTTCGTGTTTTTCTTAAATAGTCAGGCTGGTGTCATACCTACCTACAAATACGAAAGAGAAGTTTGGGTGTGAGTTCTGCTGTATGAGGAGTACCAGTTGTCAAAACCAGCTCAGAGAAAAGGCGCTGGGTGCGAGGCCAGGTGGGGCGGGGGGGGCTTTGCTTTTTCTTTTCTTTTTCTTTTTCTTCCTCTTTTGCTTTGGT